>NC_089597.1:85596336-86196336 GCF_019320115.1 Miscanthus floridulus
TTACTGATCTACCTTGTGTTAAATTTTCATAGTTATAGGCCTTAGGGTTTAAGAGTTTTGGTTGTTAGAAGTTGCTATCTGAAATGTTTACTTTCTGGATAGATTTGAATAACTGAATTGTTTGACCTAGATTACTATTGAATCACATGAAGGGTATTAAAATAAAGTTGTAGACAATTTCATTAGATTTCTAGAATGTCCACAACCATATTATTTCGATGTGTGTAACTCCAGTTATGGTTAAAACAATGAGCCTTGTAGTCCGGTAAATAGATTACAGAAGTGTTTACTCAAGTAGTAGAGAAGAGATATGCACCTACTCAGTAAAATAAGATGCACTTGTTATTACTTTATTACCATGCTGTTGAAAGTACTTATGAGGATGCATTCATCATGTTGTATCATATTACATGTGTCATTGTATATGCATTCGCGATATCTTATGCCATACTCATGCATATAGGATCGACCGAGGAGATAACATTGTTTGAATTTAATGAAGAAGAGGAAGGGGATCAGCAGGAGACTCCTCAAGCCACAGCTCTAGGAGAAGAGGAGCAGACTCCCAAAGAGCTCCCTGAGTGCCTAGATCACTGACCCACCTCTTTCCTCAAAGGCAAGCCCTAGAGCATTCTAAGTCTCCCATGTTTTACAAACTATTACTTGAGTCCTTTATGTTTGATGCATTAGGTTATAAGAGTTATTTGGAAACACATGATGCATAGAACTACCTTGTCTAGATACATATACCTTTAACCCTATGTAGGTCTAGGATCGAATATATGCTTAGCCATGCTTAGACCAGTAGAAGTCGGGTGATTTTCTGTCACCTGCGAGATATAGGAGGATACCGAAGCATGGTTGGCTATATTTGCTATCGTGGAAAAGAACCATGGGGTAATGTGAATGGAGGCCAGGCGGAGTCTATGTGTAGGATGACTCATGTGATTCCGTCTGTGCCGATTAAGGACCGTACCTTTGTTGGCCCTTCTAACAAGATTGAACGTATGCCTATCACTTAGCTAGCCGGATAACTCATTCTAACCGTGAAGCCAAGTAGCTCAACTCAGGTTGGGCCCTGCTGTATAAAAGTGCGCACTCTGGATGGTAGTAAGGATGTGCGGGGAGCTAGGCGTGAGCCCAAGGGCAGGCCGGGCCTGAACGTCCTGGCAGCTGGTTGTCCCTGATTGTACGGCGCTGGGTGAACCCTTGAAATGTGAACCTAAGTTGTACCAAAGGTGACCTAAGACTACCTTGGCAATGGTATGTCTGGGTTTATGTTAGGAATAAATTTCCAACTGGTTGAAATTGATTCGAATCACCGTCTCTCCCGGATAGTGAGAAACTTGGCTAGCTCCAACATCATAGTAATTGTATTATGGAATGTGATGGTTTGGATAAACATGGAATTACTACACCGGCTATGGTTACTATTGTATGTTCTTAAATGATATACCACATGTTTGGCACAGGATAGTTGCTAATCTAGAGATGAATAGCTATAATTAACTTGATGACCAAAGTACAACTGTATAACTGAGTTAATCGCTTTTTATGCAAAATGTTATCAAGCTACCTCCACTTATAAAGCCTTGCATAATCCTTGGAGTCAATTTATTTCTGGTTGATGACAGGTAAGTCTAGCTGAGTACCCTCTCATACTCAAGGTTTTATTCCCATTGTTGTAGATGGTATAGTTTATCACGGCTATTGCAAGAATTGCTTCTATCCCATCGTGGATGAGGAGTGAGCCTTGGGTAGGCATCTTTAATAATCCCTCTTATATGCTTTTGTGGATTGTGATCATATGTTGGCACTGTATTTGAACTAAGTTGACAAATGCTAGTTTTGAACTTTAATTTGCTTTCGCTACTATCTATAGAACTTGGTTTGTAATAACCTTATTCCATAGTTTGATGAATGGATTGTAATTGTGAACTTTATGTAATATGTGACATGTATGTTGAATCATGTACGATCTTGGTTGTATGTGGATCATTTATCGAGACCCGTCGTGGTACTCGATGGACTATCGAGTTTATATGGGCTCAAGTATGACAGTGCGACCGCTTGTGGGCTACCATTGTACTTGTGCTCTTATAAATTGGTTGGTTCTGCGACACCTACAGCACCCAAAGGTTGTAGGGATCTACTACACCTAAAGGATTACGTAGCTTTACAAGCTTGTCATTAAATCCTACAGGGGCTACTGTCAGATATATGGGCCTGGGGTACCCTCACCAACCATATATCTGGCCCATTGAGTGGAGGATGTCAAAGGATGTAGCCCACGAAGACCAGGCAAATCTACCAGATTGAAGATCATGAAAGATCAAGGATATCCGGCGCCATCATGTCAATGGTAGGATAGAATTGATCTATCGTGAAAAAACTAGGAATCCAATCTGCTAAGCCAATTGCCCTCATTGTAACCCTACCCTCTCTACCAATATAAAGGAGGGTAGGGATCTCGCGAATGGGATCTGATCCATCTCATTCCAATCTACTATGTAGCTAGGAGCAACAACCCTTGTAACCGAGCATACGAATACAAGAAGAGCAGTAGCACCAACTGGACTAGGGTTTTATGCGCCACCGTGGCCTGAACTAGTATAAATCCTTCTATCTCATGTGTTACCATCTGATTCCTCTTACACTATCACATTGCTAGGCATTGTCAGAGCTAAATCATCTGACACCATGTCTCCTAATCTTCTCCACCTAGCCACATGACACCATGTCATGTCTCATATGCAATGAGCTCCTTTATCATAACTAGTTCACCACTATCAACATGAACAAGCCACTTCTTCACTATGGCTTTAAGTGTTGCTCACACTAGTATACCTGTGCAGTAATCCCTGTGTATCTCACAACATGAACACATGTTAGTCCACCTAAGCTGCCACTCAATTACCAAAACCAAACTAGGGTCTTTTAGTGAGCACCGGACGTCCACACCAGATGCCTCCAATGGCTAGTTTCCAACGGCTATAAAACAAGTCATTTGGCTTGTCAGACGTCCAGTGTGTGATACGTCCAGTGTGTGTAAGTGCTCAAGGTATCCCAAAACATAGCCATTGGAACCCTAGTCCGGTGCGACATCCGGTGCCTTCACCAAATACGTCCGGTGAGGACTTTTAAACTATGCGTGCTCGGCTAGAACCATTGTTCACGTCCAGTGCATACACATCTGGTGCACATAGGACTCCTCTATGCTTTGCTAAAAAACTGGCTAAATCTAGGCACTAGTCGGCCCATCCAGTGCCATGTCCGGTGGTCCACCAGACACGTCTGGTGCCTGCTAAACAGCAGCACTGGTAGCACTCTCAACTCTTTCACAAGTGTGCCAACTCTCAAATGTTTTGCTAAACATGTTAGACGAGAGTTAGCATTTTTTCAAAGTGTTTTCACAAACATTTTTGGCTTGCTCTCCAACATGTCACTTAGGCCTAAATGCAAATGCATAGATCAAACACCTAGTGGCACTAGATGACCAAATATTGCTAATTAGAGCTCCCCTCTAAATAGTACAACCATCTATCCTAAACCCGAGCACACACTCTATTGTGTCTTGACTATCAAAATAAAATCCCTATTTATACCTTTGCCTTCACAACTTGCATTTTGTTTTTTCTTTCTTCTTTATCAAGTGAGAGACTACTCCAATTGGATTGATCACCCTTCATCCATCTCTAGGTCTTGCTCTCCATCTTGGTGTTGACCTAACCTAGCTTAACAAACACTTAGCAAAAGGTTAGTCCACTAGTTGTATAATTACTAAAACAAAACATAGGGCTTTCACCCTAGCACAAAACCTAGGGCTAGCAAGAAGGGCTATGGTTTCCCCACCACATGCATGGGCATGCAGTGGCACTTGACTATTCACTGTCGGGTGTGCACTGATCCGGTAGTGGTGTCATAAGTGCCATTATCGCATCATGGCCTAAACCGGTAGTAACACTCGCCATATCATTGACGGTTGATGATCCAATCCGGCAATGATAGTCATGAATATCACTATCGGTTTCTTCTCTGACCCGACAGTGTTGTGCCAATTATCACTACCGGGTCGCCTACCCAGCAGTGATAGGCCACCCTATCACCGCCGATTAATCTCCGTTGGCATGGGTTCTGGTAGTAACGGGGGCTTCCAACCCAACAGTGATTATCAGATTTGGTGTTCCTTTTTTCATCTATGAACCTATGCTAGCACACTGGATTCTGATTACTTACAGCTCATAAGCACCACCTGTACACTAGCTAACATGTTTTGATCTTCTGCATTTATTTGTTGCCTTTTTTAGTATATGAATCTATGCTAGAACTCTGGTTTCCGATTAGTGGCTGGCTGGCGGATGACCACCAGCGGCTACAGCAGAGGCGCAAAGCACTGCGCGTTGGACAGCTCACCGGCACCGTGGTCTAGGCTGTCCATGTAGCAAACAAGCAAAACGGTTGAAAAAGAGCACAATGCACACCCCTACCCGATTCGTATGAACGAAAGGAAGGCTTGCCCTACAACACCATGCACGTGGAAAGCCGCTAACGTCACTACAGCTAGTACAACAATAGCAGACCTCTCTGGTTCGCCGCTTTCCGTTTCTCATGGGCTCACACTTCTCCAGCTGCCTCTGCCCAAATTAATAAATCTGATTTCCAGGCCGCATCACCAATTAAACCGGCCGTAGCCACCAACCTTCCATTTCGGACCTCCGATCGAACCAGTCGCGTGAGCGATAAAAAGCTGCCCCCATTCCTGATTCCATACGCCCATAGTATAGCTAGTACTCACCGGTGCCACCTCCATCTCTAAAGGTTCGCTAGGTTCGTGGTCCTTGCTGCCATCTCGCCGTGTCGATCCCCTCAATCTACACCTAAGCGAAGCATGGCCTCTGGTTCCAGATCCCATGGCTGCGGATCCCACGACCGAGGTAGCTGCCGAGCCTGCACCGAAGCTCCTTCGGCGGACAACGCTCTCGTCGGCCCCAGCTCAACCCCGCGTTTGAGGCTATGACGGCCGCGGAACTCATCGCCCACCTGAATCACTCCCGCCGCACATCCGACTTTGCCAACGCGGCGCTTATGTTCGCCGCACGCGAGCGCAGGCTCAACGAGGCTGAGGCCCTTATCCACGCGAGCAACGAGTGCGTGGACAAGCTAAAGGGCGAGATCGATCAGGGCGCATGAGTACAGCGCCCTCGAGGCAAAGGCTCAGATCCACCGGGCCGCCAAGAAGGAGATGGGGCTGCGGGCCGAGATCCGTGTGGCATGGCGGCTCTGGCATCAACGGGTGTAGACTCACGCAGCAGGCTGGTCATGGTCTTAGCAGCATCAAGGAGTCATATGGAGAAGAAGTGGATCATGAGGTTTCAGAAGATGTCCTCGGAGCAAGGTACCAAATCTCCTGCTATTATTTGTACTCAGGTTGAGTTTTGTTGTTTTAGCCCGCTATAGCCTATATAGCATGGAGGCCGATATGCCGTGACCTGTCGTGCGCGTCGCGTTGCCCTGCCTACCCCACCCATGCCTCCTCCCCTGCCACCCCCAGCCAGATGCTGCCGCGCCACCTCCTGCACCCCTCCCCCGCCCTTCACTAACCATAGGGCGGCGCGCTGACATTGTCCTCATCCTCGCCCCCGCCCCTTGACCCTGCCCACCCTAATCCCAGGGCAGGGCACCGCTGAGCTCCGCCATGATGCCCTCGCCGCCAGCCCTGCCCAACCACCTTCCCCCGCCTCTACAAGTCGTGCCGCGGCCGCCGCCCCCAAAACCCCCAAATAAAAGTGATATCACTTGGGCATCATTTCATTATCACTATTGCTATGTACAATGCTATTTTAAATTTCCATTTCTTTTGTCCCCTTTAATATTAACTATAGATAATATACTTCATCCTTTAGTTTTTCTATATTTATCCCATCTTGTTATGTCTCATGAGACCTCATGTGTGTCTTTGTTTTTATCTTTTCATTTTTTTATCCCCTCTAAATATTATAGGTATAAATAATATGTTTCATCCTTTATTTTGCATTTTTTTTCATCCCATCTTGTTGTGTCCTTAGAGATACGCCATGAAATGGAATGAAAATCGATAGCTATGTAGAGTATTGTGTCCCCTTTACAAAGTTTGCACTCCAACATTAGTCGTGTATCATGGAGATTAGCCAGATCAGTGATTAGAGATTGGTTTGTAGTTCGCCCAACATTAGTATTTAAAGATGGTTATATTTCAAATTATTTTGTATTTCATTTGAACTTCTATATCATAACTTGTCATAGTTTTTAGCTTAATCTTTGAATTTCAGGCTTATCGTGTTTATTACTGCATGTGGTTTTACCGAAATGGAATATTGTTTGCCGAATTGAAAATGGTTTTCCAGAATTGCACAAGAATTTTTTTTGTATGGCATACCCTATGCTCAAATCCTAGCTCCGCCACTGATTATTTGTTACACTGCCTTAGGGTCATAGAGGGCCGCAAGGTTCCAAATGCGGAGGCACAGGGAGAAGACGTGGCAGCGAGTCATCATAGACGTTGGCAAGGGGAACAGCCTGCAAGAGCCACCAAGAAGGCTTGCAGGCAGAAAGGGCCATCCTTCTACAAACTGGTTTTCGATGCCCTCAAGGAGAAACAGGAGCTTCTCCTAAAAAATGAGAATGAGAAGGCTGCCAGGGAAGCTGCTGCCACTGCATCCAAGCAGCTGGAATGCAGGTGCTGGTGGTCGGATTCTAATGACGGACTGAATGATTCTTAGTGGTATGATGCATTATATTGTTTTTCCTATTATTATTTCAAAGCAAGGACTTATTAGCTAGTGCAAATCATTTGCATTAGCACTGCTTTCTTTCTCCTATATATGTTAGGATTATTACTTAATGTTTTTTATTTTTTGAAAATTGAATATATATCTTAAAAGTAAAGCAAGGATTTAGTTCAACATGTATATTTTATCTTTTTCTAGAAATACATATATGTTAATGCTCTGAGGCAAGAGATCCAACGTCGTTAGAATTAATGCAGTATGACATTGCCTACGTACCCCACGCGGCTATCAAATCACAGGCACCTACTCAACACATATATTTTTAAGACTCAATTTAAATTATGAACTTCCAATTTGAAAAGCTGGAACCCTGTTGTCAAATAAACTATAGCCAGTTATATTATCCTAAGCGATGTTCTTTACTACAGCTGTTTATTTTCTACAATCAAAAGAATTATTTGGCATATCAAATTGTTCTCACTTTATGTGTTGTTCACATACAGGTAACAGGCTACAAGAAGGGAGAAGAGAACCAGGGACCTGTTGGACTCGCTATGATAATCTTTTGGTGTGTCAATTGGTATGCTGCTGTTGTAACCGTGTAACAGCAAGCCTGCTACTGACCTGCTGTTGTTTATTTTCTCAGTCTAGTTGTTGCTCATTTATTTTGCTCCATTCTAGAAAACTGTATGGGTGAATGGAATCGTTCAATGGATGATGTTG
This sequence comes from Miscanthus floridulus, assembly GCF_019320115.1. NCBI lineage: Eukaryota > Viridiplantae > Streptophyta > Magnoliopsida > Poales > Poaceae > Miscanthus > Miscanthus floridulus. The sequence continues at coordinate 85,603,827 of NC_089597.1, forward strand.
TAAGCTGTGTATCATGGTCATGGACTCATGGTCGTGGTGGCCGAACAAAAACTCGAGTTCAGTAGTGGATCAATTAATTGATTATATTCTCCATCGTTAAATTTATATGCACCGTGTTTATTTCATTCTATAAGTATGCAAGTGATGTGCCATGGCTGCCATGTACTTTATTTTTGTGCTTTGGCTCGCGAGCAGAACAAGCTAGCTCGAGCTTGCTAGTGAGCCGAGCCGAGCTAGTCCGCTGGCTCATTTGTATAATGAGCCAATCCATGCCAATACGTTAATGAGTGAGCCAAGCTATAACGAGCCGAGCTGGCTCGATGTCTAACCCTACCTGTTGATGGTCCAAATTAATCTTATATTTTAATCTTGTGGTGTTTATTATATTCCTCTTAAATTAAATTTAGTATTTTATATATACTTCTTTATAACTACTCCATCCGTCTCGATATGGAATACACAGAGTATTATGACTTCTAAAATATGTAAATAAAGCATTCTATATGGTGTCCATGCTTAAATTAGCAAAGTTTGTTAAAAATGAAACCAAAATTGAAGAAAAAAACTCCTTAATTGGGTATAATTCATGGGTTTGATCCCGTGGCAGTGATTAATGATCCGATCAATAGGTTGATGCATGTGACTTCAGTGATTTAGCACTAAGGCACAAAGGATATATCCTGGTTCAAGCGTCTAAGCCTTACGTCCAGAGCCAATTTCTTCGTGTTAGAATGCTCAATCGAGTTCTTACAATAGGAGAGAGATGGTAGGAGAGCGCTAGCCAAGTGATCTAGGGTTTCTCAGATGATTTGGGGTTTGGAGGTTTCCGCCCAAGGGGATTCTAGGGTTTTGTGTCCTAATCTTCGGTCGATGGCGGCGCCAAGCGTCATAGCTCATTGTTGGTCATGGCCAACAACGTTGTACCGCTTCTTACATCCTCTGCCAGAACTTGGAGCTCGGGCCAAAGGAGCCGCCCGAGTGCGTCGTGGGGCCCTTTGTCACTGGGCTAGGTGGGTTTCCACATTCGACCCACCTGTGGGCGCGGGGTCTACTGATAGTCCTTGATTTCCATTCCTTGCCGTTGAGTAGTCATTCACCGAGAACTGAGGGGATTGTGGGGGAAGGAATGGGTGTCAACAGCGAGGGTACGCATTGTTCGGATTGTGGAGGAAGGAATGGGTATCTCCAGCGAGGGTACGCAGTGTTCGATACAACTCCAGTCGCCTAGGAACCCTAGGTGCCAAGACCTTCGTCGCTTCCTTTTTAGCTCCGCCACTATCTGTGCTACACTACCCGTTCATCGCATCCTTTTATCATCATGTATAAACATGTAACAGACATCAATCAGTGAAGCAACCGGTTGATTCTAGCATTCTTGTTTAATCTGTCTAAGTACATTAGACTCTAAACAGTTATCAACCAGTCACATATTGCTTGGCACTCTGCTTTTGGTACAGCCAAAGAATTACCGATGACGATTTGCACGTTTAAATAAAGCAAAATACCCCCAACAGTTTCTCCAAGATGCCCATGCCTCACATTGTATCAATGGACAATGTCCAACATATCAAATTCAGTTTCCTTAGATAAAACGATAACACCAATAAGCATTAATACAAAGTTCATTTTTTTTTTCAGGTGCCCTCATTTATGAAATGTGATAATCCTTGATGCTTACAGTACGCCTCAGCAGCCGAGTTCATTACTTGATAATTCCAGTAAAAAAACAAGAATCGAAATGCAGCTCCTTATAACATAATGGTACAAACAGGTAACCAGAAAAATGGTAGTGAACCAAGTTATAAGTAAAGAAAATAGTTTATCATAACTGACTTCTCGACGGTCATAGCATAGTTAACTACGGGGCTGACATGGGCCAAGCAGTACCAGATTACAGGTCAGCTATCTTCACAAGCTTTGGATAGATTATGCGATTGTCCCTTGCAGAATTGCTCTCAACAAGAGCAATTTGAACCAAGTCCTGCAGATGGCAAACAGCACGCCACTGTTACAGTCATTACAAATTAATCATATGTTGAGCAACAAGCAGAATCATAATAAATGCTTTGTTGAGCACCCCATTGTTAGACAGTCATTACAAACTGAGGATATGTTAAGCAACAAATAGAATCATCCTAAATGCTTGTCAAGAAGAATCTAGGTTTGGCAATTGTCAACAGACTTGACTTTCAACAACCCCCTTAAACTACAGTTTAGTTTGATTTACTCCCTATTTCAGTTGATCCAATTTACCCCTTAAGAAGATTTGTCTTTTTGTTTCTCCAAGTACAAGTTGAGTTCTAATTTCAAATATTGTAAGATGATAAACATCACATTTTATGCTAGGAATGATTACGATTTTTTCATCATGTTACAATTCTGTATCACTACTTCACTAGTGTTAATTTATTATTGCATTTCCTAACCTATCAAAATAGTGACGAAATGTGTGTGATGTATTTGGAACGTAAATTATAATGTCCACCTCACAAAATTTGAAATTAAAACTCAACTTGTACATAGATAGAGAAACCAAAATAACACGTCTTCCTTAGTAAATCGAACTACTGAAATAGTTCGAGAAGCAGGGGGATGAGTAAATCGATCCAAACATCAGTTTAGGGGATATATCTAGACATAGGCAAAACTTGGGGGGGGGGGGGGGGTAATTTAGACTATTTCCAATCAAATATCTCACCTTCACGTCCCTGCTTGATAAAAACTTCCCCAAGTTGTGAAGAATACATTTTAAATCGTCCACCTACAGTTGTGAAATAATGATAGTCAGTGACCACACGGATCGAAATAGTGGGATTGATTTTGAAATAATAGGTCATGCTCGCATAATACCTTGAGATATCCTGCTCTATTTATGTCAAAGTACCTAAAGGCCTATAAGATCAAGGCATTATTAACTGTCAGACCACAAACCAAAAAGACCCTTAATGTTTCCCATGCATCAGAGAAAAACAAACATTACCTGCAATAGGTCCTTGTCGACCACCTCATCTTTTGCTGGCTTAACCTCCTTACTGACTACCCTTTCTCCACCTTCCACCGAATCTCCTTTCTCTGCCACGGACTGCTTTTCCTCTATTGAAGCAGCTCTTTCATGGATATTAGTAATATTTTCTACCTCAGGCTGTGTTGTACTTTTGTTATTTCCACCATCTGCTGTCGCTACTTCTTCTGGCTTCACCTCTCTGTCGTTTGTGTTCTCATTCTGTGCCACAAGAAAATGAGGTGCCACGGATAGATTAGGCATGGTTAGCTCTATGGAACTAGCTTTGTGTATCTCTTGCATAAAGTTGAAACTAAACATAAAAATAGTTGTGAGATGATATTATATGTGAAACCACACAATATGACAATGCTACTTAGAAAAAACTAAAATGTAAGATTGGTGAAAGGCAGTCTCAAGCACTATAGGGAGGAAGTAGGCTACTGGCCCAGATGACCTTGACAGCGTAGGTGATTGCCACTATATAAGCCCAAGACTTGATTAGAACAGCATGGTTAACTTCCATGTCAAGGAAAAGAAACTTATAGTGGAATTTTAAGAAAACACGAGGTAATAAATGACAAGTCAGTTCAAATAATGAAGAGCTGAATCAACTAGGTCAAAAAAAATGCTGGAAAATAACCTGCTCTGCAATCTGTTCTTCAGCATGAGCATCATCCATGTCCTCATCATCTTCATATATTTCTATTTCTTCAGGATCTTCCTCGTATTCAGGATCTTCCTCCTCCATATTTGCATCAGCTGCAGGTTTATCAAGAACAGCCTCTGAATGATCAGTGCTCGTATTTTCATCGCCCTCTTTTGCTGGTTCACCATGGTTAGCAATTGGATGATCGGTGCCAAGTTTTATCTGACCCTCTTTTGACAGTTCAGCATGGACATTTGCTGATTGATCTGTGCTCATCTTTTCTTCACCCTCTTTTGTTATTTTAACACTGCCTCCTGGATTATCAACACTTTCAGTTATAGTCTCATGATTAGTCTTGGATCGCTTCTCGGAGGATTTCTTCTCTTCTTTCTTTAGATCTTCCTCTCTTTGGCGTTTACGTTGATTCCTCTTCACAACATAACGCCTGTACAGTTTCTGCGAAGGAAAAAGAACATGTGTCGAAACATATTAATGTGCCAAAAGGCCCAAAACATACTGTGGATGAGCATGGTCACAAAGCGCGGGGTGGGGTGGGGGGCATGAAAAATAGTGACAAAACCAGTGTATCTTGGATCCTAAAAACCTTCACCATATTAGACACACCACACCCAATTCATATTGCAAGAGATATTCAATAAGTCCAAAATGTTTGCAGATTTGACACATACTGAAATAGTTTTAAGAGTCGCTGTCTCGAAAAAGAGCACCTTCAGTCTCACTTAACCCATGAACAAAGAATCAGAGAGCAGCCACTGAATTATCAAATACTAGTGAGCAGCTGATCATTCAGAAACAAAGCATAGAACCATTAGGTTTAGAAGGAATGCATGAAGAGGCTGAAGGGGACCACAGAATTGATGAATAACCACAGTACAATTAAGTCTCTGCGACAAGTCACTAGAATAATTCCAAGAGGAGAGAATTATTTGAAGCTTAGCTAAATCATTTGCAAAGCACAAAGAATGTACCTCAAGAAAAGACAGGATAACACAACCCATTCTGTGTTGAAGCATTTCACCGAATGACTCAGCAAACAAAGAAAGCTGAAAAAGGAAAACAAGAACAGATCAGTGTACATCTACATGAGCTCTCAAACAAAAGAGATTTCATTGCTGCGCCATGCTCAATTGCACCAACTAGGTAGAAGCAAAAGATATAAATAAGTGGTAATCTCTTTTGATATACTAACAAAAAGTAATTACAGAACACAGACCTCAAATACTGACTCCTCTATATCCTTGGCAGTATAGTCTAGGAGGCCATCCAACGAAAGGGATGTTGAACGGAGCTGCAAAACATAATTCCTTAGATAAGATATCATGGACAATTCATCCGAGTATGTTTGGATAATAGGATTATATATATATAAGGTTAAGTATGTAGCATGTTACCCATACTTTAGATTCTTTATTCCTTTTTGCCTGAAGAATGAATCCTGGATATTTTGGAGGTTCATCAGACCTCTTCTTTTCTTTTGTGTCATTGAGTGGCTTTTGCTTTGGATCCATCTTGAGGTCTCTATTCTTCTTCTCTTTATCGTCCTTTGTTTTATCCTTCTTTCCATCCTTTTTCGTATCTTTTTGTTCCATAGCTTCCTTGTGATTGCCCTTATCCTCATTTGAACTGCGATCAGTCAATGGGTGTTCCTTTTCCTCTGGCTTCTCTTCTTTCTTCTGATTTGAGATATCTTCTCCAGATGGAATTTTTGACCCTTCTTGCAGCTTAGTCTGAGGATTTCCAACATCGGTTGAGCTCTCAACATTTTTATCTGGCTGAACTTCTGTTTCTTGCTTACTAGTTTCAGCAGGTGTAGCAGGGGCAGTCAACTGAGAACCTGAACCAGAAACTTTCCTTTTAACAATCCTTCGAATTATTTTCTTCTTTCCAGTTTTCTTTGCTTCGGGCTGTTGACTTATGCCAGCTCCCTCTTGTTCTTTTCCAGCATCCCCATTCTTTTGTTGACTCTGCCCCCCTTCTGCAGTTTTGTTTGCAGATTCTGCTACAGCATTCTTGTCCTCAGAAGAAGATTTATCAGCTGAAGGTCCAGTTGTTTTTTTCCGAACAACTTTCACAACCTTTTTTATTATTTTCTTTTTTGTGGGCTTTTTATCCCCAGCTGCATGGTCAATAGAGGAGTCACCCGTAGTTTTTCCTTCAACATCCCCACCCATCTTCTGAACAGGTTCCTCAACTTTAACCTTACCCTCTCCATCATTATCTTGTTGTTTCATATCAGCATCACCTTTCTCATTTTTCATATCACTGCAACCAAGATCACCCTCTTTTAATTGATCAGCGTCTAAACTTTTACCCTTGTTCAGCTCCCCTGAAATTGTTAACAAACGTCTTCAGTTTTTCTCTAATAACAGACAGGTAAAAAAAGAATTCCGTGAGATGCAACATGGAAATCTTGCAAACCTTGCATCTGCTCTTTTGAATCACCAGGGCTCTAAAACAAGCAACAAGGATAAAAAAACTTTTAGTGAGAACTCCAGAGAAAGAAAAAAAGTTATTCACCAAATCAAAAGGCCATAATAGCGCAAAGTAACCTTTTCCTTTTTAGCAGTGAGCTGCTCCCTTTCTGCCTTTGATTTTTTGTACAGAATCCAGTTATTCTTCCATACATCCACTGAAGGCAGGCATTCCGACAAGTTTGGCACAAACAGAACAGTAATTTCTTTATGACTGAAGAGTCCATCTTTGCCTATTCTATTGTAATGTACCTGCATGTTTAATGATGCATTCAGTTAATATTCCATCAACATGCAGCGAGAAGGAGGAACTACCAGATACATACAAGTAATATACAGATGTACAATATCCCAACCAGTTGTAACCCACAGGCTACCAATTGTACTGAAATATGGATAGTGTGCCTATGTTACAGCTGAACTTCAGCAAAAACTCTCAAGTATTGGCCAGTTTATTGTATTAGCAATAGTTTTCTTAATCCTGAATATTGAAGTGCCTGAACCGTGACTTGGGGCTCTTGGTGGGTTTCAACTCTAGCCTACCCCAACTTGCTTGGGACTGAAAGGCTATGTTGTTGTTGTTGTTGTTGTTGAGGAACATTTCATAAACGTTCTTTTGGGTTAGACATTGTAATCGAACTTTCAACATTACAAAAGGCAGCAACATCATAAATAGGCTTGTTTCTCTTACTAAACAAAGGAACATACATTTCTTAAATTGAAAGAGATGGACAACAAAAAAGGGTAGCAGTGTCGGTACAGGATATTTTCCATGAAAGATAGCATCCAGTACATATAACGTTTTTTTAAAGTGCTGAGAAATATTCACAAGTACCTCAACAAAATGGTTCCAGTGGGTGCAACTAGATAGATCAACCTGAACCATTTCCTTAACGCATCTGTCCAAGTAGGATAATATCAGTACAACTGCAAGTTCGTCATCATACCCTGTTTGATAACAGCATACCTGATGGCAGTTCGAATCAAGCAAGAACAGTCAACTGATGGGTCACCACCATCTATTGCTGCATTCCAAGGGCCTCCAATTGCAAAAAGAGAACGATCCTTCTTGAATACAGCAAATTTTAAGATATTGTTCAAGTGCACAACTCGTTCGTCGGTACTTCTCAGTGAAGTTATGTCAGCAAAGGCACCTTTGCTCAAGCCACTCATCAATAGTACCTGCACACCATCACATTTATAAGCAGCACTGCAACAGGATAATAACTTGGAAATGATTTCTATACTTCAAAAGTCATATAACAAAATTTGGTATTCCATATTGTGGTTATCATCCGAAAGTGAGATAAGCACAAGTAAGCATATCAATGCCAAAAAAAGAATAGTATTTTAATTCCCTTGGGTAACTTAAGGCAGCACACAAAGTTATGCACTAATCTATTTGCATGCTGTATTGTTCTCAACTTCTACAAACATGAGTAGCAATACTGCTGTTTTCTCAAAACCATAAAATACTGCTGCAGTTTTCAAATACTGTGGTCTTTCAAACACAACATCCAAACAGGCCTGAAACTATATGCCATATATTTCCTTCAGAATCACTTATACCATGTATGACAGTATAATGAGTTACTCCAGATCAGCAATTTATCTACTGACCACAAGAGCTACAAAAAAAATTCCTAAATTGAAGCAAATACAAAACTGTAGATAGAGACCTTTGCATTCCAAATGGTGGCTGGAGTATTGAAGCTTGATGTTTTCTCAGTAGAGACAATTGCTCCTTCATCAGTACCATCATCTGAATCAAGGATATCATGCTCCAAACTGTTTCACAGCAATTGTGACAGTGCAAATAGTAAATTGAAAACATGAGAACTCCAAGAAGGAACACATGTATAACAGTATTTATGCATAGTAATGTGTTCCCAAAAAAAGGCATACCTCAATGGCGTATGCAGAGGAAGATTTAAGCTTTCTTTAGCCCAGTTCAAGACAATCTGTGCAACAGCAAATTATTATACAAATTAGAGTGACAGAGAATGTCAAAAGCCATGTTGAATATTAATCAGAAGCAAAAGGTCAATGGACAGAATGCCCAACCTTAGAAAATTCTGGAGTAATTGCAAGTCTGGGATACCGTTTTGTCAAGGACAGATAATCCCTCTCATCATCCACGAAGCGAAATGGCAAAACCTGCAAATAACATCATAGTTAGCATTAAGTTCACAGCAGGATGCAAAATGAAACAACCCCATAACTGTACATAGAAAAGTGTCTTGGTGAAACATTAAATATAAAGGGAAGAGAGAACAGAAAAAGGAAGACAATCATTCATGGCTGCTCAATCATATACTCTTGTGCAATCAAAGATTAAGGTAAGGCGTGAACGCTTTCAAATTCCGGTGGAGTCATGACATTCAATATCACAAGAAAAAGATAGCAAAGATTCTGTACCAGGGAGAGAGAAGCCTAATAGAATGGCAAAAGGAAGAACAGATGAAGATGGAAGATGGACCAGAACCAAGGAACCTTAAGATCAGAATGCATCAAGGAGGCTAGTGAAGAACTAACAATGTCAACTGATTTCAGCAATAACACTGACAGACACAGGTTTCTATTTACCTTGCAAATATATTCTCTCTTTATTTCTTTAACAGGTGAACGATGCCTTCAGCACAACAAATGAAAATGTTAGTTTAAAAAGCTGCACGAAAGACGAAGCAGCAACCTATTTCATCCACAAAGCTGCATAAGAAACATGGAAGTCCACCTATGCACAGCATCACGTCGAGGGGAAATTCGCCGGACAGGCTTCTCAGATCTAACAGAAGAAGAGCGCCGCTGATCACCAGGGCCTCTAGGTGAAGTCAGCTCCCGCCTTGGATCAGCTCCATGCTTCCTATCCCGCTCTCTCTCCTTCTCCCGGCGCTCACGAAGGCGTTCTCTTCCACGCTCTCTTTCACGTTCGCGTTCCCTTTCTCTTTCGCGTTCTCTTAGTAGTCTTTCATGATCCCTTTCACTTTCACGTTCTCTTTCTCTTTCTCTTTCACGGTCTCGAAAGTCCCGTAACTCACGCTCCCGCTCCCGTTCGCGTTCCCATTCAATCTCCTTTTCTCGTTCCAGCAGTAGGTCCCTTCTACGTTCTTCATCTCTTAGATCCAGTTCACGACGATAACCAATCCGATCAACTCTACGATCATCAACCATTGAGACGCCTGGATGTACACGGGATAAGATGCTATCTCGGTAATCAGGATCTGAAGATGGATGGAGGAGGCCTTTCCCCGAGGCATAATCACGTCCAGGAGGAAGACCTGCGCCATAACCAGTACTTGATGAACCTTGTCCATAGAGGCTGTCAATGTTTGTCCTTGGAGCTCCTTCCAACAATGAGGCTGCTTGCTGTCTTCCATATGGAGCAGTCCCAAGAATGGACATGTTGCGATTATCAGCTTCAACTCTTCCATATACACCAATTTCCTGGGATGCTTGATGGACTGGAGCAGACCTTCCTGCAAAGTAATCGGCTTGTCTGCCAGAAATGCATACTATACTCAGTGCATGCGCTATGTTCTATTGCAGTGATAAACACACAAATCATTGCTACTGATTTCTTCCAAGAAAATCAATGAGAAGTACCAAGACAACTAACGGAAACAAAGACTACGGCGGAAATTGTTTAGCAAACACATGGTCATTCAATTGATGCACTGTTATATCATGTGTGACAGAATTCTAACAATAATCAACAACATTCTAGATTCATTGCATATAACTTGACTGAGATAGTGTACCTCGTATCAGATCCAGGCTGCAGCTGACCTTTCAGGAGCTGCTGGTGCCGCATCGATGAACCCTAGGGAAATTAACAGGATTCAATAGACAACATGTTATTAGAAAGAACAAAACAGCATTCTGTAAGTAGGGAAACAAAAATCTACCTGCTCCATATGATCATGAACCTGAGAAGAAACAAAAGGGTTACAACAGTGCACTGATTATTTATACAATCTAGAGAAAGGCAAAAAGAAAAACAGAGAGAGAAAGAAACCTGATGACCAGTAGCTATCTGATCGGTGTATCTTCTATCCAAATCACTGAGGCCATCTCTCCTACCAAGATTGGCTGAGTGTTCACCATACATCCTTCTCTCTAGTGGATAATCAGTGACATATTGGTCTAGCTTCTGTGCATAACCACGCACAGCCATATAGTCATCATTTGGTCTTGCCAGGCCAGACCCCACAGGTGCAGATGAGAACTTGGATGACTCAGCGAGCGAAGTTGGACGAGTTGGCAAGCTAGGAAGACTTGAAGAAGCTGGACCTTTGCCACCAATTCCACCAACCTGTTGAAAAGAATGAGGATGTTCAGTTGAGATACTTGGCAACAAAATTGTGGGAACCACATGCAACTGCAACAGTATAGTTAAAGGTCATGAGAAGTGAACTCTAACCATAAGAGGAAGCGACTGAAACAGCTGAAACATGTGATTGGCAGGGATTGACATGAGCAAAAGGTCGCTTGAGTGACTAAAACAGGGGATAAACACAGCTCAAATAACAGAAGTGTACATGAATGGTTGGCACAAAGGGCGTGTTTGGTTCCCACCTGAGCCGCTGCCGCCGCAAGTGTGGCCACGCCGTGAGTGCGGTGGACAAAAACGGCCGCCCGACTATTGGCGAGCTGGGGCGCGCATTTTGAACTGCAGGCTGCGGCGTGCACCAAACCTGCGGCAAAGTGTGGCGGCAGCATTTGGCTCCCGCGGCGTGCCGCATGTGCGGCGCGGCGGCCTGCGGCGTGGTTTGGAAGCCATCCAAACACGCCCAAATTCCTTCATAGGCTCATAGCAGACACTACTCATGGTACGAACTTAGTATTATATGCTTTTAAATAGCCAGTTATATAGATTTAAAATGCAAAATGCAAAAAGCTTAGCAGTTTGGGAGTCTATAACTGGACGTAAAATGCTAGCTGGAGGTAATGACATAGCTTAGCATGTTTTGTACAGGGGAACCTAATAAATGGATTTTTTGTTAACCAACTTCTCTTTCTACAAGTATTTCTTGTTCCAAAAAGTGTAGGATCTGATACACATTTTTTTGCTTAAATTGTTGCACAAACTGTTCTAAAATTATCGGTTAGTGGAATTGATGGACAGTTGTTTTGCATAATCCGAACAGAAGATGACCTTTTCCACCTACTCCCTCCGTCTTAATATACAAGGGGCAACTCCCCTATACACGCAGACCAAGGAATGGAGTTAATCCAAACACCACGTCAATTAATCAAAGCACTAAATGATGCGGCACCAGTGTATATAGAGTACTGCAGTGCAGGGGCAGGCCAAAATAGAGCTGAGCATTAAATTTTGCACGGGTACATGGGCACCAAAGGGAGTCAGAAGGACGTCACGCCCTCTATTATGGGACTTCAAATAAAAACAGTTACCCCTTATATGTGGAGACAGAGGGAGTAACTTCCAAAAAAGAAAAATTCATTAAGCCCTTTATTCTTGTGTTTCAAATTGCAACTTTAAACGATAAGACGAGCATATATTAGAAATATAAATCGAGCTTTTATAATTCAGATTAGCAAGAAGGATAGCCAAGCACACATAGAAATTCTGCCAGCAATACTTCACAAATATTTAATTGACTAGACTGGAATCAGCAATTCCATCCCAAATGTCCATGTTAATCCATCAGATTTTCTAGTGCCAAAAACAATGCAACTTTGTAACATTTTGACCCTATGACTACAAACAAAAGTATCAGACTAGCAGCTACTCCCTCCATTACAAATTATAAGACGTTTTAGCTTTTCTAGATACATTGCTTTTACTATGTATGTAGACACAGTAAAGGGGGCAGACCCCGTGCCGGAGGCTCCCACATGAGTGGGGTCTGGGGAAGAGATAAATTGAGACAAGCCTTTCCCCCGCAAAATCTACGGAGAGGCTGCTTCAAACCCACGACCTGGTGACTCAGTGAGACAGCTCTCACCACTGCACCAGGCCTGCTCTTCATGTATGTAGACAGTGTGCGTAGCAAAAATTATGTATCTAGAAAAGCTAAAACGCCTTATAATTTGGAATTGAGGGAGTAATAAACTTCAATAGTTTCCTTGAATCAAGGTTCCTCACTGATACACACAACACAAAAAACTCACAAAAATCAAGCTACACGACATGTGCGCCAATCATATTAATGGTTGAGGATCAACACCAATGGATAATAAATTGCGTGCTGGATTGCAGATTTCATCTAGAAAAGAACCAAGCAGTTATAGTTAACCACCTGTTGCGTGCCATACACTGATGCATAAGGCCCTCCATACTGCGCAGCAGCCCCTTGTCCTGCACGCGCACCAAACCGACCAGCATCAGTGCCACCTGCCGCTGTAGGGGCTGCAAATCCAGTGCTACTAGGCTGAAAAAGAGAAAACATTCCAGCCAAAGCGGCGGGAACACAACTGATTATTAATAACGAATCGGCGTCCAGCAACAAAAGAAAGCAGCCAGATCCTTCACAGAGCCTTACGATTTGGCCGTACGGCTGCTGCCCGCCATAAGGCGGCTGCTGGCCGTAGTGATTGGGCCCTTTGGGAGGAAACATGGCGGTCGCGCCCACCTAGGGGCTCCTGCACGGGAACGAGACCCGGACGAAACAATCCACGCGCACGAACAAGCGCCTGCGAGGAAAGAAGGAAACCCTAGATGTTTTAGCACCAAAAATAAACGAGACTACAACGAGTCCAACCCAATACAGCCACCGTATCCGCAGATTCGATCCACTGCCCGATGCATGGGCTAGGGTTTACCCGCGAGATGGCAGTGGAGGCCAGATGGCGTCGGATAGAAGTGAACCCCCCGTAGGCGAGGGTTGGCGGCGGAAGAGCGGCGAGGGTTGGCGGCGGGCGGCGGGCGGCGGAAGGGTTTCGGCGAGGGGTTCGGAGAGCGCGAGGTAGGGGTGTGTGTAGCCTGTTGCGCCTGTACGACCAAGACGCTCCGTTATTATTATTTTCCTCGATTTTGCAAAAGCTACGTATATATTGTAAATTCGACGATTCTGTGCCCCTCCGATGGGCTCATCGTGGGCTCGTATACTCCGATCTTACCTTAAATGAACCTCTAAGTAAACCTACTATCTATCCTCAATTTAAGCAGCGGAGGTTAAAAGTACAGCATGTTCGCTTGTCGTAAATGATCGTAAATTTCTAGCTAGAATAGTATTTTTCTCTCACACCAAACCAGCCAGCAATAATAATCCACGATCGTATCAGCATCAGCCGAACAAGTTTATAAATTGGTTAGTCTAATAAATTTCTCCTCTCACTATCTACTTATATGTTGGCCCAACAAATCAGGCTATCTATTTTTCTCACGCGCACGCGTGCCTCTCTCTCCTCACCGCGCTCGCTCGCACGTGCTCCCCGGTGGCACCCATCCCCGTCGTGCACATCCCTAGCGCGCAAGTCTACCGGTTTAGGATTATGCATGCTACCAAACACTAGACATGTTTCTCTCTATATATAGTTCAATTTCCAATACAAGCCAAACAACACACCAGGCTAGGCTGGATTAGGTTAATTTTCACTAGACATTATGTAAGATAGATCAATACAGACAACCAATTAGACTCGCAGTGTCTTCCACGATGACAAAGATAGAGTAGTTGATTTCTTTAATATCCAATATCCAAGTAGGCACCAAGGGTAAAGAAAAAATTAGTTTGTTACAGCAGCACTGTCAAGTAAGTTTTGCATTTCACTCCACCACTGTACTATGTAGTACCAAACATCTCACACCTAGTAACAGGTTGCTTTGCCAACCAGATTATCAAAGTCCAACAAAATAAGGTGGATGCCACCGACCGAAGTTCTATAATTGGGTACAGGCAGAACATGACAAAATGCTCAATCCAACTTACATCTGTTCTGCTGCGCGCATCAACGAGAACTGATGCATACAACCAGAGATGACACCACAACATACCACCAGCCATATGATAAAAAACCGCTAACAAAAGAGAGGCTTCTGCAACAATTGACTGCCATCTGAACTCATTTAGAAGGCTGCAATGGCTCGCCAGTCTAACTTACAACCTGATAAAAAATGGAAATGTTGAGGCCCTAACTTTTGGCAACAACTCATCTTCCCTTATTATTTCTTCTCTCTTCAACAAATAATCTGTGACAATTTACAGCTGTTTCAAGGCTACAAATCAATGGAATCGACCCCCCACCCAACCCCGACCCTACTAACCTCTTGTCTATGTACATCGCGGAAACAACAGCTATGTCACTTCACCACAAAAAATCAAGGGATGCGCGTCAGTTCCTACGCCTTCTCATCATCTGTTCCTATGCTTTGAGGTTGGCTCGTGTCTTGATTGGCTTTAGCTTAACCCCCATGCTCTCAGGAGAGAGGAGCTCTGGTGATATGCAAAACGGACTCAGAGGGCTGCGAGGGCTACAGTTTATCTGGCTTGGCCTGTACAGGCCATATCCCATGAGGAAGTACTCCATTGGTATCAGCATTGCATGAGGTTGCTCCTCTGTCACAACCGAACCACAAGCTTGTACCTGTAGAAACACCAAACTTGGTATGTAAAACCCTAAAATCAATGTAAAAAAATCTGTGTGCAAATTGATACCTCCACAAGAGCGCTATATCGCCTATCAAGCTTTGCAGTCATGTGAACAGCTTCTGCATGGAACTGGGAATTCTCACCAACAAAAATTAGTGTTCTGCACTGTAGTTGATTCAGGTTCTCTGTCAAGTCTTTTCTCCTGTATAAAGCATGGCAAAATATTTGGTTCCACTCATCCACTGACTCAGGTATGACCATATGAGTTGATCATATAAGCTTTAGAGATAAAAAGGACATACTCATTGATAGTTTGGATAAATCTCCACACATTCATGCACTGTCGTTGATCTAGAAACTTCATTGAATAAAAGGAGGGTTAAACATCATAAACAAATACATCGTAACTGATAATGGATGAGAAGTCTTAGAGCATACGCTTCTACAAGCCTGCACAATATCTGATTCGGGTTCAGTTGAGCCTCCACGAACTCCCTAGGGATCATAAAATTCAAAAAAAAAAGTTTTAAACAGCTACGCAAATATCACATCACATGACATAACCTAAGCCATTTAGTTACCTTTCCAAAGTAGCGCTGCAACAAAATATCCTTCACGACATTGCACATGCCATAATAATATAGTAAATTTGACATTACCTAAGAAAAAAAAATGTCAGTACATAATCATTATTCTGAAGGTAGGTTCTTAGAAGCTAAATATCGAATAACTACCTTATTATAAAACCACTCAGACCATGAGGGAGCTTTACATAGAGGTGAAACGAGAATAAGTCCTAGTACTCGCTCTCTATACTTTGTCTGCAATAAAGAACTTAAATTACTAAGCAGTTGTGCAAGAAGCACAGAACACATTAGTTTAGAAGAAATGCATACTGCAAAGAGAGTAAGAATGTATGCGCCCGCAGTGACACCTAAGCACATAACTGAATCCAGTCTGGAAATACACAAAAAATGAACGAAGTTACTTCACAAATGTCGAGAGAAATTCTGAGAACTAACACTTCATTAATAATGTGCAAATATCTTACCCAAAGAAATCAAGTACGTCTGCGATTTGATCCGCTAAGTCATCAACAGATGCCACAGGTGTGCTCGACAAAATCGGAGCAGCTCCCAACTGCATGATTTTTTCCAAAGATCAGTAAACCATACAACCATGAAAATGTTGATTGAGAATCACCAGATGCATCATGCTAAGATAAAAACAGAAAGAATACACTTCACTGTAACAGCAAACTCCACTGACCTCATGTCCTGGGGGGCTGATATGGTAAATGCAAAAATTATGAAGCAGCAATGAAGCTGCTTCAGGACAGAAGAGTAGTCCTTGGAAGCAAGACATATCTGATCAACAATAAGGACTTAAGTCAAAGTGCTGTGAAATTTTTAAATGACCTAGCATAGGGTAAGCATGATTGTAAAACTTACGGTTCAAAGCAATATCTGGGTAAGTAATAAGAGCAGGCTTATCATGGTCACCATATATGGCAACAGATACAGATCCATGGTTGGTTTGTATATGATGTTCCTGAGGAAAACAAGAGGAAATTGTCAACACTTGGAAGAAAAGATGGCAATAACAATTACTAATCCACCAAGTTGTACTTCACACCAGATAAAATCTAAATGAAAATGATTCCCGTGGGTGGGTGGGTGGGTGGGTGGAGAAGGTGGGCAGATGAGTATTGTGATACCCATTAGATTCATGTGCATTCCCTGCACTTCAATCTATACCTCTATGGGGTGCTCAATTCGTAAGTTAATGATCTGCAGAGCCATTTCTTTCTCCAAATGAAAGAGAGAAACCAGCAGAGCAGCAGTACCTAAAGATTATTGAAAGAAGGGGTTCGTAACCAAACCAAAGCAAAGTTTGTAAATCACGATTGAAGTTATCTGATTCCTGCATGTTACACTAAACCTTGTAGGGTACTAACAAAGAAAAAAGCATAGCAGCTCCATTATAACGTGGCGTGTCACGGTAATGGTTTCTAGACCACATCTCCTAAGAAAAGGGGGAAGTATAGCACTAAGTGCCAATAATAAGAGATTCCTCACCAAGAAAATAGCTAAAAATATAAATAGCAAGAAAAGCATATGCTAGGAAAAATACAACTAGCTGTACTTTTCCATCACAGCAAGGATATGTATGACGACAAGTGGCAACAACATCATATCCATCCTAACCTGTCAGGAAAGAGACTAGTACACTTAATTATCATTCCTAATCACAGAGCTAAAAAATTTGTTTGAGTAATCCCGAGTGCAATTTCAATCCAAACCATTGGATCATAAATCCTACAGTTACTATGTAGGCCGCCAGGATCATATGCAGACCTGGCTAAGAGAAGTCCAGTTAGCAGAGAAGAGGCTGCTACAGACATATCTGTGAGTGTGAGATGCAACCAAGTATAGAATTTTGTCCACTAATCAGTGGGTCTCACACTCCATATTTCGATATAGATTACTTAGCCAACCATACTGATTCTTAGACAGCCTTTTTGGCCCCTCTACACTAACCTACTGATTTTCTCCCTATTTCCTTTTCACTGGCATTGCCAAGAATTATTTCCATACGAGCTAATGATGAGTGGTTTATCTTAAAAAATGATACGGCAGTTCTGCAGCTATATGAAAGATCAAATTCGACAGCATCAGATTTCACAGACAGTACATATTCCGCATAACCCAACCAATGGATGAACAAAGCTAGAACAGCATCCACTCACAAAAAAGGGGGGCTGGCTTTCAATCCATCAGACCTTACTCCAAATCAATTTGCAGTCATGCCTAGAGTTTAAGTTTCTTCCACATAGCGAGGAAGGATTTAGTGCGTGGAACTTGGCTAGAAAGCCCAGCTAAAGCGCTAAACAATTGGAGATAACAATTAATTTAAAAGAAATAAAGGAGGCAGTTAGGACACCCAAGCTACAACCCAAAAGCCTCAAAATCACATCTTTATGGTTTCTTTTCTTCTGGTGATAAGCAGGCACAAAGCAAGCGACTGATTACTTAAATTGATCTGCAAGATAGACAAACTCATATAGGACCACATGACCAAACGAGGACCATAAACCGTCGAAAAGAAATCAGCATGGGCAAAGGCAGGTAGAAGCTAGCACCCACAAGAGGATGCAACCCAAAAAAAAATCATAGCACCGATGGTACACGACGGCTAGCAAACGATGACGTATCTGGGGAAGCAGCAGCGGAGAAAAGGCAAAGAAAGAAGAACTGCCAAATTCCGAGCAAAAATTAACACGAATCCAGAAGCAAGTGCGCCCCAAAGTTACAATCTAGGTGGTCGAACTTGAAATTCAAACTATGATAAGCCGAATTCTGATTCAACAAACAAGACAGGTGAAATCCTACAAGAAAACAAGGCTTAAATCTGATACCAATACTACAATGCACCCAAAACAAGCAAGCACAGGTAGTGAAAATAAAGAAAATGCCGCTCCCCCTTGCAACTCCTAACCGTATCACACAAAGAACAAAATCGAAACTGAACTAAACCCCAGCACCATCAGCTTCGCATCTTCCGGCCGTCCAATCCAAGCCTCTCAATCCGCGCTACCCTGCCCGCCGTCTCCCTTCCCTTCCCTCCCTCCCCTCCCGAAGAACAGAAATCAACCGTAGCAGCGAAGAAAGCAAGGGGGAGTAGGGGGCTGCCCAAACCTTGCCGCCGAAGGAGATGCGCTCGACGTCCACCGACACAACGGAGCCGCCAGAGTCGCCCATACCCGCCGCCGCCGCAGCCGAGCGCACGGGCTCTGCTGTCAAGCTGGCGTGGCCTCTCCTCTCGCTCCCTCTCCCTCTCCTGCCGCCTCCGGTTTCACCTACTACCACCCCTTCTTCCTCTCTCCAAGATGCTCCGGCCGCCGCTTGCTTGCTTCCCCACCTTCGCTTATAAACCGAGCGTCTTCAGCGGCGCAGCGCTACCTGCGTTTTAGCCCAAGCAAGTTTCTGATTATTACGATCCAGTCCAGCTAACAGGGAAAGACGAAATAGGAAACCGACAGGCCAAGAGTCCATCGTCTGTCTAGCGCCGGTCAAGACTCAAGAACACATTTTCCGCTGTACTCCTTCCACCCAAAATAAACGTCCATCTCGTTTTTTTAAGAGTCAAACCTTATTAAAATTTAACCACCACCACCAACAACAACAACAACAAAGCCTTTAAGTCCCAAACAAGTTGGGGTAGACTAGAGTTGAAACCCAACAGAAGCAATCAAGGTTCAGGCACGTGAATAGCTGTCTTCCAAGCACTCCTATCTAAGGCTAAGTCTTTGGGTATTATTAAAATTTAACCAAATTTATAAAAATATTAATATTTATCATGTATAATAAGTATCATTAGATTTAGCATTGAGCGTACTTTTGTGATAAATTTATTTATTAGAGATACAAATGTTGATACTATTTTTTATATTTTTAGTTAAACTTAAAAACACTCCTCGAGAAGCAAAATATGCATTTATTCTGATACCGAAGGAGTACACTGCTTTGACAGTTGAGGCTTTGAGTATATACTTCTATGTAAATAAATACCATACATCTTTTTCGGGCTCACCTTTTAGCATGTTTGTTTTTAAGGTATATTTTGATGTCTAAGTATTGTTTGGGAACATGTAATTGTATGCCTATATTACAAGACATATAAACATTTTTCCTAATTTACTAGTTTAAATTCACTATTTACTAACTATATTAGGTATGGGACATGCTTGGTAGATTTTCCCCCTTGCCTTATTGTTGGGAATATGTAAGTGTATGCCTATATTAGAAGACATATAAACATTTTTCCTAATTTATTATTTTAAATTCACTGTTTACTAACTATATTAGATATGGGACGTGCTTGGTAGATTTGCCTCCTTGCCTATTTTTTGGGAACACATAAGTGTATGCCTATATTAGAAGACATATAAACATTTTTCCTAATTTATTATTCTAAATTCACTATTTACTAACTATATTAGGTAGGGGACGTGCTTGGTGGATTTGCCTCCTTGCCTAACCTTGCCTGCCCGGCCAGGTGAGCCAATTTGGCTCTCCTGCTTCAGCGAGGATAATCTTGCCCGCACAAGAATCAAGGTAATCTTGCTCAACAACCAAACAGGTTAGCTGCTCAACTCCCTAGCTCAGCAAGGCAATAGTCACTTGCAATATAATTTAGAACTATGACTAAATATGTTTTAGTTTTTTTCTCTTTTTACGCTATCCATCGTCGTGGTTCCTAAGCTGCATACTGCTGCCTCCTCTCCTCCCCCCCACCCCCATCGGAACTTGCTCCTTCTTACCCCTCCATTCCTCCCCCGATTTTATTTCCAATAATAATGTTTTCTTTTTTGTGGCTGAAAATTTTCTTTGTTTAGGATTAGATGAGAAATTTCTTTTTTTTAATAACAGAGCACTTAATTCTTTCCGTATTACCATTAGATTATTGCATTTGGCTTAGGTGAGATATGAAGCATGGCCTTGTATGATATGCACTCCTTGGTTTAATTTAGACCGTTAAATTACTCGAAAAATCTAACAGTGTATACCCTCCGTCCCTCAATAACTATCGGTTTTTTTGCGTGCCGTAAATTTGACTGGATTTACAAAAAAATACGTGTAATATTTTATCTCCAAAATAAATTTATTATAAAAATAGATTCAACGATCTATCTAATGATATTAATTTGGTAACATAAATATTAATATTACATTTAATCAAAGTTGTTTCTGGGGAAACCAAAACAACAGTTATTTAGGGACGGAGTATATTCCTTTTCTTTTTTTTTTTTGATAATCTAATATTTCAGACTCTTTTGGTGAACGTGATGCTCCTTTTAACATTGCTGTATATATATATATAACAGACATATTTTAAATTTTCTAGAGGCACCTTGCCAATAAGTCGACTGAAAGGCAACTTGGAGATTAAGGAACATGAAACATAGATTCCAAAGGCACACAATATTGTATTCCTTGCAACTTTCTTGATGACTGCTTGCGGCGCCGCCGCCGCGGCCACCTCACAGCCTGACACGGGGGCTGGATCTGCGCCCCCCCCCCCCCCCCCCCCCCGCCGCCGCAGCCACGACTTCCGGGGCGCCCCAGCGGCCATCGACGCAGCCGGGCAGCACGGAGAAAGCTGTCACAGCCGCCGTTGACGACATGCTTAGATCGTCGTCTGGGCCCAAGCCTGGGCCATTCAAACCCATGGACGCCCATCGGCCAAGCAAGTTCTCTCTCTCGCCGGCTGCGGCACCGTTCTTCCCGGCCTTCTCGGAAGGGCGCACGAAGCACCGCCGGTGGGCGGATGACGACGGCAAGGATTCTGACGACGACCACCCCACAACCTATCTAGAAGCCGCACGTCGTCCGCCGAAGCCTGTCAGTGTGTCCCCCGTGCGCCCTGCCTCGGGTTCAGGCCGTGCTGGAGCAGACCTCGGTCGACAGGGACACGACCATAGGCGGAGAAAGCACAGTCGGTCGCGTCCACAACTGGTGAACGGCTTGCTTGTGCGGCCAGTGGAGGGTCATGTCCCTGCCCGCCAGCGTCTCGGACGCCATGGACGGGTACCAGCTCGCATGCGGCTCGGTCCACGCTACGGCGCCCACTAGCGCATCTCCGCTTCGGATGCCGACGGCTGGAGTGAGGTCCTGTCGCAGGGGTCGTCATGCGGCGTCGGCGGGGCATGCCCCGCCCACGCTGCATCGGCAAACCAACGGTCCCATACCCGCTATCCGGCGGATCTACTCGGGAAGTGCTTCAATTGTCTCTCCACCGTGCATAGGGTGGCAACATGCAAGCTGCCTCCGATGCAAGGTGTTCCGACACCTCACGTGGGACTATAAGGGACGGTGAACGGTGCCTCCTTCCAGCTCTAGTACTTCTGGTGCCACAGAAGGCCGACCACAACAACCTGACCGGGCACTCGGTCGCGTACTCAGGGCGACACACCGAGCTCGGCTGGAGCCATGCTGGGTGCGGCTACGCGCGGCGGCAATGGGCGCCGACATCGGAGACGGCGACGACGGCTGAAGGGGGACGACGCCACTGCGGCAACGAGTGTTGCCACTGACAGACACAGGCGGTCGGCAGGGGCCGCCTAGATGGCACCGGCCTTCACCTCGATCGCTGCTGGAGCTCAGGCAGGGCACGGTGAGCTGACCAATGAGACGGGCATCGTCGAGCCTGACCCGTTGACGCTGACGTTGTACCCGGACGCCACGCATGATCGCGACATCACGGAGGACCCGATGTTAGAGGAGTTCGCAGCCTCGCTCGTCGGCAATCGAATCGTCGCGTGGCCTTCCCTTGAGTGCCTGTTGTCACCTTCGGCGCCCCCATAGCTATAGGATGAGGCCCCAGCAGTCCCCCCACCCCAGCTGGAGGATGAGGACCCAACGGTGGTCTCTTGTGAGCTACGGACACCAGCCGCGCGCCCATTCAGTGGGTAGGGAACTCGCCGAAGACACACACGAAGCACAGCTACCTGCTAGGCTTCGGACCAGTCCACCCCATGGTGGATGCTGGCTCTCCCAGTTCACCGCCAGTGGATACCCATCAGACTGTGGACAACGACGACTTCACCAAACACCGCCTCGACAGCTTCATCAACAAAGTGACGCGTAAGAAAGATTCTCCACTGATTCGTGAGCCTCCCAGCAAGCAACCTCCTGTCAAGCCAGTGCTGCCATGGCGGAGCAGGCGGTTGGCGGCTCAGAGCCTCTCCCTAGTACCTGCTTCCAAGCGAGGCGAGGTGCTGATCATGCAGCGTATGGGCTACACCAAGGGTCCATCAGCATCATCCGCGTCGGTGCAACCTAACTACATCCAACGTCAAAGCGCTGGACACACTCTTCCTAGCCATTGGAAAAGGCTCATCCAGGCAGCCGCGAAGACGTAAGGCCACCTCCTAGGTCGCACCGCTGTGTCGGTATTGGTTGTTTCCTTTTACGTAATATCGAAACAAGAGGTATATTGTTATGATGGTCCAGCTACGGCTGTGTTAGGTCGACCTCCTTCGGCGCTCGATAAAAGCGCGTTGTACGTTTGTTTAAACTCTTCTACTTAATACAATGATACGTAAATCTTTTGCGTATTTGAGAAGAAGAAAAAACTTTCTTGAGGACATCAGCAAGCCAAACGAGAAACTTGTGAGCTAGAGTTCCAGAGAATCACTGTCAAATCATTCTTGATTGGCATTTGACTCATCACTTTGTATGATATCTATTTTGTTACTTTATTCAATTCATATATAGCTTTCTCTCATCATGGAGCTTACTACATCCAACAACATCTTACCAAACTGCCAGTACGCGCTATAGAAATATTGGTTGCGTCCAGAGAGAGATGTGTGTTCTCCGCTGTGGTGCTATATATGCCTGGTAATCCTGGTTGCTCAGACGTCTCTTCGCTGTGGTGCTAAATATTACGTATTAGAAATGCATATTAAGAGTTGTTGCAGCTTCCATGCACTAGGGGCAAAGACGTGTACATCACGTCAGCATAGAAACTGTTTATTTTTCTGGTTTGGACTGCTTGCTTGCACTGGCTCTTGAATCTTGGCATTCAAATCTACACAGCAAAAGGCAAAACGTAGAGGAATTGTTTATTTTTCACAAAAAGTTTGGAATACGAAGAAATGTGAAGTTCGAATCTTGATGAAACATGCATGCATGGAGCAATGGGAGGATTATATAAGCATTTCCAATTTGCAGTAGCTTGTACAATTGTGTGACTTTTAGTTATTGACCATATTTGTTCTATTTGCAGTAGTAGCATGACACTTATTATTGTTCAAATCGTACTTTGGGTTGGGTCCCAAAATAGAATATGAATCAATCATCATAATTAAGTATTGAGATTTCAACCACATGAATTAGCAATCAGCTGGAGTGATACATACTACTCCTATAGGACTGCTCGCTCCTAGCTCATCTAGAAATAAGTAATCTTGTCAAACCCGTGCAAATGCAAATTCGTCTGTGTGGCCACCAGTACTGAGATGTGTACGCCCCCGTTCCCTCAATTTTTTTGTCGCGCGTTTCCAAAGTCCTAAAACATTTCCTTGACATGCATGTAGCACACGCTGCCTGCGGACAGGAATTTTCAGCAAAACTGAAAGAAGATCGTGCACGTGACATCGAGAGGAATGCACCGCCCCGCAGCCACCACAAGAGACGCGTGCGCTGTTGGTTAGGCAACGCACAGATGCGATGCGATGCGAGTAGGGGGGCAAGTAAGGGATTGAGGAAGGAAACCTGCCCGACAGGCACAGCCAGGAATCCGACGCCAAAGGATTAGGAAAACTCTATCGATTCGTCCCATCCTGCTGTTCATCGTTTGGACGTCGCTTTTGCGCAGCGTGCAAATCACAAGTCAAGCGAGGGGGATCATTGCCACATTCGAATGCTAATTAGAAAAACTAAATATAAATTAATTATAAAATTAATTACATAAGAGTAAACTAATTAGTGAGACGAATCTATTAAGTCAAATTAATCCACACCACATTGTCAAATCACAGACTAATTGAGCTTACTAGATTCGTCTCGGAAATTAGCCTCTATCTATGTAATTAGTTTTGTAATTAGCCTATATTTAATACTTCTAATTAGAAAGATCCGATATGACATGACTAAAGTTTTGTTAGGAATTTAGGTATTTTCATGTTAAAATTAATCCAAAAAAATTAATAGTAAAATAGTGATGATAAATATGTGCACGTGGGTAATTTTACTACTACTCAGATAAGCAGCAAATATGTTCATGAATAATATACTGATCTGTTTACACCAAAATTTAGAAAAAGATGTTGCAGGGACTCGAAAGCTCCCAAGATCATGTCACCAACGAATCAATTACGTGCAGATCGGGACCAGCTGATTCAGATGTAGAAAATAGAATCGGTTTTCCACAGATAGTGTCAGCGGATAACAACAAAGACTACGTTCGGTGCCAGAACGAAGCATGCCAGATACTACAAAAAAAAAGATTAAAGTCCAGGTTATCTTAAATTAGGAATATTTTCTCTAGGGTCAAAAATTTTAATAAGTCGTGTTTAGATAGGAGTCATGCATAGGGCCTGGGGATAAATACCAAACCCCGGTTATTGTAAATTAATCAATCAATCCAAATATAAGTCAATTACTTTTTTCAGCTCCGGCCACCCCTTAGGAGTAGGAGTAGAGTAGATCTCGGCGAGTTCTTCAGCGAGTACGGCTGCATCGATCCGATCGATCTTCACTGCTTGTCTGTAAGTACTGTCATAGTTTATACCTCTGTTCGTATGGCTGCATCGATCCGGTCAACCCCCACTGCGGCTCTGGTATAAGCTAGTTATCGACTCTTATTTAATTCAAGTATTACATGTGTGATTCTGCCTCATACCTCACTGCTTGAATTAGATCAAGGTCAAGTTATCGCCTCTACCTTAGAATGGCAGTCTTTGGTAGATTCATTAAGTTACCGATATTGCTTATTGCTTTTATTATTTATCTAATTACAGCAATATCATTCTGTCCGATTGAGATTGATTTAGATCAGCCTTATATCTTATTTGACACATCGTTTGCTAACATAAAACTGATCCAATCTACACCTTAAATGATGAGTTATATCTTATCTGCTGTTTTACATCAATCTTGATCGTGCATAACGTGCGGTTAAGGCATGTTGCGTTTTGAGTAGATCTATTGGCTAGAGAGAACTATTCCATGGCCCGTTATCACGGTCTATGTAATTCTGCTTCACACCCCACTGTTAGCACCGTGGAGTGGGGATCGATATTTAATAGATCTATTTCTGGTATGGCATGACTTTAACTGTGCGTTATGCTTGAACCGGCTGTTTTAGTCGATATTGAGCGCTTTCATGAACAGTTCGTATCACGAGACTGTTGAAGTAAAGATGGGTCAAAAGATATGTTAGCCCCATAATCTTATTAGTAATGAGTTAGGGTCGTTGAGTCTATTGTTATTTCTACGGC
Source organism: Miscanthus floridulus (assembly GCF_019320115.1). Lineage (NCBI taxonomy): Eukaryota > Viridiplantae > Streptophyta > Magnoliopsida > Poales > Poaceae > Miscanthus > Miscanthus floridulus. The sequence goes on from NC_089597.1 coordinate 85,629,532, forward strand.
CTGCATGATTCTGCCTCATGCCTCACTAGTCATGATGATAGATGAGATCTAAGATGTTCATTAGATTTATCTTTATTAAACGGTTAAGTGGTGTTAAATTGTTTCTTTATATAAAAAGGGGTTCGATTAATTATAATCATTGGCTCAGCACAAACCGATCATTGTTGATATCTTATTGCCATTGATTAATATATGTTCGATTAATGATATTTATCCTAAGTGATAACCGATTCTTCTTACACAATCCCATGAGCTCTAATTGATTTATTCTCATGAATATATTGGAATCGACTATTTAGTCGATCTCCTTTCATATCGGCTCTCATAGCCACACATTCGAGACTGTCTGGCAACACCGGCAAGTTCCGCCCTTAATTACTGATGAACTTTTCTCTCCTTATCAATTGCACAGTCAAATTGACTGGCACGTCTCGGGAGGATCGCGTAGAATCGACCACCCCTGCGCTGAAGCTAGGCGGATCTGCTCCATCAAGCGGACCCTTCTGGCTTACTACATGTGTCCTCGACATGGAGTGAAAATTCTGTGTCGACACACGTTTCTGGCATGCCTAGTAGGACACCACAATCGTCATAGCGGTTCACAACAACGCCGACATCCTTATGCTACATTATGAAGATCTACCTGATGAGGATAAGGGTATCATCAGCAAAGCTATAGAGAAGTTTCAGAACAAATGTTTATTGTCCTACACCAAAACACGCAATAATACAATTGTTCAGAAATTTTCACTGCCAAGAGTTTTGTTACACGGGCAGACGGATACAAATGAAGCTGAAGATAGACGTTTCTTTAAAGAGGTTGTGGACAAATCTATTCGTGATGCCATGTCAAGCCATAACGAAGCTTTTGTGGACATATTCCATAACGCCTTGAAAGAGGCGATTCATGGATTTTCAGTTGGTCAAGGCGGACCAGCTTATTACAACATTCCAGATCCATCGACCTAGGGGACCAATCAAGTTGGTACCATCCATCAAGAAGCAGCACCGGCTGGTTGTGGTGATGTCCAGATAGTTTATGGTTCATCTGAACAAACTCAAGGAACTACTGCAAATTAAACACAATACCATCCTAGACCACCAGTACAACATGTGCAACAGTCGGTGGGGTAAAGTCATAACTAGGTGATCAATTTTGACAATCAGGCCACATACCATCGTCGGCTCAAAAAATAGCATCGTCAGTTCAAAGGATCCGTAAAGATATAGATCCTTATATCTATAATCAGAGACTTCAAGTAGCAAGTCAGCAAAGGACTCAGCAGATTGAGATTCCATAAGGGTATCACTATGGCATAGATTATAACACCCTTCACATGATGTCAAATCCAGGATATCAAGGCACGCGGGATTTCAATTCATAGATGGGTCAGCAGGTACAGAGGAATCCAAATCCACAAGCTGATGAGTTATTGCTGAGGGTGACTGAGATGATAAAGAATCAGTTCGGTCTGAAGCCAAAAGGGCTGACCTTTTCGTACAAACACCCATATCCAAAATGGTATGATTTTGTCACTCTTCCAACAAATTATAGGCTTCTAGAATTCGCTAAATTCACTGGCCAAGACAGTACAAGTACGATAGAACATGTCAGTTGGTATCTTACACAATTGGGTGAAGCGTCAGTTGAAGATGCCCATCGAGTTTGTTTCTTGTCTCTGTCCTTATCAGGGCCAGCCTTCACTTGGTTTTCATTATTGCTAGTCAATTCCATTACCAATTGGGCTAATTTGGAGAAGAAGTTTTATACATATTTTTATACTGGGACTAGAGAAAAGAAGATTATCGATCTGACAACCATAAGATAGAAGACTAATGAATCAGGCACTGAATTTCTTCAGAGGTTTCGAGAGACCAGGAACTTGTGCTTCTCCTTAAACTTGGCCGATGATCAACTAGCTGCTTTGGTTGTTCAAGAAATATTGCCGATGTGGAAAGAAAAGCTGCTGGGACAAGAATTTGATAACTTGGAACAATTGGCTCAACGAGTAGCAACGCTTAATAGCCAATTTCAGAGTATGCGCAGAGATACCCGGTTCTAGAAGAGTACCACAGTAGCCGAAGCTTATGATCCATACTCAGTTGATGATGACTTTGAAGATGATGAAGAAGAGGTTGCTGTAGCTTAATGGAATTAGGGCAAAAAGACAGTGATGGTGCTAAATCCTTGGGGAAGAGGAGTCGAGAAGAGCTATGACTTTGATGTCACCAAATCAGATAAACTCTTTGATTTCTTGCTGGAGAAAGGGCAGATCAAGTTGCCCAATGGTCATGTCATGTTGCCCCCCGATCAGTTGAAGAATAAGAAGTTCTGCAAGTTCCATAATGCTACTTCTCATTCCACTAATGAATGCAGAATCTTTAGGCAGCATATATAGAGAGCCATTCAACAGGGGAGGCTTAAATTTGATACGTCTCGGAAAATAAAAGTTGATGATAATCCTTTCCTAGGAGATCAAAATATGGTTGATGCTGGGCTATTCAAAGGAAAAACTAAGATCCTAACATCAACCAAATCAAAAGAAGCTGGAACAGTTGATCCCGAGATGCAAATATCAGCTGACGAGTACAGAGAAATTAGGAGACGTCGTGTCGAGCAAAAGAGCCGATACGAGCAGGGGAAGACATTAAGAGCAGAGACGACGAAGCCACGGGTCACATCTCAAATTCTGTTGAATAAGTGGCAGTTGTAGAAGGAAAAGGATTGTCAGAGGTGGTTAAAAGATCAAGCATACCAGCATCAATTAAAGCAAGAAAGGTATGAAAGGGAACAAGCCGAATTACATTAAAATTATCCTTTCTTTAGACATTGCTAGAATGAAGGTTTGAAATTACCTACTAGACATGATTGTCCAGAATGCAGCAATCAATATAGGGAGTATAGGTAGTCTTAAACCAACCACCGGTCTATCCATGCTCAAGATGCATATCATCATAATAACATGGATCGGCGCTTAAAAAATAAAAGTGTTCATGATCGGCTTGGAAAAAGAGTCGTTGATTAGGATTGGGCTAATCATAAAGAAGAAGGCACTGAAAGAAGATATGTGTGGCAGGAAAGCCAGTGGTGCCTAGGAGGTTTAACAAGAAGCCAGAAGAGAATGGTGCAATGCCTAAGGAATAAAGAGATGGAACAGGCTCAGGCATCCGGTAAGACTCAAGCATGGTGTACCAAATAGATAGCAGATAGAAAGGCACCATCGGCTAATATCCAAATGGTTTTTCTGTTGTTATCGGAATTCAGAGCTCCGACAGATCAAGAAGTTTATTCAGATTTTGATGAATTAGAGTATGAGGAGATAGTTGCCAAGTTGACGGTTGTACAACAAGCAATATTTGACAAGCCAGTCAAACATCGGCACTTAAAGGCGTTATATATGAAAGGTCTTATCGATGGAACGCCGATGAACAAGATGTTGGTGGACGGAGGTGCATCTGTCAATCTTATGCCTTACGCTACCTTTCATAAACTTGGCAAAGGAGTAGAAGATCTGATGGAGACTGACATGATGCTTAAGGATTTTTGAGGTAATACATCTAAGACCCAGGAGGTAATAAACGTCAAGCTAACAATCAGAAGCAAGACTCTACTCACTACATTCTTCGTCATTGATGGGAAAGGGTCTTACAGTTTGCTCCTCGGTCATGATTGGATTCATGCAAATTACTGCATACCATCAACCATGCATTAGTGTGTGATTCAATGGCATGGGGTTGATGTCGAACTGGTTCGTGCTGATGAGTCCATGAGTATCACAACAACCGATCTAGTCTTTTTGGCAAGTCATGGGAAGGACGCTTCATTAAGACCAGCAATGAAAGCCAACAGCCGATGCAAGCGATCAACTCTAAAAGCTTATTTTAGTAGAAAAATCACGACTTCATGTCGGCCATTGGATTAAAGGAAAAATAAGCGTTGAGTCTTGGAGATGGATTTACGCCGATGTTTGTGAACGCTGAGTCAAAGTGTGAGTGCGATTCAGAGTTAATGGATTTCTTAAGAAGTTCTGTTTTGCTTAATAGGATGCTTGACCTGGGTTCATTAATCATTTGACCTTTGATATAAAAAGTTTTGTGGTACATTATCCTAACACCCGGTCAACATTTGATAGGTGATTCATTCTTAGCTCTAATAGCCGGTACCAGAAAAGTATCGCCTCTAGTTCAAAAAATGAAAATCTTCAAAGACAATAAAAGCTGATACGATATGTATCGCCGATAGAGCAAAAACAAAAAGCAAAAGCAATCATATACAAGGGCATTGCACTAAGGCACATTCATAAAAGAACAAGAGTCTTTGTTCATCAGATTACCCTAAGTATAAACTAATCAAAGACTTTGTTCACCACATCCTGAGCGGATGTGATGTCCATGATAGCCTCCACCGCTGTGGTGAAATCTTCTATCAAATCTTCATGTCTCTTAGGGCCATTGCCAATCGGGAAGCCAACCTCCATGGCATGGAGATCATGCCTGGTTTGGACCTATGCCACAGTTAGCGCCACTGATGCGTCGTGACGAACACTGTGAAGAGCAATCTCCTAGGCGCGGGCCGGGATGTCTTAGAGACGAGCATCAATTGGGGAACCCCTTGCATTGATGGCATCCACAGCCACATTTGCCGCTGATTGGAGAGATTCCAGTTGCACCATTTGAGCTAGCAATTGCAGAAGAATATCAAGACAAAGGCAAAGGAAACCAGAATAGAAATGTTCATGGAGCTCATCCTACTTGCTACCACAACGTCAGACTCAGCCAGCCGTGCTCAAACGGTGTTGGCCTCCTCCTCAGCCACATTAAGGGCCACTTGGAGGACTCCTAGTTGAATCTCTAGTTGGCAGTTATTCCAAATTGCCTCAGAATAGCGGTCCTCGGCCGCCCTCCATTCTTGGAAGAAGCACCGGGCATCATCACCGTTGTATGAGTTGGAAGAACCCAATGATGAAGCTGGCGCAGAAGATGCAGCATCATTGGGTTTGTTAGTCCTAGGAGAAGGATGAAGGCTGTCATTCACAATGAACCTATAGGCGAGTCAGGATAGATCATCATCATGAATAGAGGTTGCCAATCTCACCTCATGCATCGGAGATGCTGGTTCATCGGCATGTCTTCTGCCAAGATCTTCTCTGATGCGCGCTTACCTCGATTACCTTCGCTGGCCATGAGAAATGATTGGATCTATAGAAAAGAGGAAGGGAACCAATGTAGGGTTTTGGTAGACGGAAGGAAGCAAAGGATCAGTTGCAGATAGAGATGTGTTTGAGGCCAAAGCCCTAGGCTTGTATTTGAAGACATGAAGCGAAGAGGCGGACGCCTCAGGGCGCACAAAAGGCAACTGCAATTAATAGAAGGCGAAACGCCACTTCACCAATGTCGAAGAGAATATGACGCCAGATGGAAGATCAAAAGGCTCCCTTAATAAAGGCCATATTTTTATACCTAGATAAAATTAAAGCCAAGAGTCTGGAATCGGCTATTTTCAAAATTAGTTCTTCAGTCAGAACAAAGAACGACTTTCGGGAAGGCTGGAAACGAATTACCTTTAATGACTAAGGGTAAAAAGGCTAATGGAGTCACCCTATAAACCCGTGCATAGCCATAGTACAGTCTCTCCTTGGGAAGTTTAAACCAGATTGAGGTGCGTTATGCCGAAGTTTACAAGAATTTTATGATGAATACCTTGGAAGATTTGTGCTGCCTTTGGCTGCGCACTCTTGAAAAGCATCGAAGCCTATGAACCAAGGATTGCGATATTATGGTTGAGAAGTCAAGAATGAGCAATTCTCTAAGGGAGGTTTGGTTTGGAGAGTAAAATTGCTGATCAGGTCAGAGGACAGCAAATCTGGCAAAAATAGTTGACTAATTAAGAAGAACCTTATCGGATCAAGCGTGGTGCGCTGGGTAATATTTATATTTTAGAAACACTAAAGAAGGATTCGGTAGGGCGATCAAATAGGGAATATTTGAAGGAATATTACCCTAACGTTTGGATTAATACTTGTAAAAGCTCTAGTTTGGTTTTGGTTAATTGATGAAACCCTAAGTGCTAACCTAGTTTATCAAAGTGATTATGAGATAGGTAGCACTACTCCAAGTGATGAAGCAATGACGAAGATCATGACAATGGTGATAGCATAGTGATGATCAAATGCTTGAACTTGGAAAAGAAGAAAGAGAAAAACAAAAGGCTCAAGGCAAAGGTATAAAATGAAGGAGCCATTTTGTTTTAGTGATCAAGACACTTAGTGAGTGTGATCACATTTAGGATAGATAGCCGTACTATTAAGAGGAGTGAAACTCGTATCGGAATGCGGTTATCAAAGTGCCACTAGATGCTCTAACTCATTGCATATGCATTTAGGATCTAGTGGAGTGCTAACACCCTTGAAAATATTTGTGAAAAAAGGCTAACACATGTGCGCAAGGTGTTTTGCAGGGTTGAGATGGGTTTGGGTCCCTCTCTCCCTCCCGCCACGCGTCACCGGCTTCAAACGCTGTTCGTCAGATTTCAACGGCTACGAAGCTGACCGGACGCTCCGGTAAAACTGACTAGACGCTGAAGCCCCAGCGTCCGGTCGTTTCCAGTAAGCTCCCCGAGGCATGTTTTTTCGACCGGACGTGTCCGGTCCATCTTGACCGGATGCAGACCAGCGTCCGGTGCTCAACCCCAGCGACTGTGCAGACCTATCAGTTTGACCGGACGCAGAAACCAGCGTCCGGTGCATCTCAGGTCCAGCGTCCGGTGTAACACCGAAACTAGCAACCTCTCTGCCAGCTCGACCGGACGCAGCCTTTCAGCGTCCGGTCGCTGAGTGACCCAGTGTCTGGTCAGTAGACCGATGCCAGCATCATTTCGACCAACTCCATTTCAACTCTAACTTCTTCACCCTTTCTCAAGTGTGCCAACCACCAAGAATTTTGCATCCGGCGCAATAGAAAATAGACATCGGCGGGATTCGCGCTTTCGGGAAAATGAAATGTCTATTTTCTATTGCGCCGGATGCAAAATTCTTGATGGTTGGCACACTTGAGAAAGGGTGAAGAAGTTAGAGTTGAAATGGAGTTGGTCGAAATGATGCTGGCATCGGTCTACTGACCAGACACTGGGTCACTCAGCGACCGGACGCTGAAAGGCTGCGTCCGGTCGAGCTGGCAGAGAGGTTGCTAGTTTCGGTGTTACACCGGACGCTGGACCTGAGATGCACCGGACGCTGGTTTCTGCGTCCGGTCAAACTGATAGGTCTGCACAGTCGCTGGGGTTGAGCACCGGACGCTGGTCTGCATCCGGTCAAGATGGACCGGACACGTCCGGTCGAAAAAACATGCCTCGGGGAGCTTACTGGAAACGACCGGACGCTGGGGCTTCAGCGTCCGGTCAGTTTTACCGGAGCGTCCGGTCAGCTTCGTAGCTGTTGAAATCTGACGAACAGCGTTTGAAGCCGGTGACGCGTGGCGTCCATCGGGCGACCGGACGCTGAGGGCCAGCGTCCGGTCAGTATGACCGGAGCGTCCGGTCAGAGCGCGTTTTGCCCAGTGAAGGGGTATAACGGCTCTATTTGATGGGGGCTCTATTTATAGCCCCATGGCTGGCTCAAAGGATAACTCTTGCACATTTTCATTGACATAGCATCCTTGTGAGCTTAGCCAAAGCCCTCCCACTCATCTCCATCATTGATCCATCATCATTGTGAGATTGGGAGAGAATCCAAGTGCATTGCTTGAGTGATTTCATCTAGTGGCACTTGGCATTCGTGTTGCGCTACGGATTTCGCTTGTTTCTCTTGGTGGTTGCCACCACCTAGATGGTTGGAGCAGCGGTGAAGGATCGGCACGAGTTGGTGATTGTTCGTGGCCGCCTTCGGTGATTGTGAGGGGAGTTGTACCTTCGGTGATTGAGAATGCTCGTGTCATTGAGTTACCTCACTTGTGGGTCGGTTCTTGCGGTGTCCAATCGTGTGGACGAGGTTTGTGAAACACCTCTTAGCCGCCGAACCACCAAGTGTTGGTCGACACAACGGGGACGTAGCGTGTTGGCAAGCACGTGAACCTCGGGAGAAAATCGATTGTCTCTTGTCTTTGGCATTCTCCCGGTGATTGGCTATATATTCATCTTGTGATTGGTTCATCCCCTACACGTCGGTATAATCACTCTACTCACTTATTTACATTCTTGCAAACTAGTTGACACAAGCTCTTTAGTGTAATTAGAATTGAGAGCTTGCTTTATTATTTATATTCATCTAGTTGAGCTCTTTAGAGTAGCAAGGTTGAGAGCTCTTAGTGAGTAATTACATAGCAAGTTTGTGTGCCTAAGTAATCATTGTAACTAGAATTGTTGGATAGGTGGCTTGCAACCCTTGTAGAGCTAGAGCAAGTTTGCATTACGCTATTTGTCATACTAATCAAATTGCTCTAGTTGATTTGTAGATTTTTAAATAGGCTATTCACCCCCCCTCTAGCCATATTAGGACCTTTCAACTGGGCAACCAATTGCTCGATTGACAGCTCTAATAGCCGGTACCAGGAGGGTATCGCTTCTGGAGCAAAAATGAACCCAGAAGTTTAAAAGCCGGTGCAACATGTGTCACCCACAGGAGCAAAGCAAACATGAACAAAGTGATGCACGTAGCATGGAATACGAAACAAAAGAAGAAAGCATTCAAGATAGAGGAATTATTTGCTGATATCACATATTACAAACTATGGGCTGGAAAATACTTTGGCTATTGTATCATCGGCCTCAGGAGATGATTGACATCGAACCATGGCCAGAGCCGATTCTGCAAGGGTGAGACATTCAATGAGATTCTAGCCATGCCGATCAATGGAGGCAAGCAGATCTTCATTGTCAATCCTCCTCCTTTGATAACAAGGGAGTTGGTGACAAGCTGTTGAAGAAGAGGACCCTAAAGGCCGAACGGAGTCGATCATATTCTCCGAGGCAATGGGGGCACCATGAATTGCACTCTCCTACCGATGAAAGCGCTGACGCGATGATGCAAGTCCATTGAGGGCCTCCTCAGCAAACTTCTTGCTATTCTCCATGATCTCAAGCCTACGAAGAAGCAGGAACTATACTAAGGACGTGGAAGGTTTTAGGTGAAGCGAGTTGTTTTTCAATCCCCAGCCGTGGCCTATATATATAGCCTAGGAGGGTAGAGAGATAGATCTCACCAGTGGTGTGAAATTGAAATTAGATACGGAAAAGGATCGACGCTCCAAGAATTCAGGGAACAGATAACGAAGAGATAACAAATTCAGACTTATTGCTCTCCTAAATTACAGAATGCCAGGGGATAGAACAAAAGATTTGTAGTGACCAGTAATCAACCCACCAAGGCCTCTTTGGATTGAAGGGAGTTTGAATCCCCATAGGGCTGAAAAGTCATCATAAACCAAGTCACATCGGCCCGTTAATAAAATTGCGATAGGAAAGGAAAAGGCCGCTTGTCTAGCAAATGCCTAGCTGATTTCTCAAAGCCGCTGGAAAGAAGCTTGTGGCTTTCCCGGCGGGCATTTGATTGAGAAAATAAGGGGAAAGCATCCTCGCATTTTAGCCTTTGCAAACACTGGAACAGCTCTGCGAGCATGGAGAGAAAACCCAGGTGATATCACAAGGATTCTTCTAGCCGTAGTAGCTAATTCTCTTGCTCGATAAGGTGCTAAGATGGGAGACACAATTGCCCTATACACAAGAATTCTTCTAACCGCTCAAGATCTTCATGGCAAGAGAATGGACCATGGAGGGTCCAATAGAACTAGAGGCACTCGAGGGAGTAGATGGAAGCAAAACATGGTTGAATTGTTGAGCTACTCTCACTAGGGTTAGATGAGCTTTTTATAGCCGGCTCGGGAAGATAAATCCAAGTGCCCGTGAAGCAGCAACGCTCTTGTGAAAAGTTTTGAGGCATAGGCTCATGGGTGAACGCAGGCAATGACAAACAGTGGACCCCAGATCAAGGTTCTCTACCCATGACTGTGGACCAATTAGGAATATAGACATGATAATTTTGGAATAAAATTACTTTTATCCTAAAATTGGGGGCATGTGTTTACACCAAAATTTAGAAGAAGATGTTGCAGGGACTCGAAAGCTCCCAAGATCATGTCACTAAGGAATCAATTACGTGCAGATCGGGACTAGCTGATTCAGATGTAGAAAATGAAATCGGCTTTCCACAGATAGCGCCAGCGGATAACAACAAAGGCTACATTCGGTGCCTAGATGAAACATGCCGGACTCTACAAAAAGGGAAAGATTAGAGTCCAAGTTATCTTAAATTAGGATTGTTTTTTCTAGGGTCAAAAATTGTAATAAGTCATGTTTAGATAGGAGTCATGCATAGGGCCTGGGTATAAATACCAAACCCCGGCTATTGTAAATCAATCAATCAATCCAAATACAATTCAATTACTTTTTTTTTGGCTTCGACCACCCCTTAGGAGTAGGAGTAGAGTAGATCTTGGTGAGTTTTTCGACGAGTACGACTGTATCGATCCGGTTGACCTCCACTACTTGTCTATAAGTACCGGCATGGTATATACCTTTGTTCGTATGGCTGCATCGATTCGGTCGACCCCCACTGTGGCTTTGGTATAAGGTAGTTATCGACTCTTGTTTAATTCAAGTATGGCCTGTGTGATTCTGCCTCATACCCCACTGCTTGAATTAGATCAAGGTCAAGTAATCGGCTCTACCTTAGAATGGCAGTCTTTGGTAGATTCATTAAGTTACCGATATTGCTTATTGCTTTCATTATTTATCTAATTACAGCAATATCATTCTACCCGATTGAGATTGATTTAGATCAGCCTTATATCTTATTTGACCCATCGTTTGCTAACCTAAAACTGATCCAATCTACACCTTAAATGATGAGTTATGTCTTATCGACTATTTTACATCAATCTTGATCATGCATAACGTGCGGTTAAGGCATGTTGTGTTTTGAGTAGATCTATTGGCTAGAGAGAACCGTTACACGGCCTGTGTGATTCTGCCTCACACCCCACTATTAGCACCGTGGAGTGGAGATCAATATTTAGTAGATCTATTCCTAGTAAGGCATGACTTTAACTGTGCGTTATGCCTGAATCGACTGTTTTAGCCGATATCGAGCGCTTTCATGAATAGTTCGCATCATGAGACAATTGAAGTAAAGATGGGTTGAAAGATATGTTAGCCCCATGTTCTTATTATTGTATTATGGCCTGCATGATTCTACCTCATGCCCCACTGATATTAGTAATGAGTTAGGGTCATCGAGTCTATTATTATTTCTACGGCCTATATGATTCTGCCTCATGCCTCACTGGTCATGATGATAGATGAGATCTAAGATATTCATTAGATTTATCTTTATTAAATGGTTAAGTGGTGTTGAATTGTTTCTTTATATAAAAAGGGGTTTGGTTAATTATAATCATTGGCTCAGCACAAATCGATCATTGTTGACATCTTATTGCCATTGATTAATATCTGTTTGATTAATGATATTTATCCTGAGTGATAACCGATTCTTCTTACACAACCCCATGAGCTCTAATTGATTTATTCTCATGAATATACTAGAATTGACTATTTAGTCAATCTCCTTTCATATCAGCTCTCATAGCCGCACATTCAGGACTCTATGGCAACACCGGCAAGTTCCGCTCTTAATTACTGATGAACTTTCTCTCCTTGTCAGTTGTAGAGTCAAATTGACTGGCATGTCTCGAGGGGATCGCGTAGGATCGACCACCCCTGCGCTGAAGCTAGGTGGATCTACTCCATTGAGTGGACCCTTCTGGTTTGCTACGTGTGTCCTCGGCACAGGGTGAAAATTCTATGTTGACATGATCATAAGGGAAATGAGATTGAATTTAATCAGTTCGAGAATAGAGATATACCCAGCGGAGGGACTCATGCTCAAAGCACCGGTGGCTCCATTCCCACTCATGGTGACTTGGTCGAAGTCACGGACCATAGTTGATGCAGGAAGATGTATGCAGTGTCATACCTTGAACATTTACCAGGAAGTAGATGAAGCCGATCTAAGGAAGAAAAGCACCACCAGGAAGGAGACAAAGATGTTCTAAGGAAGAAGAAGACGGTGAGCAGTCGTGAAGAGGCTCCCCAAACACCTGATCACCCTCACACACTCGAGCAGGTGTCCCATGCAAACACCAGTTTCGAGGGCCTGCTCTCCCAAAACTCCATGCGCGCAGAGGATGGGACGGCTCGACAAGAGGAAGTTTTGCACATGAGGCAAGGGAAAGACAGGAGGGAATGTAATACCAAAGAGATTAGAAAGATGAATCAATTGAAGTGATTACGAGTAATAGCCACCGTAGTGGATGGTAACTGACCCATAAGTAACTCCTCTTCAATCGTGCCTGTACCCCTTCCTCTTCCTTAGCTAGCCCAAGTGGCAAAACCAACCCACACCAGCGCACCACATGGCTCACACTCGTGCACGTCACGTCACGTCGCATCACATCACGCATCGCATCGCTTGCTCACCACGCCTCGGTGGTGGCGGTGGTAGCGCGCGTGTGTGTGGCACGCCTTTATCCTCTTTCAACTTCTCTATAGGTGGACACATGTGTAGCCTATTTAAGTTGAGTCCACAATCAGTCAAAATCCCATATGAGACTAAAATTATATTGTATCGCAATATTTAATATGGGCCTATAATTAATTGATTTATTAAATAAAATATGAGCCTAAACCCATATAATATTCAACAATCCCCACCAAATTTTAGGGCACATAAGAAACACTCTTAATTCTCTCTATTATTTGATATACCAGTGTTTCGATGGAGACTATTAAGTTAAACTTCCACCTAGAGCAAAGGTTACACTTACTCACAACTATACAATGGACTATGCTTGAATTGATAGTTTTGTGCGAAATAAGTTTCACCTAGGCCCTTTGCTGATACTAGGTTGCAAAATGCATCCTCTTTGGTTGGAGTATATAAGTCATACTCCTGGCCCATTCTTCAGTATCTAGAGGTCACTTAAATCTCATAGACTGTGACTAGCAGTCGAACTCACATAGGTGTGTTCCTTAAAAGATGTTCTGTTGGACAACATCTTTGCTTCAACAAACCACTTTAAAACACATTAAGGTATAAAACCAACCTATCTTACAGAAAAGGGAAAAAGTGCATCTGACATGGGTTTAGTTAAGGGACTTTCCTCACAGCCTACCCCTGGCTTGTTTCACCATCCTACTTCATGGAATCTCCAATCACATAGAATAGGTTACCACCATGATATACTTCATGTAGGTCTCAAGCCCATTTCACTCGATGCACTATATATCATATTACATGATAGTCCCTTAGTGAATTGATCTGCCAGATTTTTAGACATGTAGACATAGGCCAATGCTATCACTACGGAGTTTCTTAATTTTCTGACAGATTTTAATCTTCACTTAGCGTGCCTTGTGGACTTCATGTTGTCCTTAGAACTATTTACCTTATCACAGTTTGGTTATCATAATTCATAGAAATAGCCGGTATAGGTTTCTCTACAATCGGTTAATCCATAAGGAGTTCATGAAGCCATTCGGCCTCAACGCCAGCGGTGTCTAATGCTATGAGTTCTGCTTCAAATGGTCTACTTTCAAGACTTCTAGGAAATAGCATCACCTCCAAGCAAGAACACATATCCGCTTGTGGCATAAAGCTTATCAGCATCAGATATCCAATTAGCGTCACAAAAACCCTCTAGTACCCTTGGGTACCCGGTATAATGAATGTCATAGCTCATAGTACCTTTCATATAGTGCAGTACTCTCTTAAGAGCACGCCAATGATTATCTCCTAGATTTGACACAAACTGGCTTAGTTTGCTCACAGCAAACGAGATATCAGGCCTCATAGCGCTAGCCAGATACATAAGCGAACTAATAATTTGGGAGTATCTCAATTGATCCCTTGCTATTCTTTGATTTTTTCTTAATAGCACACTAGGGTCATAAGGCGTAGAAGCAGGTTGACAATCACTAAACCCAAAGCGACTCAATACATTTTCCACATAGTGGGATTGTAAAAGTGTAACCCCACCATTGCCTTCTCTTAGCAGCTTGACATTAAGAATAACATCAGCTTCTCCCAAGTCTTTCATCTCAGAATTATTAGACAAAAGGTCTTTAACCTCCTTAATACCATACACACTGTCCAAATATGCACTACTCCTACACTCGGGGTAGGCGCAAAAACATGCCTTCCATCTAGATCCACCCAAAAATGTTTTACTCCTACATTGGGTGTGAACACAAAAATATGCTTGATAGGTTTTCCATCCACCAAATAAATGCTCCAAGTTCTTGTTGCTATCTCTCAAAGTTTTGTTGCAGAAAAGAGACATGGAGCTATGCAAAAGTTATTCATAAAAAAAGAGAAAAAAAGAAGAAGAGTTGAAAAAAATGGACAAGTGTCTGAAATATCTAAAATAATGGGTACTCAGATGCTCGCCTGAAGAAAAGAGATGAATAAGATAGCCTCTATTCTCTAGCAAATGTTTCTAAGTTTCAAAAGAGAGATAAGTTTTCAAGGAGCCAAGTAGAATTAGGTTAGCCACTATATATATCCACCATACATCCACATGCATGCACATCTTGATTTGATTGTATGACTCAGCTCTCTTTGGATTTGTTGTTTGACTTTACAATATATGCATTGCAAATATGCTCTAGGTTTCTCCCTACCCATGAACTCCACATATGCCTTAGTGGTAGGAAAAGGAAAAAGCACAACATCATTTTTATGCCCTGGTGAGGATCTACAAATACCATATATATTGAGAGATTTGAGAGTGTCATACAATGGAATCTCTGAGTTTTATTTTGAAAACTTATAAAAACTTCAGAACAAGGTGGAACAAAGAACTTGAGACATAATGCTTGACTTGATTGTTCTGTCTTTCAATTGCTTAAGACCCAAGTAAAGGATAAGAAGCCCTATAGTTAAAGATAATATGGGTGAGTTTGAAAGTCAGATCAGTTTATTCTAATCTGGAGGAGAATTTTTTATTGAATGCTTGTATACTTTTGAGGCGTGAAAGCATTGTAGCAACTCCTGATCCATTGCTAAGTTTAGCTTTGCTCAGGGACTGGCAAAGGTTAAGCTTGGGAGAGCTTGTTGATGGTCATTAACATTAATTATAAACTGTCAACATAACCTGCATATATACTTAATTTCATCACCAAATATAGGTATATGGGTTTCAACTGACAATTTCCACAAGTTTTGGTGAGTCTATAAATGTAGGAGGATTTATCCAAAAAATGAGCAAGGTGGACCCAATCATCATATTTAATCATGTTTATCCGTGACATAAACAACTCAAGAAGATTCTAGAAGACACCAGAAGACTCACTATGGAAAATTGGGCCAAATGGCCATGAAAGTGGGCCGACCGGCCCAACCCATAGATCGGTTGGCCTGCTCCTAAGCCTGTTCGCCCTCTCCCACCCCATACTCCTTCCTAATATCTACACCGTTGATTTTAAGGCGGTTATGGGTCGGTTTATCCAATGGTGATCGAAGGAGATGACACACATTGATGACATGGCAATGCCTTGTCCCCTACTCCATCTCCCCTATATAAGGCACCCTCTACCCCCTCTAGGAGAGCCATCCTAAAACCCTAATTCATATTCTCCTCATTAGGATCAAAGCCAACAATCAAGAGAAGATTAGTCCTCTATAGGATCTAGTCTTATAAATAGAAATAGTGAGATAGAGAGTGAGGGAAGAGTTTGGAGGAGGTGCCGAGCTATTGGTGCTCTCTCTACGGCTTGTACCTTGGTGGATCCAAGTTCTATCTAAGCTTGCCTCTGAGATTTCTCTTGTAATCAACTTCTGATTCAAGTAAGCATCTTATTTATATTGTTCATCAGGTTCACAACTCGTTTGAGTGCTTTATTATTTATCCAGGAAGAGTAAAGTAGTAATTGTAGTATAAGTGTGGTGCTTAGACTCTGGTTACTTGTGGATGCACCCAATATTCTAGATCAGTGGTAGATCATGATGGTGACTATATAGTTAGACTATAGTTCGTCTCACACGTTTCCCTATGGATACGATACTAGAAATACTTCTGGGTGAAAGCTTCTGAAGTTAGAACTAGAGAACCTTAGTTATCCTCTCTACGTTCATGTTTATCCTAACCTTGTTGCTACCCTTAGTTAAGTTAGACTATAGTTAGTCTCACACATTTCCCTATAGATACGATACTTGGAATACTTCTAGGTGAAAGCTACAACGGTATTCGTGCGCTTACAGATTTATCTGTGTGCGTTAAATATACCAACAATCTCAATCGAGGCTAAGATATGGCCTAGGCAATATTCTGTTGCTTTGTACTAGTTCTTGCTTGTCCAAGGTGTAGTGTTTTTTCATATGTGGTTTTTTCTAATGATTTTTTCCTTATGTTTTTTTGTTATGTATACAGAGAGATGTCGGCGTACCACAACACCCATGTTTACTCCATCTTCCTCGGATGGGGGCACCTTGATCCAACTTCATCCTAGATTGGAGGACAGGTACCTAAGCCTTGACCACTACCCTTCCACGGAATTGGGGTCGCAAAAGTCATGGCTCTACGTCCCTAATGAAAGCCTGCCACTGTCATCTTATTCTCCTAATCGGCTACGTGGTGACCTCCTATAGTCATGGGAGGAACTACCGCCCCTGGAGGCCTATAGGCACCATGCGCCTAACTTGTTGGATGTGATCAAGGACCTAAAGGACTAGGGCCTAATGGGGACGAGGGTGATCCGTACCTTCATCGGCCATCGAGTCCTCCCCTTGAAGATGAGGCACCACCCCCAGTGGGAGTTTGGAGGCCCAACGAACCCTAAAATCGAGTTAAGGGTCACCATCCACGAGGATGACCTAGACCAATGGGGTGATGAAGGTTATGGGAGAGTACACGATGGATCTTGGCAGGGAGGAGTCCCTAGTGGCCTTTAGCGCCAGCCATCCTCCACTGACAGCTGGACCTCTCGTCGGCGTGGTCTCACACCCACCGCCAGTTCCTCCTGACGAGGTGATTTTTCATGTATCACTGTTCATGTTGTTTCTCTTCATTAAATTAACTAGAGTATGTAAGCAATGCTCACACTAGTATTTGTGTTCATGCTGCTTAATTTAACTAGTATTTGGAAATTCCCTACTTTCTCAACTGGTGGACATGGGCGTGATGGCGTCCCAAGGATCATTGGCCCTGGAGCTGGGTTCTTCATCCACGGTCGCGCTCAGAAAGCGGCCCCAGCAACCATCCCCCAGTGGGGGTAGCCACCAGCAATGATTCCATCCCATGCTACTCTGGACAGTCTGGTGAGTCGTTTGCCTTCTCAATCAGATCGCTCTCCCCCTTATCCTACGGGCTTGAACTTGGCATGCATTGTGTAGAGAGACATCCCGTTGCCGCACACCATCGCCAATCCTGTCTGACCCCAAATAGCCTTCTAGTGATGCATCATCAGACCACAAAGTCCCATTTGACCCTAGATAGTCTTCTAGTGATGCATCATTAGACCACAAAGAATACTTTAAGTTAAAGGAGGCTTACCTCAAGGTCATAGACTTGTACTCAGGGGCCAGTCTAGACACTGACAAACTGCGCGATGAGCTAAAGGCCGCACGCATCGCACTTGGCGTCGCCCAACAAAAAACCTCCTAGGCACGAGATGAGAAGGCATCCGCTAAGGTGGAGGTCAAGAACCTACTTGTCGATACTACTACTACCTATGACGCCGCCTGCCTAGTGCAGACAGTGGACGATCCGATCACTGCACCAGAGGAGCGCCTCTGAGCTCTGTCGGCCTGCATTTGGACCATGGCGTCCAAAGCCATCCATTAAGGGGCTATGACAGTGCTGGTCACTGCCTAGCTTGCATTTGGCGCAGTGGTGAAAGTCCATGTGGTGCAACAGGCTTTTCCACCAGCACCAGAAGATGAAGATTATATTGATGATCTGTTCAAGCGTGTCAAGCCGACCGCCAATGCCATCTTAGCGAAGGTGAATGAGGATGAGATCCTACATGACCGCCTTAGCCATTGGTCTTTGGGACATATCAGTAGTATAAGTCATGACTAGGTTTGGTCTGTGGGACGACCGTATGTGAAGTCTTAATTATTTGCATGCATATCTGTGTTAACTTTTGTTGAACTTCATATTAGGTCTGTTAAACTCTATTGAGCATGGTGTAGCTCAATTCAGTTGGTTATTTGGTAACTTGTTTCTAGCCCCTGTTGGTTGCTTTTGCCCATAGATTTCTTTCGGGTTCTCTTTCTGATCAATAATATAGTAATGGTGTTCGCCTTTTCTGATCGGAGGACGTGGGTGTATAGATGTTGAAATTTTTCTTTCCTAAAATTTGTTGAACTTGAAAGAACCATGTAGCGAGGAGTTCATCTAAATAAGTCTTGCCTCGATCTAATGTAGAACGGAAGAGCCATAGCTGTTGACTTTTACTGCGAACACAAGAAAGTCTGCCCGCTGTGTATTTGATCTCGTAGGATAGTATAAAGTGTCATAGCAACCAGTCTACCCCTCGACTACTATGACTACTTGGATTATAGTGAAATAAGTACAAAAAAGACCTATCACAACTACACCAGGCATTCAAGTGTCAAGCGTGTCATGGTGATCAAAAGCTCTTTTTCTCAAATCACTTCTTGTGTCCAGCTTTCCTGCCACATTCGCTTCACTCTCATCAGCCATGCAAGGTCTGTATAAAAGAAGCATCCCCTTCCCTCATCCAATAGCGCACATTGCATCAATCACCTACTTTATGGCTCCCCTTCCCTCACCATTTGCATTTTTTCAACCGTGTTCCATGCTGGTTTGAGGGTCTAGATAAAGGTAACGTGCTTCATATCAAACCATACTATTTGTATGAACTTATTATTACGTTCCATGCTAGTTTGAGGATCTCAATTGACATTTATTCTATCTGAAACCATGCTTACAGATGGCAACTAGTTACCATACCAAGGATGTGTACTCTATAACTATCAACCACAACATTTCCCCAACCACATCGCTCTAGTATATTAGATGAAATGATGTTTACCTATTTCTTGTAAACCGTATGCTCGCCTGATAGTCTGAGCAACATAAATTTGAATGGCTAGACATGTAACTCTTGTATAGCTATGAGTAGAACTTTTGCCTAATTGGTTGTGCTACAAACAGGAGCTGCACCGTCTATGGCTTTAAGCATGAATCCTGAAGTGGTAGCTTCTAACACGGCCAAGGGAGTGAAGACGATCAGAACCTATGAAACCATGTAATGTAGCCATCTCTAGCTAGCTGTTGCCCCTCAGCTGCTGTGAGCCTACGACTGCTTGGATAGAACTGCACTATATAGTTCATCAGATGATAGAAGGTCTGACCCGACTAAAATATTCATTACTCGGATACTAGTAATGATGAACGTGGTGCACTCACATCAGAAGCCTGTTCTAGCCCTGGCATCCCTATGAGTACAAAGCCTAGCCTCACTCCCATTATTTGACTCCTACTATAGCCCCACTCAGCGGCCTCCCCCGCCTCCTCCTCAATCAACATAAGCCACACCACTCCGCCTCTCCAACCTTTTGGCTCGCCGCTATCCACATGCCATAGCTCGATCCATGCAGCAATCATGTCGCTAATGGCGCTCCATACTGAGGTGCAAATTGTGATCATGGGCCACCTCGCTGCGACCTTAGAGTGGCCCATGGACAACCTTCGTAGCCTATCGGTGACCTACTCATCTATGCGCCACTTCTGCGGTGACCCCACCATCGGTCGACATCTAGCACTGTATCGGTTCAGACGCGGGAGGACGTGGGATGACCTCGTCGATTACGAAGCCCTCCTTGCTAGCCTAACCCAAGTCGATAGCCTAGAGGCTTGGTTCCTCACCAGAATACAAACCATACTCATGGAAAAGCACAGCCCCCAGCCATGCCTCGACGATCTCACCCAGCGCCGCTGATCGCGGGCATAATCTGGCGGCCTATCTGGTCTCCCTATTGCTCTATAGGCACAATGGTGATGCCAACAATGATGACACTATGAGGCGGTACATAAGATGGGTGGAGGGCAAGGAAGTATCACGGGCGGCGATGGTGGTGGACCAACGAGTAGGTGGCTATGCAACATGGGGTATGTGCTATGCCACCTCCCAACTGCCAAGGTGGTCCTCCAAACGATGTGGGGCAAGTTGTCGCCGCCGCTGCCGTCGGCACAGGTGCACGGCGATCTTCCATGCGCAGGTGATGTCTATGGCTATGTAGACGGATGGGATAGAAGGGCTCTGTATTGCAGGAAGGACAGTAGGCTTTGTCAAGGAATCCATTTTTCGAATGGAAAATTGGAATAAGAAACTAGTAATTCACTCTTTTCGAATGTAGTGCATTCTGGCATTTGAAATTTGTCCTCAAATATAGTGTATTCTATAGCTTTTGGATTTCTATTGCTTTTGCTTTTGCTTTTCTATTGTTTTGTTTCAATTTTATTTGTTTCCTTTAGGCCTTGTTTGAATGTATGTGTATTCACTTCAATCCACATGTGTTGGAGTAGAATAAAAAAGAACTTAGTTTAATTCCACTCGAATCCACGTCAACATATGTGGATGGATATGAATACATGCATATACAAACAAGGCCTTAGGGATTCAATGAAAGTACTAGTACAAAATAGGTTTCCCTATATAACGTGAGACGTGTCCGGCCCGGTCAGATTTACAATTTCTAAACTTTCTTATGTGTGCAGTAAACTTTGAATAGCTATGTGGCTCGTCCGTTAGGCATTAGATCGATGGGAGACTTGATTGGATGAATTCCATTTTGCATATTTACCATACTACAGATTAGAAAAAGAATTAGAAAGAAACCAGTAGGCAAAACCAACCATCAAGAGCTAGAAAACAGCTACCAAATGACCAAAGGACCTGATCTACACCATGCTCAACAGAGTTTAACCCACGCAATCGCTATGTCTGTGTTAACTTTTGTTGAACTTTGTATTAGGTGGGTTAAACTCTGTCTAGCCCCTATTGGTTGCTTTTGCCTGTAGTTCTCTTACTGGTTCTCTTTCTGATCTATAGTATAGTAATGGTGTTCTCCCTTTCTGATTGGAGGACGTGGGCGTATAGATGTTGAAATTTTCTGAAGCCTATGACAGTCCAACCCTAGGAAATATAGATGATTCGGATCACTACGAGTCGATGAACAATGAAATACAGTGATGGCAACTATTAGGGTCCATCCAACTAGTTCATAGAACCCAACAATTAGTTCACGATACAAACAGGTATGGACTAATAAAACAACTAATTGGCTAATTTTTAGCCATGGCTAACTAGTTGCAGTTCATCCAAACAGGGCCTAAGAAAATCTAGTACTTAGAAATCTTGATAGGCCAAATAATAGTATTGATGAAACAACAAAACATAGATCATGTCAACTCTTGCGCCAAGTTCCATGCCTCCATCCGCCGTTTGTCTTGCGTACCTCCACCTTGACCTTAGCTTCATCGTCCTCCAGCTTCTCCTATCATTCCTCGTTGTTGTCATTACTATAGGTGGCCTTGCGGACCATGCTAAAGAAGTAGGTGTCACTGATGTTGAGGTTGTTGTCAGCGCAGAAGGCGCCCCACCCGTACTTGAATGACACTCGCAAGACTTTGTTTGTGCGAGTCCTCTCCAAACCCATGAACCAGGACTGCCTAGCCATCTGCAGCCAACCATGCGCCATTGCTTGTAGTCATGCGCTCGCTCGAAGTCCACTGGCACGTTCTTTGCCTCGCACAAAAAAAGACTAATGACAAAGAGGACAATGGTAACTTGTGACATCATTGGTACGTTCTGCGTCTCATGCGATTGTTCACCAGATACTTCGCTTTGAGGTGGTACTTCTTTAAGAACTAGCTGTCATACCGCAATACAAGAGAGAACCCGTCTTGGAGGTCAAGGGTGCGGGAGAAGTGCTTCCATCCCCGGCGGAGGTACAAGTGACCACCGTCGAGGAACACCTCCACCTTACACCGGGCCAGGTTCTGCTAGTCATCCAGACAAAGCTCGAGTTTCCAGCGACCTCTGATGGCCTAGGCCATTACAGCCAGTAGTTTCTATGTGCACAATGACCAACATTGCCAGATAGAGGAGCAAGTTCATTCCCAAAGGCAAACCTCAGCAGATCAGATTCAGCACACAGAAAACGAGCACTTATCAATGTTTCTGCATACAATCTAGGAAGAAGGATCTTCATGCACTCTAGGTCACTCTGGCTCCGTCCTACCATGTCTTCTTGTAGCCCTGCCATGCTAACTAGGGAACTTGATAGTCTTGACGAATCCTTGTTGGTATGTCTCTGTTCTCGTTCTCCTCTCATGGGGGTTTTCTTTTTCTATGTTTCTGGTGTTGTCACAAACACAAGGAGTGCACACACTGATGGGCATCAGTGGAGGAGCTAACATGTAGTAAAAACCAGCGCTGAGACTTATGCTGTCTCATCAGCGTAAATGGAGGTGACATGCTCTATTTTCATCAGTGTACGTTTGGGAATGTCGATACTCCTGCATCTTTGGTCGAACACGCCTTCTGTGGTATGATTGGTTGAGGTTCTTGAGGGAGTGCGACAGCGCCTGAGGCGAAGCATACTGGCTAGAAAAAATCTTTATCTTGCCTTGCCCTAGAGTCCCTATGATGGTCCAAGCATTGTAAATCTGACCGAGCCGGACACGCCTTCAGTCTGCCCCTCGACTGCTATGACTTTCTGATTGGAATCAAATAAGTACATAAAAGACCTATCACAACCACACCAGGCATTCAAGTCTCGAGCATGTCAAAAGCTCCTTTTCTCAAATCACTTCTTGTATCCAGCTTTCCTAACAGATTTGCTTCACTCTCATATTTTACTACGCTCATAAGAAAGTTCGAATACGGCACATTTGATCTTGTCGGACACTGTATAGTTCAAAGTTGTGAGTAAAACTATTGCCTACGGAGTGCACTCGGTCACAACATTTGTATTAGTAGTAGTAGTAGTCATGAGTGGCTTTGATCTGTGTGAAACCCAACTCATCTTATTTTTGTGTATTTAACAAGATTTGTTGAACTTGCAAGAACCATGCATCAAGGATTATTTTTATTTAGAAACTTTATACTTTATAGGATCATACAAGGTCCGACCATCTGAAATCTTGACTACCTGGACAACGTGCTCCTGCATTCCCATGCAAACATGCACATGTGGGTGGCGTCAGTACCCTATTGCAGCTAGGGACATCGCCTCCCGGCCCATCGCATTGATGTGATAGGGCGAAGCCCCACCGACCACATGGGTTATGCCCCCAGGGGTGGCCCAGCCAACAAGATGAAGCCTTGCGGGGCACAACTCTACTCGGTGCCTCCTACAAGACATCTAGAAGATATCCTAAAGATACTACAAGATCTGTTAGGATATGTATGATTCCAAGATTCCTGTAATCAGTTATTACTTTCCGGTTATCTCTCATATCTAACCGAGTTGTAACCCTACTCCCCGGACTATATAAGGCGGGCAGGGACCCCCTCCAAACTCACACAATATCATTCAATAGCTAATACAAATCAATGGACCACAGGAATAGGGTATTATGTCATACTGATGGCCTGAACCTATCTAACTCGTGTGTCTCTATTGCCTTCTTGTTCTTGATCTCACGCTCCTCTACCGATCAATCTACCTTTATGCGATACTCCTCAGAAGACTGCCGATGATATTCTATCGATAGTTGGTGTGCCAGGTAGGGGCTTGCGTGCTGTTTCCTTGTCGAACACGATGGCTTTTCCATAGGCTCTTCATCCCTCCCATAGCCTAGCTAGATCTTCACGGTCAGATCGATCTCCTAGATCAACAACACTAATAGAGTCAGAGAGCTCCTCGAGCCAGCGTAGATTGATTCTATGTCGATCATCCCCGCACCCACGACTGTAGATCTAATCTCAAAACCACCTCTAAGGTCACCTTCACTAGCAACTCACCGTCCACTTCCTCGCTACTA
Organism: Miscanthus floridulus; assembly: GCF_019320115.1. Taxonomy (NCBI): domain Eukaryota; kingdom Viridiplantae; phylum Streptophyta; class Magnoliopsida; order Poales; family Poaceae; genus Miscanthus; species Miscanthus floridulus. The sequence continues at coordinate 85,653,598 of NC_089597.1, forward strand.
GAGGAGGCAGATCAAGAATGACAATCTGATCAAATCCATTGATTAGGTTAGTCTGAAGCTTGCCGATTGCCTCTCCATCGCCAAATTGGCTTTACACACTTTGGTTTAGCGCTGACCACCCTCCCATCCAAATCTATCGGAGGCTGCTCAGAAAACTCCAGGAGTTGTGGCTCTACCCTTCGGGCTCACCAACATCACCACTACCTTCCAAGATGCCCTAAGGGGCAAATTCACCGACCAGGTCAGAGACATCCATCCTCTCGCCGACCAGCCTTCGTCGGCCATCAACATGCTCCACGTCAGCTGACGCTCTAGAGCATCCCTCCAGACCATCCCAAAGGAGAATCTAGACTCTGAGTCCCAAGAATCTATGGAGACCCTCGCCGAAACCTTAACCAAGCAACTTCCTCTCCCTCCTTTCTAGGGTGGTGCAATCTTCAACGTTAGCATCGATAGCATCAACGTCCCAAGGCTCTACGGAGACCAGCGCCGCTCGTGAGAACTAGAACATCAACCGCGCACAATGCTGAGCAAACGAGAATGCCCTTGCGATGGCCGAGCAGTAGCTCAACTCGCAAGGAAGGCCACTCCAGCGCAACCTCGACAAAGAGTATCTCCACGTTGATGGCCATGACGTCTTCAAGACTCCAAGCGCTAATCTGGCAGTGGCTGCCAATGAGCTCGCCCGCCTTCCATAGATGCCCAAGCTCGCCAAGGTCGCCGCCATGCTTAAAGCGGTGCACTACCAGGTCAATGAGATTCACTAGGATCAGAGACCTTCAAACTCCACCACTTCGATTCACCGATCATTCGCCACAAGAATTGATCGCTGCCAAAGTCGCTTCACCGACCAGCACAGCGATGATAGGCAACCCCTCCATGGTGGAGCTAGGGGCAACCGCACTGAACATCACCGCCAACACAACTAGGAGGTCAACCAGGACATCCGGATGCACCACAACAATCTCTGAGATGCATGACGACGTATCGATGAATGCCGCTACGGTCACCATGAAGATGAAGTATGCCGCCGCCAAGAGTACGAGCAAGAGTACGGCAACCCAAACTCAGCCCTTGAGCCAATCACCTACGGCAATGCTACCGATGACGTTGCCAACAACCCTGAGGCCCCCCCGACATTTACAAGGGTGCTCCGAACACTTCATTGGCGCTGTGGTTTCAAAATCATTGGGGTCGAGCCCTACGAGGGGAGGATGAATCCAACACAGTGGTTAGAGGCTTACGCCACTACTGTTCGCACCACTAGAGGAGACACTAGTGTCATGGTGAACTATCTTCCCGTCATGCTCGCACCAACCATCATGAACTGGTTCACTAGCCTTGCCCTAGACTCCATCGAATCCTAGGAAGAGCTAAAAAAAGTCTTCACCGACAATTATATGGCTACGTGTACGTGACTAGGAACCAAGCATGATCTCAACCGCATCAACCAAAAACCATCCAAGCTCCTCCATAGCTACATCTAACGTCTTTCCAAGATGAGGAATTCTATTCCAAACAACATAGAAGCCGAGGTCATCACCGCCTTCATCCGAGGACCCCATTACCGCGAGCTTTGCTCCAAGTTCAACCGCAACCGCCCACTGGGATCGGCGAGATGATCACAACCACCAACCAGTATGCCGACACCGAGGAAGCCGAGGTGCGCTTCAATGAGGATGCAGACACTCATCGCCTAATACGCCACTATGATGACTGCCCCAACGACCGCCGCCACAACGACCGCCACCATGATGACCACAGTTACCATCGAGACAGCAGCTGTGAACGGCTAGAAGGACCCAAGACTGGTCAAAATCACCATCGTCAGCCAGACCACATCATCGCTGCCATCAATGAACCTCGCACCAAGTGCAACTACAACGAGCAGTACAAGAAGATCCTCGATGGCTCATGCCCTCTCCATAAGAATGCCAAGCATAAGATGAAAAACTACCTCAATTTGGCTAAGGAGTTCCAGGACAAGAAGCTAGACGACGACGCCAATGACGGAGCCGGAGGCCGTCGACCACCTAGGGGCAATGGCAATGCCTTCTAGGACCATGACAAGGTGGTCGCCACCATCTTTGGGGGCCTTGCCTCCACTGAGAGTAGAACAGAATGGAAGCTCACAGCCTGATGGGTGCTCGCTGTCACTTCAGAAGGCACCGCTGTCAACCCCAGCTATCGCCATGGTCTGAGGTCCCCAACACCTTTAGCAGGGCTGACTAGTGGGTGGATATCCCCTATAGGGTGATTCCCCCTCTGCACCACCGAAGGAGACACCAGTGTCATGGTGAACTATCTTCCCATCATGCTTATGCCAACCGTCATGAACTAGTTCACTAGCCTTGCCCTAGACTCCATCGAATCCTAGGAAGAGTTGAAAAAAGTCTTCACCAATAATTATATGGCTATGTGTACGTGACTGGGAAGCAAGCATGATCTCAACCGCATCAACTAGAAGCCATCAGAGCTCCTCCATAGCTACATCCAACGTCTTTTCAAGATGAGGAATTCTATTCCAAACATCATGGAAGCCGAGGTCATCACCACCTTCATTCGAGGACTCCATCACCGCGAGCTTCGCTCCAAGTTCAACCACAAGCCACCCACTGGGATCGACAAGATGATCACAATCGCCAACCAGTATGCCGACACCAAGGAAGCCGAGGTGCGCTTTAATGAGGATGCAGGCACTCATTGCCTAACACGCCGCTATGATGATCGCCCCGACGACCGCCACCGCGACTACCGCAGTTACCATCGTGACAGTGGCCATGAACGGCTAGAAGGACCCAAGACTGGTCAAAATCACCATCATTGACCAGACCACATCATCGCTGCCGTCAATGAACCTCGCACCAAGTGCAACTACAACGAGTAGTACAAGAAGATCCTCAATGGCTCGTGCCCTCTCCATAAGAATGCCAAGCACAAGATGAAAAACTACCTCCGTTTGGCTAAGGAGTTCTAGGACAAGAAGCTAGACGATGATGCCAACGATGGAGTCGGAGGCCGCCGACTGTGGGGGATATACCCCTAGGTACCACAAGATGGTATATGGGCCACACCATCCGAGGTGGCCCAGCCCGTAAGATCGAGGCATGCACAGCAAGATTACAAGTTGTACTAGATATTGTAATAGTACCAAATAGGATACTTTACTTGTAACCCTCATCCTCCAGACTATATAAGGAGAGGCAGGGGTCCCTCTCAGGGAGGACAATCCATCTAGACCTCAATCAATACAGAATAATGAGACACAGGACGTAGGTATTACGCCAGCACGACGGCCGAACCAGTATAAATCTTGTATCTTGTGCCTCTATAACCATCTGGTTCCTGATTACACGCACCGTCTACCGACAATCTACCATCATAGGCATACCCCTAGATGGACTACCGACCATATTTCATCGATAGTGGCGCGCTAAGTAGGGGGTGTGTGTGCTGATCTGTGGCAAACCAGATGGACCTCAAGATCATCAACATAGTCCATGGGAATTCATCAGATCGCAGAGACAACCTTCGATGACCTACGAGCGTTGTCCCATGATGATATCCAATGGCGGCGCTCTTATTGTCATGGGACTATGGCATCTCAAGGCAACTTGTCGTGGGATCAATAGGTGGCCTTGACGATCAGCATCGTGACAAAGAGCGGCGCCTACCCTTCAATGAATCTAGCGACAGAACCGCTGCCACGTGATGGGGTCCACGCGACCCTTGATCAAACTTCGTGGGCGGTGCTGGTCATTACGTGCATCATAACTAGAAGGATCAGAGGCCACATCAATGATCGAACCATGCCCATGCAACCAAGGAAGCATATACGTGGTATACAGGGCCATGCATCAGTGGAGTGCGTATACATGTATATGTCACCGTTTTCTTGCATAGCATCTGATACTTCATACAAGTCCAAGTTAGATCACCACACAAGCCAACGATGACTATAGAGACAACGCACGCATCGAGCCATTGAGCGAGCCGCATTGAGCCATCTAGCGAGCCACGTCGAGCCAAGTGGGCTGATTGAGCAAGCCGTCTGAGCTCACGTCGACCACGGACCACGTCAACCACGCCTCGAGCGGCTTCGCCGAGCTCTGACCACGTCGACCATGAACCACGTTGACCACGTCCTGAGCGGCTCCGCTGAGCTCCGACCACGTCGACCACGGACCACGTTGACCACGTCTCAAGCGGCTCCACCAAGCTCCGACCACGTCGACCATGGACCATGTCGACCATGTCTCGAGTGGCTCTGCCAAGCTCCGACCACCTTGACCACCAGACCACGTCACAATGATGATCACCATGAAGAACGGTGTTATGACAACCGCGACCACCGTCACAACAGGTCAAAAAGCACGAGGACCGGACAACTTCATCACCGCCGACCAGATTTCTATCCAAAGATAAGTACACTTCTAATATTTATATTTAATATAATTTTTCATTACGACGTTTCTCCACAAACATCCTCGTCATGATTATTCTTCAAATAACGTTTGTCCATGATACCATCTTAAAGATAACATACAACTATATTTAATGCAAATCCTCGATCAGTCATGTTGACGCTCGATGTCTCCAGAAATGGCCCTGTCTCCGGCTCCTCCCTACACGTACATGAGCGTCTACCCTCTACGTTATGGGTGGTTGGCAGTGGCTCCTTAGCGATGCTTTGTTCTTCCTACACGTGCACGGGCTCCATGCCCCACGTTATGGTTAACGGGCTAGCTAGGGCTAGAGACTCAGCTACATACTAACTGGTCGGGTGATTTATATTAAATATAAACACAAACTTTACATTAACGCTAATGTTTACAAAGCACCAACTGCTTTATCACATCATGCTCATTTGCAAATGACTGCTGAGCATCATACGCTATTTCTTCATCGCTGATTTTTTCTCCATAATTTATTATTTTATACATCATGTACAACCATTCTACATATTTATATTGCAGGAATTTCGAGCTATGCTCAGGGACTTCATCGCTCGCTTCTCGACCTATGCTCGGGGACTGCCTCGATCACATCTCTGACCATAGCTCGGGGACTTCTTCGCTCGCTCCTCGACCTATGCTCGGGGACTGCCTCGACCACTCTCCGACCACGTCTCGGGGACTTTGTGTCTCAACTACATGCGACTGGAACCTCGCATATAGTCAGGATATTTTTTCTCCTTTAGACCTTGCTACAAGGCTCATACGTCACCTTCCAGCAAGCTCGGGGACTACATCGGTACGATGCACCTGCCGGTGCATCTCGTATCACCTGTATGACGATTGGATTCTCAACTTAACTGGGAATTCTTTTTAGACACTAGCACCACGTGCCTACGTCACCTACTACTAGGCTTAGGGACTAAGTGGGCACACTTCACCTTGTGGTGAATGTGTTTGTTTTTTGACCCCTATGCCTCTGATGATCAAAGACACTACGCTTCAAGACACCCTTATGTTTCTTCTTAGAAACCCAAGTGGGCATACTTCCCAGGATGGAAATCTTTTTTCTTTCTTCTTAAGAGCACCATACATTCTTCGGACAACCTACTTCTCTGGCGACAACGGTGGTCAGAGATGTCAAGAACTCAAGCCTCACTGTTTGGAGAAGGTTAAAATGGCGTGTCGCATCAGAATACATGGCGCTCGGGGACTAGCTGTGGGGGATATACCCCCGAGTACCACAAGATGGTACATGGGCCGCACCATCCGAGGTGGCCCAGCCCGTAAGATCGAGGCGTGCACAGCAAGATTACAAGTTGTACTAGATATTATAATAGTACCAAATAGGATACTTTACTTGTAACCCTCCTCCTCCAGACTATATAAGGAGAGGCAGGGGTCCCCCTTAGGGAGGACAATCCATCTAGACCTCAATTAATATAGAATAATGAGACACATGACGTAGGTATTACGCCAGCACGGTGGCTGAACCTATATAAATCTTGTGTCTTGTGCCTCTGTAACCATCTAGTTCTTGATTACATGCACCGTCTACCGACAATCTACCATCATGGGCATACCCCTAGATGGACTGCCGACCATATTTCGTCGACACTGACCACCTAGGGGCAATGGCAATACCTTCTAGGACCACAACAAGGTGGTCGCCACTAGACCACGAGAGAAGATCGAGCACTCCTTGAATGTCTCGTCGACCGCCAAACTGATCAAGCAGAAGCTTCGCCGATTTGCGCCAGATAAGAAGGAGGCTATTAGGGTAGAGATAAAATGGCTCATAGCTGCTAGATTTATAAAAGAAGTGTATCATCCTGAGTGGTTAGCGAACCCTATTCTCGTTCGAAAAAAGAATAAAGAATAGAAAATGTGCGTTGATTACACTGATCTCAACAAATACTTCCCTAAAGACCCCTTTGGCTTGCCTCGGATAGACGAGGTTGTAGACTCCACCACCGGCTATGAACTGCTCTCCTTCCTTGACTGTTATTCCAGCTATCACTAGATCTCCCTCAAGGAAGAAGACCAGATCAAGACATCGTTCATCATGCCCTTCGGTGCGTATTGCTACACCACCATGTCCTTTGGACTCAAGAACACCGGGGCGACTTATGAAAGGGCTATCCAGATGTGCCACGATCAACAGATTGGCTGCAATGTCAAAGTATACATCAATGATGTGGTTGTCAAGTCCAAGACCGCCGATGATCTTATCACCGACCTCGTAGAAATGTTCACCAACCTAAAAAGGTACTAATGGAAGCTAAAACCTTCAAAGTGCATCTTTGGAGTTCCATCTGTTATACTCCTGGGCTACATTGTCAGCGCACGAGGCATCAAGTCCAATCCTAACAAGGTCTCCATCATCACCAACATGAAATGACCAACATGTGTCAAGGATATATAGAAGCTTATAGGCTGCATGGCTACCTTAAGCCACTTCATATCGTGCCTCGACAAAAAAGGGCTACCTTTCTTCAAACTTCTCAAGGCCTCCGAGCACTTTTCCTAGTTAGAGGAGGCAGGCATAGCTTTCGAGCAACTCAAGTTGTTCCTAACAAAGCCTCCGATCATGAAGGCACCACGACCAGATAAAACTCTCCTGATCTACATCACCGCTACTTCTCGCATCGTCAGCATAGCCATCGTGGTTGAACGTGAGGAGGCTAGGCACGCCTATAAGGTGCAACGTCTGGTATACTTCATCAGCGAGGTCCTTAATAAGCCCAAAACTCATTATCCTTAGGTCCAAAAGCTGCTATACGCCATCCTGATTACATCATGTGTCGACAAAATATGGTCGGCAGTCCACCAAGGGGGGTGCCCGTGGTGGTAGATTATCGGTAGATGGTGCGTGTAATCAGTAACCAGATGGTTACAGAGGCACAAGACATAAGATTTATACAGGTTTAGGCCGCCAGTGTGGCGTAAAACCCTACGTCCTATGCTCTGTTATTTGTATTGATCTGGGGTGTAGATCTGTTGTCCTCCCTGAGGGGGAGCCCTGCCTCTCCTTATATAGTCTAGAGGAGGAGGGTTACAAGTAAAGTATCCTATTTGGTACTATTACAATATCTAGTACAACTTGTAATCTTGTTGTGCACGCCTTGATCTTACGGGCCGAGCCATCTCGGATGGTGCGGCCCATGTACCATCTTGTGGTACCCGGGGGTATATCCCCCACAGCTAGTCCCTGAGCACCATGTATTCTGATGCGACATGCCATTTTAACCTTCTCCGAACAGTGAGGCTTGAGTTCTTGACATCTCCGACCACCGTTGTCACCGGAGAAGTAGGTTGTCTGATAAATGTATGGTGCTCTTAAAAAGAAAGAAAAAGATTTCTGTCCTAGGAAGTGTGCCCACTTGTATTTCTGAAAAGAAATGTAAGTGCGTCTTGAAGCATAACGTCCTTGATCATCAGAGGCGTAGCAGTAAAAAAAACAAACACATTCACCACAAGGTGAAGTGTGCCCACTTAGTCCCCGAGCCTAGTAGTAGGTGACGTAGGCATGTGGTGCCAGGGTCTAAAAAGAATTCCCAGTTAAGTTGAGAATCCAATTGTCGTACAGGCGATACGAGATGCACCGGTAGGTGCATCATACTGATGTAGTCCCTGAGCTTGCTGAAAGGCGAGGTATGAGCCTTGTAGCAAGGTCTAAGTGAGAAAAAAAATATCCCAACTGTATGCGAGTTGCCAGTCACATGTAGTCGAGACGCAAAGTCCCCAAGCCGTGGTTGGAGAGTGGTCGAAGCAGTCCCCAAGCATAGGTCGAGGAGCGAGCGACGAAGTCCCCGAGCCGTGGTTGGAGAGTGATCGAGGCAGTCCCCGAGCACAGGTCGAGGAGCGAGCGACGAAGTCCTCGAGCTGTGGTCGGAGAGTGATCGAGGTAGTCCCCGAGCATAGGTCGAGGAGCGAGCGACGAAATCCCTGAGCTGTGGTCGGAGAGGGATCGAGGCAGTCCCTGAGCGTAGGTCGAGAAGCGAGCGACGAAGTCCCCGAACATAGCTCGAAATTCCTACAATATAAATATGTAGAATGGTAGTACATGATGTACAAAATAATAAATTATGGAGAAAAATCAGCGATGAAGAAATAACGCTCAGCAGTCATGAGCATGATGTGATAAAGTAATTGGTGCTTTGTAAACATCAGTGTTAATGTGAAGTTTGTGTTTATACTTAATATAAATTGCCCGACCAGTTAGTATGTAGCTGAGTCTCCAGCCCTAGCTAGCCCGTTAACCATAACATGGGGCGCGGAGCCCGTGCATGTGTAGGATGAACAAAGCATCGCTAAGAAGCCGCTACCGACCACCCATAATGTAGAGGGCAGACACTTGTGCACGTGTAGGGAGGAGCCAGAGACAGGGCCTTTTCTGGAGACATCGAGCGTCAACATGACTGGTCAAGGATTTGCATTAAGTATAGCTGTATGTTATATTTAAGATTGTATACATGGACAAACGTTATTTGAAGAATAATCATGACAAGGATGTTGTGGAGAAACGTCGTAATGAAAATTATTTTAAATATAAATATTAGAAGTGTACTTATCTTTGGATAGAAATCTAGTCGGCGGTGATGAAGTTGTCCGGTCCTCGAGCTTTCTGACCTATCGTGACGGTGGTCGCGGTTGTCATAGCGCCGTTCTTGGCGATGATCATCATTGCGACGTGGTTTGGTGGTCGAGGTGGTCAGAGCTCGGCGGAGCCACTCAAGACATGGTCGACATGGTCCGTGGTCGACGTGGTCGGAGCTTGGCGGAGCCACTCGGGACGTGGTCGATGCGGTCCGTGGTCGACGTGGTCGGAGGTCGGCAGAGCTGCTCGAGACGTGGTCGACGTGGTCCATGGTCGACGTGGTCGGCGTGAGCTAGTGGAGCTGCTTAGGACGTGGTCGGTGTGGTCTCGAACGGCTTGTTCAGCGACTCGGCGGGGCTTGCCGACATCATACAGGATGGACGCACGCGTACTTCACGTACACATATGAGTACATGCACAAATCACCTAGCTTTCGTGTCTTGTAGATCACGGCTGGCATGCGTTAGGCTGCCGATTGTCCATGTTTCCGTAGAGGTGATGTCGACCAAGTGATCAAAATATGCCGTCGTGGAAGCTGCAGACAATCATGAAGGCAGATGTAGAAGTATATACGCAATAGAATTGCTTATAATAATTTAATAATAGAAACGACTTAGCTCGTTCAATTGGAGTGGATTCGATCTTGGAAACATGGCTCGGTGAACAAATCCGCACGATGTGTGTATGTGGATACACGTACAAATAGCGATGTCCTATCCATGGATTGCTAGAGTAGGAGTCCCGTTCTTGTGCTGTATCTAGCACGTGTCTGAATAGGTCGTGTGCCCGACCGTGTGCATCGTCTTGCATGCATGTACGGACTAGTCCTTTTGTTACTTGCTGGTCGCTTGTTGCCACGCGCTGACCAGACAACATGTGAGCCAGATCCTTATCACCGCTTGGTGTTCCCTAATTTGCATGGCAAGTTTTTGACAAAGGACTGCCACAGATCGGCGACGGTGATGTTTGTTGACGATGAGGGGCGTGAGAGGTCACCGAGCATCACCATGGGTCATAGCCGAATCCTATCATCAATAGTCACGAAGACAAGTACATGTATCTAGAGATACATAATAAAATTACTTGGTCAAACAAAAAACTTGACTTAGCTTTTTGATGTGGAACCGGACTGGTTGATTTCGTGGAGTCAGATCCCGAATCCATGCATGCTTGCTCGATGACGACGAGACATGGCAGGAGGTACATCATGTGGCTGTGTCGAACCTTGTGGCCCATGCGTGGGGGTCTGCTCTACGTGTGTGTGTGCTTGGTGTGTAGATGCGTACATACATGAGCCTTATGTGCCCGTCGTGAGCCCGATAGGATCTCGACAAAGCGTCGTCACGTAGTTCCGTAGTGGAAAGCATTGACCCACGAGCGTAGCATCGCGATGCACTCCGAACACCGACGCCAGCATGCTAGGCATGATTCCTGCTGCCACAACTAGAGGTTCAACTCCGGAGAACCAGTGATGTCATCCATTGCCGCCGCATTGCGGCTGAATCATCTGTCGAGCAGAATATTGTTGGTGAAGAAAAAATCCCATCTGATTCGTTGAAAGATCAGCGCGCACAACCCCTAAAGGGGACCCCTACCTGGTGTGCCACTATCGACGAAATATGGTCGGCAGTCCACCGAGGGGGGTGCCCGTGGTGGTAGATTATCGGTAGACGGTGCGTGTAATCAGGAACCAGATGGTTACAGAGGCACAAGACATAAGATTTATACAGGTTCAGGCCGCTAGTATGGCGTAAAACCCTACGTCCTGTGCTCTGTTATTTGTATTGATCTAGGGTGTAGATCTATTATCCTCCCTAAGGGGGAGCCCTGCCTCTCCTTATATAGTCTAGAGGAGGAGGGTTACAAGTAAAGTATCCTATTTGGTACTATTACAATATCTAGTACAACTTGTAATCTTGCTGTGCACGCCTCGATCTTATGGGCCGGGCCACCTCGGATGGTGCGGCCCATGTACCATCTTGTGGTACTTGGGGGTATATCCCCCACATCGTGAAAGCTCCACCACTACTTCAAAAATTACAAGATCATTGTGGTTATCGAGTTCCCTATGGGGGACATTCTCCGCAACAAAGAGGCTAACGGCCGCATCATCAAGTGTGCGGTTGAGCTCGGCACTTACTCCATTGAATTTAGAAGAAGGCCTACCATCAAGTCTCAGGCACTTGCTGATTTTGTTGCTGAGTGGACCGAGATCCAAGAGCCCATAGCCGCCACCTGCCCCGAGCACAGGGTGATGTACTTCGATGGCGCCCTTAACATCAACGATGCTAGCGTGGGCATTCTATTCATTACACCGACCAAGGATAAACTCTAATACATTCTCCGGATACACTTTCCGGCCTCTAACGCCGCCGCAAAATATGAAGCATGTCTCCATGGACTCCGTATAGCTGTTGAGCTCGGTGTCAAATGCCTCATGGTATACGGGGACTCTGCGCTGGTCATCAACCAGCTTAACAAAGACTAGTCTTGCTCTAGTGAGAAGATAGATGCAAATTATGCCAAAATCAGGAAGCTTGAAGGGAAGTTCTACGGTATCAAGTACCATCACATGGTATGTGATCAAAATCAGCTCGCCGATCACTTGTCCAAGTTGGGCTCCTCTCGCACTGCGATTCCACTAGGGGTCTTCGTTCAAGATCTTCTGGCGCCATCCATTAAGGAAGAAAAAGAAATTTAGGAAGTTCCCCCTACCGAGCAGCTGGTACTTATGGTACCTTTGCCGGCCACCGATTGGAGGGAACAGTTCATCAAGTACCTCTCTAGCACCGAAGTACCCGCTGATAAGACTAAAACTGAATGCCTAATTCGTCGAAGCAAGCATTACGTGCTGGTGGACGACAACTTGATGAGGAAAAGTGCCAAGGAAGGGATATTGCAGAAATGCATCACCCTAGGAGACGGAGTGAAGTTACTTCTTGAAATTCATTCTGGTTCCCACGGCAATCACGCGGTCTCAAGAACATTGGTTGGCAAAGTTTTCTGAGCTAGTTTTTACTAGCCCACGGCCATCTTCGATGCAGAAGACCTCATCCAACGTTGTGAAGGATGCCAAATTTTCACCAAGCAAATATACGTGCCAGCACAAGAGCTGCAGACCATTCTAGCTTCCTAGCCCATTGCATGCTAGGGACTGGACATGATTGGCCCTTTTAAGCTAGCACTAGGTGGCTTCTGGTACGTATACATTGCCATTGATAAGTTCTCCAAGTGGATCGAGTATAAACCGCTCATCTTGGCTACTGTAAAGAAAGCAGTTGAGCTCTTCGAAGACATCATCCATAGATTTGGTCTCCCAAACATCATCATCACCGACCTTAGAACTACATTTACTGGCCATCACTTTTGGGACTTCTGCAAAGACCGATGCATCTCCATCAAGTACGTCTCCATTGCCCATCCTAGAACCAACAGCCAGGTTGAGCGGGCGAACGACATGATTCTTGATGCTCTCAAAAAGAGGCTATATCAGAAAGAAGAAAAGCATCCGGGCAGATGGCTCAAGGAGCTACCAGCTATAGTCTAGGGACTGCGCACTCAAGCTAGTCGTAGCACCGGTGTGTCTTCATATTTCTTGGTCTATGGCTCAAAAGCCATACTACCAGTGGATATTGCCTTCCGAGTACCTAGGGTGGAAAATTATGATGAAGAGCAAGCCGCAGCTATTTAGACAGAGGACATCGATAGGGACGAGGAAGAACGCCTAATCACTTGTGTCTGCACAACCAAATATTTAGAAGGCTTATGGAGGTACTACAACCACAACATCAAAGGTCATTCATTTGCTATCGGTGATCTCGTTCTCTACAGAAAACAAAAAACCGAAGGGATGCACAAGCTCTCCTCCCCCTGGGAAGGGCCTTATGTTGTCAAAGAGGTTACTCGACCAGGGTCTTATCACCTATGTAACTTAGACAGAATCAATGTCCCCAACTCATGGCACATCGAGCACCTCATACATTTATATCATTGAAACGTCCTAGATATGTACTCTCTGCTTTATGATGAATAAAGTTTTGGTCTCAACTTGTCTCACTTTTTCTCCATTATGGTTTAATCTCCACTTATGGTTGTCGAGCTCTATGCTACTCCATGATGAACTCCAATACGAAACCACCATAATATCGCCAAACACATTTTCTTCAAATTGCCGAACACGTTTTCTCCAAATCGCCGAACACGATTTCTCCAAATCGCTGAACAATTTGCTCTAAATCTCCAAGAAATTCCGCCGATCAACGAGCAGCATACGTTCTTTTCTGTTCTCTTTAGAGAAGACCCAGTCCCTAATCCTTCCCTTCACATGCCATGGGCTCTACACTCTACATTATGGTTGGTCGGCTGCGGTTCCTTGGTCACGCCTGTTCCTCCTACACGTCCACGGGCTCTACACTCGACATTATTGACTATGGGCTAGCCAAGGCCGAGAGCTCAGCACAGAACTAATTTCTCAGATGCTACTTATATTACGTATATCTCCAAGTTATTTCGACAAACGCCAAGCAGCACACGTTCTGCTCTATTCTTTATGGAGAAGACCCAGTCTCCGATCTCTCCCAACACGTAACATGGGCTCTGCACTCTGTGTTATGGGTGGTTGGCTACGGTTCCTTGGTCACGCCTATTTCTCCTACATGTGCACGGGCTCCACGCTCGATGTTATGGACTATGGGCTAGCCAAGGCCATGGGGGTCAATAGCGAACCACCTGCTTGGACGCTACTTATACTATGCATAATTGCGTTATGGTTAAAACTACAAAGATTTTTCACCGAAATATAAGCAAACTGCATACACATGCACCTTATAACATTTATCATATACATGAGTGTTTTTTGTGCTTTCACGCATTCTAACTACACTGTCCAGATATTACAGATGATAATCTCTGAGTAGATCACTGAGCTTCGCCATCACCGATCGTTTCACCAAACAGGTCGATGTCACCGGCCAACTTTTTCACCGAATCCTCCACCTCATCCTCTAGCTGCTGGGTCTCTGCCTCGCTCAGCCCTTCGGTGAATCTAGCCCCCTATCGACTGAAGGTCAATGGATTGATAGTGGGACTAGACCACCACAAGGGCATAGTAATGCCAATAACAACGGCGTCGCGGTTGAAGCTCTCCCACACCGTCTTGCACCTTCGATGATGATGTCCGAGCGCGGTGGCCTACCGTCGTGTTGAAGAGCCACCTCTAGGTCGACGTAGTCAAGCACTGGTTTGACTCTAGCAACTACGGCATCAAACTTGTCCCTCTGGGTTTGGGCGTCCTACTCTAGCACATCGAATTGCGCCTTGACCCTATGATAGTAGTCTGCAAGCATTACAAAGTTCCATCAAGCAAGGAAACTACTTTAGCATTAACTTCGACCAGGGAGTACTCACCGTTCAACTCCTCGGCCAGTTTGTCTGTCGGCCAGTTTGTCTACTCACCCTATCTCCTTCGCCTTCTCCTCTCAAAGTTATTCGAGGGCCTAGTGTAGCTGGCTGAGCTCCATGTTTTGCTCTACAAGCACAACAGTCATCGTAAAAAATATGACTGTTCAGCAATACAAAGCACATTCGCCGATATACCGTACCAGCTTTCTGCTCGGATACACTTCTGAACTGCTTGGGTGCTCGGATACACTTCTGAACTGCTTGGATTTCTATTCTAGTTGCATGGAGGTACTCACTAGCTCTTTGGTCTTGCACCATAGTTGCTCGGACATAGCCGCCAACTACTCGGACAGGACCCCCTTCTGATGCTCTAGGTCCCACGCGTTGGACCCAGTAAGGTCTCGCTCACATTGGGCCCTCTAGATGTTTCTCTCCATTAGTTTCATTGCCTCTCTGAGTTTTTCGTTCTCTTCGGCGAGGGGTTCCATCCTCTTTATCAGCTAGTGTCGCTGCTCGACAGTCCGAGTTATCCCCTGCAAATGCACAATTATAATGATGAACTCTGATCGCCAACATCAAAGATGAGCACTCTAGATGTAGTATTGACCTCGATTTCTTTCATCACTCCGACAAGGGTGGTCTTCAATCTCCTTATCTCCCTAGTGGTGTCTTCCTCCTCGATAACCACCACCTCGTCGCCACGCTTGTGGACGATTCAGATAGATTAGGGTCAAGGTTCAGCACGCTCGATCTCTTCCACCTCATCCTCTTCCACCGTAGCTCGAGGCACCACCGGGGGGCTCCATGGCTGGACAGCGGGTCCGACCATGCTCTATGATGACTTAGGTAGCATCGTCTGCCCCTTAGGCACCACTGGCTTCACCGCCCTAGACTCTAGCGCATCACCGGCAACTCTAGCCTCTGCTCCCAAAGACCCAGCAGTTCCCGCCATTGCCTCAGGCACTACCGCCGATCCGTCCATTGTCAACGCCGCTCGTTCATCATCGCCAAGTTCACCAGCAGCGGCGATTGACTCCTCCTCTAGCTAATGAGCTCTCGGGGACTCTAGGACAAGAGTTGTCGGTGTTGCTTCCACCATGGGATCAGCCCTCGGTGGTTTGGTAGTCTGGATTGGTGGGGTTAGACCCTCCGCATGCTTCGCACTACATCAGATCAGTTCATCAAGCGCCAAAAAAGCTAAGAAATGACAACAAAATAACTCCAAGGCAAGGATACTTATGGTTTGGTCTGCTGGTACAATTTCTTGAACCAGTGATGCCTACCCAAGCACCTAGGCATGACCATGGGGTCAACTTCCATGCTCTGGGGTGGAGGTCCCGTCTCCTCCATCGTCGGCCTCTGCTCCGCCTACCGCTCTAGGACTTCCTCCGCCTGCTGCTCGGGGACTCCCATCGCCTACTGCTCAGGGGCTTCCATCACCTGTTGCACAGGGACCCCCCTATCCCGCTGCTCGAGGACTTTTTCACCTTTCTTTGCTTGTTCCTCTGCGCGTGTGCTACGCAGAGGCGATTTAGTGTTCGATGGAGGAGACACCAAAGTTTCATCATCATCTGACCACTCGAGCACCACGGTCCTTCATGTTTGAGTGGTCCGGTCACCACCAAGCGAGATGCCGTCTGGTTTGAGGGGACCGGCAGCCACCATCTTCCTTTTCTTCTAGGCTGGCTTGTTTACTGTTGCCCTCTTCCCTCAGACTTTCTCTGATACAGGGGGCGAACTCTCCGTCCGACCAGCGTTGGTGCCTCCAGACTGTGATGAAGTGCTGGCCGCATCTTCCTCAGGTCAAGTTGGTGGCCAGGCGTCTACACCCCTCGGCCAATCACCCCTCGGCATGCTAGAGAAGTACACCGCTCTTTCCTGCGAATGGATCTTTACATAAGTGAATTAGTTCACTACTCAACAATGCTTCAGGATTAAGAGTATCGAGAAAAAACAATCAAAATGGTTACCTAAGGAGGCAGATTTATACAATTGAAGGCCCTCATTTGCCTTGGCTAGCTGAATGAGGTGTTGGTAGCGAATAGCTCTATGGCCCGCTCTAGGACAATTTTTTTTCGTCAACCGCTCCGTCCTCTCCCAAGTCCCATCATCATCACCTCTCTAGTCAAAGCTCGGGTGGGCCCTCTCCTTGTAGGGCTAGACGTGGCGCACTATGAAGCTCACCGCCACTAGTTCGCCACTAATATCCATGCCTTTAATCAGGTCGAGGAGCTCCCTTACTTGTTCCATGTCAGCACTATTCGGTTTCTCCGACCAGTTTTTTTGGTTCTTTGGGATATGGTGGATGTCGTAGCAGATTGTAGGGTGACTCTGTTTCATGTAGAACCACTTGGAGTTCCACCCTTTCAGAGAAGTGTTCAGTGGTACATTAATGTACTCGCTGGCCATCCCATCCCAGAGCTGCAGATATACGCCGCCGACCACCTTGGAACCACCGACGCCCATCTTTTTCAACCAGAACAGGTGTCTAAAGAGGTTGAAGTGCGGCAAAACACCTAGAAATGTCTCACAAAAATGAATAAAGATCGAGATGTGTAATATGGTGTTGGGGTGGAGATTGCACAAACTAATCGTTCAGAACTCTAGCAGATCCCGCAGGAAAGGATGAATAGGGAACCCCAACCCATACTAGAAATAATCCTCAAAGACTATAGCTTCATCAGTGTTAGGCATCGAGAAGGGCTCACCACTAGCTGGCCACCATCCAGCGGTGACGTGGTCAGGAAGCATGCTCGCCTCCACCAATCTCTCGAGCTTTGCTTCCCTCGTGCGCGACGGCACCCACTCTTCGTCATGATTGGCTCCGGCACCTGCCTTCTTTGGGCTCGCCTTCTTTGGGTTTACAATTCTCCTCTTTAGTGCCATCTCTCAGATCTGGATGGGGACTGGCATCGGGAGCGTGCGTGGATGCGAATCTAGAAATGCAAAGGCTAAGGATGAAGACGGAATGGCAAAGTGGCAAAGGTATGAGCATGGGATGCGGCGATGTAGTTATAAAGCACTTTCCCCACCCTTTCGCATTCAAGGGTTTTTGGGAAACCGTTCCCGCAATTTGCGCCCCTCTGAATTCTCCAACGTGGCTTAATGGGCTATAACCTAGGCTTTCACGCAACCATAGCCCACATCGCTCATTTATCGCCGTCGTTGGTTATCACTCACCGAATAATCGCCGACTTCTCCGCCATTTATTGAGGCTCAGTAATAGTTACTGTACAACCATTACTCTAGTTTTTTATCCACGGTTGGGTTTTTTCAGATATCTCCGTAAATGGCTCAGGGACTGGTAAATGGCTCAGGGACTGGTTGCCTGCTTGGCTGGTCTTTTTACTATTTTTCTATCTTTGACCCTGCTACAAGATTTGTTCTTCATCTTCCAATAGGCTCGGGGACTAAGTGGGCACACTTCACCTTGAGGTGAATGTGCTCTTTCTAATTTCAGGGCTATGCCTGGAGATTGGCTACCTGCTCGGCTAGTCTTTTACTATTTTTCTACTTTGGACCCTGGCACCACAAGACTGCGTCATCTTGGGGACTAAGTGGGCACACTTCACCTCGCGATCAATGTGCTTGCTTTATTCTGGAAGACTCCGTGCCTCTTGAAGCTAAAGAAGACTATCTCCTTTTCTCGTGGTCGGACTCTATGTGGGCACACTTGGTCTACTGCGAAGAAATTTTTATTCTAAACTTGAGCTCCTTACACCCTTATGGCAAGCCATGCTTGGGTCATGCTGCTTGGCTATGGTTCACGCTGCTTGGTGACAGTACACGCTACTCGGCAACTGCTCATAACTACTTGGCAACTCATCATGGTGGTTGGACCATGATTTTGACTGCTCAACTTCGTTCGCACCTGCTTAGACAAGCTTAAGACGGTGTTGCACAATGAGTACAATGTGCTTAGGGACTAGCTATAGGGGGCATGACCCCAGATACCCATGGCAGACCACATAGGCTATGCCCCTAGGGGTGGCCCAGCTAACAAGACGAAGCCTTGTAGGGCACGACTCTGCTCGGCACCTCCCGCAAGACATTTGGAAGATATCCTAAAGATACTATGAGATCTATTAAGATATATATAATTCCAAGATTCTTGTAATCAGTTATTACTTTTCGGTTATCTCTCAGATCTAACCGACTTGTAACCCTGCTCCTCGGACTATATAAGGTGGGCAGGGACCCCCTACAAACTCATGCAATATCATACGACAGCTAATACAAATCAATAGACCACAGGAGTAGGGTATTACGTCATACTGATGGCTTGAACCTGTCTAACTCGCGTGTCTCTATTGCCTTCTTGTTCTTAATCTCATGCTCCTCTGTCGATCAATCTACCTTCATGGGATATCCCTCGGAGGACTGTCGATGATATTCTATCGATAGTGGTGAATCCCCGCTCGTGAAAGTGAGTGAAGGACACAACATAGCCTTTGGGCGGCGACGACATGTCCTCATTGCCGGGCAGCCGCCACTCCTCGACGACGGTCCATGCACAAAGAAGATCGTGGCGAATGAGGCCTTCTAGGCGCTGGAGGGTGACATCGGATCTGCACCATGCCTCCATTAGATGATTGGGGTGGTTGGGTGTGAGCTTGACGGTGGCTGCGATGCGGGTGCGGGAGGCTCAGGTGATTGGCGACAGAGGTTGTAGATGCAAAGGTGAGGAGGCAAAGTATGGAGCCCTAGGGGCGAACCCCTCGGTTTTATAGGGGCGACAGATGAGAGAAGGCCAACTGTCCGCCTAGATCTCTATGCCTGCCATGATACACCACCACGTTATATCGTGGGATATGCGTCTGCGATCCCTATCTTTTCCCACCAAAGTCACGTCGGACGTTTCGCCTTCCCGGGTAGACTAGGACTCTTTTTCTATAGAGGGGATACGGGTCAAAAAGCATTTCTCCGGCCCGCCTGGGCCTAGGAGTTCGAGGGCTGGCCCAATAGTTTCAATGGCCGTCCTAACAAGGGATGGGCCCATGAGTGGCCAAAACTCAGGCGCACAAGCCTCAAGGGAGTCTCGATCCATGATCAAGTCTCAACCGGGCTAACCCTAGATGAATCCCTATGAATGGGATACCAAGGTTCCCTTTAAACTATCCAGTTGTCAAAACATAAATCTTATAGCCATACCCACGAAGGGTCTAAATTACCCCCCGGGTGATTCTATCCGAATCACCCAGGGCTCGGGGGCTACACCCGATGGGTGCACTCACGTGTACCCTCTAGCGAATCGAAATATCCCTTGGGCGATTCTATCCAAATCACCCAGAGGCTCAGGGGCTACACCCATCAGGTGCACTTATGCGCACCCTCTAGCAAGTCAAATCACCCCCTGGGCGATTCTATCCGAATCACCCGGGGGCTCGGGGCTACACCCGTCGGGTGCGCTCATGCGCACCCTCTGACAAGTCACAACACCCCCCGAGCGCTTATGCCCGAATCACCTAGGGGCTTAGGGGCTACTATCAGGGATCGAAAACTGGGGTACCCAAAGAGGAGAAGCTAATAACCATCAAACATTGACACTTCCGATCAAACAAAAATGTGACCACACTTCTTGCCCAAATGACTGAAGATTGGTTCCACCTCGCTCGACCCCTGAGGGCTAGACTCCGCTTCGCCCGACAACCGAAGGCTAGCTCCACCTAGCCCGACGTCTACAGGCAGGCTCTGCCTCACCCGATGTCCAAGGGCCGGGCTTCACCTCGCCCGACGTCTAGGGGTAGGCTCCGCCTCGCCCAACGTCCAGGGGCTAGCCTCTGCCTTGCTCGACATCTGAGGGTAGGCTAGGCTCCACCTTGCCTGATGTCTAAGGGCAGGCTCCACCTCACTCGATGTTCGGGGGCTAGGTCCTACCTCGCCCAGCGTCTGAGGGTGGGCGTCGCCTCACCCGATGTTTAGGGATGGGCTCCGCCTCACCCGATGTTTGGGGACGGGCTCTGCCTTGCCTGACTTCTATGCGCTACTCCATCATAACTACGCGTGCACATAAGGCGAGGCACTCAAGTCAACGGCAATACTGAGGACCATACCCTGCATGCCTGTAGGGAAGTACTGTTAGGATAGGACCAGATGGGCGCTTTAAGCCCTTCTAGGCATGGCAGAGCCCGAATAGTGTTGTAGGTGCCGACTTTTATCTTATAGTGTTGTGGGCGCCGCCATCAGCCCTCAAACGTGGATCTTGATATAAGCATATGACAACCACTATGATCCAGGAGGAAACTCACATCAAATATAGTACCAATGTATGGTCACTTCCCTATCTACTCCCCGTAGGGCCATGGCTCGGCACCCTGGTGCGCCGCGCCACCCACCGGGGTAGGATGAGATGTGACCACTTGCTGAACAAAGCCAGGGCGTGGCCCTATCAAGATCAGCGAACATGCTATCCCTGGCATCATCTGCTATGTCAGCGGGGCCGGCTCATAGGAAAAGGAAGACCCGGCACCTTTGAAGGATGTTCTTGGCCTCTGGTCTTTCTTCTTTCTCCCATATGTAACCCCTACGCCCCTTGATCTATAAAAGGGAAGGCAAGGCACCCCACTAAGGGGATGGATTGATTCCAGACACAACACATCACATAACACATAGCCAAGCAGCAATTGAGCTCTTGGCATCCTTTTGACCTTTTTATCAGAGACTTGGGACCTATCCCTCTCTAGACCATTTGTACCCCCTACTATGAACCTTTTTCAATGCTAATAACATGAGCAGCAACAAACTAGACAAAGGAACATTCTGCCCGAATCAGTATAAACCTTATGTACTTTAGCACACCATCTGGGCCTAACACGCAACAAATATAAATTTACTAGTTAGTGTTTATTTGAAACACCGACAACAGGCATACATTCTCAAAGAAAAGTTTACAAGCTTCAAGATGAAGGAGGATGAGAGTATGCTGGACATGTTTCATAGGCTTCAAGTGCTTGTCAATGATCTCAAAGCACTTGGAGAAGAGGTGAAGGATAAGAAATTCTCCCATAAGTTCTTGAGATGCTTATCTTCAAGATTTGGCACATTGGTCACTATTCTAGTGAGGAGTGGTTTGGACACCAGGACACCAAACCAAGTGTTAGGAGATATAATGACCGATGATACATATAGAGATGATAATAAGAAGGAAGAAAAGAAGGACAAGAAAGATGAGAAGAAGGATGACAAGAAGAAGAGTGTGGCATTCAAGGCCACATCATCCAAGGGCAAGGCAAAGCAAGAAACATCAAGTGAAGATGATAGTTCATTTGATGAGATGGATGATATAACACCTTAGTGTTATGGTTGCATTAAAACACTTGCATCACATGAGCATGTGCATCATCATCTCATTCATAAGCATCATACCATGATGAATGTTGTCATTCATGTGTGTTGCTATTAGAATTGCTTGGTTTTATGCTAGCATTTGTGTGTGCTCATGTTTGGTCTATGCAAATGCATGTCAAATGTCCTCTTAAACAACTTAGATACACTTAGAATGTCACTAGGAACAATGTTCATGTTGACCATATTGCCTAATTATGCTTCCAAGTAATAGTTTGACTTGTGTTGACCCCTAGAGCTCTTTTGTTTGACTATTTAAAAAGTATAGCTTAGAGTATTTGCATAGCTATGCACCCTTAAGCAAAGTTGTAGGAAATTTTATAAGGAACAAAAGTTATTTTATGACTATCTCATGAAAATGTGCAAAACATGCTTAAAAAGGGCCCACAAGTTAGTTTTGGGGGCTAGTTAGAGACTTGGAAATTTTCTAAGTCTGAGAGCTGATTTTTAGTTTCATGTATCGATGTTTGGAGCCTTGTATCTCCCTAACCAGGCCGAACCAGCTCTAGCTCCAATTGGCAAAGTTGTAGTCCTCACCTAGATCTCCAACTTTGTCAACTATGCCATGAGCTAGATCATCATGGTTTAGGAGTTTGAATGCTGTGAAAGTACGCTGTCACGCTAGAATAGATACTCTGATGGCGTGCTATAGTGAGCTGACCGGTTCAGTGTTTCAGCGCCGCGTGGAGGCCGCGCGTCGCTGCTCTCCTGACTGGCCAGGCCATGTTGGGCTACTGCACACCAACTCAAGCCCCGCACTCGCCCATGATTGTCCACGCTTGCATTTCCATTCATGGCTTCCTCCTTCGCCTCCTTCACTCACCGCAGTAGCCGCAGCAGCAGCGCAGCTCGCTGCTGTCACCTTTGTTGGCACTAGCTCGCATCTCTTCACTCCTACGCCACCACAGTAGCTTCACCGTGACCCCCACCATCTCACCGTGCCCACATTGCTAGCTAGAATCGCTCGGTAAGGCCTTCTCGCCACGCACGACCTCGCTAGTGGTCCGCCGTCGTGCCCCGTCGCCATGGCCAATCTGATTCTGACCACCACTTGCCTCGCTAGCATGTGCACTAGCTTCGCCATAGACCATAGATCCTCAGCGTAACCTTGGATCGAGCCCTCACCGCCATCTCTGGCGTCTCACCGTTGAGCCGCACCGCCGCACCACCAAGGCCACTGCCGTAGTCGATAGCTCCAGCAATAGGTCTAGCTAGGTAGCTTAATCAGTGTGGTATGAAGTAGGGATTCACGTAGTACTAGTGACATCGCCAAGAAGCCGCCATCGACGAGCTCCATCGATCCCACGCCGATCCCACGTCGTGCTCTGTTTTGGCCCAGTAGTTTAGGAGTTACAGTCGTTCAAAGTTGGATCACAGTTTTGCTTGCTCTTTGTCTTGTTCAGATTTGATTATGTGTTTATGTAAATTTGACCTGCTAAATTTTCTAGCCTACTTGGAGCATGTAGCACCTACTGTATTTTTTGTGAATTAAATGGTGCAGTTTTCATACATGTTTATTATTCCTCTTAAATAATTAAATAAATTAAGAAAGGCATTAAAAGAAATAAATTGGTGGTGAACACCTTACTTTCTGGTGTTCTTTTGATATGTGTGATGAGTTAGTAAAGTTGGTTTATCCATTTATATGTTTGCAACATAATTTAATAATTATTTTCTTGCATTATGTCTTTCTGGATAGTTCGGGGAACTTTGCAAAGTTCACCATGATAATTTGGTTTTCTAGGAAAGTGGTGAATACAAAGGTTGTAGATAACTTATATATCTAGCTCCTGCTAAAATTTGGTGGCATTTGGCCTAGTAGTTTAGGAGTTACAGTCGTTCAAAGTTGGATCACAGTTTTGCTTGCTCTCCGTCTTGTTCAGATTTGATTATGTGTTTATGTAAATTTGACCTGCTAAACTTTGGAATCATGTCTTGAGGTCTAAAAATGGATTTTAGGCAATTTCATAAGCTTTCCAAATTGTCTTATTGCATGTCATTTGGATTTGAAATCTTCAGTTATGGTCAATTTACTATGTTGTTGTATATTCCCAGTTTTGCTGAAATATGAATGATGGTGTGAATGCTTTGTAGCATTGTTCTTGTTGATTGTTTAGGTGCTAGGCTAACTTGAGAAAATGCTTAGGTGCAGGTGCTAGGTCCTTAACTGAAGATGAGCAATTGTATATTAGGTTGTATAAACTTGGTAAGTTAAAGTGATTTGAATAGAGCTTAAGTTAGAATATGTGTACTGCAGTAAGCATGTGCATTCCCCGAGCATTCCTAACTTTGTTCATGTGCATCCATGATATTTATCTTGCGCATACATGCAATAGGTGTGTCGGAGGGAGTGACGCTTCTAGAGTTCGAGGGAGCGAGCCAGGAGGAGAAGCCCGAGGTTCAGGCAACCGACGAAGCAGCCGCCGAGGAGGAGTTGCCCAAGTGCCCTGACCACCACCCATCCTCTTTCCTAAAAGGCAAGCCCCGGAGCATATTAAGTCTCCCATATTTTTACAAATATCTAGAGTATCTTTTATTATTGTTGATGCACTAAGTATAGGAATTGGTTAGAACCAATTGTGGTATTATATATCTATCCTTGTCTAGATACCACACTTGAATCCTATTAAGTTCAGGAACGGGTTAAATGCTTAGCCATGCCTAGTGCGGTAGAAGTCGGGTGATTTCCTGTCACCTGCGAGGTTTAGGATGAGGTGGGTCATGGTTGGCTATATTTGCTATCGTGGAAAAGAACCATGTTAATAATGAATTAAGACCGGGCGGAGTCTTGTGTAGGGTTGGATATAGTGACTCCGTCTATGTCGTTTAAGGACTGATACGCTATATGTCCTCATGTCAAGTTGAATGCAGCCTAACACTTAGCTAGTCAGATAAGTCATTCTAACCGCGAAGCCTAGTAGTTCGACTCAGGCCGGGAGCTGGGGGGACGTGCACATTCTGGAGGAAGAAAGGGTGTGCTTGGGGACATTAGCGTGAGTCCAAGGGATCAGGTGTTTAAAAATCCTACACTTCCTGGTAGATTGTCACCCTTGAGAATGCGGTGTTGTTCGGACCCGTGACTTTTCTTTTTTTTTCTCCTGAGTTGTATCAAAGGTGACTTGATTGCGACCTTGATGGGGGAAGCAGGGTTTGTGTTAGGAATACCCCTCCAGCTGGATAGGAATCGATTCAAATCGCCGTCTCTCCCGGATAGTGAGAACTTGATTGAGGAGCGGCAACGTAGATTCACTTAATTTAATGATATGGTTAAATGGAAGATGATGATAATGTTGCCATAGTTTATACCTGCTATGGCTAATAATATTTGCATCTTAATCAAGTGATTGCTTAGTATAGGTGCTAATATAGATGACAGGTTAATGGCTAAAAGTCACTGCTAGCTCAGGTTAAGAGTTGATCATTATTACTTATGCTTTTCCACAAAAAGAAAGTGTCAGCTAGATCCACTAAATTAAGCTATGCATGATCCTTGGTGTCAATTATTTTTGGTTTCCAACAGGTAAGTCTAGCTGAGTACATTCTCGTACTCAAGGTTTATTCACTCTTGTTGCAGATGACCTTCTTTATCAGGGCTTCTGTAAGTACTGTCTCCACCCAACGGGTGACGAAGACTAGATCATGGGCATGATCTCTGTTTTTCTTATCCGAATGCTTTTGTGGGATGTGATCGGCAAGCTAGTACTTGTATTTAAACTCGTGTGTGTGAGTTAAACTATTTGCTTCCGCTACTTTACAAGACTTGGTTTGTAATAACTATGACTCCGATGTGTTGTAATCTATCTACGAACTATTGGGGAAATATTGTAACGTGTGATGTGTTATGTTGAATTACTACGATCTTGGTTGTATGCAAGTTGGTTTGAAATTCTTCGTGGTTTCAGTTGACTACCGGGTTTATATGGGCTCAAGTGCGAGAATTTGATCGTTTCGGTGATCATTTTTGTACTTGTGCTCTTATAAATTGGACGATTCTGCTACAAATGATGAAAAGATGGCTCTCTTTGTTAAGAGATTTGGTAAGTTCATGATAAAGAAAGGCTACCATGCTAGAAGAAAGAAGTCTGCATCTAAGAACAAGGAAGAGTCAAGAAGGTGCTTCAATTGTGGAAGCAAAGATCATCTTGTTGCTCAATGCCCATACAATAGTGACAAAGTTGATGACAAGAAGAACAAGAAGAAGGACAAGATGACCTTCAAGAAGAAGAAGGGTGGTTCATATGTGGTCACTTGGGATAGTGATGCTTCCTCAAGTGATGATGATGATAGTGATGATGACAAGACCACCAAGAAGAAGGCACTTGCAAGCACTGCTATCAATGAGAAGCCTTCTCTCTTTGATGCTCCATCATGCTTCATGGCTAAGGCCACTAAGGTACAAATTTATGATGATGGAAGTGATGAGGAACATGATAATGAAAATAAAAATAAAAGTGATAGTGATGATGATGAACCAACTAAGGATGAACTATTTGACATGCTAGAAGATGCTAAAGAACACTTTGACATTAAGAGAAGTGAATGTAAAAGCTTGCGTAAGGAACTAAACGTCCTTAAGAAAGCCTTTAATGAGCTCAATGCATCTCATGAGAGGCTAGAGGAAGCCCATAAGAAGCTTGGCAAGGCTCACAAGAAGCTTAAAAAAGCTCATTCCTCTTTGCTTGATGAGCAAAATAAAAAGAAGCATGTTGAGACTTGTGATGTAGGTTTAACTTGTGATTTAATTGATGAATCATTATCTATGCGTATCATTGTTGCTCCCACTAACCCTTCTTGTAGCACCTCTACTTCCACCTCATCTAGCAGTGATGGTTTCACTTGTGATGCCTCACTAATGGTTAAGAATGAGAACCTCAAGAAGGAGGTCAATAAGCTCACTCACACCTTGGCTAAGACCTATGGTGGTGAGGACCACTTGCTTATATGTTTGGGTAGCCAAAGAGCTTCCCTCTACAAAGAGGGATTGTGCTATACCCTCAAGAAAGACAAGGTGGTTTTTTCTCCTCACAAGACTAGTTTTGTAAAGAATAATGGTCAGTTTTGTACTAGTTGCAAGCAAGTTGGTCATAAGAAGCATGAATGCAAAAACAAGAGCAAAAATGCTAATGTATCCTCCATTAAGCTTGATTCTTTTTATATGCTTACCAAGGGTGTAAATGGTGTAAAGGCTAAGTTCATTGGCAAACCATGGATGAGCTCAATGAAAAAAGCCATTTGGGTACCAAAGAGCTTAGTGACTAACCTTCAAGGATCCAAGCAATTTTGGGTATCTAAAAAGAATTGATCTTCTTTTATAGGTCAATTACAAAGCTGGAGGAAGGCATTGAGTTCTTAATAGTGGGTGCATTCAATACATGACCGATGATGCAAGAATATTAAACTCAATCAACACCAATGTCAATGATGGTTATGATAGTATTATATTTGGTGATAATAGCAAATGCAAGGTCAAAGGGCTTGGTAAGATTGCAATATCCAATGACATGAGCATATCCGATGTGTTGCTAGTAGAGAGCTTGAACTTTAATTTACTATCCGTGGTTCAATTGTGTGATCTTAGATTCAAATGCATATTTGTGGTAGATGATGTAGAGATCATAAGTGTAAATGGCTCTAACTTGATCTTCAAAGGCTTTAGATATGAGAATCTATACTTAGTTGATTTCAATGCTAGTGAAGCTAAACTATCTACATGTTTGTTCACTAAGTCTAGTAAGGGTTGGTTATGGTATAGAAGGCTTGGTCATGTTGGAATAAAATAATTAAATAGATTGGTTAAGCATGACTTGGTTAGAGGCTTAAAAGATGTTATGTTTGAGAAGGATAAGCTTTGTAGCTCTTGTCAAGTCGGCAAATAAGTTGGAAACACCCATCCTAAGAAAAGCATGATGAGTACTAGTAAAGCATTTGAGTTATTGCACATAGATTTATTTGGGCCAACTCAATACACTAGCATTAGTGGTAACAAATATGACTTTATGATAGTGGATGATTATACTAGATACACATGAGTATTTTTTCTAGTGGACAAAAGTGATGTGTTTGCAATATTCAAATCATTTGTCAAGGGCATTCACAATGAGTTTGAAACAACCATCAAGAAAGTTAGAAGTAACAATGATAGTGAGTTCAAGAACACTAGAATTGATGAGTTGTGTGATGAATTTGGAATTAGACATCAATTCTTGGCTAAGTATACTCCACAATCAAATAGCTTTGTTGAGAGGAAGAATAGAACACTCATTGATATGACAAGGTCTATGCTTAGTGAGTACAATGTGAGTCAATCTTTTTGGGTCGAAGCTATCAACATGACTTGCTATTGTAGCAACTGCCTCTATTGTCACCCATTGAAAGAGAAGACACCATATGAACTCTTGAATGGTAGAAAGCCCAACATTGCATATTTTTTGGTCTTTGGTTGCAAATGTTATATCTTGAAGAAAGGCACTAGAATGGGCAAGTTTGACAAGAAATGTGATGAAGGATTCCTACTTGGATACTCAATCACTAGCAAAGCATATAGAGTTTGGAATTTAGAAAGTGGTACTCTTGAGGAAGTTCATGATGTTGAATTTAATGAAACCAAGGGTTCATAAGAAGAGAATGAGAACTTAAAAGATGTTAAAGGCATTCAACTTTCAAATGCCATGAAGAACATGGATGTTGGTGAATTGAGGGCTAGGCAAGTGAATGATGATGAAGATGATCAAGTGCAAGTGCTCTCTAACTCAAATGTGCAAGATGATATAAATCAAGCTAGCACAAGTGGCTCTCATGACAATGAACAAGATCAAGTGGCTAGTACATCATCTCAACCTAATGATCAAGCAAGTGCAAGCAATCAAGTTCCAATCCTCTAACCAACCAATATTGCAAGGGATCATCCATTAGATATTATCATTGGTGATATTTCAAGAGGTGTCCAAACTAGATCAAGATTAGCTTTATTTTGTGAGCACTTCTCATTTGTATCATCCATTGAACCAAAGAAGATAGATGAAGCATTGAAGGATGTTGATTGGGTGAATGCTATGCATGAAGAATTGAATAACTTCATAAGAAATCAAGTGTGAGAATTAGTAGAGAGACCAAAGGAACACAATGTAATTGGAACCAAATGGGTCTTTAGAAACAAATAAGATCAAGATGGGATAGTAGTAAGGAACAAAGCAAGATTGGTAGCACAAGGCTATATACAAGTTGAAGGTCTTGACTTTAGAGAAACATATGCCCCCATTTCTAGATTGGAAGCAATTAGAATCTTGTTAGCCTATGCTTGTGCCCACAACATCAAACTCTATTAAATGGATGTTAAGAGTGCATTTCTCAATGGTTACATCAATGAAGAAGTATATATTGAGCAACCTCCCGATTTTGAAGATGATGAGAAGCCCGACCATGTGTATAAATTAAAAAAGGCATTGTATGGCTTGAAGAAAGCACCTAGAGCATGGTATGAGAGATTGAGTGACTTCCTACTCTCTAAAGGGTTTATGATGGGCAAGGTTAACACCACTCTTTTCATTAAAAAGATTGGAAAAGATTTATTTGTGTTTCAAATCTATGTTGATGACATCATATTTGGATCAACCAATCAAGACTTTTGTGAATAATTTGG
Organism: Miscanthus floridulus; assembly: GCF_019320115.1. Taxonomy (NCBI): domain Eukaryota; kingdom Viridiplantae; phylum Streptophyta; class Magnoliopsida; order Poales; family Poaceae; genus Miscanthus; species Miscanthus floridulus. The sequence continues at coordinate 85,683,035 of NC_089597.1, forward strand.
AAAGATGATGGCTAATGAGTTTGAAATGTCCATGATTGGAGAGTTAAGTTACTTCCTTTGTCTTCAAATCAAGCAATTAAAGAATGGTACATTTGTGAGTTAAGGCAAGTATATCAAGAATATGATCAAGAAGTTTGGCATGAGTGATAGCAAAACCATTAGTACACTAATAGAAACAAATGGCAACTTGGATAGTGATGCAAGTGGCAATATGGTGGATAAAAAATTGTATCGGTCTATGATTAGAGACCTACTCTATATGACCGCATCAAGACCGGATGTCATGTTTAGTGTATGCATGTGTGTAAGATTTCAATCCTCACCAAGAGAAAGTCATTGAAGGCTACAAAGAGAATATTAAGGTACTTGAAGCATACACAAAATATTGGTTTGTGGTATCCCAAAGGAGCAAAGTTTGAGCAAGTTGGTTACTCCGACTCGGATTATGCGGGATGCAAGGTTGAAAGGAAGAGCACCTTGGGCACATGTTAATTGTTGGGAAGATCACTTGTTTCATGGTCATCAAAGAAGTAAAATAGTGTTGCATTATCAACAGCCGAAGCTAAATACATATCCGCCAGTAGTTGTTGTGCACAAATACTTTAGATAAAGGCCACCTTGAGTGACTTTGGAATCAAGTTCAAGAAAGTGCCTTTGCTATGTGACAATGAGAGTGCAATCAAGTTGACCAACAATCCAGTTCAACATGCAAGAATAAAGCACATTGATGTCCACCATCATTTCATAAGAGATCACCAATAAAAAGTGGACATTTGCATTGAGAGTATAGACACCAGAGATCAACTTGCTGATATATTCACCAAGCCATTAGATGAGAAAATGTTTTGTAAGCTAAGGAATAAGTTAAACATATTAGATTTCTCAAATATGTGTTGATGCACCCCCCCACTCATGTGACATGCCTCTCCTTTGAGTAATTCAAGATAAAAGTTGATTGGCATGGCATACATCCTTGCTAAGGACATGTTTAGTGCATCTAGTTATCTCTCACATTTAATAGACTCATTCATGAAAATCAAATGAATTTGATGATTGTATGGTACCACTATTGCTTTTATGCTTGACATGATCTAGTGATAGCATATGATATGTTTATGGGTTTGTAAACCTAATGTTTGATCTAGAAAATAAGCTATAAGTGTTTAACTCAACATGGTACAAGATAACCCTTATTTAGAGGTGTGAAGAAGCTTGTCTTTGGATCAAACCGAGTTAAATGTCTTTGGCAAGTATTCTAGATTGAACTAAATTTGGGAAAATAATCCTCACCCCATTGATTGACATTGATAATCTCAACCTATCTACATTTTGAACCTTTGTGGTCATTGATGACAAAGGAGGAGAAAAACAAAGATATTAGTGATATTAGTACTATGGGGAGAAAAACAAAGATATTAGTTAACTAAGATAGTGAAAAAACAACAAAGGGGGAAAGAAATAAAGATATAAGTGATAGGGGGAGCAAAGATATTAGTGTACTAAGATAGTGAAAAGACAACAAAGGGGGAAAGAAATAAAGATATAAGTGATAGGGGGGAAATTTGACATAAGGGGAGAGATATGATAAAGAAAGGGGATCAATTAAAATTTTGAGCACACAAGTACTGGGAGCAAGCTCATGAACTTGTATGGTGCATTTAAATGTGCATTTCATATGTTTGCTTGCATGGCACAAGTTTTAAACTTCCATATCCATGCTTGTGTGGTGCATGCTAGTTGTAGGTTTGAATGATGAAATGAAAAACTAGCATGCATAGGTTTAAGTAACTAGACTCATGCTCACATTATGAAAACTAGGCCTTTACTTCTAATGTTGATCTCATGGGGTATTCTAGTTTTTGTGTATGTCTAGTTACTAATGGTGCTAACGATGGTATATTGGTGCACTCCGATTGGTATCACGCTTCAAAAGTCCATCTTTTATACCTTAGCATCATTTGGTAGATATTGTCTCCTATATTTCCTATCTAAGCATATGTGCAAGCTATAATCCAAATTCTTAGCACATATGTAGGAGGAGTAATTGCTACCATATGGAGTTCATGAAACTTGTCCATATCCTTTTACACATGGTAAATATGCTTGAGCAAGCAACATGGATTCAATAAAATTTCAATTCATATCTTTATAAAAGTGTTGTCATCAATTACCAAAAAGGGGAAGATTGAAAGCTCTAGTTTGATTTTGGTGAATTGATGAAACCCTAAGGCTAACCTAGTTTATCAAGGTATTCATGAGATAGGTAGCACATTTCAAGTGGTGAAGCAAATGAAGATCATGACATGATGATGGTGATGCCATGGTGATGATCAAGTGTTTGGACTTGAAAAGAAGAAAGAGAAAAACAAAAGGCTCAAGGCAAAGATATAAGTAGTAGGAGCCATTTTGTTTCGATGATCAAGACACTTAGCGAGTGTGATCATATTTAGGTTTGATAGCCGTACTATTAAGAGGAGTAAAACTCGTATCGAAATGTGGTTATCAAAGTGCCACTAGATGCTCTAACTCTTTGCATATGTATTAAGGATCTAGTGGAGTGCTAACATCCTTAAAAACATTTTGTGAAAAATATGCTAACACATGTGCACAAGGTGATACACTTAGTGGTTGGCACATTTGAGCAAGGATGAGAAACTTCACCGGCGGAGTGTCCAGTCGTAGAGTGCGGATAGTCCGACGGTGCCACCAGCGCCCTATATAGAAAAGACAGGGTTTCACAGAGTGGACCGGACGCTGGCCTTAACTGGACCGACGCGTCCGGTCAGTAGAAGCAGTAAAGACGCTGGCGTCGGTCTTTGACCGAACGCTGGGTCACTTTTGTGACCAAATGCTGTGTGGGTGTGTCTGGTCCCGCTGACATGGCAGCACAGAGAAGAAGAGAAAGGACCGGGCACTGGTGCTACGTCCAATCGTGACCGACTGGACGCATTTGGTCGTGAGTGGAACCTTACTAGAAATGACCGGACGCTGAGGTCCTACGTCCGACGACTTTGAGCAGCGTGTCTGGTCATCACTTGACTGTTGGGATTAGGCGCTTAGTATTTAAAGAGAGAGATGACGTGATAGCCATCCATTGACTAGATGCTGGCAGGGTGCGTCCGGTCGATCTGACCAAAGCGTCCGGTCACCCCGAGTTGTGCCCAATAAAGGGGTACAATGGCTCTATTTCATGGGGGCTTCTATTTAAGCCCCATGACCGGCTCTAGCTCACTCTCTTGGCCATTTGCATTGACCTAGCAACCTTATGAGCTTAGCCAAAGCCCTCCCACTCATCTCCATCATAGATTCAACATCTTTGTGAGATTAGGAATGAATCTAAGTGCATTGCTTGAGTGTTTGCATCTAGAGGCACTTGGTGTTTGTGTTTCACTGTGGGAATCGCTTGTTACTTTTGGTGGTTGCCGCCATCTAGACAGCTTGGAGCAGCGAGGATCATCGAGCAGAGGTTGGTGATTGTCTCCGGCTCCGATCGTGTTGATCGTGAGGGGTTCTTGACCTTTTCCCCGGCGGAGAGCCAAAAGATACTCTAGTGGATTGCTCGTGGCTTGCATGATCTTCATCTTGTATTGGTTGTGCGACACCCTATTGAGGGTTTGACGTGTGATGCCAATTAGCGCGTGAACCTCTAAGTGAGTGAATCGCCACAACGAGGACTAGCTTGCCGGCAAGCAAGTGAACCTCAGTAAAAAATTATTGTGTCATCATTTGATTCCGAGGTGATTGGTCTTCATTGGTATTTATTCTTGTGATTGATTGGCTCATTCCTCGACACGACGGTATAACCATCTTGCTCACTCTCTTTACATTACCACAAACTAGTTGTCAAGCTCTTTAGTGTAGCTAGTTGTGAGAGCTTGTTAGTTTGGTTAGTGTGGCTCTTTAGTTAGCTTTTGAGAGTGCACTAACTTAGTGTATTGACATAGCTATTGTGTGGATAGAAACTATATAAACTAGAATTGTGGTAGGTGGCTTGTAATTTTAGTAGGCTAGCGCAACACTTGCTTCGCCTCATAATTGTCTAATCGGTTTGCTAAATGTTGTTGTAGAAATTTTTAATAGGCTATTCACCCCCCTCTAGCCATTAGGACCTTTCATTGATGTCTTGGACTTCTTGCATGTCTTCTAAGTCTTCTAGTAGCTCTAGTGTCTTGCTTGAGGCGTGGATCACTTGCTTCACGCTACCTTCGTCCAAGTCCATCCTTGCATCCAATACACTAAAAAGCTTATATATTAGCAAACAGTATTGGTCTATTTGATCATGTTGTCATACAATCACCAAAATCAACTATGATCCTAGCTAGATACCATTTCCCTTGCAATTAGTAATGCTTTTCAAAAGCTCCATGCTTCGAAGATTGAGTGATATGGTTAGTCATATGGAAAGTTCCTTCCATATGATCTATTTCATATACATTCCTTCTTAAGGACGATGTAATTTGAAGGTGGAACTGAAGCTTATACTATTGCTAGTTTGCCACATATTATTTGTTTTTCCTAAAGTCCAAAGGAGATGTTTGTGATGACTATAAAGTTTCTATAATGCATATTAGCTAATATTTATTTTTTTTGGGCATCCAAGTCTATAAGTGCTAACGCCCATCTAATTTTGCATGTTTTCTCCACCTTGTACCTACATGAATCGAACCGATGCATTGCTCTTAACATCTTGAATCCTATGGATTGAAAAACTATAGGCAACTATACAATCAAATGTTTGGATGGAGCATGGAAAAAACACAAAAAAAACTTTCCATGAGGTTCAACACCCGGTAGATTTCTCTAAAATTCCTATGAAACAAGCCATTACATGAATTTCATAGGATTGATAATGACCCCTAAATGACTTCATAGCAAATTTACATATAAGATTCTAATCCTCTAGAATTCCTCCATTTCGAGGGGCTGAATCACTTTCGTTTTGTTTCTTTGACACAAGTTGTATTCCACTTTGGTTGCCACAATTAATGAACATGTTGGAAATTAGAGATGGCAGGACCGAGTGATGACTAGAGTTAGCAATTAGCATGATTCTATTACATACTCCCTGTATATATATATATAATATAATAATAATAGTCGAATTCTTTCGCATTCCCTATGTAAGAAAAATATTTTGTTCTTTCGCAAGGGTCCACATGTAAAAGCCCCACCACGTCACTTCACGAGGGAGAAATATGTGCGAGCTCGCACAAACACAGCAGGGTAGAGAGAGAGACGCACAGAGAGAGACGCAGAGACAGAGGAGGGAGACCTCGGCCTCCCCCTCCCCCACATCACTTCGCCTCTCTCGTCGCACCCCACCCCACCCCACCCCTCTCTCCCTCCGCTCGATCTCCCATTCTTCCTCGTCTCCGCTGCCGCCTGCCCCCACCTCCAATCAACGCCCAACGCCCAGTATTCCAGAACCTTCTCCTCCTGGGAAGCCTTCGCCCGCCGCCTGCCCCCACCTCCAATCAACGCCCAACGCCCAGTATTCCAGAACCTTCTCCTCCCCGGAAGTCCATCCTTGCATCCAATACACTAAAAAGCTTATATATTAGCAAACAGTATTGGTCTATTTGATCATGTTGTCATACAATCACCAAAATCAACTATGATCCTAGCTAGATACCATTTCCCTTGCAATTAGTAATGCTTTTCAAAAGCTCCATGCTTCGAAGATTGAGTGATATGGTTAGTCATATGGAAAGTTCCTTCCATATGATCTATTTCATATACATTCCTTCTTAAGGACGATGTAATTTGAAGGTGGAACTGAAGCTTATACTATTGTTAGTTTGCCACATATTATTTGTTTTTCCTAAAGTCCAAAGGAGATGTTTGTGATGACTATAAAGTTTCTATAATGCATATTAGCTAATATTTATTTTTTTTTGGGCATCCAAGTCTATAAGTGCTAACGCCCATCTAATTTTGCATGTTTTCTCCACCTTGTACCTACATGAATCGAACCGATGCATTGCTCTTAACATCTTGAATCCTATGGATTGAAAAACTATAGGCAACTATACAATCAAATGTTTGGATGGAGCATGGAAAAAACACAAAAAAAAACTTTCCATGAGGTTCAACACCCGGTAGATTTCTCTAAAATTCCTATGAAACAAGCCATTACATGAATTTCATAGGATTGATAATGACCCCTAAATGACTTCATAGCAAATTTACATATAAGATTCTAATCCTCTAGAATTCCTCCATTTCGAGGGGCTGAATCACTTTCGTTTTGTTTCTTTGACACAAGTTGTATTCCACTTTGATTGCCACAATTAATGAACATGTTGGAAATTAGAGATGGCAGGACCGAGTGATGACTAGAGTTAGCAATTAGCATGATTCTATTACATACTCCCTGTATATATATATAATATATAATAATAATAATAGTCGAATTCTTTCGCATTCCCTGTGTAAGAAAAATATTTTGTTCTTTCGTAAGGGTCCACATGTAAAAGCCCCACCACGTCACTTCACGAGGGAGAAATATGTGCGAGCTCGCACAAACACAGCAGGGTAGAGAGAGAGACGCACAGAGAGAGACGCAGAGACAGAGGAGGGAGACCTCGGCCTCCCCCTCCCCCACATCACTTCGCCTCTCTCGTCGCACCCCACCCCACCCCACCCCTCTCTCCCTCCGCTCGATCTTCCCATTCTTCCTCGTCTCCGCCGCCGCCTGCCCCCACCCTGATGCGGTGCCCGCGCGGCGCGATCGCGTGACGGACGGCCGCCATGGACCCCCCAGGCCCCGGCGACGAAGGCGAGGCGACGCAGCCGCAGCCGCTGGAGTGGCGGTTCGCCCAGGTCTTCGGCGAGCGTGCCGCCGGCGAGGACGTCCAGGAAGGTACACACATGCGCATGAGCTCGAGATCCGCTTGATTTGTGGAGGCTCTGGGCTTGGCTGCCCCGATTGGATGCCCTGAAGTGGTGGGAATCAATAGGGCTAGTGTTGGGATTGGAGTTGTGCGGGTTTGAGAGATTTGGTCTTGTAGGAAATGCGCGGCAATGATGGCGCGACCCCCTTAATATTACCTGTCAGAGAAGGCATGGCTTTGGATTGTGTTGGTGTATGTAGGACTACCACGGTGCGTGTAGAATGGATTCAGTCATTCGGATGGTTAGTTTGATGCTCTACTGGCAGATTGCGCCTTGTGAGAAGCATGAAGCTCAATTTTCTGCCCTTTGAGAGTTTGTTTGGCTGCAAATGAAATCCTTTTTAGCCTTCGGGTGGCTTAATCGTGCAGGTACTAGGCCGACTGGGGTTTGAGTAATGTGGTCACAGATAGTTGTCTTGGCTTTGTGTTTTAAAGAATGCAGAAAGGTGGTAAGAAGCTCTGGAGCTTGTGAACTCATCTGGCTTCAATTTTGTGGGACATGTTTTGCTTAAGGAATTTCTTTGGCATGTGATATCATAGTGCAAACTTGAACTGAAACTTAAGAGGTTGGTTGATCTCGTGAATTGAAAAACTGGAAGAGTTTATTGGTGTCTATAAGAAGTAATGTTGTGTTTCTTATCTGGTTGTGGTTCAGCATCTGCTTTTGGCTTGTCGCCTTGTAGGAAATTTGCAGTCTAAAGTTCTGCAAGGATGATTTTCCATTGGCACATGGTACTTATTCTCTTTTAATTGTTTTGGACGTATGTTTATCTGGATGGACACACAAAATGTGGTCCATCTGTGAAATTCCTTATATCACCGTGTGCCACATTGGTCCAGTTGTGTTCGTTTGGTAATCTCTTTTAGAAAAAATAATAGCTTTCAATGTGTGGAACTGCTGACTGATGCTTCTTAGTATGGAAACTTTCTCTTCAGAATAGTCTGCTGGGAATAGAGGTTATGATGACAGCAGTGGATGTCTTTGCCTTTTGTTTTATATTCCTTCGTTGTTTTATTTAGAGTTGAACAGAATGCTATATATGACATTGAGATTTTGTTGTATCCTGGGGATTTACGTCATGAATTGGGCTTATTGATCATTCAATAAATAACCTTTTCTTATTCAGGACTTGAAAGATGTCTACTATATACCATACACTGATATTGTCATCTAAACCTATTTTCCTTCCAGACCTGCTCTGCTCTTTGATAAGCGAGGAATTTCACTTTCGTGTGAGTGAAGAATGTTGCCTTGCATATTGATTTAACACTCTTCTTTATTTTCAGTTGACATCATCTCTGTAATTGAATTTGATAAATCTGGTGATCATCTTGCCACTGGGGATAAAGGAGGACGTGTGGTTTTATTTGAAAGGACGGATGCTCGGGATGTAAGCACCGCATGTTTGAACTTATCTTGGTTTTGATTTCAATATTTTCCCCTAATAAGTTGTTATACCAGCAGAATGCCAGCCGGAGAGAACTGGAGAGACAAGATGTTCCAGTTACTAGACACCCAGAGTTCCGCTACAAAACGGAATTTCAGAGTCATGAACCTGAGGCATGTTAATGGGCAGTTTTTCTTTCATTTTCTTTAGAAGTTTCTCTTTTGCCATATAGTTATATTGACACAAGAAAGCTGAGAAGTTGGGTGATGGAAATAACAACTCCAAGGAAAAAATAACTTATATTTTGCATAGGCCTTGGTACTATGTTTATGTTTCATAATTGCAGTATGCACTTCTGATCATAAAAATAAAGCATTGCTGTATGCCAGTACCATGTGCTATTCTTGTTTCCTTTTGGAAATTAATCGTAGATTGAAGTTATGTCAGGGTTCTTATTTTTTATGTGATTCTTGTAGTTTGACTACCTGAAAAGTTTGGAAATAGAGGAAAAGATCAACAAGATCAAGTGGTGCCAGACAGCCAACAATGCTCTCTCCCTTTTGTCTACAAATGATAAAACAATAAAATACTGGAAGGTATGGATGCAAGTTACTTCTAGAAGTGCTTTTCAATTTTCCTAACCACTTCAAATTTTTTTACTCCGAATTCCATACTTAAATCTTCAGTGTAAATCTAGCCCGGATGTAATGTAACTGCATGTAAGTTGTTGAGTATTAGCATCCCTATTTTTCTCATTGTTGGTAGCACCGTAGAGGTTTGTGTTGAACTAAGTCTTGGCATTTCTAAAAATAATTATTGAAACCTATGCCAAAATTGGCTTGTTAAATACAGTGCTTTTCAATTTTCCTAACCGCTTCAAATTTTTTTAATCCGAATTCCATACTTAAATCTTCAGTGTAAATCTAGCCTGGATGTAATGCAACTGCATGTAAGTTGTTGAGTATTAGCATCCCTATTTTTCTCATTGTTGGTAGTCCCGTAGAGGTTTGTGTTGAACTAAGTCTTGGCATTTCTGAAAAATAATTATTGAAACCTATGCCAAAATTGGCTTGTTAAATACATAAATTTGATTGCGATACCAATCATATCATTTATTACTACCTTTTGAATTTTTTGGACACAAAAAGTGTACAATCTGTTATTTTTATTTTTATTGTATGTGGCACCACTGCATTGCATTTTTTTAATTGTTTCTTCTATCAATTGCAGTCTGTTTTTTGCTTTGCTTACTCATAGCTTTAATTACTGTCCAGGTTCAAGAGAAGAAAGTAAAACGAGTTGCAGTCATGAATTTGGACAGTTCCCAAAGTGTAGGAAGTAGTACAACTGCTATTGCAAGTACCAGTAGTTCTAAGGCACCTCTTCCAAATGGTGGATGCTCTGATAAGTTTGATTGCCTGAATAACGATCTCTCATTTCCACCTGGAGGCTACCCATCACTGCGTTTGCCAGTGGTAAGTTATGTTGGTCCCTCGGCTGCCCTGCACAGGTAAGCAGTAAGCTTACCAGCACACTCACTCACAATGGCTAGAGGTAGAAGAAGATATTAAGAACAGTTCACACACACACAGCACAAGCCCAGCGCTGGCCGAAAGCTCTGCTTCTGGATGTGGCAAACTGAACTGCTCTTTTGCATTGCCTTAGGTGTGATATATATACAAGTGCTAGTACCTCTGCCAGGTACATAGTTGTTGGTGAGTACACCAACTACCTACTCCTAAGATACACCAACTACTCCTAGTACTAGCAGTACAAAGCTTAGATCAACCCACTATCAAGACATGGCTGATGTAATAGCTACCAACTAATGTACTAGAGGTGGCCTATTGCCATACTGCTACAGCAGTAGAGACTGGACAGCCGAGCTGACCAAATGCCAACTCTGCTGCAGCAAGAGAGAGCGAGAGATCAGCAGCAGATTATGTCTTACAAGTTACACTCGGACATCTTATACATTATCAGCTCTAGCATTTGAAATTGTAGTTATATAACTTTTAAGTGGAAGGTATGCAAAACTGCAGCTATTTAGTCCAACTCACTTCGCTTTCAACCATATGCAGGTTACCAGTCTAGAAGCAAACCCCGTTGCTAGATGTCGACGTGTATTTGCTCATGCACACGATTACCATATAAATTCTATTTCAAATAATAGGTCAGTCACTTCAGACATTGAATTTTATCTTTTCAATGGGATCCCTTTTGTGCCTTTTCTTTTCCATGGGTTCATATGCATCTCTTCCGGTGTTCCTTATGTTTGGTTTTCCTTGCTCTCGAGCAGAAAATAGGCTAAACTAATAAAGCATATATTGTTGAAGAGTTAGTATTTAGTGTCCGTCTCAGTGTTTTTAAGGCGTCGCCTAGGCGACGAGGCGCTCGCAGGGAGTAAGGCGTCCCTGACGCCTAGCCAAAAGTAGTAAGATATCCATGGAGACTGGAAGTAAAACAGAGGAAAACGATAGGGAAAGGCCATGCAGGTGCCACCTCACTCACCCCCACCAAATCTGGCGCCGCCTGGGTCATCTGTGGCGGAGGCGGCTGCTGCTCAAGATGGGCATCTGAGGGAGCAGCAGCAAGAGGTAGGGAAGGAGCGGAGGGCAGGCTGAGCGCGCGCAGCCAAGAGCAGCGCGAGGGAGGGAGGGCAGCTGCCTGAGCTGTGAGGGAGGAGATGTGGTGGCGCTGCGCGTGCGTGGAGGGAGAAACAAAGAGCCCCTAGGCGGCGTGTGTGCATCCATGTCTCCGTGAGATGACCTGAGAAGGGATATGTACAAGTGGGCTGGGCCAAGCACTTCTCTTTTCATTTGCCCTTTTCTGTTTTCTCTTTCCTTTTTCCTCTTTTTCTCGCCTATTCCCTGCTGCTATTTTCCTATTTCTTAGAATGGTAAGGCGTCGCCTCACCTCGCCTTATGAACGCCTAGGCGTACCCTAGGCATTGTGAGGGGGATAGGTCGCCACGCCTCGCCGTGCCGCCTTAAAAACCATGGTCCATCTTATCAGCTAAGCCTTGCAGGTTGTTCTTCCTTGAATTAGTTTTCTTGCTAGTAGCCTAGTATGTTTCATTAACTGAAACTTAATAATCAGTTTCAATACTTGTCTTGCTAGTACGTCAATTTTTTAGGTCTTTGCAGGTACTTGCATTCTTCATTGGTTGAAACCCTAGCGTTGCTAGTGCTTCAAATCTTTAGCTATTTGTTGGTACTTGCATTCTTTTCACCTTTTATGAACTGAACTCGACCTGCGTGGGGTAAGACAGCCCCCAGGCATTTTGCTAAGAATAAGAAGACCTCACGCAGGTCGAGAAAACCTCCGAATCCCTGCCCCACCCATACACAGCGGCACTGTAGCCCATGTGAGAACGACCATGACCTGGTCCGGACCTTAGACCTGTGCCTTAGTGTGGGAAAAACTAGGGGATCTTTTTAACTCGAGCCTGAAATTCGCTCCCATAGGGAGTCGAACCCAGGACCTGAGGAAGCGAGGAGTGCTACTAGAGCCACGTGCCCACGTAACCAACTCAGCTAGAGGCACATTCGCCTATGTACTGAACAGATAGGGCAAACTGAATCTATGTTGTGTTATAATGAAGCACAAGTATCATGCAAGAGTAGCTTGTATGTCTTTTGAATCTATGCTGTGTTATAATGAAACACAAGTATCATGCAAGAGTAGCTTGTATGCCTTTTGTAATAGGGCATTGCTCACACAGTCACATGTGTACTCTTGATCACTTTTGTTTGCTATGTAGAACCAGCATAGTTTTCTGTTGGTCATATTCCTGCAGGGTGCAGATCCCAAATACTTCAGCAACGATAATATCTGTGGGCATTGTATTGATACATATTCTTGTATTGTTTGTTAATCCACAGTGATGGTGAGACATTCATATCAGTAGATGATCTCCGAATAAATTTATGGAACTTGGAAATAAACAGCCAGAGCTTTAACATTGTTGATGTGAAGCCTACAAACATGGAAGATCTAACAGGTAATTCCACATTCATATTTTGTTTACCCCCCCCCCCCCCCCCCCCCCCCCCCCCCAAATGTTGCAAAGTTACCTGAGGAGGTTTTACCTTTCCATTTAGCAAAAAAAACAATATTCCTGGTGTGACATGTTGACATACCAAAATGTGCTGGCTATACAACATGTCTTTCTTGTTAACGGCTGAAAAGAATTTTAACAATTGTGACTTTGTTGTTCTTCTCGGATAATAAGTAAATAATGTTTGCTTCTCTAGGGGATTTGAATAAGAATAAGATTTAATATGGCTCCCCGATAGTTGTTTCATTGTTTTGGTTGCTAGCTTTTCCAAGCTAGGAAGACTTTTGGTTGCTAGCTTTGGTTCATCACCATTCTGTAGTTTCCCATCATTTAGCCCTGACCTGTTGGGAACTTGTGATCTTTCCAAAACTTGAAGCAAGTGGTGCTTTGTTGTGTTATAGCTTTGCGCGCTTGGTTTGCGTACATGGAAGCACATGGATGCATCTACTTATTTATGCAAATTTCTATTTCTATTAATTTAAGATATGAACAGAAACATCCGGATAGTCTTTTCTTGATTAGGCCTTCATTCTCATATGCTTCCTATTGATGGGGCATCTGTAGACTGTAGAATATCATATAGTCAATTGGCTACATAATCATTTATGAATTTTGACAAGAATATTATCATGGTTTCGCCATCTTTAAGTCATAGCATGGTATCGTTAGAAACAAATTTGCATGATATGGGCAGTGGAGATCAAAACTCCGCCTATGTTGTCTCAACATAGAAGGTCCCAAGCCCTGGTAAAGGAGGAGGGTTGTGATAGGTGTGGCGAGCCAACGTTAAATCTAGCTATTCTAATGGAGATGAAACCCGAAAGAAAAACGTTGGGGCGTAACCCTCTTAGCGACGCGCCATATCGGAACCTGGGCATGGTGTTAAATGAGCAAGGGCCGGGTCGTCACCCCCGTGACGCGCCGTGTCGTGATCTGGGCACGGTGTCAAGTGAGCAAGGATCGGGTTGTCGCATCCTTAGTGGCGAGCTACATCGGCGCCCGGGTGTAGTGAAAAATGAGCAAGGGTCTTCACATCTGAGTCGACGGGTGCGAAGGGTAAGGAAGCTAGTCGAACCAACTAGGATCCGTTTAGGTAGTTGGAATGTAGGGTCGCTTACAGGTAAGTTAAGAGAATTAGTTGATACCGCGACTAGGAGGCGTGTAAATATATTATGCGTTCAAGAGACTAAATGGAAGGGTCAGAAGGCGAAGGAAGTGGACAATACAGGTTTCAAGCTTTGGTACACAGGGATAGTTGCGAATAGAAATGGAGTAGGAGTTTTGATTGATAAGAGCCTCAAGAATAATGTGGTGGGAGTGAGAAGGCAAGGAGATAGGATTATCTTAGTCAAGCTTGTCATTGGTGATATGGTCTTGAACGTAATTAGTGCGTATGCCCCCAAGTAGGCCTCGACGAGAGTGCTAAGAGACAGTTATGGGAAGACTTAGATGGCCTGATTAGAGCTGTACCTAGTAGTGAGAAGCTTTTTATAGGAGGAAATCTTAATGGGCATGTAGGTACTACAAGCGCAGGTTTCGAGGCAGTTCATGGAGGTTTTGGGTATGGTAGTAGGAATCAGGAGGGAGAGGGAGTTCTGGGCTTCGCGGTAGCTTTTGACCTGATGATATCCAACACTTTCTTTAGAAATAGAGAATCTCATCTAGTGACCTTCAGTAGCGGACAACAGTCTAGCCAGATTGGCTTTGTCCTCACAAGAAGGACAAATGAGTATGCTTGGGTTGCAAGGTGATACCAGGGGAGTGTGTTGTTTCTCAACATAAGCTTTTGGTGGCAAACATTCGTTTTCAGGTGCGTGCCCGTAGGGATAAACAAGCTAAGATTGAAAGAACAAAGTGGTGGAAACTAAAAGGGGTGACGTTAGAGGTATTCAGGGAAAGAGTTATCAAAGAGGGCTCTTGGAAGGAAGAAGAGGACATAAACAACATGTGGGAGAAGATGGCAACCAACATTCGGAAGGTGGCCTCAGAGGTGTGGAGTAACCAAAGGAAGTGGAGGCGAGGCTTAAAGATACTTGGTGGTGGAACGAGGAAGTCCAAAGGGATATTAAGGAGAAGAAAGAATGCTATAGACGCTTGTACCATGACAGGAGTGTGGACAACATAGAGAAGTACAAGGTGGCAAAGAAGACTGCAAAGCGAGCTGTAAGTGTGGCAAATGGTAGAGCGTATGAGGATCTTTACCAACATTTGAGTATGAAGGAATGAGAAAAGGACACTTATAGGATGGCTAGGGTTCCTAAGAGAGACAAGGGACTTGAACCAAGTTAAGTGCATTAAGGATGAAAGGGAGCATCTCTTGGTGAAGGAGGATGAGATCTGACATCGATGGCAAGAGTATTTTGATAAATTGTTCAATGGTGAGAATACAGACATAACCTTTTAGTTGGATGACTCTTTTGATGACACCAATAGGCGCTTTGTGCGGAGAATCTAAGAATCTGAGGTCAAAGAGGCGTTGAAAAGGATGAAAGGAGGTAAAGCGATGGGACCGGATGGTATCCCAATCGAGGTGTGGAGATGCCTCGGGGACATAGCTATAGTATGGCTAACCAAGCTGTTCAACCATATTTTCGATCGAACAAGATGCCTGATGAGTGGAGAAGTATATTGGTACCGATCTATAAGAATAAAGGGGATATTCAAAGTTGTACTAATTACCGAGGAATTAAGTTGATGAGCCATACTATGAAGCTATGGGAGAGAGTTATCGAGCATCGCTTGAGAGCAATAACGCGGGTCTCTATGAACCAATTTGGTTTCATGCTCGGAAGATCAACCATGGAAGCAATTTTCTTAATAAGACAAGTGATGGAGCGGTATAGGGAGAAGAAGGACCTACACATGGTTTTTATTGACTTGGAGAAGGCTTATGATAGAATACCAAGGAATGTCATGTGGTGGGCTTTGGACAAACATAAAGTCCCAACGAAGTACATCGGGCTCATTAAGGACATGTACAACAATGTTGTGACTAGAGTTCGAACAAGTGATGGAGATACGGATGACTTCCCGATTAGGATAGGACTACATCAAGGGTCAGCTTTGAGCCCTTATTTGTTTGCCTTAGTGATGGATGAGGTCACAATGGACATACAAGGGGACACCCCTTGGTGTATGCTTTTCGCGGACGATGTAGTGCTAGTTGATGAAAGCCGGATAGGAGTGAATCAGAAACTGGAGTTATGGCGGGAGACTTTGGAGTCCAAAGGTTTTAAACTCAGTAGAACTAAAACTGAGTATATGAGATGTGACTTCGGCCCTACTACTCGTGAGGAGGAAGATATTAGTTTGGAAGGTCAAGTAGTGCCTAGGAAGGATACCTTTCGATATTTAGGATCAGTGCTACAGAGAGACGGGGATATTAATGAAGATGTTAGCCATAGAATCAAAGCAGGGTGGATGAAGCGGCGCCAAGCATCTGGTGTCCTATGTGACGAAAGGGACACCTGTTGAGATGGTTTGGACATATCCAACGGAGACCTCCAGAGGCAGCGGTGCGTAGTGGAATCCTAAGCCAGGATAGTAACGTGAAGAGAGGCAGAGGAAGACCGAAGTTGACTTGGATAGAGGTAATAAAAGGAGACTTGAAAGGATGGAATATATCCAAAGACTTAGCCTTAGATAGGAGTGCTTGGAAGACAACTATTCACGTGTCTGAACCTTCATTGCTTCTGCTGGGTTTCAACTCTAGCCTACCCCAACTTGTTTGGGACTTAAAGGCTTTGTTGTTGTTGTTGTCGTTGATGGGCAGTGGAGATCAACACAAGAAAATTGTCTGTGCCATATTGTTTTGGCACATTGTTTTTGCATAGCCTTTTTTTGTATTGGTTTCTGTATGGTACCATCTGTTCTGCTCTAGTGTATTATTAGAAATAATGGTAAGATCACCTACCAAAAAGGAAGTTACAAATAGAGTTCCAGTTCTAGTTTGCATTGACTAATTAATGCAATGAACCCCATCCCCCTCTTTTTTGGTATTTTCTTAAACAAGTGGGATGCATAGAACAGAAACTCCTTGTTCTATTCTGTTATCTTAACTTGGCATTGGCACATGACACATTCAATCCTAGTAATAAGTGGCAATCTATAAATACAAAGCACATGGGATTGGAAAAATGTTGTAACTTGATGTTGATGTAACTTGTGGGCTACCGTATTGTGCTAGAGATACTAAGTAACGGGAATTTATGTTCTATTTGAATTTTGTGAACTTTTTCATTTGGAATCTGATTTTGATGGCATTTTGCTAATTAAATCATAGAAGCACAGCACTACAGATGTAATTTGTGGATAAATTTGGACCATATTCAAACATTGATATAGACGACATTCTTCATTTGGGAGATAGGTTGTAAATTAAGGGATTGTAGCTTTCATAAAGTAGCTACCCGATTGGGATGAAAAACCATCCAATCTGGGCATCTGGCACATGATATTTTATCTATTTATTGATATAAGCATTGTATTATCCCTTTGCCATTTTGAGGGTTATTAGAAATCTGGTAGGCTCATTTTCATATAATTACTACAAGTCTTATTGCTATTCTTGCTTTGCATATGCGCTTCCTGATTTGTTCACATTCATATTTCAGAGGTGATTACATGTGCGGAGTTCCATCCATCCCATTGTAATACACTGGCCTATAGTAGTTCAAAGGGTTCTATCCGCCTTATTGATCTACGTCAATCAGCACTGTGTGACAACCATTCCAAAATGTTAGTTACTCACCCTGTACTTCTCTCCCTAACATTTTATCCTTCTGTACTGGCAACGTTGGGGACTTGTATGAAGGATTGGGAATATGTACAGTTATTTATATTGCATAAGTTATTATATGTTTTATGAGTTAACAAAAGGCCTCTAAACAGATTTGAGGAACACGAAGCACCTGGATCAAGATCCTTCTTTACTGAAATTATTGCATCAATTTCTGATATAAAGTTTTCAAGGAACGGTAGATATATTCTTAGCCGTGATTATATGACTCTTAAGGTGTGTAGTAGCTTCTCATGTTCTATCGCATTGCTTTTGGCTGTCATACACCCATTTTTTCAGGTCCAGAATACTTCTCATGTTCTATCTCATTGCTTTTGGCTGTCATACACCCATTTTTTCAGG
The DNA here is from genome assembly GCF_019320115.1 of Miscanthus floridulus. Taxonomy (NCBI): domain Eukaryota; kingdom Viridiplantae; phylum Streptophyta; class Magnoliopsida; order Poales; family Poaceae; genus Miscanthus; species Miscanthus floridulus. The sequence goes on from NC_089597.1 coordinate 85,700,516, forward strand.
TCCAGAATACTTAATGAATTTTGTCACTCTTAGTAGATACCCCCTCTGTTCTTTTTTTCATGTCATATTAGCTTGTCTTAAGTCAAACATTTCTATCTTTGACTATCAATTTCAAAAAAATTATATAGGTTAAGGACATAAAATTTATTTTTTTAGATTCACTATGCGAAATACTTTCATAATATATAATTCACATGTTGTGAAACTACATAGATTTTTTTTTAAAAAAAATTGATGGTCAAACATAGAAATGTTTGACTTAGGACAAACTTAATAAGTCATGTACAAAAATGGAGTAACATTTTCAATGATTTACATCTTCTCAAAGTCAAAAGCTAATTGGTTTCTTATTGTTTGAGGAAATAAACAGCTGGTTTACCTCTTCTTTGTAGCACTGAGTGCCTGTATAAAAATGTACTGTCAAGCATACTGCCCTAGAAGTGGTCCAATGGAAACTTGTCTGTTGACACCAATATGCATGATTAGGAACTGTTCTATTGTTTGAGCTATGCTTAGTACTCCCTCCGTTCCAAAATATAAGACGTTTTGGCTTTTCTAGATATATTACCTTTACTATGTATCTGGACAGAGTGTATATCTAAATGCATAGCAAAAAACTATGTATCTAGAAAAGCCAAAATGTCTTACAATTTGGAATGGAGGGAGTAACTAGCAGAAAGAGCCTATGAGATTACTTATCATGTTTTTGCTCCATACTCAGCTATGGGATCTAAACATGAATTCAGGCCCTGTTTCAACCTTCCAAGTCCATGAACATTTGAGACCTAAGGTGAAATTCTCTCAACTGAATGATTAAGAAAAGAAGCCATTTGATGAACAAAATTAATGTAATTTTATGCTATCACTACTTTCAGCTCTGCGATCTGTATGAGAATGACTCAATTTTCGACAAGTTTGAGTGTTGTCTTAGTGGGGATGGACTTCGTGTTGCAACTGGTTCTTATGGGTATTTCTTTCATCCATTATTGACTGCATGTGTCATTTTACAGAAATCCTGTCTATTAACATTTCCATTTCCTGGTGTCTTCAACTGCAGTAATATATTTCGTGTTTTTGGTTGTACTCCTGGAAGCATGGAGGCAACAACTTTGGAAGCAAGTAGGAATCCAATGAGGTATATTTTACATGTGCCTTTTAATCTTAGTCATAATTTCTTCACTGTTTGTGGCCATGGCCTTGGTTTGGTCTACCTATCCATTACTGGGGACAGGGACACAATTCCATTTATTTAATCAACTGTGTAAGATCTTTAATGTTTATTAGTTCATAATATTGAATGCATGTGACCCTGGTTATAGGGGATGGAACCCTAGCCATCCTATTTGGGAACAGAGTGTCACTGTTGGGTGAGTGGTTTATGAAAGAAAACACCAAATGGGAGCTATGATTTTTTCTGTCTTAAAGCTGTTGCATAAAGTCTCTTTCAGCAGTATTATCTGCACCATTGATCTCTTCTATAAACATAGGTGTCCACTGCTCCATTATATTGAATCTAGTTAGATGTTCAAAATTCAAAAGTTTGTAGAGTACAATTTTACTGTTGCTCTCTTTTTTCCACATTTTAATTGCCATATTAAGTTCCATAACTGCTCTTGATGCAATTATAATACTAAGCTTATTCTTGTTGGATTTGGGTGCGATTAGGCGTCAGATTGCAAATCCAGCAAGGCCCACACGGACACTAACTTCTTTTACCCGTGGTGTTCGGAGAGGTGACTTGTTCTCATCAACATTGACTTAAGTACTCCTGCAACAGTATCGTATTTTGTTCACGCAGCCATCACCGACCTAATGTAATTACAGGTGGAGAAAATCAAGGCGTTGATGCTAATGGGAATTCATTTGACTTCTCAACAAAGCTGCTCCACCTCGCATGGCACCCGACCGAGAATTCCATTGCATGTGCTGCTGCAAATAGCTTGTATATGTATTATGCGTAGAGAATGTCCTACAGAAAATTTGTTGTTTTTTTTTGGCTTGCTCTCGGTGAAGGCCCAGGGCCCTTCAACTGCAACCAGAGAGATGGTGCAGGACATTGTCGTCAGTTCCACCCGTTGGGGCCAGAAGCTGCTGATGTCCACAAGATCACCCATTGCTGTGCTAACGGACTGCGGCCTGTTGATTCTTTAGTACATGTGTAAATTATAATTCTAAACATGGAAAGTTTTGATCCAAATATTCAATCGTGGCAATTGTATTGGGAGTCGGTGGAAAGGACTTATCGAAGGTAAAATTCTGCATTGGACTTGGAGGATCTGCATTGCAATGGCTGTAGTATGATTGAAAATCCTTAGCATGTAATGCCACCTAGACAGGGCTCTAATGTTGTTTTGGGACTAGAATTTCAGAAAGATAGATATTACCCTGTATTGTAGCTATTCATCTTAGTTGCCGTTCTATTCGTTGGACTGTTAAAATAAGGCAGCACCGGTATAATTGTATTCTTGTTTCTTTCTTCTGAATGACCTTTGTACACTGAAGCATTTGCAAGAACGGAATTCGCTGAATCAAAGCATGGCTAGGCCGAAGATACACTGAAGCATTGTACTCTTGTCGGTTCATGTAAGGCTCGCCATGTGGCAGGTCCGTTTCCTTTTTATAGTGGTGCGTCATTATGCTTTATAATTGAATGTAATGTTGGCATGTACTCCAACTAGTTTCAAATTTTCTGTATGGCAAATTCTATAAATTTTGCTGTATTTTTGTGGAGGGTAGGGTAATTTTGTTGAAAGCTTAGTAAAAAGATCACATTTCAATGCCTTACGTTATCAGACTCAAATATGCCTTCTTTTTATACAAATGCCTTAGTTGTCAGACTGAAATTGTTTCTTCACTCAAATCTTCCAACTCCGGTGAGATTGGCCTCATGCAGTCATGCTCCATAATTATCAAGTTCAAGCCTCTCAGGGGTTGGGGTGCATGCCCCTATGGGCTCCTTTTTGTTTTTTCCCCTTAGATCCCCAGGCTTCTAGGCAGCATTTGGTTGGGGGGATTAGGATCCCTTAGATCCCTAGGCTTCCAGGTAGCATTTGGTTGGGGGGAATGGGATTGTCTTACATCTGTTTGTTTTCTGGGATGTGAGGAGGGATGAGACCTACTCGTTTCTTTTTAGTTCGTGGATATCAAAAATATGATCAGCCAGTTGACAAGTTGGGCCCACTTGTCATTCTCTTTTTTTTTTAATTTTCTTTCTTCCTCCTCCTATGTCTCCTCTTTGTGCCTCGCAACGTGGCTACAAGAACTCACCCGCAACCTAAGGTCTATATTCGCTAGTGGGACATCTTTGTCGCTGGCTATCTCATAACCAAACACCATTCCATTCTGAGGTAGGTATCGTACTTAGGATATCCCTGACTCTAAATCAAACACTACCTAATAATTGGTTGCTAGAGTGAAGTGACTCCAATAGAAAGCGACTCTACTTTGAAATTGATTATACTTGAATTTTATTTTTTTCCGTCCACTTCCTCTTAACTAACCAAACAATGGAAAGTTTCTCCCATCCTATTTTTTTACTTGACTCGAACTTATGACCCATACCCATATGCGAGTAAGAATAATTCGCGTCTATCGATGATGGATACAAGTCCGATTCTAAAAGTTAGGACAACTCGTGTTTAGCGATGATACGGAGTCCGATTCCTATACATATTGGATTTTGTCGCAACATATGTGATTTGCTAGTAAGTATGCGCCCTGTTCGCTTGAATTGCTTATCAGCCATGGTATATTATTTTTCTCTCACAACAAAACAGTATTAGCCGGCTTATCAGCTGCACAAACCATCAGCTGAACAACATGATGGTTTGTCACACACTTCGTGGTAGAGCTAGCTGGCCATATGTCAAGCTTTTTATTACTGGTGGCCTTTTATCACCGGTACAAGGCATGAGTGCTTTAGAATGCATACTAGTAATAAATATTTATCATAGTACTCCCTCTGTCTCTGGAAAAAAATAGATTTCTAGAATAAAAAATTACTCTAAAATAAATTAATTTCTAGACCCTTGTCATTGAGTAGACCCATTTATTTTCTTGGAGTTTTCAATGGTCAACGTACCTATTATTAGAAACAACAAAACTTATTGCTCACCTTCCCGGTAAGTGGTGAGTGCAGTTAAAGCTAAGAAGTTTAATAAGAGATAGCAAGGTCTTTTCTCGTGTTTGCTCTTCTGTCAACTTGCTAGAAATCTATTTTGTCAATATTAATACTAAGGGTATGTTTAGATTCATTAACACTAAAAATTAGCAACTAAATTAGTACTAGTGGATCTAAAAAGACTTGCTAATAAACCTGCTAATTATTAGCTGGAGGGATGATAAGTATCAGTTCCATTAGCAGATTAGGAGGTGCTAATAGTTCATATACATTTTTAACTCAAACCACCTATAGGTGGATCAAACCGTCCCCGCTAAAAATTAGCAACTACTAATCTATCCAAACCCTACTACTAATACCCTTCGCACGAGTCTGCAAACATAGCATAGCTGGTCGCAGTAGCAGATATCAAGTAATTGCAGCAATCTCTGCACTATATATTTTTACACTTTTTTGTTCCTGCCTTCCCGGTTCGTCCAGGCTAGACAGGCAGGCAGGCACAGGCAAAACTGCGATGCCAGTTCAGTACTTCAGTACTAACCTAGGCCTGGATTAGTTCTAAAAAGTTTTTTCTAAAAATTGTTGCTACAGTAGCTATTACATCGAATCTTGCGATACGTGCATGAATTATTAAATGTAGATAAAAAAAACTAATTGCACAGTTTGGTTGGAAATCGCGAGACGAACGTTTTGAGCCTAATTAGTCCATGATTGAATATTAATTGCCAAATAAAAACGAAAGTGTTACGATAGCCAAATTCCTAAATTTCGGTGAACTAAACGAGGTCTCAGGAATCAGGAATCAGGATGGATGTCGAAAAAGGAAGAGAAATGAAGTTGCGTGCTCATGCCAGCCAAAAAGTCTGGCGATCCAACAGCTGCAGGGCAGGATTAAAGAAAAAATAGAGATCACTTGGTTAGAGGGATTTGGGATCGAAGTGTGTTGTGGGGGTTTGGTTTTTCTGACAGCGTGATAATTTTTATCGTCGGCACGCGATCCAATCCAGCAAGTTGCGATTCGTGGCATCCCGTTCCTTTTCGCCCAAACCGTTGCTGATCCGCGTGATTCCTCCGAGAGGAAAAGCCATGGGTGAAGCTGTAGCGTGAACCGGAGACGGGGTACCCTTCAAGGCTCAAAGGCTGCAAGTTGCAGTCACCCGGGGGAATCTCTGATGGTGACAGATGATGGTGACCCTCGCCTCTGGTTGCTGCCATCCGAATATTATCTTGCCAAATGCTCAAATCGCATCTTTCTTTGGTTGCTTGTTGAAACCGTGGACAGGCATGCCTAATACATGTCCTGCTGGATAGATGCATAAGACTTTAGGCCAAAGAGATGTCATGGTTCGTCTGTTTGGTAAAGTTTTAGTTCAAAGTTCATGAGCTAAAAGTGGACTAAAGTGGTGTTTGGTACTTTGAACTAAAATGGACTAAAGTTATTAAATGATATGAAAGAAAGACTCTTTTACCCTGAGAAAGAGATGACAATAAATGAGGGGTATGGGTGTCCCCAACACCTTTTAGTTTATTTTAGTCCAGTTTTGTAAATTAAAGGACTAAATGACTTTAGTTCACTTTTAGTCAAGTATTTGACTGTCAAATGCTGAGAAAGGTGTCGCCAAAGTGAACTAAAAGGTGTCGCCAAAGTAATACTGAGAAAGGTAGGGCTCAGCTATCCATTTGACCTACTGTTCCTTTAACAAAGGTTCAACAACAATATCGGCGCTAGCTCTTCGAGAAGGGCGGCATGCTTATGCCATGTTTAATCGCACTGTTCTAAATCACATGTCACGTTTTGTCCTAAGTTAGATTTTTAGCTTTACATAAGAGTTTAAATTTTTAGTTTAACTAAGTTCTTTAGAAAAAAACTATTTAATAACATCTACAAATTCAAATAAATGTATATTCATTGAGAATTTAGTAAAACTAATATGATGTTATAAATTGATGTATTTTTCTATATACTAGTCAAAGTGTGAAAAAAATAGAGTTAGGACACAATTAAAATGATTAGTTTGATGGCGGGGAAGGGGGGGGGGGGGGGGGGGGGGCAGGAGTATGAAGCATCTGATTTCTCTTTTTTGACAAAACAAGATACCCACCATGCTCATAAAGAAAAAAAAATCTATCCCTCAATATTCCAATGTTCCACCTAACAGATGTTAAACTAAGGGCTCATTTGATCAGCCGTGAGCTGTAAAAGATCTGCTTTGAGCTATGTACTGTGAAAAGTTTATAAGCTATTCGGTTGAAACAACTATAATAAAACATATAATGGAATTTTTTTTCTTGTTTCCACCCATTTGGAAAAGCCAAAAGTGTCTAAGGTGAGGTGAAAATTATACTCCGCAAAAGCAGCAACTTCTGGAAAAGCTACTTTATTAGCAGAAGCATTTTTAGAAACTAAACTAAACACATCCTAAGATTAAAGTAGACGACAATTTATATTTTTAAAAAATAGAATTCAATTCAACTTTATTAATCAAAAATAGGTTTCCTTTCATAGAATATAGGTTTGTCTGGATCCCTGAAAACTAACAATTAGTTGTTAAGAATATCTAAATCCTTATTTGGATTGTAACAAAATGGACACATTTAACAATACCAACTCAGCTAGATCATAGAATGTATCATTATTTTTTTACATGGAGGAGAGAGGGAGAGAAGAGTCAGCTCTTCATGATGAGCTAGTCCCTTGCATACCTCTAGATGTTTAGAGGGCCAACATCATTTACATCTCATCCAAACATTTTTTTCTTTTTAGGATCATATTAGCACCGAGAAACGTGTAAAAGTTACAATATTCCCCGTTCGCTTGTATTAAAAATGGCTTGTTCGGCTTCTTTTTTCAGCTGGAACAGTATTTTTCTCTCACAACAATTCAGCCGGAACAGTGTTTTTCAGCCAGTTTCAGTCAAGTTTCAAACCAGCGAACGGGGCTATTAAAGAATTAAACTTTTAAGGTATCTCTTATTGAGATGGATGTGACACACATAAATTAAAAAGTAGTAGGTCGATCTAAGTGTTGGGTGCCTTATGATAGTAACCTCCGGATCACTAGTTGTTAGCTAGTTATTTAAGTTAACACAACTAATAAATAGCTCTAAATGATTGTACCACACCTTTGATTGGAGCCAACGTTTGACAAAACTAGAAAAATACTCTACACGTTGCTGCGGAAGTCACGAATAAATTTTAGTGGATAATGTGATATGCTACATGAACAAATAAATACATGTTAGTTGATTATGTGACTTGCTGATGTAGTAGGTGCATAATTACATGCATGTGCTAGTGAGCTGTTGATGTAGATGGCTGGCATATCGAAATAAAATAATTCTAGTGAGGATTAGCTTTTATAAGTAATGTAGATATATTTTCTCGTTCAATATCATTAGTGGTTGAGGCATCAATCAATACTTTATTAAATCAAGCCGGGGGATTTTTTTATATATTATAAGAACTTCACATCTATGAAAAGTTGGTCCAGTCAATTTCACGGTCATATGTAGCTATGACGTTTTATTCTCTGTCTCTATCTGATGTGATATTTTGTATACTCCCTGGTCCCTTCCTCTTAAAAAGATTTTTTAAAATAATATGAAGTTTAAAATTTCAACAAATTTATATAAAAAATTTAATATTTATTATACTAAATAAAGATCAATAGATTTACCATGAAATCATTTTAGTATAAATATTTGGAGTTATACAATATTATTAGTATTTTTTATAAACTTAGTTAAAATTAGAATAGTTTAGCTTGAATTAGATAAAGAATTATATTTTTTTGGATGAAAGTAGTAGTTCGCTCCTAGTTAATCAGACCAGCTTCTTGCGCGAGCACGGTCCTACGGGAGTAGGTTTGTTGGCCACCATTGAAGCTAAAGATGGCAACGGGGAATTCCCCGTCGGAGGTTGCCTCCCCATCCCCGTCCCCGCGGGGAGAAAAAATCTCCGTCCCCGTCCCCGCCAAAGCTCACGGGGACGATTTCTCCCCCATCCCCGCCCCCGCGAGGGGAAAAATCCCCGTCGGGGATCCCCGTCCCCGCATTTGTTCATCACCATTCAGGTTAATTCATCATCATTCACATGAGTTCATCGACACAATATTAGAGTACACCACGAATCACAATCCAAAAAAAATAGCTAAATAGCAAGAAGCAGGATATTAATTATCACAAAGGTGTAGAACTAGGGTTATTGTTGTTATATATACTCAGAAGACATTGGGCCTTCGTGGGCTGGTTGGGCCATCAGGAAAGAGAGCAAAGCCTGTATATAAACGGGGCGGGGATGCGGGTATCAGGGATGGGGAATGCTCCCCCAGACCCGTCCCCGCCAAACCCGACGGGGGACGTTTTCTCCCCGTTTAGATCCCCGTGGGGGCATATTTGACTCCATCCCCGTCCCCTAATAGGGGAATTCCCCGCGGGGAATCGGGGATCGGGTCCCCGTTGCCATCTTTAATTGAAGCCAACAAGTAGAAAAGTAGGTGTGCGTGTGTTAGCTTATGTTTGGTTGAGAGACATGTATATTAACGTATCATCAATACTTTATTGAATCAAGTTAGTGGTAATATTTATATATTATAAGAACTTTGTTTCTATGAAACCCTGGTCCAGTCACTATCATGGTCATATGTGACTACTATGGCGTCTTATTCTCTATCCCTATGTGAAGTGATATTTTATAGACTACTACATAAATGATTTTTTATCGATGGTCTTCTGTAAATTACAGAGATACAACCCGGTCGCCTCCGACAAATGGTCATTCTTAATGTCCAATTTATAAAGGTGGTCGGTACGTCCGCCTCTATTAATGTCATTTAGAGTCGGGCATGTTAAAATATCCGCCTCTGACCTCTGTTAATGGATTCTAGAAAACCAAAAAATATGCGTCTTTGAGGATTTGAACTACCATTTATAAAGATGGGCATGTTAAGATGTACGTCTTTATTAATGGGTTCTAGAAAACCAAAAAACAATTTTTTTTTGATGATTCAATGACAAGACCTTTTCAACCATACAACACCTCTCTACCACTGAACCACATGCTCATTTGTAAGTACATATAGAATGCTATCTTTTTTTATCAATATTTCGTAATCTTGTATTGAATATTTTTGGTACTAAATGAACTCAAATGAAATAAGTTTTAACTACAAAATTTTAAATCTTGTAAGCGCTACAACTTTGGTTTAGAAAGTGTCTCCATCTGATATTGTTTGAAGATTTCAAAATTTTGAATCACATAATGTGTGAATTTAAAATAAATAATTGAGACTCTAGATAACTTCAAATCAAAATATTATCAACAACAAACTTGTAGATCAGGTCAGTCAATGCAACTGTGTATTAGCCATGTCAATTTTAAAGGTCGTTTAGAAATACTAAAAGTTTGAATTTCAAAATCTATAACTTAAAACTTATATTTAGGATTGTAAATAACTTTAAATAAAAAACTTTTCAACTATAAAATTATAGATTGTATTGAGAACTATAACTTTGGTAAATACTATATCAATATCCAAGATTGTTTGAAAATTTTTTATTTTAAATTTCAAAATCTAAAATATTAAAACAATATTTTGGGACTCAAACAATTTCAAATAAAAAACTTCTTAATTACATAGTTGTAGATCGCGTCAAGAGATACAATTTTAATATAAAGTTCATCTTCATCCAATTTTATATGAAAAAGTTATTAATTATTTTTAGTATAGTCATTTTTAGAGGTGGACCTCTTTAGATGTCCATCTCTATTAATCGATTAATAGAGACTAACATTTGTTTAGCGGACATCTGACCACTTAAAGAGACATTCCCTAGATATGTCTCCCTTTGTTAGTTACAGAGGATGTCTCCTAAAGTTATTTTTATGATAGGACTATTCTCCCTTTATCTCAAAAAGATTAATTTTAGAAAAGTGCAAAGTGAAAAAATACTTATATTTTACTAGACTAGATTTATTATGAGATGTATTTTATATAAAATTTTAGAGTTATAGAATATTAACATATATTCTTTTCTATAAACTTAATTAAATTTAAGATAGTTTAATTTTGACCAGATAAAGAATTAATTTTTTTTGGACGGAAGTATAGTTTGCTCCTAGTTTAACCATTCGATATTAAGCATTTTAGTTGCTTTACGAATTGTGACCAGCTTCATGCGTCCGTCGTCATTGAAGCCAACAAGCAGAAAGAAAGTACGTGTGCGTGTCTTAAATGCTTCCTGGTTTAGAGACAGGATTGAATGGTTCTATTTAATTTTTAAGGATAGAACGCCCCATTTGTTTGGTTGAGAGACACGGAACTGTTCTGTTTTCTATATAATTTTGAAAATGTTTGGAACAGGGCGTCCGACCGCCTGGACGCTGCTTCCTAGACCGTAGAAATCATCGTGCCATCCGCTCGCTCCCACCCGGGCTGTCGCTCCTGCCATCCGCTCCCTCCATCCCTCCCGCGCTCCCTCATCCCCTACCACGTAGCTCCCCATCTCGCACCGCTGAAAGGTCCTTATATGGTTTTGGTAATTGAGTGACAACCTAGGTGGACTAATTGTGTTTATATGAGGCACACAGATGATTAGTTCATAAGTACATGTGTGTGAGCAACATATGCTATAAAGGTAAAAATGGCTTGGAGATGTTGCAAAGCTCACACATGTGATGATGAAGGAGCTCATTGCACATGAGACATGACATTAAGTCATGTGATCAAGGTGGAGAAGATCAAGACAAGACTTGGCTTGATGGACCGGTTGCAAGCGTGAAGGGCAAGTCAGAGGCTTTGGAGTGATGGACCGCGTGACGGTGAAGCTTAAGCAAAACTTGGCACCGATGGACGAAGGCAACGATAAAAAGCAAGTGAAGTCAAGATTGATGAACCAATATGATCACGTGATGATATGAAGTGGATCATATCATTGTTGATCGTGTTGGTGCATGTGTTGCATCAATACTAGAGAAGATGGAATGAAATACGCAAGGCAAAGGTATAACCTAGGGCATTATATTTCACCAGTCATAGGTGTGTAGAGAAGGTTATGACCAGGTTTAGGATAGATGACCGTACTATCAAGAGGGGCACCCTTGTTTGCATATCGGTTATTTAGTGCCACTCGAGTGATCTAACTTTGCATCATGGCTAGGATCGAGTGGCATGGCAAGTTGAGTGGCTAATCCTTTGGAAAATGATTGTGAAAATGCTAACACACATACACATGGTGGTGTACACTTGATGGTGTTGGCACATTTATAAAGGAGATAAAGTTGGAGTTGATGTGGATCAACTCGGCGATGGAACAAAGGCGAGAAGGGTTTAAAACTCCACCGGCGGAGTGTCCGCCCATAGAGTGCGGATAGTCCGACGGAGTGGACCGGACGCTGGTCACGTGGTGACCGGATGCTAGGGTCCTACATCCGGTCAGTGGCAGCAGAGAGCGCGCAGGTATCGGTCTCCGACCGGACGCTGGCGCTGAAAGTGACCGGACGCTGGCAGGGTGCGTCTGGTCAGGCTGACATATGGTGACATATGCGCCGCAGAGAAGTTGGCGAAGGACTAGACGCTGATGCTGCGTTCGATCGTGACCGACCGGACGCGTTCGGTTGCGACTAGAACTTTACTGGAAATGTCCGGACGCTGGGGTCCTGCGTCCGGTCACTTTGAGTAGCTGCGTCTGGTCATCACTTGACCGTTGAGATCAAGCGTCTGAGGTTGAACAGAGGCGACATGTGGCGAGCATCCGTTGATCGGACGCTGAGGTCCAGCGTCCGGTCGATATAACTGGCGCGTCCGATCAACCCGAAAAACGCCCAGCAAGGGGTAACGACTAGTTTAGCCCATGGGGCTATAACTAGATGGGGTCTCGGCCATGGTTGGGGCTAAACACCTCGAGGGACTTTGTATCTATGCTTGAGAGTGCTTGGGAGCCCTCCATCTTATATATGCTTGATAGTGATCATCCAATTGTGTGAGAGAGCGATTCTAGTGCGATTGTATCATAAGGTTGCATCGAGTGGCACTAGGTGATCGAGTTACAAGCCGATGGTGCTTGTTACTCTTGGAGGTTGCCACCTCCTACATGGCTTGATGGTGGTTTCCGTCGAAGCCCGCAAGAAGCTTGTGCGGTGCTCCGGAGAAGAGCTTTGTAAGGGGTATTGTGCTCGCCCCGCGGGAGCCATGAAGAGCAACTCTAATTGAGCGTGTCATTGAGCTATCCTCACTTTCGGGGTAGGTTCTTGCGGTGACCGATGTGTGGGCTTAGCGGGTGATGCCAATTAGCCACCGAACCAAGTGAGTGGTCGACACAACGGGGACGTAGCGTGTTGGTAAGCACATGAACCTCGGGAGAAAATCACCATGTCAACCTTATTCTTTCCGTTGGTTTGTAATCCCTTTACACAAGCTTGTGATTACTTTTATATATATTGTGCTTGTGTAGTTACTCTTGTAATCAGTTAGCTTGTGTAGCTCACTAGTTACCTTCTTGCTTGTGTAGCATAGAAGTAGCTCCCTTGCGTGGCTAATTTGGTTTATGTAACCTTGTTAGTCATATTACTTAGTTTGTGTAGCTAAGTATTTGTGCTCTCTATTTTGGCATTGGTTGCCTTGTTATTGAGCATTGCTAGTGAGCTTAGCTTTGTGCTTTTGCTTACTAGCATGTGTAGAAGCTCCCTCATTGTTTAAAGTACTAGTGGCATAGGTTTGTGTGATCTTGCTCCTAGAATTGGTTAGGTGAGCTCTAGCTAGCCTCGCACCTTTGTTGATTAATTAAGATCTTAGTGAGGTGCTAGAGAACATAGATAGAGGGGTGTAGTCTTGGCTATACCGATAGTTTTAATTCTGCACTTGTTTCGGTTAGCCAACGTGATTAAGTTTTAGAAACAACTATTCACCCCCCCTCTAGTCGCCATCTCGACCCTACAAGTGGTATCAGAGCTAGGTCTCTTATTTGTGGTCTTCACCGACCTGAGAGGATGATGTCTAGTGGGCTAGATGTTTGTGAGACACATATTTTTTATGGCACAAACTTTGCACTTTGGAAAAATCACATGCTTGATCATTTTCGTGCAAAGGGACCTAAGTTTTGGTGGATTGTCACTAGTGGTCTCACCCACATCTTGGATCATAGAAATCTCACTAAAACTCAAAGAGTTCTCTATAAACTTGATGCACATGCTTGTTGTTTTCTAATAGATGCTTTGAGTTTTGATTTGATGAAACAAGTAAACATCACAGGAACCGCTCGTAAGATATGGGAATCAATCAAGCACACCTTCAGTGATTCCTCCATGTGGGATGATGGCAAATTCAAGGAGGATGATCACAAGGTGGAGGCACATGAGTGTGTTGAGCATAACCATAATTTGGTGATTGTGGAAGATTGCTCCACTTCATGGTCAAGTGATAATGATGATCGATCGACTACAAGTTCACTTGAAAAGGTTCATGATGATGATTCAAGTGATGCAAATGATGATCCAACCCCATGCACACTTAATGGTGATGGTTCTTGCTCGAGCCATGATTGTGATGCTACTACAAGCCCATCCACTACACCACATTGTTTCATGTCACAAGGTGACACAAAGGTATCAAATGCTAATGTGGTTGATCATGTTGCTTCATATGATGAGCTTGTTAGTAGACTTGCTAGCATGACCATGTCTTTAGAAAATGAGAAAGCTAAAACATTGAAATTGGAAAATGAAAACTCATTTCTAAAGAACTCTTGTGAAGAACATAAGAAATTACTTGATGCTTTTAAATCTTCATGTGATGAGCTAAAATTGAATCCCGAGACATTACTTGCTTCTCATGAAGAATTATTAGAACAACATGCTTCTCTCATTAAAGTGTTTACAAAGAAACTTAAAAATAATGAGAGCTCATCACATGGATCAAATGATAAATTACAAAATGTTGCTAACCCTTGTGATGTAGACAAGAAGCATGTATTCACCTCTTGTGATGATTTATTAGATATGACATGCTCTTCACATATAGATGCTTGTTGTACTTCTATGTCTTGTGAGACTAACCTTTTGAAGGAGAACAATGAGCTCAATGAACAAGTGAAGAAATTGAGCAACAAGTTAGAGAGGTGCTACAACTCTCAAGTCACCTTTGAGCACATGTTGAAGACTCAAAGAAACTATGGTGACAAGTGTGGCCTTGGCTTCAAGAAGAAGATGACAAAGGGTGAAATAAAGAGAGAAAGAAAGATGAAGAAGCTACAACAAAGAAAGCTCTCTCATATCAAGTTCTACCGGTGTCATGAAGTGGGACACTTTGCAAATGGTTGCCCTAACATCGAGAAGCTCACGAAGATAAAAGAAGAAGAGTGGCTCAACCATGTGAAGTGCTTCTAGTGCTACACTTGGGGTCACCTTACCTCAATGTGCCCAACCAAGCAATTGGTGAAGCAACAAGAAGAGCCTCAACCAAAGCCACAAGTTGAGCAAAAGAAGACACCCCAAGAGCAAATCAAGATCAACCATGAAGATGGTGGTGATTTGATGATAAAGAAGAAGAAAACAAGAAGGGGTGGAAAGGCAAGGCATCTAATGCAAACTCAAGATGCCAAGATGATGAGCAAGAATGAAGATGAGAAGAAAGATTATGCTCACATCAAGTGCTTCAAGTGTGGAAGTATGGGACACTTTGCCTCTAAGTGTCCTACTAAGCTTGAGAAGAAGGCTCAAGCAATCCATGAGAGGCAAGGCAATGAGAAGCACCACATGAGCAAGGAAGAGAAGGCTCAAGCAAAGAGAAAGTGCTACTCATGCCAGGAAAGGGGACACATGGCACATTCATGTCCCCTAGGTGACATTTATAAGCCTATTTCAATCATTGATAATAATGTGCTTAGAAAAGATGGTAATAGTACCTCTATGGTTGCTATTGCCAAACATCCCGGTATTCATACTATCGGTACAGAAAGTGACCAACTAGTGAATGTTTGTAGTTTTGCCGTACATTGTGATCGGAGGTGGCCTAGCACTCAATGACACATGGTTTATACTGGTTTAGGCAACGTGCCCTATGTTCAGTTTGAGTCGGTCGGTGACTTTATTCCTAAGCCTAGGTGCTCGAAGTCTATAGTGGGGTTACAAATGAGAAGGAGAAAGATGGGGTGTATGAGTGGTCCGGTCGGCTCTGGTCAGAAGGGCCAAGAGCGACAGGAGCTCTGCTATGAGCTAAGTGTTCAAGCGTGTGCTTGAGGTCTAAACCTGGTGGTTTTGTGGTTGTGAGCTAGTGAACTTGATCGATCTAATGAATCTAAAGGGACTGAGCTTAAATCAACTTGGGTTAACCTGGTCTATTGGGAGAGAACGCATCCCCTTTTATAGATGAAGGGGATGGCCTTACAAGTGAGAGAGAGAGAGAGAGAGTATGAATGCTTCTAAGCCTTGTTTCCCATACCAACGGGTGCAGGATAATGGTAGGCGCCCACAACACTGTTGATGTCACTATAGAATGTTAGATGCATGGGGGAGGTTACGTCGTCTTGTTCGGGTATGACAGATATCGGTATCTGCTATACTATTTATGCCCAGAGGCATGTGAGGGGTTTCACCATGTGCACTTGGTATGGTAAATCCTGGTGCCCACAATACTATCGATGCCCAGGGGCATGTGGGGGAGCCTTACCGTATGAGAGTTAATGGCGCCCGCAATACTGTAGGGAAAATGTCGGCGCCTACAACACTGTGTGTGTCAGGGAGGTTGCAGAGTACTATTCCTATAGGCGTTCAGGGTATGGTCCCTGGTATTGTGGTTTGATTTATGCGCCCTGCCTAGCTTTCTCCATTTGTTCCCTAGTCCTTTCCAAGTGGGTGTCCCTGGTCGATTGGTCCTAGTCAGCTCTGGTTGTGCCAGTGAGAGGAGCGGTGAGCAGGGCTTCTGTGAACCCTGGTCGGAGATGCAGGGTTAGAGTTGGAAGTAGTCCTTGGGCCTGGCCTTCCGATCGAAGAGGCTGTCGGATGCGACTGGAGTCCGAAGTGAGCGCTCTGGTCAGAGAGATGGGCCGAAGGTAGCGCTCTGGTCAGAGAGGTGGGCCGATTGTAGCACTTCAATCGGAGAGGTGGGCCGAAGGAGTCGACAAGCGGGCACTGTTCCTCCTCGGCCAGACCTTTCGGTCAGTGACTGGACCGCCCTTTCAGCCTGTTGTTTTAGACTCTTGGGTCGGTCCATGAGTTGCGTGCTGTCTGCTTGGGCCAAGACTTGGAGTGGAAGCCGATCCCCAAGGGTCCTCAGGTTTATGAACCCGATAGGAGCCCCTAGGCGATTCGGGCAGAATCATCCGGGGGCTTTTTGTCTTGATGGTGGGTGCATGCGAGCGCACCCATGGGTGTAGCCCCCAAGCCCTCGGATGGTTCAGGTAGAACCGTCTAGTGGGTTTTCTATGTTGTCAGTGGGGGAGGTTTCTGTTTCGTCGGCGGGTGTGCGCGAGCGCACCTCGGGTGTAGCCCCTGAGCCCCCATGCGGTTTGGGCAGAACTATCTGGGGGGTGTTCGTTAGCGGGTGTGTGCCTATGTGTTTTTAGTTGTGATGGAGTTTTGTCAACCAAGGCGTCGTTTTGCAGCCAAGGCGGTTTATAGGTGTGGGGATCGGATGAGACAGAGCACGCGGATCCTGGCGTCGGTGCGCGCCGTGGGATCAAGCGAAGCAATTTGTCAAGGGTTTGGACGAGATGGAGCTCACTAATCCTGGCATCAATGTGTGTCATGGGATTGGGTGAGGCAGTTAGTTTTTAGTTAGTTTGGGGTTTGGGCGAGCTAGAGCTCGTAGATCCTGATGGGGTGAGTTTGGGGTCATAGACTCGGATGGTTTTGGAGCGTAGTCGGAGCGTAGCTGGATGGGGTAAGATTGGGGTTGCAAACCCAGGTGTTTGGAGCGCAGTAGGAGCATAGCCAGATGGGATGAGATCAGGGTCATAGACCTAGGTTTTTTGGAGCACAGCGTAGCTAGATGGGGCGAGATCAGGGTCGCAGACCTAGGTTTTTTTGGAGCGCAGCGTAGCCGGATGGGGCAAGATCGGGGTCGCAGACCTAGTTTTTTTTGGAGTGCAGCATAGCTGGATGGGGCGAGATCAGGGTCGCAGAGCTAGGTTTTTTGGAGCGCAGCGTAGCCGGATGGGGCAAGATCGGGGTCATAGACCCAATTTTTTTTGGAGCGCAGCATAGCCGAATAGGGCGAGATCGGGGTCATAGACCCATGTTTTTTGGAGCGCAGCATAGCCAGAGCAGGTGAGTTTGGGGTCGCAGACCCAGGCTTTTTGTGTCTTGAGCCCCCAAGCCCCGTTGGGCCTTAGTAGGGGTCGGTGTGAGTTGTGTGCGTTACCCCATCCTTGGTTCCTCACAACCGAAGGGGCTGAGTTTTATCGCCTGTCCTGATCACTCGGGCTCGAGTGACGTGCTCGGTGAGTTCGCTAACAGGTATGATCGAGTGGAATCTGGGTCTGTCATTCATGATGGGGTCGGCATAGCCCTCTTGTGACATTCCACTACTCCTTTACCTACAACCTGGTAGATGCCTAGGTCATTCTGGAGACCGACTCGTGTGGCCTAACGACCTCCCCTCAATGGAGATTCTATGGGCTTGGTGAGAGGTTTAGGATTGAACGAGAAGGTTAAGATAACCTAGTCTGCCAGACTGGGCGAGGGCCGCATGAGGCTCATCTACGTTTTTCTCCCCTGGCTCTATTGGTTGCTCATGTTGAATGAGGCAACCACCGCTTTGTGACGCAACATAGAGCGTTGTGATGCATTTCGCTGCATGTTTGATGCTTAGTTCCTGAGCCCCTAGGTGGTTTAGGGCTCGAATTGTCCGGGAGGCATGGTCATATGGAATGAATGCGCATATGGATGTATGAAATGTTTATAAAGAAATAGAGGGGGTTGGTAGTGTTTACCTTGATAATTTGAGTGATGGGGTTTGGAAAGCTTTAGTCAGAAACACCCAACTGGGACCTAAGCTCGTCGTTCGTGATGGAGTTGGCATGGCCTACATGGGGCGTCCCTTTGCTCCTTACCTATCTCTTGGTGTTTATCCTAAGCGATTCGATCGACTCAGGGGGCCCGATGGTCTCTCCCGTCGGAGATCCCGCTTTGGGTTTTTCCAAGTTCTGGCCTAGGGAAGCGGGGAGCCGCCCGCATGCGGTAGCGCTTTGGTTCTTGTGCCCGATGCGTGGTAGTGGTTGGTCGTGTGGTTGTGGTGGGCCATGCCTAGGCCACGTCCCGTCTGATCAGGAGCCATTCCATCGGGCAGTGCACGTCTCATCGGTCAGGGTGCGTCTCATCTGAATTAAATGGGAAAGAGAGAGTTTCTTGCTCCGCCGTTTTGCCTTCCTCGATCGGCGTGCCCTTCCCTAACTATTGTTCCCTTTTCCTTAAGTAGGAGAAGGGGGAGGGTTTTCGCTCTGTTCTTTTGTCTATTTGTCATCTGCCGTCTCCTTTCCTCTTTCTTCTTGCTGTGAGCGTTCCTGAGAGACGCGGTGGTTTCTCACTGAAAGCATCTAGGCCCCTAGTTGGATTTTGGTGATTAATGTCAATACAAGATTACTATGACTAATGTGTGTTTTGTAGAGGCAATTAAGTTAGGTCATGGTAATGGAGATTGATTAGGCAATCGAAGTTGTCATGCCCCTACGATGGAAATCGTTTCGGTTTTCAAAGGATGGACGACAAGGTTAAGGATAACTAGTTCTAAGTGTCGATTGGAGTTGGAGAGACACTTAGAGTAGTTTAGGACTTTGTTTTTCCTTTGGCCGTACTATGAAGGGGGGTATGAATGGGTAGCTTGACCTAGTTGAGTCTAGTGAGTTAGGTGTGGTGCACACTTGTTTAAACTAGCTCTAGGTAGCTCCTATGAATGCCCAAGATCCTATGGAGCAAACTTCATTCACATATGTTCGAATGTTGGAAGTGAATGGAGGGTCAAACACTGACTGGACGCTGGCTCCGGTGCGACCGGACGCTGGCCGCAGGGTCCGATCAGTTCATTTGACCATGAAGAACAAGTCTGGAGTGACCGGATGCTGGAAGGTTGTGTGACCGGACGCTGAGGGCTAACGTCCGGTCGACTCCAGTAAGGGTCTAGACTTGGGAAAGAGTGACCGGACCCTGAGTATCTAGCGTCCGGTCATTTACAGTAAGCATCCAAGAGCGACCGGACGTGTTCGGTCGGTACTGATCGGACCCTGACAGCGTCCGGTCATCATTTGAAAACTGTTCGCGGGTTGAACTGACCGGAGCGTCCGGTCAAAACGATCGGAGCATCCGGTCATCCCGCAGAAGCTCATAACGGTTTGTTTTTCAGGCTGCCTTATAAATAGAGGCTCCACTCGTGAGTGGAGCAACTTTTGCTCATTCCAACAGCTGAGAAACACGTTTGTGAGTGCCAAGAAGAGCAAGATCCTAGTGAGGTGTTTGTGATTTGAGAATCCAAGAGAGTAGCCTCACTAGCAAATCAAGAGTAGCAAAGTGTGCATCCATCTTCTCATTAGGCTTCGCGTGGTCAAGTGAGAGTTCATGCTTGTTACTCTTGGTGATCGCCATCACCTAGATGGCTTGGTGGTGATCGGGAGTTTGGTGTTCACCCGGCGGAGCTTGTGGGTGACCCAACTCAAGTTGTGAGCGGCTTTGGGTGATTCGCCACAACGGAGTGTCAAAGAATCAACCCGTAGAGAGCACTTGATCCTTGCGCGGATCAAGGGGGAGCTACACCCTTGCGTGGGTGCTCCAACGAGGACTAGTGGGGAGTGGCGACTCTCCGATACCTCGGCAAAACATCGTCGCGTTCCTTTCTCTCTCTATTTACTTTGAGCACTTACTTTGAGTATTTAATTTGAGCAATTCAATACTTGTTTTACATCCATAGAATTGCTTGCTAGAGTAAGTTTGGAACATAGGTTGCGAGGTTGTTGTGCATTAGTTTGATATAAACACTTTTCTAGGCACAAGGGGTTAATTGGGCTATCCGTAGGATTTGATTAGTGCAAGAGAATTTAGAATTAGCCCAATTCACCCCCCCCTCTTGGGCATCTTGATCCTTTCAATTGGTATCAGAGCCTCGTGCTCACGTTTTTAAGCTTAATCGCTTAGAGCAAGATGTCTCACGGGGATGGACCTCCTCCTATCTTTGAGGGAGATGACTTTCCATATTGGAAAATCCGCATGGAAGCGTACTTAGAAGCTCTAGACGTTGGAATACTTAGAGCCGCCTCTCAAGGGTTCCCAACACCTAGGAATGTCGCACAACTTCAAGGTAATGAAGTGAATTATGAAAAATGGAATGCAAAGGCTCGCAACACCATCTTTAGAGGCCTTTGCAAAGATGTGTTCAATCGTGTATGGAACCACAAAAACGCCCATGCACTATGGTCAGACGTTTGTGCGCTCCATGAGGGAACCAAGAGTGAGCGTGAGGAACGCTATCATCTTGTGATTAAAAAGCTAAATTCTTTTGAGATGTTTCCCAAAGAAAGTGCTAATGAGATGTATTCTCGATTAAATGTTCTTGTAGAGGAAGTCAATGGGCTTGGACTTACTCAAATGTCACCATCCGATGTTGTGAGAAAAATCTTGAGTGTCCTCCCCATTGACAAATATGGGCACATTGTGACCATGCTACATCAAGGTGATCTTTCCGCCGCTACACCGACACAAATCTTGGGAAAGATCAATGCTCATGAGATGTATATGCACATCACACCACAAGATGGCTCATCCTCTATAAAGAAGAAAGAGAAGGACTTAGCATTCAAAGCTAGCCAAGACAAGGGCAAAGCAAGACTTGAGTATGAGAGCTCAAGTGATGAAGATGATGAAGAAAGCCTTGCCCTCATGGTGAAGAAGACCACCAAGATGCTAAAAAGGCTAAACAAGAGTGGCATCAAGTTTGACGGCAAGAAGAAGAAGTTCTTCACAAGCTCAAGAAGAAAGCCAATCTCCGAGATGGATTGCTACAATTGTGGCGAACTTGGCCATCTAGCTCATCAATGCACAAAGCCCAAGAAAGACAAGTTCAAGAACAAGGGCAAGAAAGATGATTCAAGTGATGAAGATGAAAAGAAAAAGAATAAGCCATACAAGAAGAGAGATGGCAAAAAGAGGGACTTCTACAAGAAGAAGAAGAGTGGCAAGGCCTACATTGTCGGTGATTGGCTCACGGACATTGATTCATCAAGTGGATCATCCGATGATGATAGTGACGATGAAAAGGTGGCCACTATTGCTATTGATCTTGCATCTTCACCGCCACCATCGTCATCATCCTCTACACACCTATGTCTTATGGCCAAAGGTGAACGCAAGGTAACTAAGAGTGATGATAGTAGTGATGATGAACATGCTAGTGATGATAATAGTGATAGCGATGATGATGACTCACCTACATATGATGATCTTGTCAAAATACTAAGAAAATATACTAAGATCATTAGAAAGAGTAGAGCTACAAATGAAAAACTTGATGCTAAAAATGACTCACTCTTAGCTAAGTGTGACACATTAGAAAAGGCTAATGATGAGCTCAAAGAAACAAATGATTCTATATCATCCAAACTCAAGGAGCTCAAATCTTCTAAGAAAGAGCTTAAAGATAAAAATGATAAACTTGAGTGGGTGCACAATGAGCTTATCACTAGTCACAATAAGCTAAAAGATGAATATACAACTCTAAAGATCAATTATGATACCCTTACTATTGCACAAGAATTCTTACCAAATGAGCCACATGATGCTACTAACCATGTTGTTAAGATTGATATAGCTACCTCATGTGATGATTTAATTGATGAAAGCTTTGAGCATGGATCTAGTAGCAAGGGCAAGCAAGTGGTTGAGTGCAATGACTATGATGAGTATGTCAAGCTCAAGAGTGACAGTGAGAAGCTCATGAAAGATCTTGAAGAGATGAAAAGTCACAACACCATTGTGCTAGAAACTCTTGATCATGACAAAGAGGTGATCCTTGAGAATGAGAAGCTAAAAGAAGAAATCAAGAAACTCAAGGAGGAGAAGAACAATGATATTCTCAAGGAAGAGAACAAGAAGCTCAAGATGAAGAAAGAGCATCTCAAGGTGGGATTGAGCAAGTTTGCTAGAGGCAAGCATCTCCAAAGTGAGCTACTCATGAATACCATCATGAAGATGGATAGAAGTGGCATTGGATATATGGCAAGTGTAGAGAAGAAGAAGGCTCAAGCTCAACACCAACAATCAAAGCCAAAGCCAAAGCCAAAGAGATGTTTTGAGTGTGGACAAGAAGGCCACTTTGCTCATGAGTGTCAAACTCCACCACCACAACCCTTGCCCAAGCATGCTAGACCCTTTGCTTTCAATGCTCACTACATGCTTAGAAAAGATTCGAGTGGAAAGATGAAAGTCATGTTCTTAGGTCGCCCCAACAAGAGTAGGCCTAAGAAAATTTGGGTGGCTAAGTCACTTGTTGAGAAGGTGAAGGGCCCTCAACAAGCTTGGATCCCTAAAGCTTGAATCTCTTGTGTGTAGGTGAACTACAAGACCGGTGGAAGTCATTGGGTTATTGATAGTGGTTGCACTCAACATATGACCGGTGATCCCCGTATGTTCACCTCACTAGATGAAGAGGTAGATGGACAAGAGAAAATAACATTTGGAGATAATTCAAAGGGCAAGGTTAAAGGATTGGGCAAAGTGGCAATCTCAAATGATCATTCCATCTCCAATGTGCTCTATGTTGCTTCATTGAGCTTCAACTTGCTATCCATTGGGCAATTGTGTGATCTTGGCTTTCAATGCTTATTCACCGAGAAGGAGGTTGTTGTATCCAAAGTAGATGACAATCAAGTGATATTCAATGGATTTAGATACAACAACTTATATCTAGTTGACTTCACCTCCGAAGATGCAAACTTGAAGACTTGCCTATTCACCAAAACAACACTTGGGTGGCTATGGCATAGAAGACTTGCTCATGTTGGGATGAGCTCACTCAAGAAGCTTATGAAGAATGATTTGGTGAGAGGGTTGAAGGATGTGAAGTTTGAGAAGGACAAGCTTTGTAGTGCATGTCAAGCCGGCAAGCAAGTTGCAAATACTCATCCAACCAAAGCTTTCATGTCAACCACAAGAATGCTAGAACTCCTACACATGGATTTATTTGGACCAACAACATACAAGAGTTTAGGAGGAAATCTCTATTGCCTTGTGATTGTGGATGACTATTCAAGATATACATGGGTGTTTTTCCTTCATGACAAATCCGAAGTTGCATCTTGTTTCAAGAAGTTTGCCAAGAGAGCTCAAAATGAATTTGAAGTGAAGCTCAAGAAGATAAGAAGTGACAATGGCAAAGAGTTTGACAACACAAACATAGAAGCTTATTGTGATGAAGTTGGAATCAAACATGAAGTCTCCGCAACCTATACTCCTCAACAAAATGGTGTAGTTGAGAGGAAGAACCGAACTTTGATCACTCTTGCAAGGACAATGCTAGATGAGTACAACACCCCCGAAGCTCTATGGGCGGAAGCAATCAACACCGCATGTTATGCATCCAACTGCCTATTTCTTCAAAAGTTCCTTGTCAAGACACCGTATGAGTTGCTCAATGGGAAGAAGCCGGACGTCTCCTTCTTTAGGGTGTTTGGTTGCAAGTGCTACATCTACAAGAAGCGGCAACACCTAGGGAAGTTTCAAAGACGTTGTGATATAGGTTTTCTTGTTGGCTACTCATTGAAGTCCAAAGCATATAGAGTATTCAATCATGCCACCGGCTTGGTTGAAGAAACATATGATGTGGAATTTGATGAATCTAACGGCTCCCAAGGAGCACATGAGAATCTTGATGATGTAGGTGATGAACCATTGAGGGAGGCTATGAAGAATATCCTGGTGGGAGACATCAAGCCAAAAGATGATGAAGATGATGTACAAGTCATTAACCAACCTTCTTCATCAAATGTACCACAAGATGGTGAAAAAGATGGGATAGTAGAAAATGAAGATACTCATATCTCCCATGAGCAAATGGTGGTACAAGCACAAGATGTTGATGCTCCACAACCTCCTCCTCAAGTGGTCAATAGAAGAAATACACCTCTCCTACAAGATCATCCACAAGATCTCATCATAGGGAGTCCATCAAAGGGTGTAATGACTCAATCTCAAAAACTTACTTCATTTATCGCTCATCACTCTTTTGTCTCTTGCTATGAGCCTACCAAGGTAGAAGAAGCTCTTAAAGATCCAGATTGGATCAATGCCATGCATGAAGAGTTGAACAACTTCACTCGTAATGAAGTTTGGAATCTTGAAGAGCGACCAAAAGGTGCAAGAGTCATTGGAACAAAGTGGGTGTTCCGCAACAAGCAAGATGATTAAGGTGTTGTTGTGAGGAACAAGGCAAGACTAGTTGCAAAGGGATTCTCTCAAGTTGAAGGTTTAGATTTTGGAGAAACCTTTGCACCGGTTGCAAGATTAGAAGCCATCCGTATCCTTCTTGCATATGCATCACATCATGAAATGAAACTATATCAAATGGATGTGAAAAGTGCATTCTTAAATGGCTTTATTAATGAACTAGTTTATGTTGATCAACCTCCCGGGTTTGAAGACCCTAGATATCCTAATCATGTTTATAGGTTGTCCAAGGCACTATATGGGCTTAAGCAAGCCCCAAGAGCTTGGTATGAGCGCCTTCGGGATTTCCTTATTGAGAAGGGCTTCACCATTGGGAAGGTCGACACCACACTATTCACCAAGAAGCTTGATGGGCATATCTTCATTTGTCAAGTATATGTTGATGATATCATCTTTGGATCATCAAATGAAGACTCATGCAAAGAATTTGGTGAATTGATGTCTAAGGAGTTCGAGATGTCAATGATTGGTGAGCTTACATTCTTTCTTGGTTTTCAAGTCAAGCAAATGAAAGAAGGCATCTTCATCTCTCAAGAGAAATACACAAAAGATCTTCTCAAGAGATTCAAGATGGATGAATGTAAGCCAATCAAGACCCCAATGCCTACCAATGGACATCTCGACCTAGATGAGGGAGGTAACTCGGTTGATCAAACTCTCTACCGTTATATGATTGGTAGCTTGTTATATTTAACCGCATCTAGGCCCGACATCATGTTTAGTGTGTGTATGTGTGCTAGGTTTCAAGCTAGTCCTAAGGAAACACATTTAATTGCCGTAAAAAGAATCCTTAGGTATCTTAAGCACACGCCAAGCATTGGTCTTTGGTATCCCAAATGAGCTTTATTTGAATTAATTGGCTATTCCGATTCGGATTACGCCGGATGCAAAGTTGATAGAAAGAGCACATCCGGAGGGTGCCATTTGCTTGGTAGATCACTTGTGTCTTGGTCCTCCAAGAAACAAAATAGTGTGGCTTTGTCCACCGCCGAAGCAGAATACATTGCCGCGGGTGCTTGTTGTGCACAAATATTATACATGAAATAAACTTTACTAGACTATGGAGTAGTTCTAGAGAAAGTACCTCTTTTGTGCGACAATGAAAGTGCGGTAAAACTTGCAAATAATCCGGTTCAACACTCTCGCACCAAGCATATAGATATCCGCCATCACTTTCTAAGAGATCATGTAGCTAAAAATGATATATCACTAGAAGGTGTAAGATCCGAAGATCAATTAGCGGATATCTTGACTAAACCGCTAGATGAGGCTACATTTTGTAGATTGTGGAATGAGCTCAATGTACTTGATTTTAGTAACTTCACTAAAAATTGAGCTTGTGTTGTCCCTTGCATTCATTGTAATATACAACACGTTTAATTGGTGGCAATGCATATAGGGCTTGTCTAACATGGTTAAGATAACCGCCGAAAAGCGTGTGAAGAAGCTTAACCTTGGATCAAACTTGACAAGCAACTAGATTTACTTACAAGTATTACATATGCATGAATGTTGTTTTGTCGTTTTGTTCCATTTGCCCTCTTGTTGCCTATTTTCTTAAAAAGAATTATAGCATAAGGCAAAATATTTTGAAAAATATGAGGGTTTGAGAGAGGTCACTCACATCAGTCCCAGTTGGTGTTTATTTGGATCTTATTCAAGTTGGGACTTGATTGGGAACAGGCAGCGCGAAGGAAGGTTGAAGGTTTGCTAGAAAAGGAGCACCGGACACTGCACCGGACGCTGCTGTCCAGCGTCTAGTCAGTTCACAGGAGGTGAACTGCTACTGAAGGAGTGACCGGACGCTGCGTCTGTGCGGCCGGTCAGGAAGGGTTCAGCGTCCGGTTGATCAAGGAAGGACTAGCAGTATTGATCGGACCCTGCCTGCATCCGGTCATGGACCACCGGACGCGTCCGGTCCCGATTCCAGAGGTTTTGGACCTCTCTGGAATCGACCGGACGCTGGGTGGTAGCGTCCGATCGCTACCACCGGAGCATCCGGTCAGTGGATCTCGCGCGTTTTTAGGACTCCTTTCTCCGATTCCTTTTTTGTCGCGTGTGGGGAACTATTTAATAGCAAGACCGTACCCCTGTTCGACCTCAACCCGCCGTGACCTAGCCCAAGCCACCGCCACAGCCTAGCCGCGCACCACCTACGCCGGTCACCTCGCGCCCGCGCCGCCGAGCCCTCAGCCGAGCTACGAGCCCCGTCCTCGCGTGCCACCACCGGCCCGTTGCAGCCACGCGCTGCCGTCCCGCGTGCCACTACGCCTGCTCAGCACCACACCGTGCTCCAGCCTCCTCGCGCCTTAGCTCGCCGCTCCACCGTCGCCAAGGCTGCCGGTCTTCACGCCGAAGTGCCCTAGCCTTACCATCCCCTTGATTGGTAAGGCAAGCTTTATTTTTCAATCTTGATCTATACATTGGTGACCTAGATCGATTCGTTGTCTCTGATTCTCCATTACATTCAGGACATTTACCCTAACCCTAGCCCGGTTCCAAGGATCCCCCGCGTGACATCTTATCTATTCTCGGTTTGCGGATCATCAGGTAGAAAGCCATACGATTCAAATTCGCATCTACATTGCTTTCTCTATTAGGGTTTCGCATCTATTAGACATATGGTATTTATTTGTATATCCATCTATTCTATTGTGCAGCGAGTCGGTTCCGTTGTGTTTTGTCTGGCAGTTGGCAGTCAACTTGGAGCCAAGCTCGCGAGTAAGGATCGAGGCCAAGCCTCGAAAGCGGCAGTTTGACAGTTGATCTTCATCAGCGACAGTTCACCATCTTGTCAGTTCAGATGGCTCGCACCAAGAATGTTGGTGGTGGCCCAGGTGATGATGATCGGAGGCCCCCGCCTCGCCAGCCAGCCAGATCTAAAGGCAAGTCAACCAAGCAGGTAACATCCAAGAAGCGGAAGTACCCCAACGTAGAGACAGCGAGAGCAGTAGCTGTTGCGGAGGCCGTAGAGCGTGCCGAGAGAGGTGGTACCCGCAGCGGAGTTATCATTGTAGATCAGCCAGTTTCACCCGCAGTCAGAGCTGCAATCGAGGATGTTGAGCGTCATCACGGTAGTCTAGCTGGGACTGCCACGCTTGTAGGACGATGGGTTGCCATTGAGGAGGGTCCATCAGCACAGCAGCAGCCCCCACCAGCAGAGCCTCAGCCAGCCCAGGAGACTCAGGAGGGTCAGGAGACCGAGTCAGCACCTTAGCTACGCCGCTTGAGTCATACCAGTGCTGCAGTTCCACCGAGGCCAGTTACACAGCGTAGGGGTTCATGCCCTCCGCCCAGACCACAGGGTCTGCCTCTAGTGGTTCACCTCGACTTGAGGGCCGCTATAGCTAGGTAGGTTCAGCAGCTGCGGTTTGTTGAGTTTGAGGTTTGGTTTCCTCCGAGGAGGGATGAGAGAGCAGCTGAGGGGTTCTACACGCCACTGCAGGAGGATTTCTACAATGCATATCTTAATAGTGGAGTAGTGTTCAGATCACAGAGGGTCTGTCAGATAGAGTCCATTATGGCAGCAGCCGGAGAGAGCATTCGGCAATACTTGTCATATTTGCCAGGACTGACAGATTTGATTGGACGGACAGGCATATATGTACCTTCTTGGGTCCGTCAGTTTTATGCCTCACTCTACATCGATCCTCATCATAGATTCATTCACTTTGCTTTCAAAGGCAAAGACTACAGAGTGACTAGTGGCAGAGCCAGGGAGATACTGAGACTATAGGAGCAGCCTATAAAGATGCATGAGGTTTGCTATGGACAGCAGGAGCCTCCCAGGCGTCCTCATGGAGGGCAGGTGCCCCCTACAGATTTAGTGTGGCATTGCTTCAAGGAGCCATTTGGAGAGGGGTCGAGCAGGAACCCCAGTGACTTGACTCCTATAGTGAGGATACTAGAGGCCATCATCAGGAGGACACTGCTTCCTAGGTTGGGATACAGGGAGGGCCTGACTCGCTTACAGCTCTGGCTTCTCAATGCCATCATGTAGATGATAGTATTTGACATCTAGGACCTCCTTCTTTCAGAGATGGAGGATACTATAGTTGAGGGATTCAAGGGTCGTAGGCAGCTTCCCTATGCTCACTGGATCATGTTCCTCATCCACAGAGTTGTGCTTGATAAGCCCCCTAGCATGATGGATGAGTATACAAGTGCCACTACAGAGTTCATAGCCTACAACCTGTCATAGAGGATCAGACACACCACTCCTCAGGCACCTAGATAGCCTAGCCATCATCCCAACGTGCCAGAGTTCACAGCTCAGCAGGATGAGATCATCAGAGGGATTGCAGCCACTGAGGAGGAGGAGCTAGAGGCACAACAGGAGTTGAGCGAGTATAGTGACAGCTCCGACGATGACTACCAGCCTATACCTCAGATGCCTTCACGCAGACATGATGCAGAGGCCGGTTGCTCCAGTTCTGCACCACCTGCTCCGCAGACAGACCCCACTCTCATAGCTATTCTTGAGCGGATGCAGCAGGATCAGACACGATAGGCACAGGAGACAGCTACCAACTTCGCACAGTTTCAGGCTCATTAGGACGAGTTTCAGCGGCAGCAGCAGCTCCTTCAGCACCAGCAGTTACTTATGCAGCAGCAGTTCATGGGATTCATGCAGCATGTAGTGACAGCCATTGGGATCCCACTGCCACAGACTTCGCCCCAGCTTGCACAGCCTCCTACCACTTCGACGACTCCAGTAGTACAGCCCATCGGGCTCCCAAGTCAGGGACAGCCTCCAGCTCAGTTTACTTCACCTCCTGTACAGGTGTCCCAGTGGTTAGCCTCACCTGGTGTAGCCCCGCAGTTCACTCCTTATCACACGGGTTTCTCACCAGAGCAGTCTTCCTTGCTATTCGTGCCTGACATGTCAGTCTCCAGGAGTCTTGGAGCATCTTTCAGCGAGTTGACTAGCATGCCTACTCTGCCTCACATGCATACTGCCGGTCTGTCTGCAGTAGCTCCAGCTATCATGACTACTCAGAGGCTCCCCTCATCTGTTGCCTCGTCAGATCCTACGATAGACATACTTGCAGCTTCACAGGCAGCACCAGCCCCAGCTCAGACCCAGACCGCTTCAGCGACACTTCCTGCTTTAGAGGGTCAGTCAGTTCAGAGCTCAGGGTCCGATGATGATGGCGCCCAGTTCCATTTTGCTCCACGTACTTCAGCGCCCGACTCGTCCGCTGCAGCCCCGCCGACCGACCCTTAGGTTTTGGTGTTTGACGCCAAAGGGAGAGAGGGTTTGAGTATGTAGACTTAGGGGGAGCGAGTTTTAGGGGGAGCTAGTTATCTAATATTAGCTTATTATATACATTTGGAGTTTTATTTGTGTGATACACTATTACTTATGCATTCGTGTGTTTACTTTCATGCATACTATTATATATATGTGATAGTGCTATCTATGTAATTGTGATATTTGACATGTGTGATTTCTACTTTGCATTATCTATATGTCATATCACTTGTGTAATGCTCATTTGCCTTTTGCTTCCGCATTTATACTTCGAAGCAAATGAGCTTTGTTAGTTGTACTCATGATTAATTCATATTCTTTGAGTACATTGTGTTGGCTTGGGTCATATAAGCTTGACTAACTCTTTTGTTCTTATTGACAAAAGCTTATATAAACCAAGCCCGTCAAAAACCTCACTCCACAACATACTCGAGGTAGTATTGTCATCAATCACCAAAAAGAGGGAGATTGAAAGCATCTAGGCCCCTAGTTGGATTTCGGTGATTAATGTCAATACAAGATTACTATGACTAACGTGTGTTTTGCAGAGGCAATTAAGTTAGGTCATGGTAATGGAGATCAATTAGGCAATCGAAGTTGTCATGCCCCTACGATGGAAATCGTTTCGGTTTTCAAAGGATGGACGACAAGGTTAAGGATAACTAGTTCTAAGTGTCGATTGGAGTTGGAGAGACACTTAGAGTAGTTTAGGACTTTGTTTTTCCTTTGGCCATACTATGAAGGGGGGTATGAACGGGTAGCTTGACCTAGTTGAGTCTAGTGAGTTAGGTGTGGTGCACACTTGTTTAAACTAGCTCTAGGTAGCTCCTATGAATGCCCAAGATCCTATGGAGCAAACTTCATTCACATATGTTCGAATGTTGGAAGTGAATGGAGGGTCAAACACTGACCGGACGCTGGCTCCGGTGCGACCGGACGCTGGCCGCAGGGTTCGGTCAGTTCATTTGACTGTGAAGAACAAGTCTGGAGTGACCGGATGCTGGAAGGTCATGTGACCGGACACTGAGGGCTAGCGTCCGGTCAACTCCAGTAAGGGTCCAGACTTGGGAAAGAGTGACCGGACGCGTCCGGTCAGTGGTGATCGGACCCTGAGTATCTAGCGTCCGGTCGTTTACAGTAAGCATCTAAGAGCGACCGGATGCGTCCAGTCGGTACTGACCGGACCCTGACAGCGTCCGGTCATCATTTGAAAACTGTTCGTGGGTTGAACTGACTAGAGCGTCCGGTCAAAACAATCGGAGCGTCCGGTCATCCCGCAGAAGCTCATAACGGTTCGTTTTTCAGGCTGCCTTATAAATAGAGGCTCCACTCGTGAGTGGAGCAACTTTTACTCATTCCAACAGCTGAGAAACACGTTTGTGAGTGCCAAGAAGAGCAAGGTCCTAGTGAGGTGTTTGTGATTTGAGAATCCAAGAGAGTAGCCTCACTAGCAAATCAAGAGTAGCAAAGTGTGCATCCATCTTCTCATTAGGCTTCGCGTGGTCAAGTGAGAGTTCGTGCTTGTTACTCTTGGTGATCGCCATCACCTAGATGGCTTGGTGGTGATCGGGAGTTTGGTGTTCACCCGGTGGAGCTTGTGGGTGACCCAACTCAAGTTGTGAGCGGCTTTGGGTGATTCGCCGCGACGGAGTGTCGAAGAATCAACCCGTAGAGAGCACTTGATCCTTGCGCGGATCAAGGGGGTGCTACACCCTTGCGCGGGTGCTCCAACGAGGACTAGTGGGGAGTGGCGACTCTCCGATACCTCGGCAAAACATCGCCGCGTTCCTTTCTCTCTCTATTTACTTTAAGCACTTACTTTGAGTATTTAATTTGAGCAATTCAATACTTGTTTTACATCCATAGAATTGATTGCTAGAGTAAGTTTGGAACATAGGTTGCGAGGTTGTTGTGCATTAGTTTGATATAAACACTTTTCTAGGCACAAGGGGTTAATTAGGCTATCCATAGTATTTGATTAGTGCAAGAGAATTTAGAATTAGCCCAATTCACCCCCCTCTTGGGCATCTTGATCCTTTCACTCACCAATCTTTTTGTGATTCTGGAGTGAAATGTCAGAATGAAGGTCATCCACCATGAGGGAGTCAGTGTTGAAGGCCTTTGTTGCAAAGGGGTTCCTGCCGCCGAAGGAGGTGGTGCACTGGAAGGTTCCCGAGAGGGAGGAGTTCCCACAATCGCGGCCTGGCAAGGTGGTGTCCTTTCTTACCTTCCATGAGTGCGGGTTAGGGTACCCCACACACTGGTTCCTGTGTGGGCTTCTCAATGAGTGGGGCCTAGAGCTGCTGCACCTTAGTCCAACGGGGGTGCTGCACATCGCTGGGTTCGTCAACATATGCGAGGATTTCCTCAGGATGGAGCCGCATGTGGATTTCTTTTGGCGGCTGTTCTCTAGGAGAGCCTTGATGGTGGGGAATCCGACCGAGATCACGCTGGTGGGGGGTTTCACCCTGCAAAGGAAACCAAGCATGGGAGGCTCGTATCCCACGTACCTCCCCTATGACTCCAACTAGGGGTGGCATGGGGAGTGGTTTTACATCAGTAATCCAGTGGAGGCGCCATTCCCGGCGTTCACCGGTGAGAGGCCGAAGAAGCAGGAAAGTTGGTCGTGGGGTTGTGCTCGCA
This sequence comes from Miscanthus floridulus, assembly GCF_019320115.1. Lineage (NCBI taxonomy): Eukaryota > Viridiplantae > Streptophyta > Magnoliopsida > Poales > Poaceae > Miscanthus > Miscanthus floridulus. The sequence continues at coordinate 85,732,951 of NC_089597.1, forward strand.
AGGAGAGGAAGAAGGTGGAGGTCATCGAGGAGGAGCTCCGGAGGCTTGTGCGGTATAGTCTTGACGGGGTGTGGGTGTTTCACACCCTCTACCGTCACTGGGTTGCGCCATTGGTGGAGAGGACATGACCGAAGTGGATGTACAGCAGCCCATCAGATCCAGACCATGCGTCACCGGAGGATCTACTAAACGACGAGGTCTAGAGTCGCCTTGACTGGGTGCTATAGCTGAAACCCAACGAGAAGGTCAAAGGGAAGCCCGCGCCTTTCAACTCTGCAATCATATCCAGACTGGTATGCTCCCTCCTCCTTAGTCCGTACTTCTTTCTCTGCTTTTCCTATTTTTTTGATTTGGAGCCACACGTTCCTCAGGGGCTTAGAGTTTACAAGTCCTGGCCGCACCTTCCCAAGAGTCCAAAGGGCATGGCCTAGTAGGCCGCTCTAAAGGAGGCGACGGATGCCAGGAAGAAGAAGAAGGCCAAGGTGGACCACCAGAAGTATAAGAAGGAGAAGGAGGTTGCTTGGCGCGTGAAGGCCGGGGAGAGAAAGAGCGACATTGAGTCTGAGCTCGAGTTAGAGGATCCCACGGATGTGGACGACATGGTTTTCTCTGAGGAGAAGGAAAGTCGGGAGGTCATTGTGACCTCGGCAGAGTGTCGCGACCCTACAGCAACGTCCACCGGTGATGAGCAGGAGGCCACGCGGCGTGCGGTGGTTCCCACGTCGAGGAAGCGTGCAGTGAGCGTGGACGTCATCGGTGAATGGGAGGCCAAGAAGACACGGTCACCGCGCCCTTCGACGATGTCGCCGGTCCCATCGCCGCCTGTGGCGGATGTGGTTGAGCAAGCCGGGCGGTCTGTGGAGCAGGCTAGGACTTATGCGTCGCTGGGACCAGTGCTAATGCGTGATTCATAGCCGAGGAAGGCCCCGCCTGCTGCGACCGTGGTCGAGCAAGCCGGGCGGTCCGAGGAGCAGACTAGCATCCGTGCATCGTGCGACTCGTAGTCAGAGGATGCCCCGGCCACTGCTCTGGTCGAGGAGTCCCAAGCCGAGGGTCATGGCGACCCGTAGGCTAGGCAGTAGCTGGTTGGGATGGCTCCGCCCCTGGCTAAAGTGAGGGGGCGCGGGTTGCAGCTTGGGAGCGGTCCTTGCCTTGCAGGCCCGTCGACATCGGGTCTCACCTTTAGAGTCATGCTGCTTACCTCTCGGTACGTTTTTCTTTGTTTCTTTCTGATCTTTCGCTATTGAGCCTTTTTTGGAGTGTGACTTACCCGCACCTTTTGTTAGTGGCTGGGAGATGTCAGGGTTGAGCATCGCCCCAACTCCCATGTAGGAGGCATGGAGACCCACCCTACAGCATGTCGTGGCAAGTGGCGAGGGGAATAGGGTGGCGGCGGCGAGCCCTTCCCTTCTGGGGGTGGTTGTTGCTATAGTACCAGCGGTAGCATCAGCATTGGCGGCGATTCTGGTGCCAACAGCGGAGATCACATCAGAGGTAACCCTTGTGGCCCCTCCTCCATCAGCTGTGGTGGAAGAGGAGAGGGAGACCGAGCTCCTTGCCTCACCAGGTGGAGGGCTGCATAGCTCACCTTCGTGGTCGGAGTGGAAGCCACCGGGGAGAGACATGGCCGGGGAGGAGTTAGAACGCCCAGCGGTGGCCTGCGCAACCAAGGTGGTGGACATCCCATCCGATGATGAGGTTGACGACATAGAGGAGCCGCCGGTGTCATCGTGGGAGCTGGCGGTGGTTCCATCGGAGGCTGGGCCCTCCGGTGGGCTACCGGAGGTTGACTTGGAGTGGCCCTGCCTCGAGGACCCAGGAAAGGTGCGGTTCGTCCTTTAGGATTCACAGGAGCATCAGCTCTGGGACATCCTTAGGGAGCAAGGACATGCCACGGTGTCCGAACTCGCTAACCTGTCCATGAAGCTCGGAGACGCCCAAGAGCGGGTTAAGTCTGCCCAGCAGTTAGTCGAGGTCGACCTACAGCTTGCTGTAGAGGTGAGCTTCCCGTACTTGTTCTTGACCCCTGCATCTTTTGTTGGTTGCCTTATCATGCTTGTTTTTCATAGAGTCTGAAGGGGATGTCGTCCCGTAAGTCCTGCTTCCTCCGAACGGAGCACGCCCGAGTGGCTGAGCTTGAGCGTCAGCTAGAGTTCGCTCGCTGCGAGTCTTAGGACCAGGCGGTCGAGGCGACCATGGCATGGGCAGAGGGGCAGCATGCAGTAGAGCGGTCGACCGCCGTCGAGTGAGGGCTTAAGGTGGCAAAGGCCCGTCAGGCAGAGACCAAGGCGGGGTTGCGGACGTCCATGGTGCACACCAAGGCAGCGCTCCAAGAGTCCCTAGTGGCCCTCGAGTTAGAGCGGAGTGCTTTGGTGTCAGAGCGAAGCGCCCTAGAGTTGGCACGAAAGGCCCTGGAGTCAGAGTGGAAGGCCCAGTCGGAGGTAGACTGGGAAGTGCTCGCACTTTGGGGCCGGGTGATGGGGACGGATGAGGAGAACGCCCGGCTGTGCACGTAGGTGACTCGACAGGTGGAGGAATTCTCCGTCCTTGAGAACTTCCATGTTGGTACATACCTTTTCTATTTTTCATCGTGTTGGTTTTTCCTTTAGCCTATTTCTAAGCTTGTCGTCCTTCTTTCAGAGCTGGGTGGAAGGGTGAAGACACTAGAGCGGGACCTAGAGGCGATCAAGGCGACCTTCAGCCAAAATGCAGAGGAGCTAGCCAAGTCCCATGAAGAGTGACGTGCTCTCGAGGGAGATCTTGACCAGATCTGCAACGTTGCCCAGCTCGTTGTCTCGAAAGTCTTCGGGTCGGCTCCAAGCACTAGCGCGCCCGCTGTCCAGCTGGCGGAGGTCCCGGATGCGGTCCGAGACCTTATCAGGAGTGGGCTATTCTACGGAGCATCGAGGGTGCTGACTTTGGTGGCGATGCACCACCCAAACCTAGACTTCTCTACTATCTATAGTGGGTATGTTGAAGGCTTGAGCATGGAGGACATCCAATTGATCGGGGAGAGCTTGTTGCCGCACGCAAGGTCGGTGGCAGAGCAAGTCTCTGCTGATTGGGTGATGGACGTCCATCATGAAGACTTGGCCAGAAGCATGCATGGGGAGGATGCTACCTAGTCTACGGATGGCGTGGAGCCTAGGTCGGAGGTGAATGTCGCCTCGGCTTTGACCAAGCCGAATGTCGTGCCGCCAGGGAGTGAGCAGCATGTGCCTTCGTTGGTCGCACCGACAGCAGATGTCATTGGGCCGGTCCAATAACTTATAAAATATAAGTAGTTTAGTGAGCGTAAAAAGTTTAAGTTCGTGGGGGAGCCCCTGTGTAAATGTTCCTGTGTGCTTAATGACTATGGTATGTTTTGGTTTCTATAATGGAGTCACTCCGTTCGGGGAAGCTTGTTCCCCTTTTGTTCCTTAGTTTTTTCCTTAGCATAATTTTGTTTTTTATTCTTTCTTTCTCGTACCTACCTATTTGTCCCATAGGCTGTGACCTTGGGAGTCTAGGGCGTGGCCCGTGAGGCTATGCTACTCATAACCGTAGGATAAGGCGGGGTGTGATCGGTCGAAATGTTTTTAAAGCAAAGCTACATAAGGCAAATTAAAGGAACAAACTATCCTTTTGGTTGGGTAGGAAGGAATTTCACCATATGATAGTAAACAAAATAGAGAGGTAGTAGTGTACCCTAGTGGAGCCCTCGAGTGCCCCTGGGCGAAAAGTGCTCGGGTCGGGGTGCTCTTATAGGACCATACGTAAGTAAATAATGGTAAGACTAAAACTTAGGGGAAGAAAAACAACATAGCTGTTCCAAGCGTTCAGAGAGAATGTCATCGTTGTTGTCCTTCAGTCGGTAGGCGTCCGGTCGGATCACTTCAACCTTCAGTCGTCCGGATCCTTGCCCGCTTGCTTCTTCGCCTTTCTCTTCCTTTGGCCTACCAGCCTGCCACAGAAGGCACTTGAGGAGCTAGCAGTCCTTGTAGAGGTGTTTGATGGGGTAGTTGTGGTTGGTGCACAGGCTTTCCATGAGCTCATGGAAGTCGCCTAGAGGGTCCTGCTGGGGCTACGTGCCCACGTGATCAGCCATGGCATCCAATGTGGAGTTGGCCGGCCGGTGGCGATCCTTTCTGTTCTTTTTTCCCCTCTGCATGGAGGGGCCCTCATCCTGATCCTAGCATTTGGCCTTTCCTTTGCCCCGGCCTCTGTTGGAGCATGGTGGGAGCGGCGCTCGCTGGATGTTTTGGACATAGGTCCATGGTCCCAGGCCATCAGGGCTGGGACTCCAGTCCCTGCTGTGTGTGTCTCGGTTCGGCCAGAGCCACGCATAGACAGGCAGTCGGTATGGAGCGGTCATCAAGTCAAGGCGAGGTGCTAATGCGGCCTCCTATGCCGCGCTCGGTGGCCATCATGGTGATTGGGTGGAGCGACCCATCTGCTGCATCCCCATTCCCCTAGTGGGGAGTGAGGTCATGAGTTGGCGTCATGATACGGAGCTCTTCGCTTGTTGCATGACGGCGGTCTCCACTAGTGCTTGGAGGTTTCGGTGGATTGCCTGTTCATGAGGGTCATTCGGCTCAGACAGGCCACACAGGAGCATTGTCATGGCGGCGATGTTCTGACTAGCCTGAGCGAACTGTGGGGGATCGGCCCCCCTATCCATGGTGTTGCGCTGGACCTGACGGGCATGACCCTAGATGCCGCTCGCTGGTCTATGCGCACGGGGGCACAGTGTGGTGCACCGAGCACGCTGGCGTAGTCAGTGGCTGATGCAGCCACTATTGTCGTAGTGCCTCGTTGTGCTCCCATGTGAGCTCAAGGGTCTCCGCACAAGAGTCTGGTGAGGTGTTAGTCTATGAGGACTCTGCTTCCACCGGTGGTTGTCTTGGGGCGTCTGCCATGGTGTACTCCTAGGACAGACGGTGGCAAGGTGCCATGTCGCCGATGCTGGAGTCATCACTCTTGCCATCATCATCCATGAGGTTGAGGAAATAGGTGGGAGCATAGTCCGCCATTCCCACGAATTCGGATGCGAGAGGCGGCGACGCTGGCATCCTTCGGAGCCCCGGGCATATGCGTCCATGGATGATGTGAGGCCATAGGGGAACCGGTCATATGGTGGTCGCATTGGGGACAATAGGGTTCCTCTAGGTAATTGGCAGAAGATAGAGAATAGTAAGTAAATAACAACATGTACATTACTCACAGCGGGGTTTGAATAGAGAGTTTGCTCGAAAAGAAGCGCATATGCTGCGTCGTTGAAGTCGTGCATCCCGAAGTCGATGGAGGGCACCCCTCTGACGGGTGCCGGGACGTGAGCCTCCTTGTGGAGGTGTAGTACGCCAAGCCGGTCGGCGATGAAGTGCAGGCTTTTGAAGAGGAAGGCCTGAGATGGCTCAAAGACGGGTGGAACCCACATCCCAACAGGCGAGCGTGCGAGAAACTCCAGCGAGCCGAAGTGAATCATATCGGCCGAGCCCGCCACGACGAGGGTGGCGGAAAAGTGGGCCATCCAATGACCAAAAAGTGTTGAACATACAGCATCTTCCCCACAGACGACGCTAACTGTTGGTACAGAAAGTAACCAACTAGTGAATATTTGTAGTTTTGTCGTACCTTATGATCGGAGGTGGCCTAGCACTCAATGACACAGGGTTTATACTGGTTCAGGCAACGTGCCCAACATCTAGTTTGAGTCGATCGGTGACTTTATTCCTGAGCCTAGGTGCTCGAAGTCTGTAGTGGGGTTACAAACGAGAAGGAGAAAGGTAGGGTGTACGAGAGGTCCGGTCGGCTCCGGTCGGAAGGGCCGAGAGCGACAGGAGCTCCGCTATGAGCTAAGTGTTCAAGCGTGTGCTTGAGGTCCGGACCTGGCAGTTCTGTGGTTGTGAGCTAGTGAACTTGATCGATCCAAAGGGACTAAGCTTGAATCAACTTGGGTTAATCTGGTCTATTGGGAGAGAGCGCATCTCCTTTTATAGATGAAGGGGGTGGCCTTACAAGTGAGAGGGAGAGAGTACGAATGCTTCTAAGCCTTGTTGCCCACGTCGACGGGTGCATGATAATGGTAGGTGCCCACAACACTATTGATGTCACTGTAGAATGTCAGATGCATGTGGGAGGTTACGTCGTCTTGTTCGAGTATGGCAGATATCGGTATCTGCTATACTGTTTATGCCTAGAGGCATGTGAGGGGTTTCACCATGTGCACTCGGTATGGTAAATCCTGGTGCCCATAATACTATCGATGCCTAGGGGCATGTGGGGGGAGCCTTACCGTATGGGAGTCAATGGCGCCCGCAATACTATAGGGAAAATGTCGGCGCCTACAACACTATGTGTGTCAGGGAGGTTGTAGAGTACTATTCCTATAGGCGTTCAGGGTATGGTTCCTGGTATCATGGTTTGATTTGTGTGCCCTGCCTAGCTTTCTCCATTTGTTCCCTAGTCCTTTCTAAGCGGGCGTCCTTGGTCGGTTGGTCCTAGTTGGCTCTGGTTGCGGCAGTCGAAGAAGAGCGGTGAGCTGGGCTTCTATGAACCCTGGTCGGAGACGCGAGGTCAGAGTCAGAAGTAGTCCTCAGGCCTGGCCTTCCGATCAGAGAGGCTATCAGAGGCGACTGGAGTCCGAAGTGAGCGCTCTAGTTGGAGAGGTGGGCCGAAGGTAGCGCTCTAGTCGAAGAGGTGGGCCGACGGTAGCGCTTCGGTTGGAGAGGTGGGCCAAAGGATTCGATAAGCGGGCGTTGTTCCTCCTCGGCCAGACCTTCTGGTCGGTGACTGGACCGCCCTTTTGGCTTGTTGTTTTAGACTCTTGGGTCGGCCCATGAGTTGCGTGCTATCTGCTTGGGCCAAGCCTTGGCATGGAAGCCGGTCCCCGAGGGACCCCGGGTTTATGAACCTAACACATACTAAGGCTATGCCTAAGTATGTTGCTCCTAACTTGAGAGGACCCAAAATTATTTGGGTACCATCAAAAAGTGGATGATTGATTGTAGGTACCATCGGCATTGGAGACTTGATTCAATTGATTTCATATTGATCATCATATGTTGAGTCAAGATATGAAGTTTAGTGCACATCCAAACCCAATGCCATGATAATTGAGTAAAGTCCAAATATGCTACATCATACAAGTGCTATAATTCAAGTTGTTGGTAATTCATTGGATATATTTGATGGTTTGCAAATAGTTGAGTTGAAGCTTGCAAGTTGGATGATCATGAGCTAACCAAGGTATATCTCTTGTTGATCATTTCATTTGGGTGCATATGAGTTGATTGAATTGGATAAATATGCAATGTTGCTTGCTATAAGATGTTTGAATGGATACTTGCTTAGTAATCAAGTTTGGATTGATTTGTGTTGGATAAGTTCGTAAGATGACATTTAGTAAGTGGATTGAATGTATATATGTCTTATGTAAGTATTCAAATAAGTTAGTTTCAAGTTTGATTCATATTTGATGAAGTATAGCTCAAGTGATTGAAATCTGTCCTATATTGAAAATCTGAGTGAGCTGTGATCTTAGCCATATTTGAGTGATCAAAACTTATTGGATTGGCATGAAAATTGATGTACATGTTCTAGACTTATGGTATGAGATGCTGTAGAAATTTCATGAAAATTGGATAGGAAATGCTTCAGTTTTGGAGTGGTTCTTGTCAGCTATAGTGCAGCAGTTGTCAGCATGTAGCAGTGGTTGAAGAATTGAAATCTGGTAGCAATCTAGAAGTAAAATGAAACTCAAATTTGTACAGCTACTATATAACTTAGTGAAGCACATATCCACAAAATTTTGTGGTATTTGGATTTTTACTTTGGGAGATATGCTTATTTCTTTGAAGGGTACATAATCTGCCAGAAAAGTGACAAATGTTGGATTGATCTAGAGTCACTTTGATTGAAATGTCCTCAAGTTGGAAACATGTTTACAAGTGTTTGAGGTACCTAAGTTTGGTTTTGAGATGATCTAGAAGCATGACAAGCAAAGAGTACAAGGCCATTTGATTGTGGAATGTATTTTGCACACTTTTGGTACTCAAGGTGAAGATCAAGATCAAACTCAAGTTGAAGATGAAGTTTAAGTTCTAGATATGATTAGAGATCATTTGGTAGAAAGAAAAGGACTTAAACAAGTAGAAAGAAAATGACTTAAAGAAGGAATCAAGGTTACTCATCAAGTTAAGTCCATCAATTGGATCAATCAATCAAGCCATTTCAAGTGAGTATCAAGAATGATTCTTTGGAGAGAGATCACTTCTCCCTAGTGTAGGGGCTTGTCGCCTATGAGTAGGTAAACCAAGTGTGATACTTGGAAGGCTAACATGGAAGTGCTGATCTGAGGGACATTTGAGATGCTTAGTTAAAGCAATCAAAAGGGTTGATCAAGAAAAACAAGCAACACCCAAAAGAGAGCTAGTCATGATATTTCAAGTGGTATTCTCAAATTGATGCTCTCATGCAAGTAAAGATGAAAAGATAAAGCAAGCCAACCACAACAAGAAAGTGCACTTGATCATAAGTGGTATTCATTTCATATGGGTGAAGAGTGCAATTCAAAATGGTGTCTATTGGTCTTCACCAAGCTTATAATTGGACTTCACATTGCTATTGGAGTAATGAATTGGAATCTATGTGACTATCCTCTACTCCAACATAGCAAAGGTATCATTATAATATGCATGCTCATTTCATCCCTTACTAGTCTGCGGTTAGTGCATATAGTTCATACTTCATAGGATCATGCATAACAAATGAAATGTTTAAATTCATAGCCTACCACTATTGCTTGAATAATTAGTTGATCTAGTGGTTAGTATATGAATTTGTTCATGAGCCAGTGAACCCAAGTACTTGGCTCAATTTGGATTGCTAACAAGTGACAAGTACAACATTGGCAAGATAACCCTTGTAAGAGGTGTGAAGAAGCTTGTCATTGGTTCAAACTAGACTTGGAATCCTAGGCAAATCAATTTAGTTCAAGTCAACCATACAAGCTCATGATAAGTAACAAGAGTACAAGCACAAGACAACAATGCAAATAGATATCTAGTTTGTTTGTTTCAAATGGTATCTAGACTCAAGTATTTCATAAAATTCACAAGTGATGTCTAGATCAACTCACAAGTGATATCCTATAAGTGCACTCATGAAGATAGTAAATGTTCAAGAAATAGTTTTTATTGAAAAATCCAACAAGTGGTTGCATACTAGAAGATTCTTTCAAGTGGTATTACATCTACACATGGTATCAATCATGCAAGACGATGGTTCCATAAGTGATCCTCAACTTTAAGTGATCATCAAATAAAGAATGCATCCCTCATCTACAAGAGCTCAAGTGTATCAAATGGATGACCCATGCTATCACATAGGGGGAGGTGTCCCACAAATTAATATCAAGATCAAGGATCCTATGCGTGGTATCTCAAGAAAGCCCTACACAAGATACAAGTGGTACAAGTTACAAGTGGTATCTACAAGTGGTGTCATTCCAACAATCAAGTGATGTCCATAAAAAATGCAAGATTCAAGCCTCAACCATCTACCCCAAATGCATACCTTTGCATCAATGAGAAGCACACCTTTTGTGGAAATTGATGATAGAGGGGGAGAGATTGTACAAAGATATGAAAGCTTTGAGATTGAGATTGAGATTGAACAAGGGGGAGAGGTAACATATGAAAGCTTTGGGAAAGATTGAAACAAATAAGTAGAGGTTGGACATGAACATGGACAAAGAGGGAGCAACTTTGAAGAAAAGAGATGGATCAAAATTCTTGGACAAGAGAAGCACACAACTAGGGGGAGCAAGCTCATGAACTTTGATTGATTGCATTTGATATGTGCATATTGATTGCTTGCTTGCATTGCATAAGTTCTTAAATTCAATATGCATGCTTGTGTGATGTATGCTAGTTATAGAATTTGATTGATGAAATGAAAACTAGCATGCATAGGATGATAGCTGTAACACCTCTAGTGTTTTGACCTAGCACTAAAATTGACATGTCATCATATGCATTGCAAAGCATTCATAAAGTAGAAAATTTTGAATGCATACACTAAATGAGATTTATTTCATAAGTTGTTATTTTATGTGTGATGCGATTCAAAACCCTAAATAAAGATCATGACCACTAGGGTCAAATTTCATGTGATCATGTGAGGCCATGTGTCATTTGACTCAAATAACCCTAATGGGCCATGTTACTGGTCAAAAATCAAAGTTAAAGTAAAAAGGTAAACAAATCAAATTTTAATTCAAATTCAAATCGTAAAAGTCCTTTTTGCCCCTTTTGACTAAATCAAAAACCATTTGAAATTTGGGGTTGAGGCAAAAAGCAAAGTTGAAAATTATTTTATAAGGATCAACTTTGGTATTCAAAGTTTTTAAAGTTTACATATAAAATTTGGAGTAATTTTGAAATGATTCAAATACTCAAATGCACCCCAAATTCAAATTTCAAAATGGAGGTAGAATTTGAAAATGTTCCTTGAAGCAAAGTTGTAGAGTTTGAAAAGTTGAGCAACTTTCATTTTTGGAGATTTTCAACTTCTTTAGAAAAAATTATGAGTAATTTGTAAAATTAACGAAGTGGCAATTCTGTAAATACTTCAAAAATCAAAATCAGCCGAGCGCCACCTCTCTGCTTGCTGCCGGCGCCACGCAGTTGTCGTCGCTGATCGATTTGCGTCGCTTCCTCATGCGTTGACATGCAGCAAGCTTTGTGGCGAGCTCGTGCGTGAGCTATCGACGCCGGGCGCGTTCTCCCCGGCTATAAATAGGAGCACCGCCGCCGTCGCTCTCCGTTTTCCCCTCTGCTCTGCTCCGCCGCCAGTCAGCTCCACCGCTCGCCGTAGCCACCATCAAACCACATCCATCGTGCCTAGCTACGCCAACACGATCGCCTCGGCCTTGCGCTCCTCTTCGGCTTGCTCGTGTCGCTTGTGTTGGCCGGAATCGCCCGGCACAACGCGTTCTTCCCCAAGACCGGCCGGAGCTCCGCCACCATCGACCTCGCCATGGCCAGGATGTTCCAGCCTGTCTCTGTCTTCACCAAGCACACCGGCGTGATCGTGGTGAGCTCCTGAGTGTGATGCTCGCTTCGCTTTAGTCTCTACTGCTTCGTTGCTGGGGTTACGCCGTGCGCCGTCGTGTCCGCGCTGCCATGGCCGGCGTGGAGCTTCCTCCGGTGTGCCTGCTGCCATTTTGAGGGCTGGGTTAGATTCGCGGCACGTTGTAGATCATGTAGGTGCAGTCTGCCTCGCTGGAGCGTCACCGTCGATGCGTTTTGGCCGACCGGTGATGGCAGCGCCGTCGTATGCCTTGTCTGTGTCACTGACAGCGGGGTCGGGTTGTTAGTGAGAAAGAAAGAGAAGAACAGTAAGGTTTTGATATTTTTTGAATTTTGAATAGTGCTAAAACTTTGGGAATTTGTAGGAAAATAATCATAGCTCCAAAAATTCTGAAAAATTATGTGTAGCTTCTGTACTTGTTCTGTATGGTTTAAAAATATGAAACTTGAAATTTGAATAAATTTTTAATGTTCAAATATTCAGTCCATTAATTGATAAATGTAATTTCCATGATTTTTGTAGGCCACTGTATAATTCTAAAAATTATAAATTTGTTTTGGTACACTAGTTTGTCATGAGGAAGCTTACATAAAATTTTGAGGTCATTTAGAACAAGTTCATTTTTGGCCTTATTTCCAAATTAATTCAAAAATAAATAAAAGCAAACCCTAAATGTTGATTCGTGTTTAATCTTGTTTTGATCATGTTTTGTGATCAGTAGGGTTTCAAGATCAGTTTGGTCAAGTCACATGTGTGGTTCTTGATGGTAGAATTGCAAGTTGGTTTTGTTGGCTTGCAACTGTACCGTGAAAAAACGGTTGTATTCGAAGTGTTGTTATATTTCATGTACCATGATAGCATCATGTTTACATTATCATCATGTTAAAGCATATGTTATCATTTCGTGTAGAACCCGAGAGTGAAACAATTCTAGTTGAGCAAGTTCTGGAAGAATCCCCGGTTGTCATGGGATTCGATAATTGTGGTACTGATCCGGAACCTGAGATTATCAACGAAGGCAAGCCCCGGTTTATGCATTAAACCCTTACCTTGTTACTTTGAAAAGTTTATCACCTATATTACTTATTGCATTAAGTTGATTAATTCAAATGTTACCTACTTGATGCATTGCCTACCTTGTTAATTGTTTACCATCCTTGAAGATGTTTTCATTTACAAAGGTGTAGAATGCTTAGTATGCTTTATGATAGGCTTTTAAAATAAAAGTTTTGATACAATCAAAGATGGCATACTGGCCAAAGAAAGAAAGAAGGTTGAATGAACTAGAGACTAGTCGGGTGACTTATCTTGAATGTTGGGTAATGTTGCCGACTATATCGCTTAAAGGCCACTCATTGTGGATCTTCTGAACGAGGCACTTTGTAGTACTGGTCACATACTTCGATAAGCCTACTTTGGCTAATCCGATACTAAGACGAATGCCCACGCACTGGGAGTGGAGAGATGGCAGGAGTAGCGTGTACCCTCATGGCTGGAATGTGGCCGGATTATAGGTGTGCTGTGCTCTCGGGTGGCGTGGAGACGACTTAGTATAGGAGGATCCGGTAGCGAGGTTGATGTATGCAAGATTAAGTTCTACATATGTCGTGTGATAAGGAATCCCCAGCTGGGACTTGAATCAATTCGAATTGCCGAGGATATGGAGACTCGATTCATTACAGAAGCAATGTGGGACTAGTGAATTACTAAAACTTGAGAAAAGGAATGGAATGAGAATATTTGGAACATGGGATATGAACACATAGTTTGAGATAATAAACCAAGAAGACTTAGGGGTAAAACGTGAAAATAGGATGAAGAATAGTAAGCTTTTGGCAAAGAACTTTTGAATCTTGCTACATCCTTACCTTGCCCCAACACCTGCATCTTTAAAGTCTTTCACCCCCTATTACATCGGGTTAGTCTTGTTGAGTACTTTTGTACTCAGGGTTTGTTAACCCTTGTTGCAGGCGAGTCGCATGCGCAGGCTTGTTTTGGTCCCTGCTGCATGTCTGTGTTTGAAGTCAGTGACGATGAGGAGTGATGAATGGCCTTTGGACAAGGCACTAGTTTGTATGATAAATAAAGTTAATGTAATATTATCCCGCTACTATGGTTGTATGACACTTATGGTATTGTAAGTTTGAAAACAACTAGTTTGTAAACTATGTTATCTTAAGACTTCCGCTATCTTTTACTCTAATGTATATATTTGAATAAACTGTTGTAATCTGCAATGTCTGTGATTGGGATCCTGTTTGAAAAGAGAATCATGGATGATTTGGGTTTCCCGAGGACACCCGACAGACCTATTGAGTTGTTGGGAACTCGTGAACGCTATCCGAGGTCTGTTAAGACAACGATAGGTGCACATGGGCCTGATTTCTTAGGAGGTTCTACCACAATAGCTAGACACTTGGTATGCTTTTTAAGTAATGCTAGTACCTTACTTTTAATGTTGATCTCACGAGGTGTCTAGTGATTTTTATTTCCAGGTGATATCTAGCTACTCATGGTGCTAAGGATAGTGTTAAAAGTGCAACTCTGATTGGTATCACGCTTTAAAGGTTTACTCTATACACCTTAGCATCATTTGGTAGTAATTACTCTCCCACAATTTTAATGTATGCATATGTGTGAGCTTCAAACCAAACACTCTAGCACATATGTAAGGGGAGCTAATAGTATTGTTTCAGGTTTGTGTTACTTGTCCAAAATCATTTTTACATGGTAAAATTGCTTGGGCAAGCAACATGAATCCTAAAGAGCTTAATTTCCATATCTTTGTAGAGTTGTCATCAATTATCAAAAAGGGGGAGATTGAAAAGTCCTTGTGTGGTTTTGGTAATTGAGTGACAACCTAGGTGGACTAATTGTGTTTATATGAGATACATAGATGATTAGTCCACAGGTACATGTGTGTGAGCAACATATGCCATGAAGGTGAAAATGGCTTGGAGATGTTGCAAAGCTCACACATGTGATGATGAAGGAGCTCATTGCACATGAGACATGACATTAAGTCATGTGATCAAGGTGGGGAAGATCAAGACAAGACTTGTCTTGATGGACTAGTTGCAAGCATGAAGGAAAAGTCAGAGGCTTTGGAGTGATGGACCGCGTAGCGGTGAAGCTTAAGCAAGACTTGGCACCGATGGATGAAGGCAACAGTGAAAAGCATGTGAAGTCAAGATTGATGAACCAATATGATCACGTGATGATATGAAGTGGATCATATCATTGTTGATCGTGTTGGTGCATGTGTTGCATCGACATTAGAGAAGATGGAATGAAATGTGCAAGGCAAAGGTATAACTTAGGGTATTTCATTTCATCGATCATAGGTGTGTAGAGAAGGTTATGACCAGGTTTAGGATAGATGGCCGTACTATCAATAGGGGTAAACTTATCGGTCATCTAGTGCCACTTGAGTGATCTAACTTTGCATTATGGCTAGGATCGAGTGGCGTGGCAAGTTGAGTGGCTAATCCTTTGGAAAATGATTGTGAAAATGCTAACACACATACACATGGTGGTGTTGGCACATTTATAAAGGAGATGAAGTTGGAGTTGATATGGATCAACTCGGCGATGGAACAGAGGCGAGAAGGGTTCGAAACTCCACTGGTGGAGTGTCCACCCGTAGAGTGCGGATAGTCCAACGGAGTGGACCGGACACTGGTCATGTGGTGACCGGACGCTGGGGTCCTGCGTCCGGTCAGTGGCAGCAGAGAGCGCGCAGGCATTGGTCTTTGACCGGACGCTGGTGCTTAAAGTGACCAAACGCTGGTAGGGTGCGTCTGGTCAGGCTGATGTACGGTGATGTAGGTGACGTAGAGAAGTTGGAGAAGGATCGGACGCTGATGTTGCGTCTGATCATGACCGACCGGACGTGTCCAGTTGCGACTAGAACCTTACTAGAAACAACTGGACGCTTGGGTCCTGTGTCCGGTCACTTTGAGCAGCTGTGTCCAGTCATCACTTGACCATTGAGATCAAGCACCTAAGGTTGAATGGAGGCAACAAGTGGCGAGCATCTGTTGACCGGACACTGAGGTCCAGCGTCCAATCGATATGATCGGCGCGTCCGGTCAACCCAAAAAACACCCAACGAAGGGGTAATGGCTAGTTTAGCCTGTGGGGCTATCAATAGAAGGGGGTCTTGGCCATGGCTAGGGCTGAGCACCTCAGGGGACTTTGTGTCCATGCTTGAGAGTGCTTGGGAGCCCTCCATCTCACATATGCTTGATAGTGATCATATGATTGTGTGAGAGAGTGATTCTAGTGCGATTGCATCTTGAGGTTGCATCAAGTGGCACTAGGTGATCGAGTTGCAAGCTGGTGGTGCTTGTTACTCTTGGAGGTTGCCACCTCCTAGATGGCTTGGTGGTGGTCTCCGTTGAAGCCCACAAGAAGCTTGTGCGGTGCTCCAGAGAAGAGCTTTGTGAGGGGCATTGTGCTCGCCCCACGGGAGCCACGAAGAGCAACTCTAGTTGAGCGTGTCATTGAGCTACCCTCATTTTTAGGGTATGTTCTTGTGGTGCCCGATGTGCGGGCTTGGTGAGTGATGCCAATTAGCCACTGAACCACCAAGTGAGCGGTCGACACAACGGGGACGTAGCGTGTTGGCAAGCACGTGAACCTCGGGAGAAAATCACCGTGTCAACCTTATGCTTCTCGTTGGATTGCAATCCCTTTACACAAGCTTGTGATTACTTTTATATACATTGTGCTTGTGTAGTCGCTCTTGTAATCAGTTAGCTTGTGTAGCTCACTAGTTACCTTCTTGCTTGTGTAGCATAGAAGTAGCTCCCTTGCGTGGCTAATTTGGTTTGTGTAACCTTGTTAGTCACATTGCTTAGTTTGTGTAGCTAAGTATTTGCGCTCTCTACTTTGGCATTGGTTGCCTTGTTATTGAGCATTGCTAGTGAGCTTAGCTTTGTGCTTTTGCTTACTAGCATGTGTAGGAGCTCCCTCATTGCTTAAAGAACTAGTGGCATAGGTTTGTGTGACCTTACTCCTAGAATTTGTTAGGTGAGCTCTAGCTAGCCCAACATCTTTGTTGCTTAATTATGACCTTAGCGAGGTGCTAGAGAACATAGATAGAGGGGTGTAGTCTTGGCTATACCGATAGTTTTAATTCCGCACTTGTTTCGGTTAGCTGGCATGATTAAGTTTTAGAAACAACTATTCACCCCCGTCTAGTCGCCATCTCGACCCTACAACCGCGTCCTCCGCTATGCCATGCTCCATCTCCCCCACATGCCCCACTTTGCTTCACAGTATTTCTCTAGCACTGTCCACCTTCTCCACTGGAGCAACCCGCCACGGTCTTCTCCACCGGAGCGGTGAGCTCTACGCCGGCAAGCTCTACACCGGTGAACTCCACGCATTGACGAGCCTCCATTCCCAAGTAGCAAGGAGGTGCTGCACTAAAAGCGCATGTTGCAAACATATGTTTTAGGTGTTTCAGTTGTTTCTTGCAAGTGTTTCGTATCGGTGTTGCAAAAGTAGATTGGGATGTTGCAAAAGTCAATCAGGATGTTGCACATGTTGCAATGGCTATGCATGTATGTTTCAAGTGTATGTTCCAAATGTTTCATCTGTATCAGACGTATGTTGCCAGTGTTTTCATCTGGATGTTGTGAAAATAGATCTGGATGTTGCATATACAAGCATGTTGCAGGTATGTCTCATCTTGATGCTGCATATGTTTGCAATGGTTTTTAAGTGTTTTTGCAAGTGTTTTAGATGCATGTTTCAAGTGTTGCATCTATCTTATTTTGTATGTTGCAACTGTTGCATATGTATGTTTCAAAAGTAAATTGGATGTTGCACATGGGATGCGCGTGGGAAGCGACTGGCGGTGCAGGCTACATCCAGGGCAACGCGGGTGATGTCTGAGGCAGCGTGGGCCCACTATTGAGGCGCTTCTTCACAAGCTTGACACGCTGGGCCGCTGGGGTGCTCACTCGCTCGCTGATCGGGTACCATTCGATGCTAGCATCCTGGATTGGACGTCCAGCCACTAGCAAGTCCGATTTAATTTATTTTTTAGAATTGCACAATACAACAAAGAAGCCCACAACAATTTGAAACATGGAACATATCTAGTAGTCCATTTTCCTTTATTTTAGTAGGACTAGGCTTGAAGCCCTAGTCCATTCCTTTTTTTGGCAGTGCTAGGCTCGAAGCCCCTGAGCTAGCGCAAAGCGAGCTTGTGTGGTGAGGATGGGGCAGAGCTCATCCAAAACATATCAAAGCCAAACTCCAATGCGTCGGGCTCCACCTCCACCCCGTTGGCCTCTAGGGCCTCTTTAACCCCTCACCCCTGTGCCCGAGGGCACCATGGGCTCATGTGCCCATCTCTGCCCGTGCGCCGTGCTAGTGCCCGTATTGTTGATGCAACATCGACCTTCGCCTCCACCCTATCAAGGTCTGCCTATCGCTCTCCTCCTCTCCTCCTCCCACATGCCCGCGTCGCCTATGCCTACCCGTGGATTTTTTTTAATTTTTAACACTTTTTGTAAACTAATTTTAAATCTAACACTATTTTTTTTAAACTAACACTTTTGCCCATGCCTATTTCCCTAGCACGGCAAAATGTCTGTGCCACGCCATGCATGGTGGCGCAGCGAGAGGGATGATGTGACGACAATAGGGGCACTGACCGGTGATGTGGCAGGGTCTACCGCACCATCTCTCACGACGCGGCAGTCCTAGGTAAATATCACCCGTGAGCCGCCCTCCCTCTGTCTGCCTACCTGTCGCCGCGCCTGCCCGCTCGCCGCACTTGTCGCTGGCCGCAGCCACACGCCGCCTGCCGCACCATGCACATCGGCGTGCCACTCCCGCCACGCTTGTCGTGCCACGAACGCCGGTGCACCACGACCACCGGCCGCCCGCTGCACCTGCCACGCCCACATGCCACATTAGCGACGATGGCCAGAACCATACCGCAACTCTACATCCAATGACAGTGCGCCTGCATCCAGCAAGTGAAGGTCATCGTGGCCCTAGGTGCATCTTCAAGCGAGTAAGATCGATTAAAGTCCTAATTAAGTGCTATTTTCATTTTAGGCGTACCTGTAATTAGGTTAATTAAGATCTTGTCTAAGTATAAGTTCTAACAATTGGTATCAGAGAAGCCGCTTAGCCTAATTCTTGAACCCTAAGACCTAATTAGTGTTTGGTTAAGATCTAAATAGCCTCAGATTTGTCTGATTCAAAGTTCTTTAAGCCAAATCAGAATATAGGGTTTCGCTTAAGCATCGAGAAGGAGGGGAGTCGAATCGACTTCAACACTAAGTTCGTGTTTTTGTCCAAATCTAAACCCTAGGAATGCAAATTACCCAAATTTTGTAACAATCCCCAACCCTAAGATCGGTAAGACGCTTTTCACTTACCTTAAGAACTAAGATGGCATCATCGGGCACCTTCACAAGTTTGCCGACGACCACAAAAGGGAGCCACACCGCCGCCCTACTATGTGCTCGCCTGGTCTCCGCCCCAAAGCGAGCAAATCACCGCTGGGGTATCAAGAAGCCATGCTGCCGCCCTATTCTTTGGCACCCGCTGCGCCCGCCGCGCCCGCATGCGTTGGCCACGCCACGGCCACCGGTAGCCCGCTGCGCTCGCACACCGGCGCGCCACCCCCTCCAGCCGCCCACCGCGCCACGGACGCCCATAGGCAAAGAAGATGAGGGCAGTAGGTCCATACATAGAAGTTGCTTATTTCCTAGTGAAGTTGTTTAATATGTTTGTTAATGTTACTTTGAATATATACATGTGGTTTGATATTATGTTCCTATTGCATAACAAGTAGTTCAAATTTTGCAATGCTACATAATGTTAATTTAAATATTGTTAATTTGAATACTCTAACCCTTTGTTTATCAAATTGTAACAAGATGGCTCCTCTCACGTAGCACCAGTTGTACCCCTTCTTGAGGTTTAGTACGACGACCCACACCGAGCACACTTCTTGACTAACACTGACGTAGAGGTGCCCTTGCCTCCTTTGAGGCCCCACACGCACACCAAGGCGCACTAGTGGGACGAGCGTTACATGCCGTACATACGGCGTGCCCGCTTCCTCGAGCTTGTATGTGTTGTCAACTATGGTCTTCCGCCCCTTGACCCAGCACTACTTATTGTAGCTGTAGACATGTGCGAGTGCCTTCATTGTATGTAAATATTCTTATAACAAATTTGAGGTAACTAATAGTCGTTCTATTCTTTTAACAGGTGGAGGCCTGAGACCCACATGTTCCACCTACCTTGCGGCGAGATGACCTTGACCAGGTAGGACATAAAGGCTATCTTTGGCCTTTGGTTGGGGGGACTTCCAGTGACAGGTATAGTTAACAACGATCACTAAAGGGAGCTGGTGGCTAAATTCACTGGCTTTCTTCCATCGGACGATGAGGTTTCCTAGAAAAATAAGTGAGCAATTCAAGCCTATTTAATACTTGCATTGCTTTCCTACAGCCATCGGGTCTCATTTTCTTTGGTGAATTTTAGGAATAGTTTCGGTGTTTCATCGTCGTGGATCACAGAGCGCTTTGATTACTTGGACCCACAGGCTGATGAGGCTCAGATTGATAGGTTCACTAGAGTGTGGCTCTGGCACTTTCTTAGTGCTTTCCTATTCCTAGATGCCTCGAGCAACACCATTAGCTGGATCTTTCTTGACATACTACGCCAGCCATGGGATAACATAGCAGTGTATAGCTAGGGCAGTGCAGTCCTGGCATGGATGTATCGACAGTTATGCGTTGCCTACCATCGCACCTTAGGGTATGCTAACCTTGGGGGTTGCTCCTACCTACTCCAGGTTTGGTGTTGGGAATGATGGCCCGTTGGGAGGCCCCTTGTTACTGGTTTCCCTGTAAGTACTTTGGTTCACTATATTCTTCGAGGCAGGTATATATGATGAAATTATTAATGGCTAATTCATTATCGTGTTCAATGCAGCATTGGAATGGGTAGAATACACTACCTATAGCTCTGTATATCTGGATGCAAGCAGAGTTAGTTAGAGAGAATGTGAGGCGCAAGTATAGGGAGTACACGGAGTGTCTCGATGTCCTGACACAACACCGGGTTATGCTCTCTTTACTATCATACATGTGTCTTGTTCGATGTACACTATATCACAACCTAACTCAATTACGAAATGTTCAGATGCATTGGTGTTCTTGGGATGCTCCGGAGGTCTAGGACTATCTGAGTCCTGTCACTAGGGATGAGTCAGACAAGTATCACTACAACGTCCCTCTTATTTTCTTCCACATGGTTGAGATTCACTTGCCCATCAGGGTTTGTAGGCAGTTTGGAAGAATGACAGGCTACCCACCACCACTTTACTCCACCAACCAAGAATTACACGGGTGCATTATTGATTAATAACAAAGCTACAATTTAGAGGTGTGTATGGTACAACTAACAATCATTTTGTTGTAGGTATGACCGTAGGAAGAGGTACAAGACCAAGGATTGGCGTATGACACACAACGCATACATCCAGTTATGGCAGACCAGGGACCGGCAGCTGATCGATGCGGGTCCCCCACATGACTAGCACACCTTCGACGAGTACCTGCGGTGGCTTCATGAGGACACATGTCAAGCCCCCGTACACTAAGGAGGCGATTGATGAGGACGACGAGGAAGATGTGATCGAAGATGTGTACGACGTTGCCACTAGGGACGACACATAACTAACGAGAGCCCCGCTTCAAAGATATGTGGTAAGATACTCAAATGGTACAATTTATTATCCATTTGGTATTAAGTATGTGTACTAAAATTATCTAACCGTGTTTCTATACCCAGGCGACACAATTGTCAAGGTTGTCCAACGAAACAGCGTTTCGACTTCACAAGTCTAGAGGGCAGGGGCTAGGCGTTCTCAAGGATTTTGTGGAGGTAAACATAAACTCATCCATTCTAAAAATGTTTCTTTAGTGCATATGCATTTGGAAAATGCACTAACTTTAATGTCTATTCATGTCGAAGGTGAAGTGGAGCTACAGGAAGCTAGCTCAGAAATTGAGCTGCATAGACACTCCTTGGGTGGAACCTGATTACCCAGCACAGTCGGGTGCCATGTCTTCTCGATCTTTGAGGATACCAGCTGGCTCTTCTCAGCCAGTGACAGGTGCCGTTTGCGCTGTGCGTACACCACCACATTATAGCGCTGGGAAGGACCATGCAAACAAGGACGATGTGGACGACGATGACGACAACAACGATGGCCCCCCAGGCTTCCACATACAGCACCACCAGTGGGACCCTTGGCAGCAGGATGAGATCAACATGTCTCAGCTAGGTGGTGCCTCACTGTAAGGTCGAGATGGTGACTAGAGGGGGGTGAATAGTCGTTATTAAAATCTAATCACGCCGGCTAACCGAAACAAATGCGGAATTATAACAATCAGTCTAGCCGAGACTATACCCTTCTATCTATATTCTCTAGCACCTTGCAAAGATCCTAATTAAGCAACAAAGGTGCCAGGCTAGCTTGAGCTCACCTAACCAATTCTAGAAGCAAGGTCACACGAACCTATACCACTAGTACTTTACACAATGGGGAGCTTCTACACATGCTAGTAAGCAAAATCACAAAGCCAACTAAGCTCACTAGCAATGCTCAATAACAAGGCAACCAATGCCAAATTAGAGAGTGCAAATACTTAGCTACACAAACTAAGCAATGTGACTAACAAGGTTATACAAACCAAAATAGTCACATAAGGGAGCTACTTTTATGCTACACAAGCAAGAAGGTAACTAGTGAGCTACACAAGCAAACTAATTACAAGAGCAACTACACAAGCATAATGTATATGAAAGTAATTACAAGCTTGTGTAACAAGGATGCAAACCAATGGGAAGAACAAAGTTGACATGGTGATTTTTCTCTCGAGGTTCACGTGCTTGCCAACATGCTAGTCCCCGTTGTGTTGACCGCTCACTTGGTGGTTCAGCGGCTAATTGGCATCACCCGCCAAGCCCGCACGTTGGGCACCGCAAGAACCTACCCCGAAAGTGAGGGTAGCTCAATAACACGCTTTACTAGAGTTGCTCTATGCGGCTCCTGTGGGGCGAGCACATTGCCCCTCACAAAGCTCTTCTCTAGAGCACCGCACAAGCTTCTTGCAGGCTTCGACGGAGACCACCACCAAGTCATCTAGGAGGTGGCAACCCCCAAGAGTAATAAGCACCACCGGCTTGCAACTCGATCACCTAGTGCCACTTGATGCAATCTCACAATGCAACGCACTAGAATCACACTCACTCGCAATTGATTCGTACTCTTGCAAGCATAAGTGAGTTAGAGGGCATCCAAGCACTCCTACACAAGCCACATAGGTGTGAGGGTGCTCAGCAACCAGCCCAAGGCCGGCCACACACTCCTTTTATAGCCCTAAGGGCTAAAATAGCTGTTACCCCTTCACTGGGCAAAACGCGCACTGACCGGACACGTAGGTCATAACGACTGGACATGCAGGTCGCAGAGTCTAGACGCTAGGATGACACCACGCGTCCCCTCCTTTCGAAGCCAACCGTTGGGCTTCAATGGCTAGCTCCCATGTGTGCATACTCTTGACTGGACACGCCTAGGTCCAATGACCGGACACGCCAAGGCCGAGTCCAGTTACCAACACATTTCTTCATAACTGACCAGACTCGCCTTTCTCCTACGACTGGACTCGACTCTCCCAGCATCCCGTCACTTATAGAGAGGTTCTAGAGACATTTTTCAGTGACCAGACGTGTCCAGTCATCACTGACCGGACTCTCCGTGCGTCCGGTCGCTTGTAGACACGCTAAAAACATTGACCGAACACTGTGACTGGACTTGCAGGTGCTGACCGGACGCGCAGGTCATAGAGTTCGGTCATAGACCTTTCAACGCTAAAACGGCTATAACTCTTAGCTCTGAACACTAATTTCGATGATCTTGGACATTTTGGAAAGCTTACTCAGAGGGCTACACATACCACATGCATACTTGATTCAAATCATAATGGATCAAAACAGTATTCCAATCAAAGGACCATCCTATAGTTTGGAGTACACCGAAAAACATTTTTCTCTTCTCTAAGTTGATTCACAACAACTCTAACTTCTTCTCCTTTGCAAATGTGCCAACACCACCAAGTGTGCACCACCATGTGTATGTGTGTTAGCTTTTCACAAACATTTTCCAAAGGATTAGTGACTCAACTTGCCACGCCACTCGATCCTAGCTATGATACAAAGTTAGATCACTCGAGTGGCACTAGATGACCGATATGTAAACAAGTTTGCCCCTATTGATAGTACGGCCATCTATCCTAAACCGGTCATCAACTTCTCTACACACCTATGACTAGTGAAATGAAATGCCCTAGGTTATACCTTTGCCTTACGCATTCCATTCCATCTCCTCTAATGTCGATGCAACACATGCACCAACATGATCAACAATGATATGATCTACTTCATATCATCACATGATCATATTGGTTCATCGATCTTGACTTCACTTGCTTTTCACCGTTGCCTTCGTCCATCGGTGCCAAGTCTTGCTCAAGCTTCACCGCCACGCGGTCCATCACTCCTTCATCATCACATGTGTGAGCTTTGCAACATCTCCAAACCATTTTCACCTTCACGGCATATGTTGCTCACACACATGTACTTGTTGACTAATCACCTATGTATCTCACATAAACATAATTAGTCCATCTAGGGTTGTCACTCAATTACTAAAACCACACAAGGACCTTTCAATCTCCCCCTTTTTGGTAATTGATGATAACTCTACAAAGATATGGAAATTAAGCTCTTTTGGATTCATGTTGCTTGCCCAAGCAATTTTACCATGTGTAAATGATTTTGGACAAGTACCACAAACCTGAAATGGTAGTATTAGCTCCCCCTACATATGTGCTAGAGTGTTTGTTTTGAAGCTCGCACATATGCATATATTGAAATTGTGGGAGAGTAATTACTACTAAATGATGCTAAGGTGTATAAAGTAAACCTTTGAAGCGTGATACCAATCAGAGTTGCATCTTTAAGTTCATCCTTAGCACCATGGTTAGCTAGATATCACTAGGAAATAAAATCACTAGATACCTCGTGAGATCAACAATGAAACCAAGGTACTAGCATTACTTGAAAAGCATACCTAGTGTCTAGCTATCATCCTATGCATGCTAGTTTTCATTTTATCAATCAAATTCTACAACTAGCATACCTCACACAAGCATGCATATTGAATTTAAGAACTTATGCAATGTAAGCAAGCACATGAATATGCACATATCAAATGCAATCAATCAAAGTTCATAAGCTTGCTCTCCCTATTTGTGTGTTTCTCTTGTCCAAGAATTTTGATCCATCTCTTTTCTTCAATGTTGCTCCCTCTTTGTCCATGTCCATGTCAAACCTCTACTTCTTTGTTTCAATCTCTCCCAAAGCTTTCATATCTTATCTCTCCCCCTTGTAAAATCTCAATCTTAAAGCTTTCATATCTTTGTACAATCTCTCCCCCTTTGTCATCAATTTCCATAAAAGGTGTGCTTCTCATTGATGCAAAGATATGCATTTGGGGTAGATGGTTGAGACTTGAATCTTGCATTTTTTATGGACATCACTTGATTGTTAGAATGACACCACTTGTAGATACCACTTGTAACTTGTACCACTTGTATCTTGTGTAGGGCTTCTTGAGATACCACACATAGGATCTTTGATCTTGATATCAATTTGTGTGACACCTCCCCCTATGTGATAGCATGGGTCATCCATTTGATACACTTGAGCTCTTGTAGGCGAGGGATGTATTCTTTATTTGATGATCACTTAAAGTTGAGGATCACTTATGGAGCCATTGCCTTGCATGATTGATACCATGTGTAGATGTGATACCACTTGAAAGAATCTTCTAGTATGGAACCACTTGTTGGATTTTTTTAATAAAAGCTATTTCTTGAATATTTGCCATCTTCATGAGTGCCACTTATAGGATATCACTTGTGAGTTGATCTAGACATCACTTGTGAATTTTATGAAATACTTGAGTCTAGATACCATTTGAAACAAACAAACTAGATATCCATTTGCATTGTTGTCTTGTGGTTGTACTCTTGTTATTGATCATGAGCATCTAAGTTGACTTGAACTAAATTGATTTGCCTAAGCTTCCAAGTTTGGTTTGAACCAATGACAAGCTTCTTCACACCTCTTACAAGAGTTATCTTGCCAATGTTGTACTTGTCACTTGTTAGCAATCCAAATTAAATCAAGTACTTTAGTTCACTAGCTCATGAACAAATTCATATACTAACCACTAGATCAATCAATCATTCAAGCAATAGTGGTAGGCTATGAATTTAAAACTTTCATTTGTTATACATGATCCTATGAAGTATGTACTATATGCACTAATCGCATACTAGTAAGGGATGAAATGATCATGCACATTACAATAATACATTTGCTATGTTAGAGTAGAGGATAGTCACACAGATTCCAATTTATTACTCCA
This sequence comes from Miscanthus floridulus, assembly GCF_019320115.1. NCBI lineage: Eukaryota > Viridiplantae > Streptophyta > Magnoliopsida > Poales > Poaceae > Miscanthus > Miscanthus floridulus. The sequence goes on from NC_089597.1 coordinate 85,758,569, forward strand.
ATAGCAATGTGAAGTCCAATTTTAAGGTTGGTGAAGACCAATAGATACCATTTTGAATTCCATTCTTCACCCATATGAAATGAATACCACTTATGATCAAGTGCACTTTCTTGTTGTGGTTGGCTTGCTTCATCTTTTGATCAATGCTTGCATGAGAGCATCAATGTGAGAGTACCACTTGAAATATCATGATTAGCTCTTTTTTGGGTGTTACTTGCTTTTCTTGATCAACCCTTTTGATTGCTTCAACTAAGCATCTCAAATGTCCTTCGGATTATCACTTCCATGTTAGCCTTCCAAGTACCATACTTGGTTTACCTATACATAGGCTGCAAGCCCCTACACTAGGGAGAAGTGATCTTTCTCTAAGAACCATTCTTGACACTCATTTGAAATGAATTGATTGATTGATCCAAGTGATGAACTTAACTTGATGAGTAACTTTGATTCCTTTAAGTCCTTTTCTTCCTACCAAATGATTTCTAATAGTTATTAGAACTTAAACTTCATCTTTATCTTGAGCTTGGTCTTGATCTTCAATTTGAGTACCAAATATGTGCAAACTATTCTCCATAATCAAATGCCCTTGTATGCTTTTAGATCATCTCAAAACCAAACTTAGGTGCATCAATTACTTGTAAACATGTTTCCAATTTGAGGACCTTTCAATCAAAGTGACTCCAAATAAATCCAATAATTGTCACTTTTCTGGCACATTCTGTACTCTTCAAAGAAAAATGAATATCTCCCAAAGTACATATCCAAATACCATAAAATTTGGTGGATATGTGCTTCACTAAGTTATCTAGCAGCTGTAAAAATTTAAGCTTCATTTGATTTCTAGATTGCTACCAGATTTCAATTCTTCCACCCCCGCTACATGCTAAAAACTGCTGCACTATAGCTGACAAGATTCACTCCAAAACTGAAGCATCTCTTATCTAATTTTCATGAAATTTGTACAGAATCTTATACCATAAGTCTAGAGCATGTACACCAATTTTTATGCCAATCCAATAAGTTTTGATCACTCAAACATGGCTAAGATCACATCTAGCTCAGATTTTGCAATATAGGACAGATCTTAATCATTTGAGCTATACTTCATCAAATATGAATCAAACTTGAAACTAACTCGTTTGGATACTTTTACAAGACATAAATCCATTCACTCTACTTACTAAATATCATCTTATAAACTTATCCAATACAAATCAATCCAAACTTGACTACTAATCAATTATCCATTCAATCATCTTATAGCAAGCAACATTGCATATTTATCCAATTCAATCAACTCATATGCACCCAAATGAAATGATCAACAAGAGATATACCTTGGCTAGCTCATGATCATCCAACTAGCAAGCTTCAACTCAATTATTTGCAAGTCATCAAATATATCCAATGAATCACCAACAACTTGAATATGACACTTGTATGTTGATAGCACTTGGACTTCACTCAATTTTCACTTGGCATTGGGTTTGGATGTGCACTAGGCTTTATATCTTGACTCAACATATGATGATCAATATGAAATCAATTGAATCAAGTCTCCAATGCCGATGGTACCTATAATCAATCATCCACTTTTTGATGGTACCCAAACAAGTTTGGGTCCTCTCAAGTTTGGAGCGACATACTTAGGCATAGCCTTAGTATGAGTAGCAGGATGTTTTGCAATGGCAACTATAGAGGTACCATTATCATCCTTCCTAAGCATAGAATCATCATCAATTGAAATAGGCTTAGGAGTGTTACCTAGAGGACATGAATGTGCCATGTGTCCCCTTTCCTGGCATGAGTAGCACTTTCTCTTTGATTGAGCCTTCTCTTCCTTGCTTATGTGGTGCTTCTCATTGCCTTACCTCTCATGGATTGCTTGAGCCTTCTTCTCAAGCTTGGTAGGACACTTAGAGGCAAAGTGTCCCATACTTCTACACTTGAAGCACTTGATGTAAGCATAATCTTTCTTCTCATCTTCATTCTTGCTCATCATCTTGGCATCTTGAGTTTGCATTGTATGCCTTGCCTTTCCACCCCTTCTTGTTTTCTTCTTCTTTATCATCAAATTACCACTATCTTCATGGTTGATCTTGATTTGCTCTTGGGGTGTCTTCTCTTGCTCAACTTGTGGTTTTAGTTGAGACTCTTCTAGTTGCTTCACCAATTGCTTGGTTGGGCATATTGAGGTAAGGTGAACCCAAGTGTGGCACTTGAAGCACTTCACATGCTTGAGCCTCTCTTCTTCTTTTATCTTTTTGAGCTTCTCAATGTTAGGGCAACTATTTGCAAGGTGTCCCACTTCATGACACCGGTAGCACATGGTATGAGAGAACTTTCTTTGTTGTAGCTTCTTCATCTTTCTTTCTCTCTTTATTTTGCCCTTTGTCATCTTCTTCTTGAAGCAAAGGCCATACTTGTCACCATAGTTTCTTTGAGTCTTCAACATGTGCTCAAAGGTGACTTTTGAGTTGTAGCACCTCTCTAACTTGTTGCTCAATTTCTTCACTTCATTTTTGAGCTCATTGTTCTCCTTCAAAAGGTTAGTCTTACAAGACATAGAAGTAGAACAAGCATCTATTTGTGAAGAACATGGCATTTCTAATAAATCATCACAAGAGGTGGATATAGGCTTCTTGCCTACATCACAAGGGTTAGCAACAATATGTGATTGATCAATTGACCCATGTGATGAGCTCTCATTAGTTTTAGTTTTTTCATTAGAAATCTCCTTAGTGAGAAAAGCATGGTCTTGTACCAAGTTATCATGAGCAACACTAAGTTCCTCATGAGCCAATTTTAGCTCCTCATGTGAACAAGTAGTAACATAAAGTAGATGCTTTTGTTGTTCACATGTGTTCTTTAGAAAAGAGTTATCATTTTTCAATTTCTCGGTTTTAGCCATCTCTTTTTCTAAATCTTTGATCATGCAACCATATCTATCTAGAAGCTCCTCCTATGAATCAAGATCAATCACATTTGCATTAGATACCTTAGTGTCACCTTGTGACATGAAGCAATGTGATGTAGTTGGAGAGCTTGAAGAAACATCACTCTCATAGCCCGAGCATGATCCATCATTATCACCATCAAGTGTGCATGGAGTAGCATCATCATTGATCTTGTCAAGTGATCTTGTGGTATGATCATCATCATCACTTGACCATGAGGTCATGCTCAACACACTCATGCGCCTCCTTCTTGAGCTCATCATCATCATCGGAGATTGCCCCATACTTCTCATTGAGATTACTCCAAATCTCATGGGCGGTCTTCATGTCAATGATCTCTCCAAATATGCTATCATCCAAAGATCTATACATAATGTCAATTGCTTGGGTGTCGAGATCTAGGCATTTCTCTTGTGCTTGAGTTAGATTATTTTCATCCAACACATGAGAAAAGCCTACATCTACCATCCACCACATTTGAGGGCAAATAAACTTAAAATTGCATATCATCCAATTTTTCCACCGTACAAAGTGTGTGCCATCAAAGCTATGTGGACAATCAACATCTAGACCATAAGTCGCCATCCTATCGGGTCGGTGAAGACCATAAATGAGAGACCTAGCTCTGATACCACTTGTAAGGTCGAGATGGCGACTAGAGGGGGGTGAATAGTCATTATTAAAATCTAATCACGCCTGCTAACCGAAACAAATGTGAAATTATAACAATTAGTCTAGCCAAGACTATATCCCTCTATCTATGTTCTCTAGCACCTTGCAAAGATCCTAATTAAGCAACAAAGGTGCCAGGCTAGCTAGAGCTCACCAAACCAATTCTAGAAGCAAGGTCATACGAACCTATGCCACTAGTACTTTACGCAACAGGGAGCTTCTACACATGCTAGTAAGCAAAAGCACAAAGCCAACTAAGCTCACTAGCAATGCTCAATAACAAGGCAACTAATGCCAAATTAGAGAGCGCAAATACTTAGCTACACAAACTAAGCAATGTGACTAACAAGGTTACACAAACCAAAATAGTCACGTAAGGGAGCTACTTCTATGCTACACAAGCAAGAAGGTAACTAGTGAGCTATATAAGAAAACTAATTACAAGAGCAACTACACAAGCACAATGTATATGAAAGTAATTACAAGCTTGTGTAACGAGGATGCCAACCAACGGGAAGAACAAAGTTGACACGGTGATTTTTCTCTCGAGGTTCATGTGCTTGCCAACACGCTAGTCCCCATTGTGTCGACCGCTCACTTGGTGGTTCAGCGGCTAATTGGCATTACCCGCTAAGCCCGCACGTCGGGCACAACCTACCCTGAAAGTGAGGGTAGCTCAATGACACGCTTTACTAGAGTTGCTCTTCGCGGCTCTCGCGGGGCGGGCACAATGCCCCTCACAAAGCACTTGTTCAGAGCACCGTACAAGCTTCTTGCGGGCTTCGATGGAGACCACCACCAAGCCATCTAGGAGGTGGCAACCTCCAAGAGTAACAAGCACCTCCGGCTTGCAACTCGATCACCTAGTGCCACTCGATGCAATCTCACAATGCAACACACTAGAATCACACTCACTCGCAATTGATTCGCACTCTTGCAAGCACAAGTGAGTTAGAGGGCATCCAAGCACTCCTACACAAGCCACATAGGCGTGAGGGTGCTTAGCAACCAGCCCAAGGCCGGCCACACACTCCTTTTATAGCCCCAAAGGCTAAAATAGCCGTTACCCCTTCAATGGGCAAAATGCGCACTAACCGGACACGCAGGTCATAACGACCAGACGCGTAGGTCGCAGAGTCCGGTCGCTAGGATGACGCCACGCGTCCCCTCCTTTCAAAGCCGACCATTGGGCTTCAACGGCTAGCTCCTGCATGCGCATACTCTTGACCGGACGTGCCAAGGCCGAGTCTGGTTACCAATACATTTCTGCACAACTGACCGGACTCGCCTTTCTCCTACGACCGGATTTGACTCTTCCAGCGTCCGATCACTTACAGAGAGGTTCTAGAGATGTTTTTCAGCGACCAGACGCATCCAGTGATCATTGACCGGACTCTTCGTGCATCGGGTCGCTTCTGGACATGCTAAAAACACTGACCGGACGCTGTGACCGGACTCGCAGGTGCTGACCGGACGCGTAGGTCGCAGAGTCCGGTCATAATCCTTTCAGTGCTAAAACGGCTATAGCTCTTAGCTATGAACTCCGATTTCAATGATCTTGGACATTTTGGAAAGCTTCCTCAGAGGGCTACATATCCCACATGCATACTTGATCCAAATCAAAATGTATCAAAACAGTATTTCAATCCAAGGACCATCCTATAGTTCAAAGTACACCGAAAAACATTTCTCTTCTCTAAGTTGATTCACAACAACTCTAACTTCTTCTCCTTTGCAAATGTGCCAACACCACCAAGTGTGCACCACCATGTGTATGTGTGTTAGCTTTTCACAAACATTTTCCAAAGGATTAGTCACTCAACTTGCCACGTCACTCGATCCTAACGATAATGCAAAGTTAGATCACTCGAGTGGCACTAGATGACCGATATGCAAACAAGTTTGCCTCTCTTGATAGTATGGCCATCTATTCTAAACCCAGTTGTAACACCCCAGGTGTTTGGCTTCCATATTTGCACTTGCATTTCATAAACATGAGCATCATTCATCCATTCTTGACTTTAGAATTGTATGAAACATGCTTTTGAAACATTGCAACATATTGTTACATTCTATGTGTGATTGTTTTAGGAAATGCATAGTGTGTAACACTCAAGTGCAACATGTGCAACACACTTTAGTGAAACATGGTTAGCTAGTATAATGCCACAAACTCATAAAACACATGAAACATGGTTTTGAAATAGAAGTAACAAAGTCACTTGTTTTTCCTTGTTTCAATACATGTGATGCTTGAGTTTGGTGTGACCAATGTGTGGTATGGCTAATTATCCTCTTAAGAAACTTAGTTATACTTAGAAGGTCATTAGAAACAATGTTCATGTTGGTCATTTTGCCTAATTAGGTTTCCAAGTCATGGTTTGACTATTGTGGACCCCTAGAGCCCCTAGGTTTGACTATTTAAAAAGTATAGCTTAGAGTGTTTGCATGTCTGAGCAACCTAAAGCAAAGTTGTAGAAAATTTTATAAGGAACAAACTTTGTTTAGGAGCCAAGTCATGAAAATGTGCAGAACATGCTCAAATAGGGCCCCCAAGCCAGAAATCAATGCTGTTCCAACACTTAGAAATTTTCTAAGTGTTGGGGCTGTTTTCCAGTTTCATGAAGGGGACTTTGGAGCCTTGTAAATTGAAATCCATGGTGAATTAGCTTGAGCTCATGTTGAGTTAATTGGAGTACTCACTTAGCTCTATCACGTAGTTCAACTGGATTAGCATTTGGTTGAGCCGATTAGGAGTTAAGCATCGTTGAAGATCGCTTGTCAGTCGGCTCCATCAGGCCTGATGGTAGCGCTGATCAAGCCGGTCATGGCCGACCGAGGCCAGAGTGTGGCCGCTGCATGGACGCCACATGCCCAGCTTGCCTTGACCATGCTACGTGCTGGCCGGCGTGAAGTGGAGGACGCCCTGTAGCCTCTCCGCTCGGCCGCACACGCTCTGCCTCCCACTCGCTTGCTCTCTCTCGCAAAGCCGCTGCTCGCCATTGCCGACGCCGCTAGCTTCGCCACCGTTGCTCACCTTCAATGACATGCCTTTGGCCAATCCATCTCGGCCATCACTGCATCTTACTCCACTTCACCTCCCGAACCTCTTGCTCTATCTCTTTGAACCATTGGTAAGGCACATTTTGATTTCTGCCGTTAGGGACTTCACCGGAGCACGCCGTGCTTGCGGTTCATGTGGTCGTGGCACTCCACCACACCATGCACTGCCTCTTCCTCCGATCCAGCACCGCACTAGCTTGCTGATGCACTGGTAGGAATAGCTTTAGACGCTACCGAGCGTGTGCTTGGGAACACTCCGGTGCACCTCACCGTGTCCGCCATGGCCGCGAGCATGAGCTCATTGTGGCTGGCCACCTTCGAACCTTTCCTGCCTCTTCTAGTGTGCGCATGAGGACCCGTATGAGCCATAGTATCTACCTCAAAGACATAGTCCTAGGATTCACCGCCGTTGAGCCAGAACATCAATGCTGTCGTGATGCTCGGGGCGCCGCTGTGTGACCATGCGTGTGGCCAAGCTCACCAGCGCTACCCTAGCCGCCCTTACCTTAGATTACCTCTACGTTAGGTCTCTAGGTAGCTCTAGCGCCTTTTGCCAGGTTATACCATGGCTGGAATTGGCCGGCGTGCCATCGGGCATCACCGCTGTCCGCCATGGCCGCCGTCGTCCATGCTCCGAGGGACCATCCGCCGTGTCCCGTACCTCCCTCGACGCGGTTCGGCTCAGAGATGGCGTCGATGATGACGCGACCGCCAGAGCCCTCTGCGGCGGTGAGGAAAAGCTCGCCGGAGCGCCACGGTAGTTCCCTTCCCTGTTTTTTGTATCGCTGACGTGTGGGCCAGCTGACATGTGGACCCCGCCTGACAGCGACTGTGTATTCAAAAGCTAGCTCATTTATTCTAGATTTGATGCTATTTTGTAAAAAATGTATCTCCAGTTTTATAAATCTAAATTGGGTGGTTCTAATTTTGTTAGGATCATAGTGAAGTGTAGTATTTCGGAAAAATATAACATGAACACTTGTAGTGGAAATTTTGGATGAATTAAATAGAAACTTGAATTGTGTTTTTAAATACATGCAAACTTGTTTAAATTATATCTTGAGTTCCTATGCTCCAAAAATTATGAAATTTTGTTGGGAGCTCTTCTGGCTTTGTAGAAGCTTTGGTAAAAATTTGAGAGTCATTGCATGCATGGTTTTTGAGTTATAGATTTTCGTTTTATCATTGAATGATCCTTGTGTGAATTTTAATAATTTATCTATGAATCCAATGACCATGAAATTTATTGGAGAGTGTCCTAGTACCTTAAGGATGCTAGGAAAAATATAAAATCTGTTGCTTGACACTTTTCACTAGAGTTTCCTAATTATGTCATTTTAAGCCTTTATGTCTTGTCATTTTTGTGTAGGATGTTATACTTGCTCAAATGATGTGAAATTTTTATAGTAGTCTACTTGGAGCATGTAGTACCTACTATAAGTTTTGTAGATTAAATGGTGTAGTTCTCATATATGTTTATCATTTCTCTTAATTAATTAAATAAATTAAGAAAGGCATTAAAAGAAATGAATTGGTGGTGAACAATTTACTTTCTGGTGTTCTTGTGATATGTGTGATAAGTGAGTAAAGTTAGTTTTGTCTAATTATTTGTTTGCAACATAAGTTAATAAATATTTCCTTACATTATGTCTTTCTGGATAGTTCTCGAAACTTTACAAAGTTCACCAGGATAATTTGGTTTGCCGAGAATGTGATGAATACAAAAGTTGTAGATAACTTATGTATCTAGCTTTTGTCAAAATTTGGTGGCAATTGGCCTAGTTGTTTAGGAGCTACAGTCGTTCAAAGTTAGATCACAGTTTTGCTTGCTCTCTGTCTTGTTGGACCTGATTATGTGGTTCTGTAAATTTGACCTGGTAAAAGTTGGAATCATGCCTTGAGGTCTGAAAATGAATTGTAGGCAATTTCATAAGCTTTCCAAATTGTCTTGTTGCCTGTCATTTCAATTTGTAGATCTCCAGTTTTGGTCAGTTTACTATACCGCTATATAAGTTCCTGTTTTGCTGAAATACGAAGATTGTGTGTGCTCAGTTGCGATGTTCTTGTTGATTGTTTAGGTGCTAGCCTAACTTGAGAATATGCTTAGGTGCAAGTGCTAGGTCCTTAACTAAAGATGAGCAATTGTACATTAGATTGTATAAACTTGGTAAGTTAAAGTAATTTGAATAGAGCTTAAGTCGGAAAATGAGGACTGTCGTAAGCATGTGCATTCCCCGAGCATTTCTAACTTTGTTCATGTGCATTCATGATATTTATCTTGCACATACATGCAATAGGTGTGCCGGAGGGAGTGACGCTTCTGGAGTTTGAGGGAGCGAGCTAGGAGGAGGAGCCTGAGGTGCAGGCAATCGACGAAGCAGCCGCCGAGGAGGAATTGCCCGAGTGCCCTGACCACTGTCCTTCCTCTTTCCTAAAAGGCAAGCCCTAGAGTATATTAAATCTTCTATGTTTTTACAAATATCTTGAGTATCTTTTATCATTGATGATGCATTAAGTATAGGAATTGGTTGAAACCAATTGTTGCATTATATATCTATCCTTGTCCAGATATCGCACTTGAATCCTATTTAAGTTCAGGAATGAATTAAATGCTTAGCCTTGCTTAGTGTGGTAGAAGTCAGGTGATTTCCTGTCACCTACGAGCTTTAGGATGAGGTGGGTCACGGTTGGCTATATTTGCTATTGTGGAAAAGAACCATGTTAATAATGAATTAAGACCGGGTGGAGTCTTGTATAGGGTTGGACATAGTGACTCCATCTGTGTCATTTAAGGACCAATACACTGTACGTCCTCATGTTATGTTGAACGTAGCCTAACACTTAGCTGCCCGGATAACTCATTTCGACCATGAAGCCTAGTAGCTCGACTCAGGTCAGGAACACGAGCAGTGGCATGCATTCTGGAGGTAGTAAGGATGTGCGGAGAGCCATTGGCATAAGTCCAAAGCGGGTTAGAGTCCTGAGCAACCTTGGTAGAGTGGTTCTCTGAGAATGCCGATCTATTCGGACTCGCGACTCCTGAATTGTGCCAAAGGTGACTTGTTTGCGACCCTGACGGGGGAAGCAGGGTTTGTGTTTAGGAATACCCCTCCAGCTGGACATGAATCGATTTGAATCGTTGTCTCTCCCGGATAGTGAGAACTTAACTGAGCAGCGGCAACGTGGATTCAATTAATTTAACGATATGGTTAAATGGATGATGATGATAATGTTGCCACAATTTATACCTGCTATGGTTATTAATGTTTGTATCTTAATCAAATGATTGCTTAGTACAGGTGCTAATATAATGACAGGTTAATGGCTAAAAGTCACTGCTAGTTTAGGTTAAGAGTTGATCATTATTACTTATGATTTTCCGTAAAGAGAAAGTGTCAGCCAGATCCACTAAATTAAGCTATGCATAATCCTTGGTGTCATTTATTTGGTTTCCAACGGGTAAGTCTAGCTAAGTACATTCTCGTACTCAGGATTTATTCCCTCTTGTTGCAGATGACCTTCTATACATGGCTTATGCAAGTATTGTCTCCACCCGGCGGGTGACGAAGACTAGATCATGGGCATGATCTCTGTTTCTCTTATCCGAATGCTTTTATGGGTTGTGATCAGTAAACTGGTATTTGTATTTGAACTCGGGTGTGTAAGTTAAACTATTTGCTTCCACATACTTTACAAGACTTGTTTTGTAATAACGATGACTCTGAGGTGTTGTAACCTAATTGCAAACCATCTATGAAATGTTATAATGTATGATATGTTATGTTGAATTACTGTGATCTTAGTTGTATCCAAGTTAGTTTGAAATCCTTCGTGGTTTCAGTTGACTACCGGGTTTATATGGGCTTAAGTGCAAGAATTTAATCGTTTCGGTGATTGATTTTATACTTGTGCTCTTATAAATTGGTCGGTTCTGTGACGGCTGGTATCAGAGCTAGATTCAACACTAAACATGTCATACGGGTATTTAAAACAAAAGATTTTGTTGTGAAAACGGTTTTCCAACTTATAGTTATATATAAGTGTTCAAAAATAAAAAAATTTATATTGTACTGGTGATCACATCCCTTGTAGCCCACTTAAGGACTTCTAGGTGGCTTATATATAATTACTAACTTGGGGGAAATTGGTTGTTTCTATTTTGTCGTCCATGTGGCGTGCTATTGCATGGGTGCCATTCGCTTAAATGGTAATGTATGGATCAATTGCCTCTACGCTAAGGTAAGTGTGAGTTGTGAGAGCATGACCATCCAACTGTCGATCTAGGGGAGAGTTAGTTGTGGTTACTAGAGTATTTACATGTTGCATACATATATATATGAAGGTACTTAATTCTAGGTACATCTGTCGGGTAGTTTGGATACCAAAGTATATATATCTAGGGATGTATATATGGAGAGTATCTTAGTTACTACTTTCATTATTAGCATTATATCTTGTTGGGTTGGGCTGTAATGAATTTTTTTGCAGGTACGCTAACAACACACCGCGTAGATCGACTAGTTACCGCTAATTGAGAGAACGTATGTATGCCACCATATATCCTGCTAGAACTTAAATTTTCTTAGGTTTGTGAGGACGTACGAAACGAGCATGCATCATATTCACTCATGTCATTCATATTGCATTACTCCCTCCCTTATAATTGCTTATTCCAATTATTAAGTTCCATCTCTCAACAAAGTAATCCTCTAACGAGAGTTGCATCCCTTTTTGACACAGATGGCCGTGCCCGTGTTTCCTCCTGGTAGCAGCACCTTTTTGGACCAGTTCGGTACGCCCACCTTGCTCTGGAGGGTGCTAAGCTCAGTTGGGTACCCAAAGGCACCCCGCTACGACTATTGGAGTTACGCGAGGATAGGACAATAGGAGAATGTATGAGTATGGAGCTATTGAGGACTACGCAAGGATAGGACACCCAGAGTATATTCGAAGACGGAGCCGTACGACTACACGAGAGAGTTACGCTAGGACTATGACGATTGAGATATAGGAATATGCTTGAGGAGTAAGTCTAGGGTTATACCCGCACTCCAAGTTGCCTGTAGGAATAGAGCTACGACGACATAGGACTGCTGTCTTAGAACTCTAATATACGATGTAAGGCCAATGGCCTAAGCTATGTAAACTCGAACCGTGTAATATGTTTTCCCCTTAGCAATAAAGTATGGTTTTTGATATCAATCTTGTTCGAAATGTGCGTATCAGCTACTGATCCAGGGACTGATACATGATGCACAGAGGACCCTAAATTAGGGGGCCGCATTGCTTGCGAGCTCCGCATCGCCGACAAACACACCAGTGATCTGATCCACACGTCACCCACCCCCCCTCTACGCCGCCGCCGCCTAGCCCCACGTTGCACGCGAGCTCTGTGCCACCGACGAGCACACTGGTGACCTCCATGCGCTGATGAGCCTCCATTGGCCAAAGTAGCACGAAGATGTTTGCGCTGAAAGAGCATGTTGCAAACATATGTTTCAAATGTTTCAGAGTTACGTTGGAAGTGTTTTATATCAATGTTATAAAAATAGACTGGGATGTTATAAAAGTAGGTCGGGATGTTGCACATGTTACAATAGCTATACACATATGTTTTCAAGTGTATGTTCCGAATGTTTCATTTGTATTAGACGTATGTTGCGAGTGTTTTATCTGGATATTGCAAAAGTAGATTTAGATGTTGAATATACATGCATATTGCAAACATATGTTTCAAGTGTTTCAGGTGTTTCATACGTATATTGCAAGTGTTTCATCCGGATGTTGCATATGTTTGCAATGACTTTCAAGTGCTTTCCAGGTGTTTTGCAAGTGTTTCAGTGTATGTTGAAAGTGTTTTAGCTGTTTCAGACATATGTTGCAAGTGTTTTATCTGAGTATTGCAAAAATAGATTTAGTGTTCCACTTGCTGTAATGGGTTCCACTTGCCGCAGCCACATGCTGCAACTGCTAGGTGACGTTCGGGCGGTGCCGGTCTGCTGTTGGGGCGCCGTTGAGCGGGCACAGACAGGCGCATGAGAAACCGAGCGCATGCATGAGGGCCCACGCAGTGGGGCATGTGAAAACGCTAGTGCTCCGGATTAGACGTCCGGGCGTTAGTAAGTCCGTATAATTTATGGACCTGAACCCGAGAGAGCATGATTCTCATCGAAGCCCTAAAAGTTATGCGATACTGTAACATTAGGATTAGATGATGGCTTGGGCTGGGCTGCAAAATTGGTAGCACCGAGAGTCTGCTATCGAAAAATATATTAAATCAAAATTATATGTTTTTAACAAATATGCAGAGTTCTTGTGAGTGCAATACTGCAATGCAAAAATATAACGGCAGAGAATACTCGAAAGACTATAATGCAAAAAATTCAAAGCAGTAATATAATAGTATTTCAACGTAGCAAACTAGCAATATGCATTTTACTGGTTATTACACTATAATAATAGAATAAATATAAATGTATTTGGGATTATTCCTTAAAAATAAATAATTATAGGTGGTGCTTACAACTGTAGATTTTCTGGAACACACAAATCTCCATCGCCAAGTTTGATTTTCTCCAGGTACTCCCTCCTGTCTAAAATAAACACACATCTTGTTTATCAAAGAATAATCCTTTTTAACCTTTAATTAAATAAATAAATATAAAAAATATACTGATATTTATGTATAATAAATATCATAGAATAAGAATGAAATATATTTTTATAATAAATTTATTTAGATATATAAATGTTGATACGATTCTCTGTATTTTAAATAATAAAACTTAAAAAATTGACTCGTTAAGAAACGATATATGCATTCATTACGAGACGGAGAAGCACGTTCCACAGGCGGGACGTGCCATCCTCAGCGCGGCTCAAGCGCTCGATGAAACGAGACCGACAGGCTGCCGCCTGCTGCGTCGATCGTCGACTCGCCCGACCGGACCCTGCCAACCAAGCCGGTGACGGAGGAGGACGCCTGGCAAGCTCGCCCGTCCACGTGTCCCCTTTTCGAGGCCGCCATCTCCGCCCCGCGCTTTTGCGCGTCAGCCGCCGCGCGGCCCAACACCCGCATCAAAACCCGCACCTCGGCTCCTCCCCTTCCCACCAGGCACCAAAGGCCGCCACCGCCACCGCCGCCCCCAAGTCTCGCGCACCCCCAAACCCCCGCTCCCGGACCTTCTGGAACCTTCCTCGCATGGCCCCGCCCCCCTCCGTGGCCGCCGCTTCCGATCGCGCCGGCCCCGGCGCCGACGCGGGCGAGTCGTCCTCCCTCCGCCTCCGCCGAGCCCCCTCAGCCGACGCCGGCGACCATGCCGACGATTCCTCCGGAGGTCGGCGGGAGAACGGCGAGCTGCAACCGCCGCCGCAGGAGCAGCAGCAGCAGCATGAGATGCTATACTACCGAGCGTCGGCGCCCGCCCACCGCCGCGTCAAGGAGAGCCCCCTCAGCTCCGACGCCATCTTCCGGCAGGTGAGGAGGCGCCAATGCATGGGCTCGTCGTTTGTAAGCGATTGCTCTGACCCCCGCGCTCGTGCTTCAATCCACGCCAGTTGCGAAGTCCTGCAAATTTTTTGTTGCTTCCAGTCAACTCTGCCTTTGTTTTTTTGTGTTCAAATCACACTTTGTGCTATCGGTGGCTAGCTTAATACTCGTCGGGCGGATTCAACGGTGGGGCGGGGGGCTGAGCCCCCTACCGAACCGGAGGCCTGGAGCCCCTTGAGCCCCATGAATTTTTAGGTAAAGTTTTATCATGACTTAAGATCGAGCTGCTGTCGGAGGTACGTTGCTGTCGCACATTTTTCAGCCCCCTAAAATATTTTTCAATGGATCCGCCACTCGTCGGTTGCCATCCCGCGTGCACGGGTGTGGATAGATTGTGCGCGTGTACTCGGACGGGCGCAATTCGTTTCGTGGGGGGCATACGCTGCTGCGATTGAGGTCGGTGTTTGCTTGTTTTGGGATCAGGGGGACCAGTGCGCCGGTGCCAGATGCATGCCAAGCAGAATTTGGCATCGGCCGGCTCAAGCAGCATACAGCAACGAGCGTAACCGTTACCACTGGAAGAGCTTTTGCTTGTTGAAACGGATGACTGGATGAGCCAATGGGTCATTGAATTCATTGTTAGCGCTACTACTATACTGATGCGGGCAGTTGTTGGGACTAAAGCCAGATGCTTCAGACTCGGAACTGCAGTGCCCTTCAGTGTCAAATGCTGACTTTTCTAACTACAATGCGTGTTATATTGTTTGTACTACTTGGCTTTCCTGCTGGGGGCATTGCTTCTCGTTGAGGACCATATAACTGTGCATCTGCATACTGCTGTATTGGACCACTTTTAAGTTTTAATAACTGATTAGCCCTCCATTTTTGAATAGGCATATTATTGGACAATTTTTCTTGTCATTGACTTATTATTTTTGTTTGCTACTCTAGGAGCCTTTTCCCAGTGTATTCTTAACAGGGCTCAAATTACAGTACAAACACATAAGATGTAATTTTTCAGTGATACTTTTATTAGACTTTGTTGTTTCTGCGCGTACTCTAAATCTATTGAAGGTAGAGTTTTAGATGAATGCTTATTTGGATGATAAATAATCCTCTGTGAGTTGCCTGAATATTTGTACATCACATTCCTCCTACACGGTTCCTGGATTACACAGTGGACAACACTTTCATAATTGAGTCCATGCAGCTTGATTATAATATCAGTATTCCATATGTCATTTTATCTTATACTTCTTTAACTGAGGGTGAATCCTTAATTTTGCAAGCCATATTTCTTGGTTGCCATGGCCCATGGAGAATTGAAGTCCTGAAACTAAGCAGTTCTTCCGATTGCAGAGTCATGCTGGTCTTCTGAATCTATGCATCGTTGTTCTGATTGCAGTCAACAGCAGACTCATTATTGAGAATTTAATGAAGGTTTATTACTTTTTTTTTCATTTTCCTCACCTTCATTTACAGATCCCTCAGTCCATCTCCTTCAGAAATACATCTGGTCTTCTTTCTGCGCATTTGTCTAGTGTAAATATGACACATTCCATGTTTTATTTAAATTTGCTGGTGCAGTATGGCCTATTGATAAGAGCTGGATTTTGGTTTAGTGCAAGATCGCTGGGTGACTGGCCCCTTCTAATGTGCTGGTACATATTTTTATCATTTTTTTATTCAGATGGGTTTCAAATAAGAGCTGTAAGCCTTACAGAAGTAATCTATCTGTGAATTGCAGCCTCACTTTACCAGTTTTCCCACTTGTTGCCCTCATGGCTGAGAAGCTGATTAGAAGAAAGCTCATTGGTGAACATGTAAGTTTGTCTCACGCTCTCTCAGGATTGTATAGTCTTTTTAGAGAAGTTCTCTTTTGTTATTTCTTAGGTATAAATGTTGAAGATTGAATTTGGTATAAAACTAGACCGTCCTCTATTCTGCATCTTTCAAGTGCCATTTTACCGTTTATGACTTCTATACACCTCTTGCAGGTGGTTATTCTACTCCATATCATTATTACAACATCTGTCATTGTCTATCCAGTTGTTGTGACTCTTAAGTAAGCATTTCTTTTCTGCTTTGCAGTTTGTTTGGATGCATCTGCTTTTGACATTCGTTGAGCTCTAGTATTTCATGGTATGGAATACATTCAATTTACCTTATTTGTAATTTGCTGTACTTCGTGGTCTGGTGGTTACATTATTGTGTCTCAAACATTTAGTCTTTCCCTTTAGTTACCTACTATACTATGCAAATTGGATGGATAAAAAGGTGGTTACATAACACTTCTATTTAATTGTATCCGGTGATTCCTCTCTATAGTAGAAAGATATGCAGCGCTTCTGCGTATTTGAGAAAAAAAGTATCTGGTGATAAAATCTCTTGCAAATGTTCATTTATCTCTAGTAGAAGAAATCCTTGCTGTCTTACTCTGTCTTGATCTGTTCACTAACTGCCATCTAATTGGGAAGATTTGTTAGTCCATCAATATTGATACACATTTTATTATGCATATATTTTTCTTTCTTGTAGCTTGAAACCCTTTTCCTAACGTGAAGCTGATCCTTCCATTGTACAACAAAAATTTGACATATTTGTTCACATTCTTGGAAGTTGAATAAAAAAACTGTAGTATTTCTGATGTTGCTGTGCAAGTAGTAGAATTTGGTTGAGTCATTTTTATTTCTCAAAAAGAGGCATTAGGAGCAAGTTACCTTTTCATCGTCTATATTGTCAGTGCTTTTCCATGCCTTATGCTGTTTAGCTTAAGTTTGTTATGATTGCCAAGAAATGTTACTTAAAAAGATAGTGTCTCATGAATGAATTCTGGATTATCAGTTCAGTCATATTACAAAAAAATTTCAGGTGCGACTCAGCAGTGCTATCTGGATTCGTGCTAATGTTTGTTGCGAGCATCATGTGGATGAAGCTTGTCTCTTATGCACATACAAATTATGATATAAGGGTATTGTCCAAAAATACTGAAAAGGTAATGCATTGACATGTTAATCTGAATCAGTTCAAATATTTTGTTAACAGGATGTACATTTCTCAAAATTGATTTGTTGACAATCAAACTTTTCTTAAAACTCCTTTTGGTGGCCAAATCTTTCTGAAGCTAGAATATGCTCCACTTCCTGTTTAAACTTCTTTCCAGTTTCATTTCCTGAATGTTTTCTATCTAGTTTCAATTTTTTCATACGATGCAATGTGGTGCCAATCAATTTATGTTACCATCAGGAGGGTCAAGCATTTTTCTTAGCTTTCATACAGTGTTTTGTTACATAGGCTGACCATATATACTCTTAGGTCATTTTTCATGCAAGTAACTACTATTGCTTGTTGGCAAAGACACAGGTTTGGGAATTTTTTCAATATTACTTAGCCACACTAAACCATGGCTGCTTCTTGGTTCTATATAGAACCAGAGGTCTGCTTTTGCAACTGGAAAGTAAAACAAACTTGCAACAACTAAAGTACAGATAAGATTCTAAAGTGAAGATAAGGTGCTATGACATAGGCACTAACTACTACTACTTATCCTAGAGATGGAGCTCCAAAATATCAAGAACACAAGGCTTATTCCTTCATTGCTATTCTTATTTTTAGGGTGCTGCATATGGAAATTATGTCGAGCCTGAGAGTATGAAAGATCCAACCTTTAAAAGTCTAGCGTACTTCATGTTGGCCCCAACACTTTGTTACCAGGTACTATTCTTGGACCAGTGCCCGTCTTTGTTTTTAATGTCTGCATTCTGCATTTCTTCATCACATCTATCTAGTTATGCCAGTGACAAAACGTGAATTTCCTGATGTCACTTTGGCATGTTATGCAGCCAACTTATCCTCGAACTACATGTATTAGGAAGGGTTGGGTGACCCGACAACTTATAAAGTGCCTGGTTTTTACAGGCTTGATGGGCTTCATAATTGAGCAAGTGAGCCTTCTATATTCCTTCAGTAACTTCTATTTATACAGAACTTTGGATTAAATTATCAATTTCTTCTATTTTGCAGTATATAAACCCAATTGTGAAGAATTCCAAACATCCACTGAAAGGGAATTTCTTGAATGCTATAGAAAGAGTCTTAAAACTCTCAGTGCCAACATTATATGTATGGCTTTGCATGTTCTATTGCTTTTTTCATTTATGGTTAGTATCTTGCTTCAGTTCAAGAGTACCTTAAATTTGTCAGATAGTGATTGGTTTATATAATAGGTCAATTGGGTTTTGACCTGCACTGGACCTTGATATTTCGTTTTCCATGGTTTTCTTGTTTGCTCTTTTGGTTTGGTTTCAGGCTGAACATTCTAGCTGAACTCCTCTGTTTTGGTGACCGTGAATTCTATAAGGACTGGTGGAATGCCAAAACTGTTGAAGAGGTGAGATGCCTGTTAAAAGCTGAGTTCGTTTCTTTCCGATTGAGAACTTTAAATAGGACTGACATTAATTATATTGTCATGCACTTTAATGCTATGGTATTTTGGGGCTCTACCTCAGTACTGGAGGATGTGGAACATGGTAATCTTCTTCTTACTTCCATCTTCAGATTGTATACCCTTTCATTTAGTTGAGAATTCCTTACTTAACGAAGGACAGTTGTGATGTTAGTGATACTCTTTTATTTAGTGGAGACTAACTAAGGACAGTTGTGATGGTAGTGACTGATAACCGCTGTCACTGAGCTCGAGATATTTGTCTAATTAATTGATATTGGTATACTTTGAGTAATTGACAATTACTCTACTTTTTGTCAGCCTGTTCATAAGTGGATCATCAGACACATCTATTTTCCATGTATAAGGAAAGGCTTTTCCAGGGTAATTGCTTCTATATGTCTACAAAACTCTACATTTGTTCTTTTTTGCTTTTGAATTCTCCAAATGCAGTTTAGTTTGAAACAATTACTCAATCCATGTATGCAAAACAGTCCCAAAGTAATATCTTTACTTTCCACATTGATGCTAATATATATAGAATTCACAATATACAAATGTTGTTCTTTAGAAAATGGGGAAGCAGGGTTTGACAGAGCATTAGCACTCAATCATCATAATAACAATGAAGACAACTGAACAAGTGGCTGAAACTGTTATGAGAAAATCAGAATAGTACTGGTCAAGAGTTAATTCTCATTACCAAATTGATTTACTATGCAAATAATATTTACTGGAAACAAATAGTGATAAGTTTAGAAGACTGATTGGATAAAGATTTTAAGTAAAACACAAAGGATATCTGGTATTGACTTTGCAACAATTTCTTCATGCTGCCTTCTGCCGACTGACTGATGTAAATTAGACAATGTGAATACATGAACATACATAAAATTTTGTGGATCTTTTATATTTTTCATTTTTGCAGAACTGACATGATTTTCTCATGCCTACTTCTCAAATTCATATTGTATCTACACTGCAGGGTGTAGCTATTCTAATCTCATTTCTGGTTTCAGCTGTATTTCATGAGGTACTGAAGTTCTTCAGAAGTCTTATTATGTAACAGTATATACTTAGTTTATGGTCTCGTTACAAAAATCATGCTCTAGGAGTCCTGTTAATTATACTCATGTGCTTTGAACTGATAAACGAGGCTTTTGGGGACCACATAGACCTATAGACGACGGGTTTGGTTCCAACGTGTCAATTGCACTCCCGGTTGTTTGGGCTTTTGGATTTTGGAATGGGCCGTCTGGACACCCATGACTGCCCCGTCTGCCGCGCATGGCCTGAACCCATGTGGCGTCTGTGTCCCACCTGACCCCACGCGGTGTTTGTGCCCCCGCCCGACCAGGCACGCTGTCTGCGTCCCGCACGACCCCTCGTGTCCGCCGGCAGCTGCAGCAGGTTGCAACATGTGCAAAACACCTCGATCTACTATTGAAATATCCAGATATAGCATTTAAAACATACGTCTGAAGGCAGACCAAACATTTGAAACATGCGTATGAAACACTCGCAAAAATACCTGAAAGACACTTGAAAACCACTGCAAAACATATGTAACTTCCAGATAAAACACCTGCAACATATGTGTGAAACATATGCAACATCTAGATAAACACACTTGCAACATGCGTCTGAAAAAACAGATAAAACATTGAAAACAGACGTTTTGCAACATACATGTACACCCATTGCAGCATATGCAACATCCCGATCTACTTTTGCAACATCCATACGAAACACTTGTAACATATCTCTAAAACATCTGAAACACTTGAAACATAGGCTTACAATATGCGCTTGCAACATCCGAGGAAGGAAGGGGGCGTGAGGTGCAGCCAAAGAAGCCCGCTCTAGGTCTAGCCACTCTGGATCTCGTGATGTCACGAGCTGAGGTCAAGCGTCGTGACGACACCAACGTCGACAACGGGCACGACCTCTTAGTGAGGAACGGCGGCATCAGTAGCACCTCGACCCGGTGAGGGATGGGGCACGGCTCGCAGGGGCGGGAACTGGGCACGGTGCACGAGGCGGAGCAGGCGCGGCAGGGATGGAGCACGTCACGGTGGTAAACGTGGCGCGGCTCAACGCGGGATGGGGGCGTCGCCGTGTGGCGGCTTGGGGCGGGTAGACGGCGCATGAGCCACGATGAGCAGAGCAAGGAGTTGAGGATTTCTATCGGCTGTCGCAGTATAGAGGAGAGAGCGTAGATGGGCCTATTGCGGGCTCAGTCGTTGTGCTAGCTCGAGAACAGTAACAGGTCGTCCGGACGAACATGCCTCGGTAGCATCAGGGTATTAGCGTTTTGGAATGGAGCACACAAAATGTACTAATCCCTCCGTTCCAAATTATAAGTCGCTTTAATTTTTTTAGTACATTTATTTTTGCTATATGCATCTAAATATAACGTATGTCTATATACTCCCTCCATCCAAGAAAGATGCAATTTTAGCACATTGTCACATTTTAGTATCTTGAGTTTGACCAATTATAGATAAAAAACATCAATATTTATGATATCAAATAAATACCATTAGATCAATTACGAAATATATTTTATAATAAATTGATTTAGCGCCATAAATATGAATACTATTCACTAGAAATTTGGTCGAACGTGAACTGCTTTTATTGCCACATAACCTATAGTTGCATTGAGGAGCAAACAAGGCCCAGTTTGAACAATGGAGAAAAGAGATGTATCAAAATTCTTGGACATGAGTATAATTAACAGGACTCCTAGAGCATGATTTTTGTAAAAGCACTAATTTGCTTGCTAGACGATAACCTTTGTAAATTGCTATACTTGCCTTGAACTTTCTTTTTAGTCAATATAGCCAACTCCTCAAAGATCCTTTGGTCTTCTATTCTGCAACTTCTAGTCTCCAGCGCTCACGTACAGTTTTCTTTCTACCCGTAGCAAACACCAAGCAACTCGAGCAAACATACAAGCAAACAACGTAGACTAAGAACAATACACCAATAGACAAAAGGCTTGAAAACAGCATGCTAAAAGAGACGGCTTGTTGCTACGGTTAGGAGAACGCAAGAGACACTAAGAAAGGAGCTACGGTTAAAAGAAAATCATTATCAAAATATTTATATTATATTATAAAAGAAACAACTACGAGCTTGTTTTATGTTAGCTAAGAAAAACTATATGAGCAATATTAATTTAGATTAATCACAACATATTTAGTTTTAAAAGTGGAGTTAAAGCTAATCATGTTTTATTTATAAATGTTATCACATAATTTATTAAACAAATTAAACTTTATCTTCGCAAAGGAAATAAGTATGTGAGAGCATCTACTCGTACTTATCACATATGTATCTTGTTCAGCTAATCAAATTATATTCTAGAAACACTTTTATGTTAACAATTAATCATATTAACTTTTAGGTATAAATTATCAAAGTTAAGCACCTATATTGCTTTTAATTCAAAACTAGTGTGCAAATATACTAATCAATTTAATATTTAGCTATATATGGAAAAACATGTTAACATGAAAAACATTGGCACTACCACGTAGAGCATGACAATACATAACTAATGCAACTTGAACGAACCTAATCAGAGTTTGGATGATAAAACGGTAGAAGATTTAAGATGCAAGAGCTGAAACAGTATTATCTTCCCAGGAGGTTTGCTAATTATATGCAAGATGAGATAAGGCCCTGTGCACGTGATAAATATACCGGCAAATGAAATTCTAGCTGTCCAAAAAGAAATCCAAAATATTGCACACGTATGATGAAGGGATGACATCAGCAGAGTATTATACTTAGCTGATGTAAAGCAACAGGGCAAAGGCATTAAAGAGACACCTGGCCAGATATATGCCTCAACGTCGGGGATGACCAGAGGCGTGCAGAGGTCCTCATTCATGCCAGACGAGGAACAGCGATGTCAGCGTTGAAGCAAAGAGCAGCGAGATCGGGTTTCACAAGCGGGCTCATCCAACTGATCGGCGATGCTACATCACTAGGGCAACGACAGTCATGAGGATGGAGATCGGCAGATTGCCGTTGACAGATATTCAACATGTAAATCACGTACGTGGACAGAATCTCCATGGTTACTGTACGTGATGAGAAGCAGTAGCATCAGCAACCGGAAAAGCCAACAGACAAGATAGACAAGAGCTCATCGTGCGGGTGTTTCTTATTACCAAAGCACGGCGACGATGAACTCGGAACGGATCGAGGCGCCTTGAAATTTGCAACAGTGACATCGAGTGATGGAAGGTGCATGCAATAATTCTCCGATGGTGACGTCAATCAGTTTGCTCTGGCGTTGTCGGGCTTCCTGCAGGTCACGACTACACGGCAACAATGGAGTAGGTCGGCGCGGCTCAAGGTGAGAATAGCCAGCACGAGCGGTGATAGACGTTGTTATCTAGGGCGGGAGTAGGAGTCCATCTGTTCTGTTGTGAGAAAAAGAAACAAGAAGAGGACACGACCTTCACCACGAGATATATATATATATATATATATATATATATATATATATATATATATATATATATATATATATATATATATATATATATATATATATGGCTAGCAGAAGGGGCTCACGTGGCACATGGACAGAAAAAAGAAAACAAAGGGGAAACAGTCATACGGCGGCGGATTGATACAAACAAGGATGCTAAGATGTAGAGAATGAAGAGAGGTACCTTGTGATTGTTGATCAGCAAATAGCAGATTGCCAGGAACAAAGACTCGATCGGACGCAGCCACGTTGGAGATCGGCAGGAACATGGCAGGCGGCCTTACTTGTTGCCGAGAAGATGGTCGGGCTGGGCAGTGCGGCGGCGATGACGGCGGCGAGACGAGGAGGAGAAAAAATCTAATTTACTACACGAGAGATTTCCCAAACTAGGGGCTCCCCTTATGTTGTTTTGGTGTGCTTTGCCCAAGAGGTTAGTACATATTTATAGGGAGAAAAACTTCTCACATCTATATCAACTAGTAATATGGTACTAATTGATGTTGCACCCTCCACATTTACTAATGGGCCTAAATAATCATTAAAGCCTATTAGTAAATAAATGCATGGGCATTTAGGATTTATTAGGATTATTGCACATGGGCTTTGAGTGTTGGGAAAAATGAGAGATTTATTATTTTTGTAATTAATTAATTTCGTGCATAAAATAATTCCAGAAAAGTCTAGAATTATTATTTAAGCCGCGAAAAATACTCCAAAAGCTCTGTAATTCGGGGAAATTTTCCAAAGACATTATGGAACATGAGGAACCCCAATAAAGTATTTGGAACCCATGATAAGATAACTTGGAGTATCTAAAAATTAAATTATGCTCACAAACAAGTAGGAACAAGTTCCAAAAAAAGCTGGAAACATTCCTGAAAAGTTTGTAGAGATTGATTGACGGATGAGGAACTGAAAGGAGTGATTTGCGTTACAAAGATAAGATTTTAGGAAGCTCCCAACAAAAACTTGAGCCGAGAAACAAATAATTTGATTGTAGAAAAAGAGAAAGGCATGCCGGAGAAGGAAAATTGACCTACTAACACATTTTAAAGACTTTGCTCACTCTCAACACACAAAGAAGCAACAAGCAAACATCACATCATCCAAACGCCCGTCAAAATTAGAAAACTTTCAAAATTCACATTTTTTCTATAACTAAATTTGTGCTAACTCAAACTAAACTTGGTAAATTTTATCCAAATATTAAAATAATTCATTTTATTTAGTGTTTTCTATGCACAAACCAAAATTAGAAATTTTGGGGTGTGACAAACTACCCCACTTAACAGGAATCTCGCCTCGAGATTCATAGAGACTAGGGAGAAAGATAAAGAAGATCTTCACGCCTCCACACTTCCTTGATTCGGGATTCATGAGATAAAGGAATGAACTTGCATGATAAAGTGGATTTGGGAGTTGCACATGATAGCAAGGAAGATAAATGTCAATGATGCTTTGTAGAGGATGCTACCCCACTTAACAAGAGTTTTGCTAAACTCTGAATATTCCATACGAAGATCCTCGTGTTGGTGTAGTCTTCAGGGCCTTCCTTTGGATCACAAAGATAGGGATAACAAACAAGCAACACACCAAACAAGACAAGCATGCATCACAACATCGAAACTACACGTGCTTCTGTAGCAATGGCGGGCATCCTAAGGAGTGGATTATGATGAAAGGCCATCGCAAATTTGAATAAGATGAGATAAGAAAACTTTAGTAAGCCAAAGAAATAAAAATGAAAAAGATAAGAAGCAATAGCTCAAAGGAAGCTATCAAGGTGGGAAGAAAATAGGACAAGGATAAGAAATAATAATTTCAACTAGTCAAGGAGATAAAAAAGTAGTTTTGTAGCAAATTCTAAACCTTAGAACGACCAGTTTCTACTAGGCTTGCGTCCTATAGTCAGCATTGCTCTGATACCACTTTGTAGCACCCGGTTTTAAGGACAAAACCAGATACACACCATATGTGAGTCCATGAAGTTAAATCTCACCTATAGCTACAAATAAGGGTAATATCAATAGACAATGCTCAATACATAATGTACTTAGTATAAAGAATATAACCTTAGATATCAAACAGCGGAAAGACAACTCCGATCTTTGGGTGAAGACTCTACTTCCACAGGGACAACTGACTAGTTGATCGTAAGCCTAATTCCTCCAAACTCTAGCAATCTTGTACCCATCCGGGATTTTTATCCAAATAATTGAAAAATAAAGCAAGCATAAGTACATGTCGTACTCAACAAAAATAACATGGGGTTCATGAGGCTCAAAAGGCTGATACTGGTTTAACTACGATTAGCTTTTAACGAGTCATGATTTTAGCAATTGAGTAGCAACAAGTTTATCACAAGCCCATAAACATATGATTAGGTAAACATGAATAATGAAAAGCATAAATAATAATCATTAGTGAGCATCTTTATCATCAGTATCATTAGTGTTCATCATCTATTCCGTAAGGGTTCCAAGGCCGCTCGTAACCGTGAGCACGACTAATATATCAGTTTTACACTCTACAGAGGTTGTATACTTTCACCATGAGTCATGTTACCCATATGTCTGGGTTAGCAACTCCCAAAACACTTCCAAGGTGAGCAGGCAGGGTACACTACAAAGTTTTTGCCCAGTCGTTCTAATAAGGAGAAGCCGCTAAGGATTCCATCTCCCAAGTGTTATGGAGTCATCTCCAGAAGTGGCACTTATACATGCAGCATAGTACACACCCTGGGGATGAGGCCCATACCTAGCCTGGTGTGCCCCTCTTGCCCTTTCGGTAAACTGCTACAAACTAGAAATAGTAAGATACTAGACTAAGACCAGAGCCATGTAGTCCTCATGGTTGTACTATAAGTCTCGGATGATCACTTACAGATAAGTCCATAGGGAGAGGAATCTAGAGCACCATAAAAACAGCCCGATGCTCTAGCCCTCTTGTTCCATGTTGCTAAAACCATCTTTTAATGTTTATTGCATATTCCATTAGTCAAGTTACAAGATCATGGCTTTAGTTTAAGCACTAGTGTAATACTACCCAATGCAATACCCCAAAGGTATTAAGGTACAGGGAAACAAAGTACTAGGACATCCTTAGTGGTAGTCTAAGGTAGACACATGCAGTATGACTTAAATGATTAAAGATGAATAGGTAACAAGGATAATTCCATGCTATACTTGGCTTGAACTTGCTTTTTAGTCAATATAGCCAACACCTCAAAGATCCTTTGGTCTTCTATTTTGCTGCTTCTAGTCTCCAGCGCTCACGTACGGTTCTCTTTCTACCCGTAGCAAACACCAAGCAACTCGAACAAACATACAAGCAAACAACGTAGACTAAGAACAATACACCAATAGGCAAAAGGCTTGAAAACAGCGTGCTAAAAGAGACGGCTCGTTGCTACGGTTAGGAGAACGCAAGAGACACTCAGAAAGGAGCTACGGTTAAAAGAAAACCACTATCAAAAGATTTATATTATATTATAAAAGAAACAACTATGAGCTTGTTTTATGTTAGCTAAGAAAAACTGTATGAGCAATATTTATTTAGATTAATCACAACATATTTAGTTTTAAAAGTGGAGTTAAAGCTAATCATGTTTCATTTATAAATGTTGTCACATAATTTATTAAACTTTATCTTCGCAAAGGAAATAAGCATGTGAGAACATCTACTTGTACTTATCACATATGTATCTTGTTCAACTAATCAAATTATATTCTTGAAACACTTTTTAGTTAACAATTAATCATATTAACTTTTAGGTATAAATTATCAAAGTTAAGCACCTATATTGCTTTTAATTCAAAACTAGTGTGCAAATATACTAATCAATTTAATATTTAGCTATATATGGAAAAACATGTTGACATGAAAAAACATTGGCACTACCACGTAGAGCACGACAATACAAAACTAACACAACTTGAACGAACCTAATCAGAGTTTGGATGATAAAACAGTAGAAGATTTAAGATGCAAGAGCTGAAACAGTATTATCTACCCAGGAGGTTTGCTAATTATATGCAAGATGAGATAAGGCCCTGTGCACGTGATGAATATACCGGCAAATGAAATTCAGCTGTCCAAAAAGAAAACCAAAATATTGCACACGTATGATGAAGGGATGACATCAGCAGAGTATTATACTTAGCTGATGTAAAGCAATAGGGCAAAGGCATTAAAGAGACACCTAGCCAGATATATGCCTCAATGTCGGGGATGACCAGAGGCATGCGGAGGTCCTCACTGATGCCAGACGAGGAACAACGATGTCAGCGTTGAAGCAGAGAGCGGCGAGATCGGGTTTCACAAGCGGGCTCCTCCAACTTATCGGCGATGCTACATCACTGGGGCAATGGCAATCATGAGGATGGAGATCGGCAGATTGCCGTTGATAGATATTCAGCATGTAAATCACGTACGTGGACAGAATCTCCATGGTTACTGCATGTGATGAGAAGCAATAGCATCAGCAACCAGAGAAGCCAACAGACAAGATAGACAAGAGCTCATCGTGCGGGTGTTTCTTATTACCAAAGCACGGCGACGATGAACTCAAAACGGATCGAGGCGCCTTGAAATTTGCAATAGTGACATCGAGTGCTGGAAGGTGCATGCAACAATTCTCCAGTGGTGACGTAATCAGTTTGCTATGGCATTGCCGGGCTTCCTGCAGGTCGCGACTACACGGCAACAATGGAGCAGGACGGCGCGGCTCAAGATAATTTGGAGTATCTAAAAATTAAATTATGCTCACAGACAACTAAGAACAAGTTCTAGAAAAAGCTGGAAACATTCTCGAAAAGTTTGTAGAGATTGATGGATGAACGAGGAACTGAAAGGAGTGATTTGCGTTACAAAGAAAAGATTTTAGGAAGCTCCCAACGAAATCTTGAGCCGAGAAACAAAGAATTTGATTGTAGAAAAAGAGAAAGGCGTGCCGGAGAAGGAAAATCGACCTACTAACACATTTTAAAGACTTTGCTCACTCTCAACACACAAAGAAGCAACAAGCAAACATCACATCATCCAAACGCCCGTCAAAATTAGAAAACTTTCAAAATTCACATTTTTCCTATGACTAAATTTGCACTAACTCAAACTAAACTTGGTAAATTTTATCCAAATATTAAAATAATTCATTTTCTTTAGTGTTTTCTATGCACAACCCAAAATCCAAAATTTTGGGGTGTGACACTGTCTGACAGTTTAGATGAGGACTACCAGCCTAATCCACGAATGCCCCCACGGGCTCACGATAGAGAGGCCAGTGGTTCTAGCTCAGCTCCTCGTCAGCCACTGCAGACAAACCCTGCTCTAATAGCGATACTTCATAGGATGCAGCAGGAGTAGACACGTCAGGCATAGGCCACAGTTGTAGCTCTTGCTCAGATGCAGACCCGGCAGGACCAGTTCCAGCAGCATCAGTAGGTCATTCAGCAGTAGTAGCTAGAGACTCAGCAGCAGCTTCTTGGCTTCATGAAGCATGTCCTTACAACTATAGGGATTGCTCCTATTTGGCCCAAGTTGTAGCTTGGTCGACTATTACTAGTACCCCAGTGACTCCAGCTATACAGCCTATTGGGTTTCAGAATCAGGGATAGACAGCTCCATAGTTTGCCTCGCCCATTGAGCAGGTTTCTTAGTGGTTTGCTACACTAAGGACACAGACTTAGGGCTTCACTCCGATTGTCATCTAATTCACCCCTACTCAGTCCGAGTCAGTGTTAGTGACAGATACCACGGTCTCCAGGAGCTTGGCTGCCACTTTTAGCGACATCATAGTCACCCCACACCTCTAGAGCTTTAGGTGACTATTACTACAGTAGCAGCTCTAGTCACAGGGACTACCGAGACTCTCCTGTCTTGTGTTGCTTTGTCAGAGCCGCCTCGAATAGTCACTAAGACAGTTGTGGCTCCACTTCCTACAGCGATAGCTTCAAAGCCACAGGGTCAGGCTACAACTTTAGCTTCTACTTCTTAGCTAGCCGACCTAGTTATTGAGACCGCAGAGCAGACCCAGACCGCTCCACTTCCTACTTTAGAGTCAGAGGGTCAGTCGCCGATTGCTCTAGCCGGTCCGACAGTTCTGAGTCTAGAGTCAGATGATGATGCTACTTAGTTTCAGATCTCTCACCATACCTCAACACCCGGCTCGTCTGCTTCTACCTCGCCATCTGATCCTTAGGTTTTGGTGCTTGATGCCAAAGGGGGAGAGGGAGCGAGTATGTTAGATTTAGGGTAGCATGTGAGATGGACTCGTTCTTTTGTATGTGATACTTCATGCATTCATGTTTACTCTCATGCATTGTGTTATATGTGATATATATGTGATTGTGTGACTTATGTGACATGTGTGCTCTCTACTTTGATATATATATATATATGTCATTTCACTTGCTTATGCTCATTTGCTTTGCTTCTGCATTTTACTCTGATACAAATGAGCTTTACTTTATGTACTCATGCTTATTTCATATCTTGTGAGTACATTGTGTAGGCTTGGGTCATATAAGCATGCCTAACCCTCTTTTGTTCTTATTGTCAATTGCTTATATGAACCAAGCATGTTCTTTTTCAGTATTATTGAAAATGTTGTGATTAAAGTGAACAAGCACAATAATGGAGCACCTCCGCAGTAGCGGCAGAAGAGTGCCTTGCTGCTGTTATAATGAGAACTGTGTATACTTGAACATTGAGGAAAACGACTCATAGTTATATGTCCTCATAATGCCTTTGTCCTGGATTTCTATGATACGGGAGGCTTTTTTCGATTAGTGTCATCGACACGGCCTCTACTCCCTCTCTCTCCCAAATTCGAGCATGGAGCACGAGCGAAAGCTCGGCCATTCGCACATGGCCGACCGCTGCACAGCACCAGGTCGACGCACTCGAGGTTATTCCTGTTTTACTCGTCATACATTGATCTTTACACACCTTAATTAGCTTTGCATTACTAAAACATTGGAGTGAAATATTTTAGGCCCGGCTGGAACAAGAAATGAGGCAACGTCAGGGGCTGGAGGCCGGACACCAGAGGATGGTGGCCCAGCTAGAGGCCGAGCGGGCTGAGCGGTAGGCCCAGGCGACTCTCCTGAGCAGGCCCCGTGCGTATCCCATCAGGCGCTTTTAGTGATGTACTGAAGTAATGCCCCCGATACAATATGAACAGGCTGACCTTCTTTCTTTGTGACCTTCGTTGCAAGGTAGGACCCGTGGTATGTTATGATGGCCTGGACGCGTGCCTCGTAATGCAGCTGCTTCACGAGTCTTTTACATGCTTTGGTTAGCACCACATCCGCCGTGTCCTCAAAGCCTTCCTGAAGTCTGAAGAAATCCTGCATATACACACGAAGTATTCATTCATTATTTCAAAAAAAATGTCCAATGAATGTGATGTATTGAACAATGTAGTGCGAAGAAGACTTACCCACAGCTCAGCCTTCACCCGCTCCGCCTTGTTGGGGAATGTCCTGCCAAGCAGATCTGTAGCATCGGGGGCGTTGGCGTAGTGGGCAAACGTGTAGGGCGGCTCCTCTCTCCCGGTGAACTGGACCAAGCCAGGGAAGTGTTCCTTGACCAGAAGGCCAAGGATGCCACTGACCTTGCGTGTGTGACATCCTGCAGACTCTACAACCGTCCAGCCCCTACACAAGTTATTAAGAATAATAGTTAGCTTCTAGTGTGATTTTTGAACATATCATTTGAAGTAGTGAAAACATGTTAATTTACTTATGTTTCTCCGTCGGGTGCAATCTTCGGGCGTCTGTAAGAAGGTATCGGCCGAGTAGGGAGGCTCGCGGGACCTCGCAAGTACACACTCGGCGTACCAGAGGAAGCCGAACCCGCTGCTGCCTCCTCCTCGACCTCCTCCTCCTCCCCGTCCTCGTCCTCCTCCCGCTCATCCTCCTCGTCCTCCACCCGCTCCTCCTCGTCCTCCACCCGCTCGTCCTCCTCCTGCGGCAGCGGCAACTGCTCCTCCTGTGATCGGTGCTGCTCCTCCTCCTCCTCCTCTGCGACGGCATCGATAGGTCCTCATCTGCAATGGTGTCTACCGGGCGTGTTCTTTGGTAGATCGAGCTGACCCTCCTATTTTGACGCCCGCCCGCCATCTTTGATCAATCACCTGCAATCAAAAACAAAAAAACAATGTTGTATTAGAAATAACATAATTACATAAAGGCAAAAGGAACAAACTAAAATTACAAAATAACATATTATTACATGTATTAAAAATAATCTTCATGATCGGGATTAGCTGGATCATAAGTCTCATCATCACTATCAATCATGTCAAAATACTCGACACTATCCGAAGGGGATGTTGTCAACATTATCTTGGCCTAACTGTAATCGGTCAAGCATTTGTAAGTCCTTCTCATTTAGCACCTCGTCTCCAGCGTTGCCTGCATCAACCCATTCATTGTCTACTTCCATTCCAATCGCTTCGGTTAAGTCTATCTCAAACCTTCCTTCCAACCCCTCTTCTTGGAAGAATTCTCCATCATATGTGTTTGGGTTAAATGTATAATCTTCATCGTTTGGCAAAGGTAGTTTACCGTGTGGTGATACCTTGTGCACAATATCCCAACCATTAAGATTCTCTTTGTCTTGGCATGCGTATGGGAGATAATAAACCTGTGTGGCCTGTTGGGCCACAACATAGAAATCATCTCCTAGTAAGACGGAATCTTGTCAAATTTCAACTACCCCAAGACTAGCCCAAGTCCGTCTCGTTACTACAGGATCAAACCAATGGCATTTGAATATAACAGGATTAAGAGGCCTGCAACCATGAAAGCTGAGTTCGTATATTTCTTCAAGTCTTCTATAATACTCGACCCTATCTTGGCCGGCCGTAAAAACTCCAGTACTTGTGGTTTTTCGATTGGGCTGACTCTGCTCGTAGCTTGATGTGCGAAAGCGATATCCATTCACGTCATAACTAGTAAATGACTTCACCTTATAAGCAAAGCCATTGGCAACCTGTCTCAACTCGGCCGTAAAAACTCCAGTACTTGTGGTTCTGTCGTTGAAGGAGGACGCCGGGGGGGGGGAGATTGAGGGGGATAACGAAGATGGGCCAACAAGTGTACGGAGTAGACATCTGACCATAAGGATTGAACCCATCTGTTGCCAGCGCAACACGTACATTACGAGCCTCTTCAGCTTTGTCATTATGAATGCAATCAAAGTGGGTCCATGCTTTACCATCGGAGGGATGTACCATCTTGTCTGGATTGTATCATTTGCCCTCTTTGTGCCATCTCATCTGTTTCACGGATTCCTCGGTCATATATAGACGTTGCATCCTCGGTAAGAACGGAAGGTACCGAAGGACTTTCAACGGGATAGAAATCTGCCTCTTCTGGCCATCACCAGAGTCAACCTCAAGGTACCTGGAGGATTCACACTTTGGACAGTATTTTGCATCCTTGTGATCTTTCCTAAATAGGACACACCCCTTCGGACAAGCATCTATCTGGTCATACGGCATTTTAAGTGCACAAAGCACTTTTTGAGACTTGTACATGCTCTTTGGTAGAATGTGGCCCTCAGGAAGCAGGCTGCCAATGAGGGCCAACATACCATCATAGGCTTCTCGACCCAGGCTAAACTAGGACTTGAACCCCATTACACGTCCAATGGCATCTTGTTGAGAAACCGTTGTCCTATCGTGCAGGGGTTTCTGTGCTGACTCCATCATGTCGTAGAATGCCTTTGTTGTTGCATCCATCTCCTCCAACCTACGTCCTTCAACATATTGTGCTTCGTGAAAGTCATCTAACATGTCCGCTACCCCGGCATCAGCATCGAAACCCTCCAGATGTGGTCTCACTACCTCCTCTCTCATACGATGGCCTTCAGATGGTGAATGGGTCGGCGGTGATGCCTGGGACAATGGCGGAAACCACCGGGCCTTCAGTAACAAATGTTGGAGATGCCGGTGCCGCACCGAAGTCTAGGGCAAAGAAACCTATGGTGCCGAAGGAGCAGACGGCATGCACTAAAGCGTCAAAGGCCGTGGTTGGACATGTTGTCCAGCCACGAAGCCCCCCTAGTGGTGCTTCCTTCTACGGAGGAGGAGGATGAGGTGGAAGAAATCGAGCTTGAGGAATCATGACCTCAACCTATCTGAATCCTTCGCAAGTGAGGTGACGAAGTGGTGGTCCTTGTGGAGGAGGACACCACCAGGGAGCTCAGGGGTCTAGAGTCTGCCCTTTCTAGAGTGATGAAGCTAATCAAGGTCAGTACTATGCCTAGAATGCTCGTCTTTATCGTTGGAGATTGGGGTTATTCAAAATCATTATGTGTTTGAAGGGGATAACTCGGACTACCGAGCAGCGCCGCTAGCTGATAAAAAGGATGGAGCCCCTCACCAAGGAGAATGAAAAGCTCAAAGAGGCAATGAAGCTTATGGAGAAGAACATCTAGAGGGCCCAGTATGAGTGAGACCTTGCTGAGTCCAACGCATGGGACCTAGAATACCCGAAGGGCATCCTATTTGAGCAGCTAGCGACCGTGTCCGAGAAGCTGTAGGGCAAGTCCGAGAATCTAGCCACTATCTCTAAGTAGGCGATGAGACTTGCTAAGCAGCTGGAACACATGTCTGAGTAGCTCAGAAGTGTCTCCGAGTAGAGGAAAGGTATGGCGTATCGGCGAACTTGGTTGGCATTGCTGAAGTATTATTGTTGCTGACGACCGTTATACTTGTAGAGCAAGATGCAGAGCTCGGCCAGCTATGCCAAACCATCCAGCAACTCTAAGAGAAGGCGAAGGAATCAGGGCAAGCGAACAAACTGGCCAAGGAGCTAAAAGGTGAGTACTTCGTGGTCGGAGTTACTGTGGGAATAATTTCTTGGCTTGATGGATCCTTGTGATGCTTGCAGACTATCATCGGAGGGTTAAGGCATAATTTGATGTGTTGGAGCAGGAGGCTAGGATGCAGAGGAACAAGTTCAATGCCGTAGTTGCCAAAGTCAAACTAGTGCTTGACTATGTCGACCTAGAGGTGGCTCCTCAGCCCGATGGCAGGCCGCCATGTCCAGACACCATCATCAAAAGGTGCAAAGCAGCGTGGGAGAACTTCAAGAGCTTCAACCGTGATGCCATCATCATCGCTGTTTCACACGCCCTGGCAGTGGTCTAGTCCCATTACCCTACCATTGACCTTCAAGCGATAGGGGCTAGATTCACCGGAGGAATGGGCGCGACGGAGCACCAGTAGTTGGAAGATGAGGTGGAAGACGCGGCGAAGAAGCTGGCCGGTGACATCGACCTGTTTAGCGAGATGGATGGCGATGGTGAAGCCTGATGATCTACTCGGAGGAAAGTCTATAATAACTAGAGAGAGAAGTTAAAATGCGCAAGGGTGTAGACATACATTTGTATGGAAATGCTATAAATTGACATGTGCATGTTTATGCAATTTGCCAGTTTTTGTTGAAGAATTGTTGTAGTGTTAACCCTAACGCAATTATACCTAATATAAGTAGCGTCCGAGTAGTTAGTTCATTACTGAACCCTTTGGCCTTGGCTAGCCCATAGTCCATAACATTGAGCGCGGAGCCCGTGCACGTGTAGGAGGAACAGGCATGACCAAGGAACCACAGCCGACCACCCATAACATAGAGTGCGGAGCCCATAGCACGTGTAGGGAGAGATCGGAGACTAGGTCTTCTCCATAGAGAATAGAGCGACACGTGTGCTGCTCGGCGGTTGACAAATTAACTTGGAGATATACGTAGTATAAGTGGCATCCGAGCAATTAGTTCCTTACTATGCTCCTGGCCTTGGCTAGCCCATAGTCCATAATGTCAAGCGTAGAGCCCGTGCACATGTAGGCAGAATAGGTGTGACCAAGGAACCATAGCCGACCACCCATAACACAGAGCATGGAGCCCATAGCACGTGTAGGGAGAGATCGGAGACTAGGTCTTCTCCATTGAGCAAACAAGGCCTATAGACGATAACCTTTGCTTGCTTCAGTAACTTCTCCATGGATTCTATTTATAACCCCACAAACAAATAGAGTCGTTACCCCTTCACTGGGCAAAAGTCAGGACGACCGGACACTGGACCTCAGCGTCCGGTCGTGCGATGCACGCCACGTGTCCCCTTCTTCAAACGCTGTTCATCCGATCTCAACGGTCATCTGATGACCGAACGCTCTAGCTTGAACTGACCGGACGCAGCAACCCCAGTGTCCGGTCGTTTCTAGTAAGGTACCAGACATGACCGGACGTGTCCGGTCGATCGCGATCGGACGCAGCACCAGCGTCCGGTCACTCTTTGGCATTTCTGCTCTGCCTACATCACCACACATCACCTTGATCGGACACACACAGTCAGCGTTCGGTCACTTCAAGCGCCAGCATCCGGTCGATGACCGATGCCTGCACACTGTCTGCCATCACTGACCGGACGCTAGAACCCAGCGTCCGATCACCATGTGACCAGTATCCAGTGCACTCTATGAGACCCTATCTTTTCTGTCTAGTGCGCCAGTGGCACCGTTGGACTATCCACACTCTACGGGCGGACACTCCACCAGTGGAGTTTCAAACCCTTCTCACCTCCGTTCCATCGCCGAGTTGATCCACATCAACTCCAACTTTATCTCCTTAATAAATGTGCCAACACCACCAAGTGTACACCACCATGTGTATGTGTGTTAGCATTTTCACAATCATTTCCTAAAGGATTAGCCACTCAACTTGCCATGTCACTCGATCCTAGCAACGATGCAAAGTTAGATCACTCGAGTGGCACTAGATGACCGATATGCAAACAAGTTTGCCCCTCTTGATAGTATGGCCATCTATCCTAAACCTGGTCATCAACTTCTCTACACACCTATGACTGGTGGAATAAAATGCCCTACGTTATACCTTTGCCTTGCGCATTCTATTTCATCTCCTCCAATGTTGATGCAACACATGCGCCAATATGATCAACAGTGATATGATCCACTTCATATCATCATGTGATCATATTGGTTCATCGATCTTGACTTCACTTGCTTTTCACCGTTGCCTTCATCCATCGGCACCAAGTCTTGCTCAAGCTTCACCGCCACGCGGTCCATTGCTCCAAAGCCTTCGACTTGTCCTTCACGCTTGCAACCGGTCCATCAAGCCAAGTCTTGTCTTGATCTTCTCCAAATTGATCACATGACTCAATGTCATGTATCATGTGCAATGAGCTCCTTCATCATCACATGTGTGAGCTTTGCAACATCTCCAAGTTATTTTCACCTTCATGGCATATGTTGCTCACACATATGTACCTATGGACTAATCACCTGTGTATCTCACATAAACACAATTAGTCCATCTAGGTTGTCACTCAATTACCAAAACCACACAAGGACCTTTCAATCTCCCCCTTTTTGGTAATTGATGACAACTCTACAAAGATATGAAAATTAAGCTCTTTTAGATTCATGTTGCTTACCCAAGCAATTTTACCATGTGAAAATGATTTTGGACAAGTACCATAAACCTGAGATGGTAGTATTAGCTCCCCCTATATATGTGCTAGAGTGTTTGATTTGAAGCTTGCACATATGCATAGATTTAAATTGTGGAAGAGTAATTACTACCAAATGATTCTAATGTGTATAGAATAAACCTTTGAAGCGTGTATTAATCGGAGTTGCACCTTTAAATTCATCCTTAGCACCATGATTAGCTAGATATCACTTGGAAATAAAAGCACTAGATACCTTGTGAGATCAACATTAAAAGCAAGGTACTAGCATTACTTGAAAAAGCATACCAAGTGTCTAGCTATTATCCTATGCATGCTAGTTATCAAATCATCATTCAAGTTCTACAACTAGCATACACCACACAAGCATGCATATTGAATTTGAAAGCTTATGCAATGCAAGCAAGCACATGAGTATGCACATATCAAATGCAATCAATCAAAGTTCATGAGCTTGCTCCCCCTACTTGTGTGCTTCTCTTGTCCAAGAATTTTGATACATCTCTTTTCTTCAATATTGCTCCCTCTTTGTCCATCTCTGTGGTCCCCTTATTGGAGGGAGCACATCCCCTTTTATAGATGAAGGGGATGGCTCTATAGGTGAGAGGGAGAGGGTATGAATGTTTTTATGCCTTGCTGCCCACGCTGATGAGGATTGGATAATGGTAGGCGCCCCCAACACTGTTGATGTTGCTGTAGAATGTCAGATGCGCATGGGAGGTCGTGCTATCTTCTTCAGGAAGGATGGACGCCAGTACCTACAAATACTATTTGATGCCTAGGGGCATGTGAGGAGTCACGCTATGTTCACCCGATATGGCAAATCCTAGTGCCCATACCGCGATCGATGTCTAGAGACACGTGGGGGGCTTACCGTATGGGAGTTTTAGCGGCCCCTACAATACTATAGGGGGAGCTGTCGGCAGCTACAATACTGTTTGTGCCATGGTGGCTGTAGAGTACTATTTTGTGCAGGGTATGGTCCCTGGTACAGTGGTTTGTTCTTATGAGCCTTGCCTTGCCTTTCTCCGCACATCTTCTGGTTTCTACCGAACGGGGTGCCCTCGGTCAGATGGCTCTAGTCGGCTCCGAGTGCGCTGGTCGGAGAAGAGCGGTGAGTAGGGTTTCCACGAGCCCCGATTGTGGGGTCAGAGTCGAAAGTAGGGCTAGGGGCAGGCCTTCCGATCGGAGGCCGGCTAGAGCCTGAATTGAGCGATCCGTTCGGATAGGTGGGCCAAAGTAGCCGGCGAGCAGGCGTTGCTCTTCTTGGGCCTACCTTCTGGTTGGTTGCTGGACCGCCCCTTGCCCTATTGTTTTTAGATTTTTGGCCATGAAGGCGAGATGGTAGATATCTTGGGATGTGTGAAAGCAACCCCAATTAATGGAAGGGGAAGCGCCACTTCACTAATTCTGAGGGGAATGTGGTGTTGATGACTGAGAAGGAATTCGAAGGGTTTTGTGATAAAAGTTGTTTTCAGATTCAGTTAAGTCAGAGTAAAGTTAGAAATCAAAAATTGACTAATTCAAATTGGCTCTTCTAGCCAAACCAAAAGGTACAATTATCATCATGTTTATGTGCTATAGATATTGGAATGTAAATTACAAGTTAAGAGCATCATGAATTGCTCATAGTGCTTTTAGCCGAATAGCATCAACTTCTACAATTTGTTGTTTATCTTCTTTAGCTGATCCGGGAATGCTCTCAAGACTGCTATGAATAGCTTTGTCTTCTTTGACCTTGGTCAGCATTTCTTGTTTCTTCTGTTTGATAGCATTGGGGATCTGAGTCAAGTTGGACTCGTGACATTCGATGGTGGCTCTCACACTTTCTAGTTCTTTTTCAAGCTCAGCACGCCTAACTCTTAGCTGATTTAGTTCTAGTTTAATTTTGGAAGAAGAATTCTTTAAATTGTCGATCAGCTGTGCTAATTCTTTGGCTTCCTATTTGTTAGAATTCTTTTTGACCATCAAAGCTTCATGGTCAATCAGATTTCTTTGAGCCTTTTTCACCTTGGGAGCTTGGTCTTCAATATTGGATATAGGTATTAAGGCCCCAGCGAGATTTGGGGTTAGATTATCCTTGATGGCCAAGAAGATTCTTCTCATTGGGTCTACATCCTAGATCAAATCGGCTATATTTCTCTCGAGCATTGGCAGCATGTCTTTTAGCCGATTTTTGGTCTCATCTGATAAAGTCTCTTGGGAAGAAATGGCTGATGAGCTAATCTCACTTTCGTCTATGTATTCTTCAAAGTTGAAGGAGTAGCTCAAAGCTGGAGAATTAAGTGCCTACATGTGAACAAAAGGAATCTTATTAGAAATGGCAAATGGGTTGACAATGAGATGAATGGTGAAGGGAACACAATACCTTTTCTGGAAGAGACTCTGGCTGAGGAGAAGGAAGAGTAGATGATGTGCCAACATCTTTTTCAACATTTGGTTGAATCGACTCTAGACTTATGATGTTGGTGTCTGCAAGCATCAAAAAGTTTTTCGGATTATGTTTGTTATAGAAGGACAAGAATGATCATATGAATTTCTTACCATCAATTGTTTGCTGAGTTGGAGAATCAACGGTTTGGGTATCAGCATCAACAGGATCACCTTCAACCATTGGATTGTTAGACCTTTGCTCTTGTGCAGATGTTTTCTCAGGTGGTGTCTGATAAAGGAGAATGATCAAAGAAGAGCAAGAATTACATAAGATTAAAAGGCTTGAGGAGATACCTTGGTAGCATTAGGAGGTGAAGTAGAGAGGTTCTCATCTTTTGCTATTTTGGGTCTGTTAGAAGCATCGGTTATTGTAATTGGCTCCTTAGGAGGATTAGCCGATGAAAGGTTGGTAGATGACGGTTCAAATGTCTAGGACAACAATTGAGCACCGAAGGCAAATTGAGATGCAATTGTTGATGGCTGCAAGAAAAGAATTGAATTAGAAGTTGATTATCATCTTAAGAGGGAAGATAAGTTAAGTTATCTGAGCAATTGATGATTTTGTTCTATGAAGTCTCTTCCCAGTGGTGGTTTTCTAAGGTACACCTTGGGTTGCCTTGTGTTTTGAAGACTGATATGTGAGTATTGTTAGGGCAGCTAGGGTTTTCATCAACTTTTTCAGAGTGGGTGCAGTTGATCCCATTCTTGAGGTTGAACATGGTGGATAATATTATATGGGATGCCCTTTCCTGTCCATGCTTGGCGGATCAAATTCAGTATCCTACAAAAGAATTTGTTAGATGAATTGATAGGAGAACATGTTAGATAATCCTTCTAAAAGAAAAAGTACTAAATTACCTCACTATCATAAGCAAATTCTTCATCCAAGGCTAAACAGTTGGGATGAATTGGACTGCAAAAGATGTGAGAGTGCCATTCTTGCTACCAGGAATCAAACAAATTTGAGGAGAAGGTAGCTCTTGTTCATTCATGCAGGCAAAAAGAAGGAAGGTCTGATCCCAATTGAAAAACTATAGAAGCTTCCATCATCTCACTGATACTTTCTCTTGGCTTCAGAGTGTTCTTAAAGAATAGCCGATTTAGGGTCTTGTTTGCTCAATGGAGAAGACCTAGTTAACAGGACTCCTAGAGCATGAAGAAAAGAGGGAGCAATGCGGCCCCCTAATTTAGGGTCCTGTGTGCATGATACTCTGTGGTCACCCTAGCACTGCAATGCGAATAACTTTGCTTGCCAAATTAGTGCTTGCTTCTATATAATACTGAAAATCACCTCCTGAGCATTTGTGTCCTGAAGGATGCTGCCAACTATATTGAATCCTGTTCATATTGTATCGGGGGCGTCAATTGCTTATATGAACTCATGCCCGTGGACGGTTCCTGCTAATGATACGGGCAATATGTATAATCACCTCCCATGCATCGAGCAGAAACTTATATGAGAACTGTGTATATGAGAAACGAGCTATGTTTTCGCTTGATGAGGTCCTCTGCAAATAATCCTACAGCATCCTTGGCCTATGGAGCAGAAACTTTTGAGTTATGTTTTGTTCTCAATGTTTCTAGGGTATCATTAGCAGTAGTAGGTACCGAGCTAAAGGATACTCCTAGGACCTAGAAATTCATAGGGCAGACATACATCCCCTAGAAATCCCCTAGTTCTAAGACAGCAGTCCTATGTCCTGGCATCTTTAGCTTGAGGTAGGTGTAGTTGGGGATCACCATGAATTTGGCGTAGCATGGACGCCCCAAGATAGCATGGTAGGACCCTAGAAAGTCCACCACTTCGAAGGTGAGGACCTCCGAGTGGAAGTTGGCTTGTTTGCCAAATGTGACGGGAAGATCGATCTACCCGAGTGGGTATGCCTACACTCCTGGGATCACCCCGTGGAAGGGGGAACCCGCCAGGTGGAGTTCCAACTAGGGAATGCGCATAGCATCAAGGGTGTCGATGTAGAGGATGTTGAGGCCGCTGCCTCCATCCATCAGCACCTTGGTGAGGTGCTTCTTACGGACGATAGGGTCGACGATGAGTGGGTAGCGTCCCGGTCTTGCAATGTGGGAGGGATGGTCCCTCTGATCAAAGGTGATCGGAGACTCCAACCAGCTAAGGAAGGAGGGGACGGCCATCTCGGTGGCGCATGCCTCCCTATAGTTCACCTTGTGTTGGCATTTTGTCCAGATGGCGTCGGAGCCGCCAAAGATCATGATGCACTCCTCAGGTTCAGGGAAGCCATTTCTGTCCTTGCCTATCGTGCCTCCTTTCTGGGCTGCCACTTCTTTGTCGTCTCCCTCCTTTGGCCCGCTGGCCTATTGGAGGAAACATTTGAGGAGCTCGTAGTCCTTGTAGAGGTGTTCGACGGGGTAGGCGTGGTTGGTGCATGGACTATCCATGAGTTTGTTGAAGTGGTCAGGCAGCCCCTGTTGGGGCTGCTTGCCCGTGCGATCAGCCATGGCGACCATCATGGTGTTGTTCGAGCGGCGCCGATCCTTCTTGTTCTTCTTGCCCCTCTATGAGTAGGGGCCCTCATCTTGGTCTGCGCGCTTGACCTTGCCTTTGTCCTGGCCTTCGCTGAAGACCGCTCTGACCGCTTCCTCACTAGAGGCGTGGTTAGTGGTGACATCGAGCAGGTTGCGGGTGGTATGGGGTTTTAGGCAGTCAAGCTTGTGGATCAGGGACTCGCAGTTCATCCCAGAGAGGAATGCGCTCATGATGTCTGTGTCGACGACATCAGGGAGGGAGTTGCATCATTGGGAGAACCTACGGATGTAATCCCATAGGGACTCGCTGGGCTCCTGCTAGCAGCTCTTGAGGTCCTAGGAGTTTCTAGGGCAGACATACATCCCCTAGAAATTCCCGACGAAGACCCTCTTGAGGTCCGCCCAGTCGCAGATGCTGTCGTGCGGGAGGAATTCAAGCCATGCCCGAATATGTTCCCCTATGAAAATGGGAAGATACTGAATGATGAAATAGTCATCATCCAAATTATGTCTGCCCTAATAACTAGAAACTGATGAAGTCACTATTTTTTGTTTCACTAGCCATGCGCAACGACCCAACACAACCACCTAGTTCCTGCACAAGTGATTAAGAAAAATTATTAGTTTTTACGTCATATCATATGAAGTAGTGGTGATAACATATAAAGTTACTTACGTTTGCCCTTCGGGGCGAATCAATGAGCGTTGGTGAGGAAGCGGAACCTGTGGGAGGCTCACGGGACCTCACAAGTAGACACTCGAAGAGGAGTCAGAGGAAGCGGAACATGTGCCTACCGCCTCCAACTCGTCGTCCTCATGTAGCCCCTCCTCCTCGTCCATCTGCCAAACCAGCTCATCGTCCGACTCGTCCACGGGCGCCACCTCCTCCTTCGGTTCCTCCTCATGCGGCATGGGAGGAGCGGCCCCATTATTGTGCCAATCACCTCGATATCCCAAGTGTATCTGTGCTCAAAGCAAACCAAATGTGCCTTACGTCTCCACCGATGTCCTTATAGAACATAGTATTGATAGTCCTCCGGTCATGCCCATCGGTGGGGTGCCTCATCATTGTATCTTTCTTATGCTCTTCACCATGCCAGCGCTACAGCTTGGCTGACTTTGCACATGCAAACCACCTATGCACCCAGGGAGCTATAGGGAAATACCAAATGACCTTTATGGGACCTCCTCTGGTCTTGGTACCCTCATCTGATGGCCCTTCCTTGTACCGTGGAGCTCCACACTTGGGGCACTTGTCCATGTCTTTGTATTTTTCTCCACGGTACAATATGCAATCATTGGAACACGCGTGGATTTTATCAACCTCGAGGCCGATGGGGCAGATCATTTGCTTAGCCAAGTATGTCGGTTTTGGCAACTTATTTTTTTCTAGGAGCATTATCCTTATTATACCTAACAATTGATCGAAGTCTTTATCACTCAATCCGTTTGTCAATTTGAACTCTAACAGCATGATGTCGGCTTCCAGTTTGCTTATTGGACAATCCCTATACAATGGTGTTTTGCCATCTTGTCTCATTTTCTCTAGCTTTCTTAGCTATCTTTCACTAAGACATCCAGTCTCTACATTACATAGCAGCTGAGAAATGCTATCGTTATCCTCGATGTCATCAGCTAGCGTGTTCCTAAACACATTATTAACTGTGGGCATAGGTTCTGTGTTGACATCGGGTTCCTCGTCACCATCGTGGATGACTACATTAGGCATGTCCACATATCATCGTTTTCCTGTAGAACATTCACACCAACCTCGCCATGCATAGTCCATATCATATAGTTTGGCATGAATCCCCTAGTAATCAAGTGCGATCGTAAAGACTCAATTTGATGAAAGTTCCTTTGATTCTTGCAATCTTTGCATGGGCAGAAGACAGGGTTCCTATTCCCAGCATGGGCTTTGGCATCGGTGATAAACTGGCTGATGCCATGCATGTACCGCTTGTCCGTTCAGGACAGATGCATCCACTCTTAACACCTTGATGGACACATTTCTGAGCGTTTGGACATCAAGGTGTTAAGAGTGTTAGCGCACACGTTTTTAGTGATGCTTCCAAACACTCAGAAATGGCGTACACCTTGATGGACAGATGCTTCCAAACACTCAGTAACGTGATCTCAACGTTTAAGCAAATGATTTTTTCTTCCAAATGGATCGTAGTGGTTGTGCATGCTTGTGTTAGTATCCGCGTTCGAGGACTGATGGCGGCGCCCACAACACTATGGGACAAAAGTTGGCGCCTACAACACTGTTCGAGCACTGTTAGATCGGAAAGGGCTTAAAGCGCCCGTCCCATCGTATCCTGGCGGTACCTTCCCACAGGCATACTAGGCATGGCCCTCGATACTGTGGTTGACTCGAATTTCCTGTCGTACCCTGTGCTCTTCTTTATGAAGGATCAGGGTGCAATCGTCGGGCGAGGCGGAGCTAGCCCTCAGACGTCAGGCGAGGCAGAGCCCGCCCTAGGGCGTCGGGCGAGGCGGAGCCCACCCTAGGGCGTCGGGCGAGGCGGAGTCTAGCCCATAGCCGTCGGGCAAGGTGGAGCCCTCCATTAGCCATTGGGCGAGGCGGAGTCTAGCCCTCGGGGGTTGGACGAGGCGGATTCTAGCCCTCGGGGGTCGGGCGAGGCGGAGTCTAGACCTTAGCCGTCGGGCGAGGAGGAGCCCGCCCTCGGATGTCGGGCGAGGCAGAGCCCGCCCTTTGGACGTCGGGCGAGGCGGAGTCTAGCCCTTGGTGGTCGGGCGAGGCGGAACCAATCTTCCGTCGTTCGGGCAATAAGCGCAGTAGCGTTCTTGTCTGACCGGAAGTGTCAACGTTCGATGGTTATTAGTTCCACCTCATTGGGTACCCCGGTATTAGGTCCCCGATAG
This sequence comes from Miscanthus floridulus, assembly GCF_019320115.1. Lineage (NCBI taxonomy): Eukaryota > Viridiplantae > Streptophyta > Magnoliopsida > Poales > Poaceae > Miscanthus > Miscanthus floridulus. The sequence goes on from NC_089597.1 coordinate 85,803,028, forward strand.
GTTCATTACAGAGGAGTTACTTTTATGGAGTCTGGCTGGGGCTAGAGGAATTTCCCATTTTATGGAGTCTGGCTGGGGCTAGAGGAATTTTCCATCTCCTTGCTCTAGTCCCAAGTGCAAACTAGGGCTCTTTCTCGGTTGAGGCCAATTTTTTTGCTGTAGTAGGCGAGTAGTGTTTATTTGAGTGAGCTGTGGTGTGTTGTTGTTGTTTGGGTTTTGGGACTTTATACCCCTTTTCTTCTTAATATATAGTGATACACAGCTCTACTACATGTTTGAGAAAAAAAGAGATAATCTGATACCTGCAAAGTATTTTTTCTTTGCAAAATAGCGGCAGAAGTCGTACCTAAAGTCCTCTTTGGCTTAGTTTTTAGGGGCCTCGTCTTCACCTAATGGTGCACTGTTCATGTCACTACAATACTTTGCAGAAGTGAAAGACAGCAAACATGATCTCTTTTTCTCACTTCTCCTCCCTAATAACTAGAAACTGATGAAGTCACTATTTTTTGTTTCACTTGCTACTGTACCAATAAACTAAAGCCAATCGAAGTTCAACCAGAGAGGGACTAAGAAAGGAAGAGGAGGTTACACAAGACTTGGGATTGTGGAGGGAATACAGTCTCTCAATGAGAAATGAAAAAGAAGTGGGGAAGCGTTGTCATGTTCCTTGCCATTTTGCACCTTCTCCACTGCATGCTGCGCTCTACACTCAGCCGATGGGACTCGGTGTGGTGGCTTCTCCCACATCCCTACCCGCTAGACGAGCATGAGGTCCAAGAGGTCTTAGACGCTAGCGGACATCTATATGATAGTGGAGAGTTACTCCTACGATGGGTGCTATCTTCACTAGATGAATGTAGCCGCTTGAAGACGTATGAGGTGGAGAGTTGCTTCTACGCAAGATCAAGACAAGTCGAAAGCAAAGATAATGAAGAAGTCCTAAAGCTTAGTTTTTGTAGCTTTTTTTAGTTCTTAAGCTCTCTTGTTGTTTTTGCTCCTCAATGTTTGTTCCTCTGCAATTGTACCTTTCGACTCAGTAATTATTAAGTTATGCAGAAACTCTGTCGAGGCATCCTTGGTCCGTAGTAATGAATCCCCTAGCCCGTTAACTCATGAGTTATGCAGAAACTCTGTCGAGGCATCCTTGGTCCGTAGTAATGAATCCCCTAGCTCGGTACCTACTACTGCAAATAATCCCCTAGAGGCCGTGTCGATGACACCGTCGCCAAGCTAGAACCGCCCATGCTTCTTGCCTTGCCTAGCCCTCATGATGGCCTCTCCATCGAAGTCCTGGGTGCTCGGATCGTGGTCTGACCCATGGAGTGGCCTCACCACCGGGAGTGGATGCTTAGGTTCGTGTATGCCTTGGGCGGGTCCTCCAGGTTGAAGGAGACGTCGGACGTCGCCTTGCCCTTGTGGGCCATACACCATGCCTAGAAGTCCGAGCAAGCCTGGCCACTATGTGACGCCGACTGCGAGAAAGACATCACAATGATTAGAAATTAGGTAGAACTGAGCATCACAATAGATAAATGAATTCGTGTACCCATGCTTGTTTGTATCCAGCAAGGCTGCGGCTACCTTGATAGTGTGTTGGACCTTGCATCTGCAAACGACGGTCTCAAGCATCCCTGTGCATCTTGAGGTACTCCTCCGTGAACCACCTCTCCACCATCATCGCCTAGCACTCAGGATACACTTGGCACCACCAGGGAATCATCTACATATCATCAAGTATTAGACATATAAAAAGATCAAATTAAACCAACTTAATCTTAAAACGAATTAATATTCATGTTCTTCATTTACCTCAAGGTACTGCTCCCGGGTCAGCTGCATCTCTCTTGCGTCTTTCTTAGTTTTCCTCTCTCCAAGCTTCGACCCGTAGTAGGTTACGATGGCCTGGATGCGCACCTCGTGATGCATGTCGGTGATGAGTTTTCTATAGGCTTTGGTAGTCACCTGCTCTGCCCTGGCCTCAAATCCCTCCTCGCATCTGTAATAAGTCTGCATACAAAAGCGATGTATCCATTCATTATTTCAAGAAAAGTCCAATGAATGCAACATATTGAGCAATGTTGTGCGAGGGAGACTTACCCAAAACTCTACCTTCACCCACGCCGCCTTGTTGGGGTACTTCGCATCGGTGGCAATGGCGCAGTGGTCAAACGAGTAGGCCGGCTCCGTCTTCGATGCGTACGTGACAATGTCGGGGAAGTGTTTCCTGCACAGAAGACCTAGGATGCAGTTGACTAGCCATGCGCAATGACCCAACACAACCACCTAGTTCCTGCACAAGTGATTAAGAAAAATTATTAGTTTTTACGTCATATCATATGAAGTAGTGGTGATAACATATAAAGTTACTTACGTTTGCCCTTCGGGGCGAATCAATGAGCGTTGGTGAGGAAGCGGAACCTGTGGGAGGCTCACGGGACCTCACAAGTAGACACTCGAAGAGGAGTCAGAGGAAGCGGAACATGTGCCTACCGCCTCCAACTCGTCGTCCTCATGTAGCCCCTCCTCCTCGTCCATCTGCCAAACCAGCTCATCGTCCGACTCGTCCACGGGCGCCACCTCCTCCTTCGGTTCCTCCTCATGCGGCATGGGAGGAGCGGCCCCATTATTGTGCTCCATTTATTGTGCCCGTGGACGAGGCATGTTATCAAATAACGAAGAAGTCTATCTAAACCTCCAGTTCCTCTGCTCCATTTATCATCGAATAGTCTATCTACTACTGCTAATGGTTTAGCACTAGGTGTCTGTTAAGCTTTAGAATATAACTAGAAGGAGTCTACAGTTTTCCCTGCATTACGAGGCATGTTCGTTAGAGCTTGTATCGGGGGAGTTATTATTGATTGCCAAACGCCCCCGATACAATGTGCATCACATCAAGGTGTTAAGAGTGTTAGCGCACACGTTTTTAGTGATGTGCATGGGATCACGACAATGGCGTACACTCAGAAATGGCGAGTAAGGTAGTTTCCAGAAAACTGATTTTTTTCTTCCAAACGCTCCCATCAGGCGCTGCTACTGCATTGTCCCCCTTTCCAAGGACAACCTTCAGTTTGTTGAGTTCTCGAAGTATCGTAGGCCCGTCTTGATATTTTTGACCTAAGCATTTCTCAATAGTACCATTGAAATATTTTCTGTTCCTGCGGTAAGGGTGATCCTTAGGTACGAACCTACAGTGTCCCATATAAACTATCTTTGAGTATGACTGCTTCATATAGACCCAAGGTGGAAGGTTGTATATACAGAGCGTCACTGGCCAGGTGCTATGATTGCTTCAAACCTGGTCGAAAGGATTCATCCTATCTGTGCTCAAAGCAAACCAAATGTGCCTTACGTCTCCACCGATGTCCTTATAGAACATAGTATTGATAGTCCTCCGGTCATGCCCATCGGTGGGGTGCCTCATCATTGTATCTTTCTTATGCTCTTCACCATGCCAGCGCTACAGCTTGGCTGACTTTGCACATGCAAACCACCTATGCACCCAGGGAGCTATAGGGAAATACCAAATGACCTTTATGGGACCTCCTCTACTAGGGGATTCATTACAGAAACTTTATGGAGCAGACTATGACTGGAGGAAACTTATATGAGAACTGTGTATATGCAGAGGAACTGGTAAAAGAGAAAAGGCTGTTCGATGCTGTAATTTCTCTTGAGGTATGCATACTTTTGGTTCCATCTGTATTTATCCTCTCCTTCAAAATAGTATGGAGTAGCCTTTTGTTTTCAATAATACTGAAAAAGAACATTGTCCTCCGCAACCATCTAATGATGAAAGTGAAAATGAGAAGAAGGTGTCCACTCTTGTGATTGGCTCTTCTCATTTTCACTGCGGGTGCACACAAAGGCGAAGGAGGACACCTTCTTTTTAGTCAACATGGACAGTTTTCCCTAAAGAGAGAGAGGGAGTCCTTCAGGATACTTTAGTATTGTGATTTGATTATAGTAACTCCTTCTTCTCATTTTCACTTTCATCATTTTTAGGATAGCACAAGAGTGGACACCTTCTTCTCATTTTCACTTTCATCATTAGATGGTTGCATTGGAGTAGCATTTGAGTTCTTATTGTCAATTACTGGGCCCCGTCCCTAGAACCCTAGCGCCGACCACCGAGCTCCTCCGCGATCACCGTCCACACGCCGGGCCCCGTCCTCCTCCTCGGTCACCGTCCCCGTCCTCCTCCCCGGTCACCATCCACACGCCGGGCCCCATCCTCAGAGCTCTAGCCGCTACCTCCTCACTTGGAACCTGCTGCGCCCAGGCTGAGGTAAGAACTACGTTCCAGCATTACCTTAGTTCTGTAATTACATGCTTCAAATCTCAACAGCATTAGGTGATGAATGTTTCTGCAACATGTAGTTGTCTAGTACTGCTGCATTCCCTGATTTAGGTACCGAGCTAATTATATACAGCAAAAACAACAAGAATTTAGGACTTCTTCATTATCTTTAGCTTGAGGTTTCTTCTTATAGTGCCTCGACAGAGTTCTTGGCCTTTGTCCTCTGCAAATAAAGTTTCTAGGGTATCATTAGCAGTAGTAGGTACCGAGCTAAAGGATACTCCTAGGACCTAGAAATTCATAGGGCAGACATACATCCCCTAGAAATCCCCTAGTTCTAAGACAGCAGTCCTATGTCCTGGCATCTTTAGCTTGAGGTAGGTGTAGTTGGGGATCACCATGAATTTGGCGTAGCATGGACGCCCCAAGATAGCATGGTAGGACCCTAGAAAGTCCACCACTTCGAAGGTGAGGACCTCCGAGTGGAAGTTGGCTTGTTTGCCAAACGTGACGGGAAGATCGATCTACCCGAGTGGGTATGCCTACACTCCTGGGATCACCCCGTGGAAGGGGGAACCCGCCAGGTGGAGTTCCAACTAGGGAATGCGCATAGCATCAAGGGTGTCGATGTAGAGGATGTTGAGGCCGCTGCCTCCATCCATCAGCACCTTGGTGAGGTGCTTCTTACGGACGATAGGGTCGACGATGAGTGGGTAGCGTCCTGGTCTTGCAATGTGGGAGGGATGGTCCCTCTGATCAAAGGTGATCGGAGACTCCAACCAGCTAAGGAAGGAGGGGACGGCCATCTCGGTGGCGCATGCCTCCCTATAGTTCACCTTGTGTTGGCATTTTGTCCAGATGGCGTCGGAGCCGCCAAAGATCATGATGCACTCCTCAGGTTCAGGGAAGCCATTTCTGTCCTTGCCTATCGTGCCTCCTTTCTGGGCTGCCACTTCTTTGTCGTCTCCCTCCTTTGGCCCGCTGGCCTATTGGAGGAAACATTTGAGGAGCTCGTAGTCCTTGTAGAGGTGTTCGACGGGGTAGGCGTGGTTGGTGCATGGACTATCCATGAGTTTGTTGAAGTGGTCAGGCAGCCCCTGTTGGGGCTGCTTGCCCGTGCGATCAGCCATGGCAACCATCATGGTGTTGTTCGAGCGGCGCCGATCCTTCTTGTTCTTCTTGCCCCTCTATGAGTAGGGGCCCTCATCTTGGTCTGCGCGCTTGACCTTGCCTTTGTCCTGGCCTTCGCTGAAGACCGCTCCGACCGCTTCCTCACTAGAGGCGTGGTTAGTGGTGACATCGAGCAGGTTGCGGGTGGTATGGGGTTTTAGGCAGTCAAGCTTGTGGATCAGGGACTCGCAGTTCATCCCAGAGAGGAATGCGCTCATGATGTCTGTGTCGACGACATCAGGGAGGGAGTTGCATCATTGGGAGAACCTACGGATGTAATCCCATAGGGACTCGCTGGGCTCCTGCTAGCAGCTCTTGAGGTCCTAGGAGTTTCTAGGGCAGACATACATCCCCTAGAAATTCCCGACGAAGACCCTCTTGAGGTCCGCCCAGTCGCAGATGCTGTCGTGCGGGAGGAATTCAAGCCATGCCCGAATATGTTCCCCTATGAAAATGGGAAGATACTGAATGATGAAATAGTCATCATCCACTCCTCCGACTCGGTAGGCAAGCCGGAAGTCTTCGAGCCAAATGCCTGGGTTTATCTCCCCGGTGTATTTGGTGATGTTGGTGGGTGGTCAGAAACGCTATGGGAATGGTGCTCTCTGGATACACCGACTGAAGGCCCGTGGTCCCAGGCCCTCAGGGCTAGGACTCCGGTCACGCTAGGGTCATGTTTCACCACTCTCCTCGATGGTTTGGTCAGGATCTGTGTTGCCTACCGCCGTACGGTGGACATCATCGTGTCGGGCCCGATGCCAGTTGCTGATGATGCTACGAGTGTCCTGGTGTGGATCGGGCCGCTTGTGTACCGATGGTTGGTGTGGAGCAGGTGCCAGGTCCGACCATGGCATGGCTGCAGCCCCCCAAGCCGCACTTGATGGCTGTAGTGGCGAGCGAATGGAGCGATCCATCTGGCGCATCCCCGTTCCCCCAGTGGGGAGAGAGGGCACGAGTCAGAGTCATGACGCGGAGCTTTCTGCTTGTTGAATGGCGACGGCTTCTACTAGAACCCAGAGGTTCCGGTAGACTGCCCGCTCCTAGGGGTCGATGGGCTCAGGAATGCCACGTAGAAGCATTACCGTAGCAGCAATGTTCTGGTCATCCCGAGCGAACTGTGGGAGATCATTTCCCTCATTCATGATGTTGTGTTGGACTTGATGGGTGCGACCCCGGGTGCCACCCACCGGGCCATGCGTATGGGGCGCAACGGGCTGTACCAAATGCGTTGGCGCAGGCGGTGGCTGGTTCTACCACCGTTGTTGTAATTCCTCAGCATGCGCTTGCACAGACGTGAGGGCCCCCGCACGTGGGTCCAGAGGGGTGTGAGCCTGCGCAGACTCCACAACCACCGGTGGCTGTCTCAAAGCATCCGCCATACAGCACTCCTAGGATGGACGGTGGCAGGGTGCCACATCGCTGATGCTGGAATCGTCGCTCTCACCCTTGTCATCCGAGAGTTCGTGGAAAGCGGTAGGAGAGTAGCCTGCTTTACTCTCAGTGGGCCTACCGCTCAGCCTCCCGCTCAGCTCGCTCGGCCTCTAGCTGGGCCACCATCCTCTGGTGTCCGGCCTCCAGCCCCTGACGTTGCCTCATTTCTTGTTCCAGCCGGGCCTAAAATATTTCACTCCAATGTTTTAGTAATGCAAAGCTAATTAAGGTATGTAAAGATCAATGTATGACGAGTAAAACAGGAATAACCTCGAGTGCGTCGACCTGGTGCTGTGCAGCGGTCGGCCATGTGCGAATGGCCGAGCTTTCGCTCGTGCTCCATGCTCGAATTTGGGAGAGAGAGGGAGTAGAGGCCGTGTCGATGACACCGTCGCCAAGCTAGAACCGCCCATGCTTCTTGCCTTGCCTAGCCCTCATGATGGCCTCTCCATCGAAGTCCTGGGTGCTCGGATCGTGGTCTGACCCATGGAGTGGCCTCACCACCGGGAGTGGATGCTTAGGTTCGTGTATGCCTTGGGCGGGTCCTCCAGGTTGAAGGAGACGTCGGACGTCGCCTTGCCCTTGTGGGCCATACACCATGCCTAGAAGTCCGAGCAAGCCTGGCCACTATGTGACGCCGACTGCGAGAAAGACATCACAATGATTAGAAATTAGGTAGAACTGAGCATCACAATAGATAAATGAATTCGTGTACCCATGCTTGTTTGTATCCAGCAAGGCTGCGGCTACCTTGATAGTGTGTTGGACCTTGCATCTGCAAACGACGGTCTCAAGCATCCCTGTGCATCTTGAGGTACTCCTCCGTGAACCACCTCTCCACCATCATCGCCTAGCACTCAGGATACACTTGGCACCACCAGGGAATCATCTACATATCATCAAGTATTAGACATATAAAAAGATCAAATTAAACCAACTTAATCTTAAAACGAATTAATATTCATGTTCTTCATTTACCTCAAGGTACTGCTCCCGGGTCAGCTGCATCTCTCTTGCGTCTTTCTTAGTTTTCCTCTCTCCAAGCTTCGACCCGTAGTAGGTTACGATGGCCTGGATGCGCACCTCGTGATGCATGTCGGTGATGAGTTTTCTATAGGCTTTGGTAGTCACCTGCTCCGCCCTGGCCTCAAATCCCTCCTCGCATCTGTAATAAGTCTGCATACAAAAGCGATGTATCCATTCATTATTTCAAGAAAAGTCCAATGAATGCAACATATTGAGCAATGTTGTGCGAGGGAGACTTACCCAAAACTCTACCTTCACCCACGCCGCCTTGTTGGGGTACTTCGCATCGGTGGCAATGGCGCAGTGGTCAAACGAGTAGGCCGGCTCCGTCTTCGATGCGTACGTGACAATGTCGGGGAAGTGTTTCCTGCACAGAAGACCTAGGATGCCGTTGACTAGCCATGCGCAACGACCCAACACAACCACCTAGTTCCTGCACAAGTGATTAAGAAAAATTATTAGTTTTTACGTCATATCATATGAAGTAGTGGTGATAACATATAAAGTTACTTACGTTTGCCCTTCGGGGCGAATCAATGAGCGTTGGTGAGGAAGCGGAACCTGTGGGAGGCTCACGGGACCTCATAAGTAGACACTCGAAGAGGAGTCAGAGGAAGCGGAACATGTGCCTACCGCCTCCAACTCGTCGTCCTCATGTAGCCCCTCCTCCTCGTCCATCTGCCAAACCAGCTCATCGTCCGACTCGTCCACGGGCGCCACCTCCTCCTTCGGTTCCTCCTCATGCGGCATGGGAGGAGCGGCCCCATTATTGTGCCAATCACCTCGATATCCCAAGTGTATCTGTGCTCAAAGCAAACCAAATGTGCCTTACGTCTCCACCGATGTCCTTATAGAACATAGTATTGATAGTCCTCCGGTCATGCCCATCGGTGGGGTGCCTCATCATTGTATCTTTCTTATGCTCTTCACCATACTGAGCACATAGATTGTAATGGCTCAATAATGGCATCCTTTCCAGCAAGATCTCCTAAAATTAGTACACAGTTCATCTGGAATGTTGTTTTCCTCAATGTTCAAGTATATACAGCATCCTTGATAATTGTACCTTTTGGTTTGGCTAGAAGAGCCAATTTGAATTAGTCAATTTTTGATTTCTAACTTTACTCTGACTTAACTGAATCTGAAAACAACTTTTATCACAAAACCCTTCGAATTCCTTCTCAGTCATCAACACCACATTCCCCTCAGAATTAGTGAAGTGGCGCTTCCCCTTCCATTAATTGGGGTTGCTTTCACACATCCCAAGATATCTACCATCTCGCCTTCATGGCCAAAAATCTAAAAACAATAGGGCAAGGGGCGGTCCAGCAACCAACCAGAAGGTAGGCCCAAGAAGAGCAACGCCTGCTCACCGGCTACTTTGGCCCACCTATCCGAACGGATCGCTCAATTCAGGCTCTAGCCGGCCTCCGATCGGAAGGCCTGCCCCTAGCCCTACTTTCGACTCTGACCCCACAATCGGGGCTCGTGGAAACCCTACTCACCGCTCTTCTCCGACCAGCGCACTCGGAGCCGACTAGAGCCATCTGACCGAGGGCACCCCGTTCGGTAGAAACCAGAAGATGTGCGGAGAAAGGCAAGGCAAGGCTCATAAGAACAAACCACTGTACCAGGGACCATACCCTGCACAAAATAGTACTCTACAGCCACCATGGCACAAACAGTATTGTAGCTGCCGACAGCTCCCCCTATAGTATTGTAGGGGCCGCTAAAACTCCCATACGTATAATCACCTTCCAAATTATAAGTCACTTAAAGTCGCTACCTCCTCACTTGGAACCTGCTGCGCCCAGGCTGAGGTAAGAACTACGTTCCAGCATTACCTTAGTTCTGTAATTACATGCTTCAAATCTCAACAGCATTAGGTGATGAATGTTTCTGCAACATGTAGTTGTCTAGTACTGCTGCATTCCCTGATTTAGGAGGTTTAGTTTGTCCATGAGCAGTCATCAATACTATCAGATGAAACTTGTGAACTAATTTTAGGAGATCTTGCTGGAAAGGATGCCTTCTAAATTTGTTTGAGTTCATATGACGTTGCAGAATGCAGTTTCATAACCATAATCAGACGCACAATTGAAGTGCAATTGCATAACATTGACACCCAAAACAAGCTCTAACAGACACCTAGTGCTAAACCATTAGCAGTAGTAGATAGACTAAAGTAACAGTTCAGTTTGATCCTATAATCCTACAGTATATCTCCATTATTGTGAACTTTAGCAGAATAAAGGATTCAATATAAACTAGTGATTTTATCATTTTTAAGCTTTAGCATACCTTTCCCTGGGCAACGCGACTCTCCCATGCACATCACTGAAATCCTGCATATTGTATCGGGGGCGTTTGGCAATCAATAATAACTCTTCTTGGACATGATGAAAGCGGTAGATCTCAGAGATTGGCTTTCTTCTTGAGCTAGTGAAAAACTTCTTCTTGCCATCAAACTTGATGCCACTCTTGTTTAGCATCTTTAGCATCTTGGCGGTCTTCTTCACCATGAGAGCAAGACTTAAACAAAACTACGGACCATGTGAGCAGAGGAACTGGTATCTTAAACCGTCATTGCCCGCACTCCAAGTTGCCTGTAGGAATAGAGCTACGACGACATAGGACTGCTGTCTTAGAACTCTAATATACGATGTAAGGCCAATGGCCTAAGCTATGTAAACTCGAACCATGTAATATGTTTTCCCCTTAGCAATAAAGTATGGTTTTTGATATCAATCTTGTTCGAAATGTGCGTATCAGCTACTGATCCAGGGACTGATACATGATGCACAGAGGACCCTAAATTAGGGGGCCGCATTGCTTGCACAAACAAATATTCCTTCAGTAACTTCTATTTATCACTTCAGTAACTTTTGAGCAAACAAGGCCTATAGACGATAACCTTTGCTTCTATAGACTCCCTCTCTCTCTTTAGGGATACTTGCTATACTCACTAGTTATTAGGGGTCCCTAAAGAGTCGCATTGATGGACAGTTTTCCCTAAAGAGTCGCATTGATGGACACCGGGGGGATATCGAAGGATTCACTAGCCACACGCCTAGACATGCAACACTTGGGAATCAGGAAGGAGCTGCATCCCGTGGAGCTAGAGAATGGCCAGTTCAAACTTTCAGTTGCGTCATGGACATTGAAGAAGGAAGAAAAGTGTGCGCTTATTTCTTTCTTCAATGATCTCAAAGTCCCGACGGGCTACTATGCGAACCCGAAGAGGCTAGTGAACATGAGAGAACTCAAGTTCAACTATGGCCCTATGAAGGCCCATGACTATCATGTCATTATGACTCAGCTGCTCCCTGTTGCCCTATGTGGTATTCTCCCCCCAAAGGTCCATGCCCCAATCATAAAGCTTTGCTCGTTCTTCAACGTGATCTCAAAAAAGGTCATTGATGTGTCCACGCTAGAGCAGCTGCAGCGTCCGAGGACGGACAAGCGTGGATGCATCTGTCCTGAACGGACAAGCGGTACATGCATGGCATCAGCCAGTTTATCACCGATGCCAAAGCCCATGCTGGGAATATAACTAGAAGAAGAACCGTCCACGGGCATGAGTACATTGTGTAAGCCAGTTCATATTGTATCGGATTATTGTGCACCCTGTTCATATTGTATCGGGGGCGTTGGCGTTTGGCTGATTGGCACGAAGGTCTCTCTCTTTAGGCACACCAGCAACATCTTGCATCACCGCCGCCCTTCAAGGCTCCAACCCTATCTTGTAGCTCCGCAGTGCCGCTGCCCTCCATTGCCGCACCAATGAGAGATGCCGAGTGCGGCCATGCATCCACCTGGTGACAAATCCAACTATTGAGTGGACTCCTACAGCCTCGAGCACGCCTGAAATCGTCAAACGCTAAGCAGCTGCCTCCTCTCCGAGGGGATCCCCATCTGCCTCACCTGAACTCCTACTGACAGCCAAGGTATATATCTCTTCTCTTTTTTTTGTTGATTTTGTTGGATGTAGCATTTGAATTATAGCAGTTAGCTCATTGTGGTTTATCTGCGACGTTTGATTAGATGGATAGAAGTTGGGTGCATAGCAAACTATTTTCCCCTGAATACATTGACGGTGTGAAAGAATTTATGAATTTCATTCAGGGGAAATTCAATGAGAATGTTGCAATTCTATGCCCCTGTAGCAGATGCCTTAATCAGAAGTACCGAAAATAGGATGTTGTGAGGAAGCATATACTGATGAATGGCATGGAAACTACTTATACTCGGTGGATTCATCACGGAGAGAGCTTAGATGTCAATGTTATTGAGCATCCTATTGATATGCATGAAGATGATGATGGTTCCACACATGGGGTCGGTGTGACAGAGGATGACAACTATGGTGATAGTTTGGAAGGGATTTTAGGAGACCTACAGAATGCAGCGGCACAGGCAAGGCCGGATGTAGAAAATGAAGTTGGTGCTGAAGAACCTTGTGATAAAGAGTCATTTTTGAAAACTGTCATGAGAGAGGCAAAGCGCCAACTTTATCCTGGATGTTCCAAATTTTCAAGATTCTCTTTGGTGGTAAGGCTTCTACATATGAAGTCATTATATAGAATTAGCAATTCTGCTTTTACTGCACACATGAAGGTATTGGCTGATGCTTTCCCAGAACACAATACACTCCCAAAATCATATGATGATGCAAAGGGTATTCTAAAGGAACTAGGTCTAGGGTATGAATCAATACATGTGTGCTACAATAATTGTGTGTTGTTCAGAAAGGAAAATGACAAGCATGACAATTGCCCGGTTTGTGGTCTCTCGAGATGGAAAGATGCAGAAAGAAAGAAGATTCCACAAAAAGTGTTGCGGCATTTTCCATTGGCACCTAGGCTAAAGAGGATATTTTCGACCAAAGAAGCATCAGAAGCGGCACAATGGCACAAGTTAAAGCGGCAGCCCAATGAGAAGAATATGAGCCACCCAGCTGATGGTGAGGCATGGCAAGATTTTGACCTCGAATATCTAGATTTTGCAAAGGATCCAAGAAACCTTAGACTTGGCCTAGCTACTGATGGGTTCAATCCTTTTTCAGAAAAGAACACAAAATATAGCATGTGGCCTGTGCTTGTTGTGCCATACAACCTAGCACCGTGGGAGTGCATGGAGGAATCAAACTTTATGATGGCTTTGCTTATTCCAGGTCCGAAATCACCCGGGAAGGACTTCGATGTATTTCTACAGCCTCTTGTAGAGGATTTACTTGAGCTTTGGACAGGTGTCGATACTTATGATGCTATTACTGGCAAATCATTTAAACTTCGTGCTGCAGTTTTGTTGTGCATCCATGATTACCCAGCGTTGAGCACTCTCTCAGGGCGTACAACAAAGGGCTATTTTGCTTTTCTCCATTGTGACAAGCATCCTCTTTCATATGCCCTAAGAAGCAAAATTGGTTATTTTGGGCACTTCCGTTTCCTTCCAAAGGAACATTCTTTGAGGAGAAACAATGAGTTTATCGGACTTCATGAAAGCAACGATCCACCGGGTAAATTCTGTATGGAAGAGCTACTGGCTGAATTGGAGAGAGTTAAAGACGTCAGACCTGGGAAGCCACAAGGAACTGGGAAAAGGAAGCGTTCCAACTCTGAAGGCGGTCATGTGGAAATTTGGAGCCGGATGGTTAGTTTTTGGAAGTTACCATATTGGAAAAAGCTAAAGGTGAGACATAATCTTGATGTGATGCACATTGAAAAAAACATATGTGAGAACCTAATTGGGACAATTCTCAATGTAAAGGGCAAGACAAAAGACACAGCTAAAGCTATGCTTGATTTGAAAGATTTGGGTATTAAAAAGGAGCTGCAATTTAGAGAGGATGGAGAGATGCCTCATGCTAGATATACCTTGTCCACTGAACAGAAGAAGGCTTTCTGTGCTTTTTTACAGGAGGTAAAGTTTCTAGATGGATTTGCGTCCAACATCTCAAGATGTTTAAATGCTGAGGGAACAACGGTACAAGGGCTAATTCTTTTGCAAAGAATTTTGCCAGCTGCCATGAGAGGATTTTTGGACAGGGATATTTATGAAGCAATAGCTGAGTTAGGGAGGTTTTTTAGGGAATTGTGCAGCAGAACGCTTAACAAGGATGTGCTAGTTCAAATGAAGAAAGAAATCCCTATAATTTTGGTGAAGCTTGAGAAAATTTTCCCTCCAGCTTTCTTTGATGTGATGATACACCTTGCTGTACATTTACCTGATGAGGCATTGCTCATGGGTCCTGTGCAATATGGGTGGATGTACCCAATTGAAAGGCGGCTATATACTTTGAAGCGATATGTGAGGAATAGGTCACGACCAGAAGGTTCAATTGCTGAGGCATTTGGCAATAATTTATAGGTCCTTCTGCATATAATTAGCTCGGTTGTGTGGACGGTGATCGCGAGATTGAACAAAACTTCGTATAGAAACAGGTTGGTAATACGAATCGGGACTAAAGGTTTTTTTTTCTTTTTTCTTTTCTTTTTATTTTTTTTGTTTTCTTTTCAAAATAGGTTTTCGAAGTCGTATTGTACGCTGCTAATTATACATTTATACGCGCGTATAGTATGTTTCGGTTCAAGCACAATGAACGTATTAAATCACATAATTCAAGCATAGAAATATATATATATATATATGCATGCATGCATCATATATATATTTACATGCATGCATGCATATATGTATTTTACATTATATTATTTCATGTGCATATATTATAAAAGATTGCATTATAGTTGTTGTGATATAACAAATTTCCTCTCATCCTCTAGCTTGGCTTCCATGGCAGTGTTGGGTTGAAGTAGAACTTGCCCTTGTAATCGATGACCTGCTCGTTAAAAAATCCGGCTATAGACTCTTGAATTGCTTTGATTTGGTCTTGCCGTATGACCTTTTCCTCCAACCATCGAGCCTACAGGTTTGAATTAAAGGAAAATAAATTAATATATGTACATACATATATATATAAAGACATAGTAACACAATCAATAATAATAATTAAATGAATATATAGTGTATTTACAAAAATAATGAAAGCGGGGCCTGCTCAGGAGAGTCGCATTGCAGTGACCTTCGTTATCAAATAACTAGTGAGTATAGCAAGTATCCTCCCTCCATAGTGCTCTTCTTTGCATATACTATGTTCTATAAGGTATCGTTCATATTGTATCGGATTATTGTGCACCCTGTTCATATTGTCTATGTTGGAGGAGGGGATTATGTGACAGAAACTATGAGTATTATATGAACCGTCCCCGATACAATATTGTTTCTGCTCCATAGGGCAGACATACATCCCCTAGAAATCCCCTAGAAATCGAGCAAACTATGAGGTCCAACACACTATCAAGGTAGCCGCAGCCTTGCTGGATACAAACAAGCATGGGTACACGAATTCATTTATCTATTGTGATGCTCAGTTCTACCTAATTTCTAATCATTGTGATGTCTTTCTCGCAGTCGGCGTCACATAGTATTGTAGGTTCGTGTATGCCTTGGGCGGGTCCTCTAGGTTGAAGGAGACGTCGGACGTCGCCTATAATTTTTCATGCCCATCGGTGGGGCTTATCATATAGTCCGCGATCATCCTCTCTATTTAAAGGCTTATCATATATAATGTTAGAAACCGGTTGTCGCGGACCCTCCTCATCATAGCACTTGTCCTCTTGATATGCAGCAGCATTAACCTCAGTCTGACTTACATTGTAAAGATGCCTATGGTCAAATGTCTGTACAACTTGCCAATTTTCACCCCGCCTTGTATCTGGCAAATAGAAAACCTTTGTAGAATGAGTGGCCAATATAAAACAATCATTCTTGTACCACAGACTTCCTCATGCTTCGAAAAAAGCCATCATCTTTAAGTGCAGTCCTCTTCCCATCTAGTTTGAACCAGTCACACTTAAACAAAACTACGGACCTCTCCTCTAAGTTATAGTCCAACTGAATTATCTCTTTTATGTTTCCAAAAAAATCAATTATCTGTCCATTATGTGTAGCTTGTGACATTACTCCACTGTTTTGTGTCTTCTTGTTCTTGTCTCGGTTAACAGTGTTAAACCGCACACCATTCACTATGCACGAGGAGTATTTTCTAACTCTCAAATCAGGACCACATGCCAAGGAGAAGATATCAACATCCACCTCTTCTGGATTTGTACTATACTTCTTCAAAATCTGCCACATGCATGCAACACACATATATTAGAAAAATAGAAGTTAAATTATTCAATATATAACTTGACAATGAACACTAACATGGTTCCTAAACCAGGTCTGAAATCCTTGTCGAAGCATTCTTTCAATGTTAGGCACCCCTGTGTCTCTAACTCTTCTCTGAACAGACTGCAGAAAAATTATAAATTACTGTACAACACAAAAGTATCATATAGATGTCTAGAAGTAAGTTTATAGAACATACTTGACGTAATCCTCAACTTGGGCACAGTTGTTCAGCACAAACCACACCATTTGATCAATGCCATTTTCATCATATACATATTCAGGTGCAGAAGTAAAATTAACTCCATGCCCAAAAACATCAACACCATAAGCTTCTTCATTGGAGAAACCTTTATTTCTTGGCTCCCGATTAAATCTTGTTTCAACATCGTCCATGTATTTAGAGCAAAATGTCAGACACTCATCAGCAATATATGCCTCAGCAATTGAACCTTCTGGTCGTGACCTATTCCTCACATATCGCTTCAAAGTATATAGCCGCCTTTCAATTGGGTACATCCACCCATATTGCACAGGACCCATGAGCAATGCCTCATCAGGTAAATGTACAGCAAGGTGTATCATCACATCAAAGAAAGCTGGAGGGAAAATTTTCTCAAGCTTCACCAAAATTATAGGGATTTCTTTCTTCATTTGAACTAGCACATCCTTGTTAAGCGTTCTGCTGCACAATTCCCTAAAAAACCTCCCTAACTCAGCTATTGCTTCATAAATATCCCTGTCCAAAAATCCTCTCATGGCAGCTGGCAAAATTCTTTGCAAAAGAATTAGCCCTTGTACCGTTGTTCCCTCAGCATTTAAACATCTTGAGATGTTGGACGCAAATCCATCTGGAAACTTTACCTCCTGTAAAAAAGCACAGAAAGCCTTCTTCTGTTCAGTGGACAAGGTATATCTAGCATGAGGCATCTCTCCATCCTCTCTAAATTGCAGCTCCTTTTTAATACCCAAATCTTTCAAATCAAGCATAGCTATAGCTGTGTCTTTTGTCTTGCCCTTTACATTGAGAATTGTCCCAATTAGGTTCTCACATATGTTTTTTTCAATGTGCATCACATCAAGGTGTTAAGAGTGTTAGCGCACACGTTTTTAGTGATGTGCATGGGATCACGACAATGGCGTACACTCAGAAATGGCGAGTAAGGTAGTTTCCAGAAAACTGATTTTTTTCTTCCAAACGCTCCCATCAGGCGCTGCTACTGCATTGTCCCCCTTTCCAAGGACAACCTTCAGTTTGTTGAGTTCTCGAAGTATCGTAGGCCCGTCTTGATATTTTTGACCTAAGCATTTCTCAATAGTACCATTGAAATATTTTCTGTTCCTGCGGTAAGGGTGATCCTTAGGTACGAACCTACAGTGTCCCATATAAACTATCTTTGAGTATGACTGCTTCATATAGACCCAAGGTGGAAGGTTGTATATACAGAGCGTCACTGGCCAGGTGCTATGATTGCTTCAAACCTGGTCGAAAGGATTCATCCTATCTGTGCTCAAAGCAAACCAAATGTGCCTTACGTCTCCACCGATGTCCTTATAGAACATAGTATTGATAGTCCTCCGGTCATGCCCATCGGTGGGGTGCCTCATCATTGTATCTTTCTTATGCTCTTCACCATGCCAGCGCTACAGCTTGGCTGACTTTGCACATGCAAACCACCTATGCACCCAGGGAGCTATAGGGAAATACCAAATGACCTTTATGGGACCTCCTCTGGTCTTGGTACCCTCATCTGATGGCCCTTCCTTGTACCGTGGAGCTCCACACTTGGGGCACTTGTCCATGTCTTTGTATTTTTCTCCACGGTACAATATGCAATCATTGGAACACGCGTGGATTTTATCAACCTCGAGGCCGATGGGGCAGATCATTTGCTTAGCCAAGTATGTCGGTTTTGGCAACTTATTTTTTTCTAGGAGCATTATCCTTATTATACCTAACAATTGATCGAAGTCTTTATCACTCAATCCGTTTGTCGATTTGAACTCTAACAGCATGATGTCGGCTTCCAGTTTGCTTATTGGACAATCCCTATACAATGGTGTTTTGCCATCTTGTCTCATTTTCTCTAGCTTTCTTAGCTATCTTTCACTAAGACATCCAGTCTCTACATTACATAGCAGCTGAGAAATGCTATCGTTATCCTCGATGTCATCAGCTAGCGTGTTCCTAAACACATTATTAACTGTGGGCATAGGTTCTGTGTTGACATCGGGTTCCTCGTCACCATCGTGGATGACTACATTAGGCATGTCCACATATCATCGTTTTCCTGTAGAACATTCACACCAACCTCGCCATGCATAGTCCATATCATATAGTTTGGCATGAATCCCCTAGTAATCAAGTGCGATCGTAAAGACTCAATTTGATGAAAGTTCCTTTGATTCTTGCAATCTTTGCATGGGCAGAAGACAGGGTTCCTATTCCCAGCATGGGCTTTGGCATCGGTGATAAACTGGCTGATGCCATGCATGTACCGCTTGTCTGTTCAGGACAGATGCATCCACGCTTGTCCGTCCTCGGACGCTGCAGCTGCTCTAGCGTGGACACATAAATGACCTTTTTTGAGATCACGTTGAAGAACGAGCAAAGCTTTATGATTGGGGCATGGACCTTTGGGGGGAGAATACCACATAGGGCAACAGGGAGCAGCTGAGTCATAATGACATGATAGTCATGGGCCTTCATAGGGCCATAGTTGAACTTGAGTTCTCTCATGTTCACTAGCCTCTTCGGGTTCGCATAGTAGCCTGTCGGGACTTTGAGATCATTGAAGAAAGAAATAAGCGCACACTTTTCTTCCTTCTTCAATGTCCATGACGCAACTGAAAGTTTGAACTGGCCATTCTCTAGCTCCACGGGATGCAGCTCCTTCCTGATTCCCAAGTGTTGCATGTCTAGGCGTGTGGCTAGTGAATCCTTCGATATCCCCCCGGTGTCCATCAATGCGACTCTTTAGGGAAAACTGTCCATCAATGCTGACATTCTTGGTTCATATAAGCAATTGACATAGACATGGACAAATGCGGCATGGGAGTGCTAAACCTCCAGTCATATAAGCAATTGACATAGACCTGGAATAAGCAAAGCCATCATAAAGTTTGATTCCTCCATGCACTCCCACGGTGCTAGGTTGTATGGCACAACAAGCACAGGCCACATGCTATATTTTGTGTTCTTTTCTGAAAAAGGATTGAACCCATCAGTAGCTAGGCCAAGTCTAAGGTTTCTTGGATCCTTTGCAAAATCTAGATATTCGAGGTCGAAATCTTGCCATGCCTCACCATCAGCTGGGTGGCTCATATTCTTCTCATTGGGCTGCCGCTTTAACTTGTGCCATTGTGCCGCTTCTGATGCTTCTTTGGTCGAAAATATCCTCTTTAGCCTAGGTGCCAATGGAAAATGCCGCAACACTTTTTGTGGAATCTTCTTTCTTTCTGCATCTTTCCATCTCGAGAGACCACAAACCGGGCAATTGTCATGCTTGTCATTTTCCTTTCTGAACAACACACAATTATTGTAGCACACATGTATTGATTCATACCCTAGACCTAGTTCCTTTAGAATACCCTTTGCATCATCATATGATTTTGGGAGTGTATTGTGTTCTGGGAAAGCATCAGCCAATACCTTCATGTGTGCAGTAAAAGCAGAATTGCTAATTCTATATAATGACTTCATATGTAGAAGCCTTACCACCAAAGAGAATCTTGAAAATTTGGAACATCCAGGATAAAGTTGGCGCTTTGCCTCTCTCATGACAGTTTTCAAAAATGACTCTTTATCACAAGGTTCTTCAGCACCAACTTCATTTTCTACATCCGGCCTTGCCTGTGCCGCTGCATTCTGTAGGTCTCCTAAAATCCCTTCCAAACTATCACCATAGTTGTCATCCTCTGTCACACCGACCCCATGTGTGGAACCATCATCATCTTCATGCATATCAATAGGATGCTCAATAACATTGACATCTAAGCTCTCTCCGTGATGAATCCACCGAGTATAAGTAGTTTCCATGCCATTCATCAGTATATGCTTCCTCACAACATCCTATTTTCGGTACTTCTGATTAAGGCATCTGCTACAGGGGCATAGAATTGCAACATTCTCATTGAATTTCCCCTGAATGAAATTCATAAATTCTTTCACACCGTCAATGTATTCAGGGGAAAATAGTTTGCTATGCACCCAACTTCTATCCATCTAATCAAACGTCGTAGATAAACCATAATGAGCTAACTGCTATAATTCAAATGCTACATCCAACAAAATCAACAAAAAAAAGAGAAGAGATATATACCTTGGCTGTCAGTAGGAGTTCAGGTGAGGCAGATGGGGATCCCCTCGGAGAGGAGGCAGCTGCTTAGCGTTTGACGATTTCAGGCGTGCTCGAGGCTGTAGGAGTCCACTCAATAGTTGGATTTGTCACCAGGTGGATGCATGGCCGCACTCGGCATCTCTCATTGGTGCGGCAATGGAGGGCAGCGGCACTGCGGAGCTACAAGATAGGGTTGGAGCCTTGAAGGGCGGCGGTGATGCAAGATGTTGCTGGTGTGCCTAAAGAGAGAGACCTTCGTGCCAATCAGCCAAACGCCAACGCCCCCGATACAATATGAACAGGCTGACCTTCTTTCTTTGTGACCTTCGTTGCAAGGTAGGACCCGTGGTATGTTATGATGGCCTGGACGCGTGCCTCGTAATGCAGCTGCTTCACGAGTCTTTTACATGCTTTGGTTAGCACCACATCCGCCGTGTCCTCAAAGCCTTCCTGAAGTCTGAAGAAATCCTGCATATACACACGAAGTATTCATTCATTATTTCAAAAAAAATGTCCAATGAATGTGATGTATTGAACAATGTAGTGCGAAGAAGACTTACCCACAGCTCAGCCTTCACCCGCTCCGCCTTGTTGGGGAATGTCCTGCCAAGCAGATCTGTAGCATCGGGGGCGTTGGCGTAGTGGGCAAACGTGTAGGGCGGCTCCTCTCTCCCGGTGAACTGGACCCAATGCAGTAGCAGCGCCTGATGGGAGCGTTTGGAAGAAAAAAATCAGTTTTCTGGAAACTACCTTACTCGCCATTTCTGAGTGTACGCCATTGTCATGATCCCATGCACATCACTAAAAACGTGTGCGCTAACACTCTTAACACCTTGATGTGATGCACATTGAAAAAAACATATGTGAGAACCTAATTGGGACAATTCTCAATGTAAAGGGCAAGACAAAAGACACAGCTATAGCTATGCTTGATTTGAAAGATTTGGGTATTAAAAAGGAGCTGCAATTTAGAGAGGTTGGAGAGATGCCTCATGCTAGATATACCTTGTCCACTGAACAGAAGAAGGCTTTCTGTGCTTTTTTACAGGAGGTAAAGTTTCCAGATGGATTTGCGTCCAACATCTCAAGATGTTTAAATGCTGAGGGAACAACGGTACAAGGGCTAATTCTTTTGCAAAGAATTTTGCCAGCTGCCATGAGAGGATTTTTGGACAGGGGTATTTATGAAGCAATAGCTGAGTTAGGGAGGTTTTTTAGGGAATTGTGCAGCAGAACGCTTAACAAGGATGTGCTAGTTCAAATGAAGAAAGAAATCCCTATAATTTTGGTGAAGCTTGAGAAAATTTTCCCTCCAGCTTTCTTTGATGTGATGATACACCTTGCTGTACATTTACCTGATGAGGCATTGCTCATGGGTCCTGTGCAATATGGGTGGATGTACCCAATTGAAAGGCGGCTATATACTTTGAAGCGATATGTGAGGAATAGGTCACGACCAGAAGGTTCAATTGCTGAGGCATATATTGCTGATGAGTGTCTGACATTTTGCTCTAAATACATGGACGATGTTGAAACAAGATTTAATCGGGAGCCAAGAAATAAAGGTTTCTCCAATGAAGAAGCTTATGGTGTTGATGTTTTTGGGCATGGAGTTAATTTTACTTCTGCACCTGAATATGTATATGATGAAAATGGCATTGATCAAATGGTGTGGTTTGTGCTGAACAACTGTGCCCAAGTTGAGGATTACGTCAAGTATGTTCTATAAACTTACTTCTAGACATCTATATGATACTTTTGTGTTGTACAGTAATTTATAATTTTTCTGCAGTCTGTTCAGAGAAGAGTTAGAGACACAGGGGTGCCTAACATTGAAAGAATGCTTCGACAAGGATTTCAGACCTGGTTTAGGAACCATGTTAGTGTTCATTGTCAAGTTATATATTGAATAATTTAACTTCTATTTTTCTAATATATGTGTGTTGCATGCATGTGGCAGATTTTGAAGAAGTATAGTACAAATCCAGAAGAGGTGGATGTTGATATCTTCTCCTTGGCATGTGGTCCTGATTTGAGAGTTAGAAAATACTCCTCGTGCATAGTGAATGGTGTGCGGTTTAACACTGTTAACCGAGACAAGAACAAGAAGACACAAAACAGTGGAGTAATGTCACAAGCTACACATAATGGACAGATAATTGATTTTTTTGGAAACATAAAAGAGATAATTCAGTTGGACTATAACTTAGAGGAGAGGTCCGTAGTTTTGTTTAAGTGTGACTGGTTCAAACTAGATGGGAAGAGGACTGCACTTAAAGATGATGGCTTTTTTCGAAGCATGAGGAAGTCTGTGGTACAAGAATGATTGTTTTATATTGGCCACTCATTCTACAAAGGTTTTCTATTTGCCAGATACAAGGCGGGGTGAAAATTGGCAAGTTGTACAGACATTTGACCATAGGCATCTTTACAATGTAAGTCAGACTGAGGTTAATGCTGCTGCATATCAAGAGGACGAGTGCTATGATGAGGAGGGTCCGCGACAACCGGTTTCTAACATTATATATGATAAGCCTTTAAATAGAGAGGATGAGCCAGGCCCTGTTTTTGAAGCTGCTGAAATTGCCCGGTTGATGAAAGCGTCCAGCAAAGAAGTGAATGTCGTCATTGGTGATGAAGATGAAGAAGATGACACACTTATGGAGTATTTTAACGAAGAAGACGACACACTTATGGAGGTCGACAGTGACGATGAATAGTTGTTCTGCTGCAAGGCTCTGTTGGAATTTTATGTTTTAATATTCTGTTGTAAGGCACAATTTGTATTTGAGACCCCAATTAGTATTTGAGACCATGTTCTACTATTTTAGATAGCCTCAGTTTGTATTTGAGATCATGTTCAGCTATGGATAGCCTCAATTTGTATTTGAGATCATGTTCAGCTATGGAATTTATGTATAATTTCTTTTTAGTTTTGGTTCAAAGCCGAAGTAACCAATGGTTACTCAGATTTTTTTTTTCAAGTTTTGGTTCACTGTTGGATGCAAAAAATTCACAGCTATGTAGTTCTTGACATGCACTTTTTCATTACAGTATTCATGAAAATGACTCAATCAGTCAAGAAGATAGGCTCATTTCAGAAGTCATTACTAGCACTTTTTTTCATTCCAGAAATCATGCCAAAAACATCATTTTTTTCATTCCAGAAGTCATTACAAAAGGCTCATTTCACTGGGCCATTGCCAATCACAGGAGTTTGTAGGCTGGTAAAACTATGAGTATGCGGGGTCACCAAACGAGCTATGTTTTCGCTTGATGATATTGTTAGCTCGGTACCTCCTGCTGTCACTAACCTTTTGTAGGAGTATGAGGACATTTTTCTAGCTGAGATACCCCCGGCGCTGCCACCTATGAGAGGGATAGAGCATCAAATCGATTTGATTTTGGGAGCAACCTTGCCCAACCGTGCTTCCTATCGAACCAATCCTGAGGAGACTAAGGAAATTTAGCGGCAAGTCCAAGACCTATTGGACCGTGGGTATGTACGTTATAAAACTAGATGGGAAGAGGACTGCACTTAAAGTCGGCATGAGTTTCTGCATAACTCGAACAAACATTGAGGACAAAGGCATTATACCCAGGACTCTCTTGTTGTTTATATGAACTGTCCGTAGTAACTATGAGTCATAGTTCTTAAGTCCTCTTCCCTAGCTCGGTACCTACTACTGCGAAAACATAACTCGAACAAACATACAAGCAAACAACGTAGACTAAGAACAATACACCAATAGGCAAAAGGCTTGAAAACAGCGTGCTAAAAGAGACGGCTCGTTGCTACGGTTAGGAGAACGCAAGAGACACTCAGAAAGGAGCTACGGTTAAAAGAAAACCACTATCAAAAGATTTATATTATATTATAAAAGAAACAACTATGAGCTTGTTTTATGTTAGCTAAGAAAAACTGTATGAGCAATATTTATTTAGATTAATCACAACATATTTAGTTTTAAAAGTGGAGTTAAAGCTAATCATGTTTCATTTATAAATGTTGTCACATAATTTATTAAACTTTATCTTCGCAAAGGAAATAAGCATGTGAGAACATCTACTTGTACTTATCACATATGTATCTTGTTCAACTAATCAAATTATATTCTTGAAACACTTTTTAGTTAACAATTAATCATATTAACTTTTAGGTATAAATTATCAAAGTTAAGCACCTATATTGCTTTTAATTCAAAACTAGTGTGCAAATATACTAATCAATTTAATATTTAGCTATATATGGAAAAACATGTTGACATGAAAAAACATTGGCACTACCACGTAGAGCACGACAATACAAAACTAACACAACTTGAACGAACCTAATCAGAGTTTGGATGATAAAACAGTAGAAGATTTAAGATGCAAGAGCTGAAACAGTATTATCTACCCAGGAGGTTTGCTAATTATATGCAAGATGAGATAAGGCCCTGTGCACGTGATGAATATACCGGCAAATGAAATTCAGCTGTCCAAAAAGAAAACCAAAATATTGCACACGTATGATGAAGGGATGACATCAGCAGAGTATTATACTTAGCTGATGTAAAGCAATAGGGCAAAGGCATTAAAGAGACACCTAGCCAGATATATGCCTCAATGTCGGGGATGACCAGAGGCATGCGGAGGTCCTCACTGATGCCAGACGAGGAACAACGATGTCAGCGTTGAAGCAGAGAGCGGCGAGATCGGGTTTCACAAGCGGGCTCCTCCAACTTATCGGCGATGCTACATCACTGGGGCAATGGCAATCATGAGGATGGAGATCGGCAGATTGCCGTTGATAGATATTCAGCATGTAAATCACGTACGTGGACAGAATCTCCATGGTTACTGCATGTGATGAGAAGCAATAGCATCAGCAACCAGAGAAGCCAACAGACAAGATAGACAAGAGCTCATCGTGCGGGTGTTTCTTATTACCAAAGCACGGCGACGATGAACTCAAAACGGATCGAGGCGCCTTGAAATTTGCAATAGTGACATCGAGTGCTGGAAGGTGCATGCAACAATTCTCCAGTGGTGACGTAATCAGTTTGCTATGGCATTGCCGGGCTTCCTGCAGGTCGCGACTACACGGCAACAATGGAGCAGGACGGCGCGGCTCAAGATAATTTGGAGTATCTAAAAATTAAATTATGCTCACAGACAACTAAGAACAAGTTCTAGAAAAAGCTGGAAACATTCTCGAAAAGTTTGTAGAGATTGATGGATGAACGAGGAACTGAAAGGAGTGATTTGCGTTACAAAGAAAAGATTTTAGGAAGCTCCCAACGAAATCTTGAGCCGAGAAACAAAGAATTTGATTGTAGAAAAAGAGAAAGGCGTGCCGGAGAAGGAAAATCGACCTACTAACACATTTTAAAGACTTTGCTCACTCTCAACACACAAAGAAGCAACAAGCAAACATCACATCATCCAAACGCCCGTCAAAATTAGAAAACTTTCAAAATTCACATTTTTCCTATGACTAAATTTGCACTAACTCAAACTAAACTTGGTAAATTTTATCCAAATATTAAAATAATTCATTTTCTTTAGTGTTTTCTATGCACAACCCAAAATCCAAAATTTTGGGGTGTGACACTGTCTGACAGTTTAGATGAGGACTACCAGCCTAATCCACGAATGCCCCCACGGGCTCACGATAGAGAGGCCAGTGGTTCTAGCTCAGCTCCTCGTCAGCCACTGCAGACAAACCCTGCTCTAATAGCGATACTTCATAGGATGCAGCAGGAGTAGACACGTCAGGCATAGGCCACAGTTGTAGCTCTTGCTCAGATGCAGACCCGGCAGGACCAGTTCCAGCAGCATCAGTAGGTCATTCAGCAGTAGTAGCTAGAGACTCAGCAGCAGCTTCTTGGCTTCATGAAGCATGTCCTTACAACTATAGGGATTGCTCCTATTTGGCCCAAGTTGTAGCTTGGTCGACTATTACTAGTACCCCAGTGACTCCAGCTATACAGCCTATTGGGTTTCAGAATCAGGGATAGACAGCTCCATAGTTTGCCTCGCCCATTGAGCAGGTTTCTTAGTGGTTTGCTACACTAAGGACACAGACTTAGGGCTTCACTCCGATTGTCATCTAATTCACCCCTACTCAGTCCGAGTCAGTGTTAGTGACAGATACCACGGTCTCCAGGAGCTTGGCTGCCACTTTTAGCGACATCATAGTCACCCCACACCTCTAGAGCTTTAGGTGACTATTACTACAGTAGCAGCTCTAGTCACAGGGACTACCGAGACTCTCCTGTCTTGTGTTGCTTTGTCAGAGCCGCCTCGAATAGTCACTAAGACAGTTGTGGCTCCACTTCCTACAGCGATAGCTTCAAAGCCACAGGGTCAGGCTACAACTTTAGCTTCTACTTCTTAGCTAGCCGACCTAGTTATTGAGACCGCAGAGCAGACCCAGACCGCTCCACTTCCTACTTTAGAGTCAGAGGGTCAGTCGCCGATTGCTCTAGCCGGTCCGACAGTTCTGAGTCTAGAGTCAGATGATGATGCTACTTAGTTTCAGATCTCTCACCATACCTCAACACCCGGCTCGTCTGCTTCTACCTCGCCATCTGATCCTTAGGTTTTGGTGCTTGATGCCAAAGGGGGAGAGGGAGCGAGTATGTTAGATTTAGGGTAGCATGTGAGATGGACTCGTTCTTTTGTATGTGATACTTCATGCATTCATGTTTACTCTCATGCATTGTGTTATATGTGATATATATGTGATTGTGTGACTTATGTGACATGTGTGCTCTCTACTTTGATATATATATATATATATGTCATTTCACTTGCTTATGCTCATTTGCTTTGCTTCTGCATTTTACTCTGATACAAATGAGCTTTACTTTATGTACTCATGCTTATTTCATATCTTGTGAGTACATTGTGTAGGCTTGGGTCATATAAGCATGCCTAACCCTCTTTTGTTCTTATTGTCAATTGCTTATATGAACCAAGCATGTTCTTTTTCAGTATTATTGAAAATGTTGTGATTAAAGTGAACAAGCACAATAATGGAGCACCTCCGCAGTAGCGGCAGAAGAGTGCCTTGCTGTGGCTGAATCTTCTTCTAGTTGCATTTGTTCTATAAGGTATCAAATAAAGAGAGACAGTTTTCCCTGGGCAAGCTCTAACAGACACCTAGTGCTAAACCATTAGCAGTAGTAGATAGACTAAAGTAACAGTTCAGTTTGATCCTATAATCCTACAGTATATCTCCATTATTGTGAACTTTAGCAGAATAAAGGATTCAATATAAACTAGTGATTTTATCATTTTTAAGCTTTAGCATACCTTTCCCTGGGCAACGCGACTCTCCTGAATCATGTCCAAGAAGATCCTTCAGTACTTCGTGTGTATATGCAGGATTTCTTCAGACTTCAGGAAGGCTTTGAGGACACGGCGGATGTGGTGCTAACCAAAGCATGTAAAAGACTCGTGAAGCAGCTGCATTACGAGGCACGCGTCCAGGCCATCATAACATACCACGGGTCCTACCTTGCAACGAAGGTCACAAAGAAAGAAGGTCAGCCTGTTCATATTGTATCGGGGGCTGGCCGAAGAGTGGTCGACCGCGACCTTGGCGACGACGGCTGATGAGTCGTGGCCAACCGGCAATTTGAACGTGGGCTCACGGTGGGGCTGCCAGGAAGAGGGTGTGACGGCAGCGGCGGCGGTAGCGGCCCCGGAGACGGCGACAGCCCGCGATGGCGAGCCCCCAGAACTACAATTTGGAGCCCCCTTGCGGCGGCGGCCGCCCCAGGTCGGCAGTGCCCGTGGCCCCCGTGTCACCCGAGGTGCCATCCGCGCAAGAGGTAAAGTGAACCAGGGCGGCGAAAGTTGATGACGAGCGGCAAGACTGGCCGAGGAAGATAGCCCCACGGAGGATACGGCGGTGCGGGTCGGCGCACGGACGGAGGTAGGGCGATGTCGAACTCTGTGGTGCGCGGGGCGGTTTGCAGGCTGGACGGAAGGGAGAAGGAGAGGACAGGAGCAAAGGTATGGAGGCCTCCGGGCGGCTCACCTGCAGGGGGGCGCCGTGGAGAAGGGGCGCCGTGGAGAAGGGGATTTTTTTATGAATGTTGGAGGAGGGGATTTGGAGAAAAGAATGATGCTAGTGAACCACATTGTGCATTATCTTTGCCTCTTTGGTTGCTTTGAGCTTTTGACTGACAGTGATACGAAGATTGGATATGTTTAAATGCCTGTGCTGGGGCTTATAGAATGACTAGTCCACAACTCCACATAGTGCTTGTGTTGCAATTTGAAAACTTAGGACACGTTCAGTGCATGACTGTTAAATAATTAAACGTTTACGTAAGGCTATTTTCAGTAGAGTATTTTGTTATGCGGCTTTCAAAAGTGCCACTTCATCTCAATAGTTCTAGTGGAGTGTTTCATTATGTGTTTTCCAAAAGTGCCTCTTCTTTAAAGATTCAATTTGATGAACGGAACAACATCTCTCAATGCTTATTTATATCTCGGTTCCACATGCTAGGCCAAAGCATTTAAATTTTTCACGATGCTATGGCCCCGTTCGCTTGGAGGAATTCTGGAGGAATCTAGATGAATCTGAAGGAATTTGTGAGAGAAAAACACTGTTTCGGATGAAAAAAAGAAGCGGATCAAGCCGGGTTGAAAAGCACGTGAACGGGGAGTAAAAGATTTGAGGATGAAACAAATTGCTCCCGGTGAAGTTTTATTCTGGATTCATAACCATTGGTAACTGTGTACACCAGGTTCTATCCTAATAAAACGCAACTCTTTTCTCCGGTCATAAATTTCATTTTATGTCACCAGTTTTACTTATGTGACATGTTATTTAGTAAGAATGAAACTTTCGTGACACTTACACTTAGAATAGCCGTAATTTTGCAATGTCAATGACTGAAATTTCACACCAATTTTTTACCTTTTCGGGCCACAGTTATCAAAAGGACCTCTGGCGTGGTCCTTAGACCACTATTATTGCCAAGTTTTATGCTACAATTTTCAAGACTGCCACACTATCTAAAGCGGTCGGGACTGTTGAATGAAATAGAGTTTCATAGTGCACATTTCATTTCGGAGTTTTACAGGCTACCAATAGCGTACAATGCATAGGATTGGATGTGGTCATATGAAATGAAACACTCAAACCCCAGTGCCATTTTGAACATATTTCATAGTTTTGGAAACATTGTACATCCAATTTTATCCCAATGAAACCCATTTTTCTTCTCTCTTTATAAATTTCTTTATCATATCATCATTTTTGTCTACATAGTTTGAAAACTCACGGAAAACCAGTAACCACGTGCCAGCACCCAAATAAGCAACGGGGCTTAGGTACATAGCAAAATGTAACAGCATGTATCCAATAGATGAATAGTCAACATGTTCACTTGGTCGTAAACGATCGTAAATTTTCAGCCAGAACAGTATTTTTCTCTCACACCAAACCAGCCAGCAGTAATAATCAACGATCATATACGATCGTATCAGCACCAGCCGAACAGGCTGAGTAATGATAGATTTCCAAACAATAACATTTATAATGACATGGTTTAGTTTTTTTTAATCATGATATGGTTCAAATTAGCCCTTAGTTCTATTAGATCCACAGCGGATCAACTTTGACTATTCTGATACATCCTCCTGTTTTCACCTCTTGAAACACAGTTTGCGTGTACCTGGGGACCGAGCCGTAGCTCGGTTGGTGAGCGCTCCGGGTGCGGACGCCACCGGTCGGGCGTTCAGGCCTTGCTCGGCGCGTGATTTCTCATCGGGTTTTTTTTTCCCAAAATAAATATCAACAACCTTTCTCGCGTGGAGCCACAATAGAATTACGATGTGCCCATCGCCTACGAAGCCATGGATAGTCTCGGTGATCCCAAAAAGGACACAGTTGTTATTTGTGTGTAGTTGTAGATCCAGTGGTGTGTGTGGTGGTGTGCGTGAGTGTGTGTATCTGTACATGAACAGATGCTACAATAGAATTACGATGTGCCCGTCGTCTACGAAGCCATAGATGGTCTCGATGATCCCAAAAAAGACACGGTTGTTATTTGTGTGTAGTTGTAGATCCGGTGGTGTGTGTGGTGGTGTGCGTGCGTAGCGTGAGTGTGTGTATCTGTACATGAACAGATGTTACAGCTGTACCTAGACGAGAGGCTTTCAAAAAAAAAAGTTTGCGTGTACCTTGTTGGCTGGCAGAAATCAATTGCCGGAATGTTTAATTACGCTAGTAGCTAGTACATCTGTCATCCCTCATTCAGTAAGCTTTGTTTTTAACTCCCTCATTCAGTAAGCTGATTCACATATCCAC
The DNA here is from genome assembly GCF_019320115.1 of Miscanthus floridulus. Classification (NCBI taxonomy): domain Eukaryota; kingdom Viridiplantae; phylum Streptophyta; class Magnoliopsida; order Poales; family Poaceae; genus Miscanthus; species Miscanthus floridulus. Next base: position 85,833,842 of record NC_089597.1, read on the forward strand.
TCACCATTTAGCAATGGTTTCGGCATGCTTACCATGTTGTTTCACTTCACATGCTAGTATGCGTATGATGCGGGGCACTCATCGAGTGGGTATGGAAACCCTACAACTCAGTTACAGAGGGCCAAAAAAAAGGCTAAATTCATATATATATGCTAAGGTTCACCTCCAACCAACGGCAAGCAAAACGGGTCAATTGCCGGCTTACTCAAGTAATGTATATCATAACTTTCTTGCTTAATGAAGAGATCAATAGAAGAGAGATTCTCCTTTAGGAAACTAGAAATGGCCCTCCAGCTACCAAGACTATGGGTACAAGATAGATAAACAGAATATACAGCTAGAGCCGAAATGCATCCATCAGCAATGTTCAGAATGCTTTGGCTGACACTCATTCTGGACAGATCTCCCTGAAAATGGGGAGCCTGCGACGACCACTGTCACCGTAGAGAGCTTCAGTGATTTCATCGCCCTCCACGGCTGGTTCTGGATCAGCAGATGACTTGAGAGTTGAAGGCGTAACTTCTGGTCCTGGCATTGGGAGCTCTGCATTGGTCGCTACGACACTGCCCTCTGGCAACTGAAGTTCAGCAGGAAGCTTGACCGAGGTGGAGGCACCGAGAACTGTAGTAGGAAGATTGCTACTTGTCTGCGGCGGGGAGACGAAAGAAATGCGGTTTTCTGAATCCTGAAAACCTGGTGCGCCAGTAATCCGGCCAGCCTGTGCAACATATATTATAAAGCCAAGTAAAAGTATGTTAGTATAAATTCAACTCAGGAGAATTGGGCAAAAGAATGATGCTAGTGAACGATACTGTGCATTATCTATGGTTGCTTTGCTTGACAATGATGCACTGATCTGAAAAAAAAAACATGCTAAACCATTGGATAAGACAGACAGGTCAGCTAAAAGAATGAAAAAAAACTCAGCACATCAGGGCATGTTCAAATGCTGATACTGGGTCTTATAAAATGCCTAGTCCACATACTCTTTCTCTTTGTATTGCAACTTGCATACTTAGGGCATGTACAATGCAAGAATGTTTAAATAGACGTTTAAAGAAAGAACAATTAAGCGCCTACATATGAGTCCTAATTTTACGATGGCAACAACTAAATTTTCACACCAATCTCCAATTTTTTTCAAGCCACAACTGTTAGTTGTTTTGCTGAAAAAGGATCTCAGGCATCGGTGCTTGAGCTAGCAGTGATGCCACTGCAAGAGCTCATTGAGGTTTCGTCTACCAGGGCACGGAAACCAGTAAGGCAGTAACTGCCTGCAAGAGCCCAAGTAAAGCATCGGCGTTGTACATGCCCTTAAGCAGCAATGCCACAGCAAAAGCTAGTTTAGGCATTGTCCACCAGGGCACGGAAAACCAGCAAGGCAGTAACCGCCAAGCGCCCAAGCAAGCATAGGCGTTGTAAATGCCCTTAAGCAGCGATGCCACAGCAAAAGCTAGTTGAGGCGTTGACCACCAGGGCACGGAAAACCAGCAAGGCAGAAACCGCCTGCAAGCGCCCAAGCAAGCACCGACGTTGTGCGTGCCCTCATAGATTGTTTCCAACTAAAGCAACCAGTAACGGACCTATCTGTCTGGTAATGCACCTCAAAGGACATTACCTAACATGAATGGCCTGATAAGGAAAAGATAAAAGAAATTTACACTTGAGCTTTGACACCAGAACTGGATTAACTAGTTTGCACGGTAATATTAAATGGCAAGAATACACATAAGTCATGTATATCTGAAATGTAATGGGATCTCCAGTGCTGTAAAATGGTGGATAGCAACACTCTGGAGATGTGGCTTCCTCTACAGAAACAACGGGACTACAAATAACCGAACCAAATCCTAAACTCTGTCCTTTTCTGAAGAGAATAACACCATGAACTTCTCTTTCACTAGGAAGAATGACAAACAATGTACTTTCAGAAGCTCAATTAAAGCAAATCCATAACTATTCACAAGAGTGTGTCACAGTAAAATTAAATAATGTTAACTGTGATGCGTTCCTAAAATCCGAAGTCGTTAGTAAATGATAATGAAGTAATTCTCATAATAGATTAATAAATTGCCGATCTGTATATCTAGAACTAGAATTATGGTAACCAAAGCAAAAGCTATTGTCTATGCAAAAGCAAATTGTCTGAGATATTGCATTAGAACATGTGTACCCTCTCAGCAAAAACGTGGTCCACATGTCCATAAGCTGGCTTGATGATATCCAATCTAGCGGTAAACCACTTTGAGCAACCCTTAACTCCAAGGACTCAGTTCAACTACATTCCACACTATAATTAACAGGAAATTCCTTGAAGCAAAGCATAGAAATCATGCAACCATGGCATTAACCAAAATAAATCAAGCTAATGGTGATGGCAAGAAGGCTGGCCAAGGAGGAGGGGCTGCTTGTCGGCATATCTTCCGGTGCAAATGTCGCTGCTTGCCTGAAGGTAAAATGCTCGAAATCTCAGCAAGTGGTGTACTCCTCTTGGATTTGAACAGGCTGCTCTGGTACTATGAATATGCTGATTTTCGTGAGCCTGCTGCCTGCTAGATTGCTGGCGGGGAGGAGAACAAGGGGGAGATGATTGTCACCATGCTCCCGAGCGGTACATGAACTCCGATCTCTTTGCAGATGTCAGGGATGAATGCAGTGCCATGACTTTCTGGTGTCTTGGGCTCTTTGGACGGTTTGCAAGAAGTATGTAAGTTCTGCGTCGGGCATCGATTGGATTGTAAGTGCCCGTGTTTCCTCCTGGTAGCAGCACCTTTTTGGACCAGTTCGGTACGCCCACCTTGCTCTGGAGGGTGCTAAGCTCAGTTGGGTACCCAAAGGCACCTCGCTACGACTATTGGAGTTACGCGAGGATAGGACAATAGGAGAATGTATGAGTATGGAGCTATTGAGGACTACGCAAGGATAGGACACCCAGAGTATATTCGAAGACGGAGCCGTACGACTACACGAGAGAGTTACGCTAGGACTATGACGATTGAGATATAGGAATACGCTTGAGGAGTAAGTCTAGGGTTATACCCGCACTCCAAGTTGCCTGTAGGAATAGAGCTACGACGACATAGGACTGCTGTCTTAGAACTCTAATATACGATGTAAGGCCAATGGCCTAAGCTATGTAAACTCGAACCGTGTAATATGTTTTCCCCTTAGCAATAAAGTATGGTTTTTGATATCAATCTTGTTCGAAATGTGCGTATCAGCTACTGATCCAGGGACTGATACATGATGCACAGAGGACCCTAAATTAGGGGGCCGCATTGCTTGCGAGCTCCGCATCGCCGACAAACACACCAGTGATCTGATCCACACGTCACCCACCCCCCCTCTACGCCGCCGCCGCCTAGCCCCACGTTGCACGCGAGCTCTGTGCCACCGACGAGCACACTGGTGACCTCCATGCGCTGATGAGCCTCCATTGGCCAAAGTAGCACGAAGATGTTTGCGCTGAAAGAGCATGTTGCAAACATATGTTTCAAATGTTTCAGAGTTACGTTGGAAGTGTTTTATATCAATGTTATAAAAATAGACTGGGATGTTATAAAAGTAGGTCGGGATGTTGCACATGTTACAATAGCTATACACATATGTTTTCAAGTGTATGTTCTGAATGTTTCATTTGTATTAGACGTATGTTGCGAGTGTTTTATCTGGATATTGCAAAAGTAGATTTAGATGTTGAATATACATGCATATTGCAAACATATGTTTCAAGTGTTTCAGGTGTTTCATACGTATATTGCAAGTGTTTCATCCGGATGTTGCATATGTTTGCAATGACTTTCAAGTGCTTTCCAGGTGTTTTGCAAGTGTTTCAGTGTATGTTGAAAGTGTTTTAGCTGTTTCAGACATATGTTGCAAGTGTTTTATCTGAGTATTGCAAAAATAGATTTAGTGTTCCACTTGCTGTAATGGGTTCCACTTGCCGCAGCCACATGCTGCAACTGCTAGGTGACGTTCGGGCGGTGCCGGTCTGCTGTTGGGGCGCCGTTGAGCGGGCACAGACAGGCGCATGAGAAACCGAGCGCATGCATGAGGGCCCACGCAGTGGGGCATGTGAAAACGCTAGTGCTCCGGATTAGACGTCCGGGCGTTAGTAAGTCCGTATAATTTATGGACCTGAACCCGAGAGAGCATGATTCTCATCGAAGCCCTAAAAGTTATGCGATACTGTAACATTAGGATTAGATGATGGCTTGGGCTGGGCTGCAAAATTGGTAGCACCGAGAGTCTGCTATCGAAAAATATATTAAATCAAAATTATATGTTTTTAACAAATATGCAGAGTTCTTGTGAGTGCAATACTGCAATGCAAAAATATAACGGCAGAGAATACTCGAAAGACTATAATGCAAAAAATTCAAAGCAGTAATATAATAGTATTTCAACGTAGCAAACTAGCAATATGCATTTTACTGGTTATTACACTATAATAATAGAATAAATATAAATGTATTTGGGATTATTCCTTAAAAATAAATAATTATAGGTGGTGCTTACAACTGTAGATTTTCTGGAACACACAAATCTCCATCGCCAAGTTTGATTTTCTCCAGGTACTCCCTCCTGTCTAAAATAAACACACATCTTGTTTATCAAAGAATAATCCTTTTTAACCTTTAATTAAATAAATAAATATAAAAAATATACTGATATTTATGTATAATAAATATCATAGAATAAGAATGAAATATATTTTTATAATAAATTTATTTAGACATATAAATGTTGATACGATTCTCTGTATTTTAAATAATAAAACTTAAAAAATTGACTCGTTAAGAAACGATATATGCATTCATTACGAGACGGAGAAGCACGTTCCACAGGCGGGACGTGCCATCCTCAGCGCGGCTCAAGCGCTCGATGAAACGAGACCGACAGGCTGCCGCCTGCTGCGTCGATCGTCGACTCGCCCGACCGGACCCTGCCAACCAAGCCGGTGACGGAGGAGGACGCCTGGCAAGCTCGCCCGTCCACGTGTCCCCTTTTCGAGGCCGCCATCTCCGCCCCGCGCTTTTGCGCGTCAGCCGCCGCGCGGCCCAACACCCGCATCAAAACCCGCACCTCGGCTCCTCCCCTTCCCACCAGGCACCAAAGGCCGCCACCGCCACCGCCGCCCCCAAGTCTCGCGCACCCCCAAACCCCCGCTCCCGGACCTTCTGGAACCTTCCTCGCATGGCCCCGCCCCCCTCCGTGGCCGCCGCTTCCGATCGCGCCGGCCCCGGCGCCGACGCGGGCGAGTCGTCCTCCCTCCGCCTCCGCCGAGCCCCCTCAGCCGACGCCGGCGACCATGCCGACGATTCCTCCGGAGGTCGGCGGGAGAACGGCGAGCTGCAACCGCCGCCGCAGGAGCAGCAGCAGCAGCATGAGATGCTATACTACCGAGCGTCGGCGCCCGCCCACCGCCGCGTCAAGGAGAGCCCCCTCAGCTCCGACGCCATCTTCCGGCAGGTGAGGAGGCGCCAATGCATGGGCTCGTCGTTTGTAAGCGATTGCTCTGACCCCCGCGCTCGTGCTTCAATCCACGCCAGTTGCGAAGTCCTGCAAATTTTTTGTTGCTTCCAGTCAACTCTGCCTTTGTTTTTTTGTGTTCAAATCACACTTTGTGCTATCGGTGGCTAGCTTAATACTCGTCGGGCGGATTCAACGGTGGGGCGGGGGGCTGAGCCCCCTACCGAACCGGAGGCCTGGAGCCCCTTGAGCCCCATGAATTTTTAGGTAAAGTTTTATCATGACTTAAGATCGAGCTGCTGTCGGAGGTACGTTGCTGTCGCACATTTTTCAGCCCCCTAAAATATTTTTCAATGGATCCGCCACTCGTCGGTTGCCATCCCGCGTGCACGGGTGTGGATAGATTGTGCGCGTGTACTCGGACGGGCGCAATTCGTTTCGTGGGGGGCATACGCTGCTGCGATTGAGGTCGGTGTTTGCTTGTTTTGGGATCAGGGGGACCAGTGCGCCGGTGCCAGATGCATGCCAAGCAGAATTTGGCATCGGCCGGCTCAAGCAGCATACAGCAACGAGCGTAACCGTTACCACTGGAAGAGCTTTTGCTTGTTGAAACGGATGACTGGATGAGCCAATGGGTCATTGAATTCATTGTTAGCGCTACTACTATACTGATGCGGGCAGTTGTTGGGACTAAAGCCAGATGCTTCAGACTCGGAACTGCAGTGCCCTTCAGTGTCAAATGCTGACTTTTCTAACTACAATGCGTGTTATATTGTTTGTACTACTTGGCTTTCCTGCTGGGGGCATTGCTTCTCGTTGAGGACCATATAACTGTGCATCTGCATACTGCTGTATTGGACCACTTTTAAGTTTTAATAACTGATTAGCCCTCCATTTTTGAATAGGCATATTATTGGACAATTTTTCTTGTCATTGACTTATTATTTTTGTTTGCTACTCTAGGAGCCTTTTCCCAGTGTATTCTTAACAGGGCTCAAATTACAGTACAAACACATAAGATGTAATTTTTCAGTGATACTTTTATTAGACTTTGTTGTTTCTGCGCGTACTCTAAATCTATTGAAGGTAGAGTTTTAGATGAATGCTTATTTGGATGATAAATAATCCTCTGTGAGTTGCCTGAATATTTGTACATCACATTCCTCCTACACGGTTCCTGGATTACACAGTGGACAACACTTTCATAATTGAGTCCATGCAGCTTGATTATAATATCAGTATTCCATATGTCATTTTATCTTATACTTCTTTAACTGAGGGTGAATCCTTAATTTTGCAAGCCATATTTCTTGGTTGCCATGGCCCATGGAGAATTGAAGTCCTGAAACTAAGCAGTTCTTCCGATTGCAGAGTCATGCTGGTCTTCTGAATCTATGCATCGTTGTTCTGATTGCAGTCAACAGCAGACTCATTATTGAGAATTTAATGAAGGTTTATTACTTTTTTTTTCATTTTCCTCACCTTCATTTACAGATCCCTCAGTCCATCTCCTTCAGAAATACATCTGGTCTTCTTTCTGCGCATTTGTCTAGTGTAAATATGACACATTCCATGTTTTATTTAAATTTGCTGGTGCAGTATGGCCTATTGATAAGAGCTGGATTTTGGTTTAGTGCAAGATCGCTGGGTGACTGGCCCCTTCTAATGTGCTGGTACATATTTTTATCATTTTTTTATTCAGATGGGTTTCAAATAAGAGCTGTAAGCCTTACAGAAGTAATCTATCTGTGAATTGCAGCCTCACTTTACCAGTTTTCCCACTTGTTGCCCTCATGGCTGAGAAGCTGATTAGAAGAAAGCTCATTGGTGAACATGTAAGTTTGTCTCACGCTCTCTCAGGATTGTATAGTCTTTTTAGAGAAGTTCTCTTTTGTTATTTCTTAGGTATAAATGTTGAAGATTGAATTTGGTATAAAACTAGACCGTCCTCTATTCTGCATCTTTCAAGTGCCATTTTACCGTTTATGACTTCTATACACCTCTTGCAGGTGGTTATTCTACTCCATATCATTATTACAACATCTGTCATTGTCTATCCAGTTGTTGTGACTCTTAAGTAAGCATTTCTTTTCTGCTTTGCAGTTTGTTTGGATGCATCTGCTTTTGACATTCGTTGAGCTCTAGTATTTCATGGTATGGAATACATTCAATTTACCTTATTTGTAATTTGCTGTACTTCGTGGTCTGGTGGTTACATTATTGTGTCTCAAACATTTAGTCTTTCCCTTTAGTTACCTACTATACTATGCAAATTGGATGGATAAAAAGGTGGTTACATAACACTTCTATTTAATTGTATCCGGTGATTCCTCTCTATAGTAGAAAGATATGCAGCGCTTCTGCGTATTTGAGAAAAAAAGTATCTGGTGATAAAATCTCTTGCAAATGTTCATTTATCTCTGCTAGAGTTGTGATTTCATCAGGCTAACCCTAGAAGGAGGGTAGCAATGTATATTGGTCATACATGGGCCTCATGGGCCTAATACACATACTCTCATACTCCAACACCCCCCCGCAGTCTGAACTACCGGCGCAGCGGAGTTACAGACTGGTCATGAAAAGAAGCACACACGATCACACGATCCCCCCCCACAGACGCAACTAGCCACCAATGATGTTGAGGCTGGAGCGAAACTCGGTGAAGGTCGATGACGGGAGGCCCTTGGTGAAGATGTCGGCAAACTGGGAGGTGGTCGGGACGTGGAGGACCCGAACATCGCCGATAGCAACCCGATCACGGACAAAGTGTAGGTCGATCTCCACATGCTTGGTCCGTTGGTGCTGCACAGGGTTGGTGGAGAGGTACACCGCACTGACGTTGTCGCAGTAGACCAGCGTGCTCCGGGAGAGAGGGCTGTGGAGCTCGGCAAGGAGCTGTCGGAGCCAGGAGGCCTCAGCCACGCCGTTAGCGACAGCTCGGTATTCCGCCTCGGCACTGGATCGGGAGACCACCGGCTGGCGCTTGGACGACCAGGACACCAGGTTGCCGCCCAGAAAGACAGCGTAGCCTGAGGTAGAGCGCCGAGTGTCCGGACACCCGGCCCAGTCGGCGTCAGTGTAGACAACGAGCTCGGTGGAGGAAGACCGCTGAAGGAGTAAGCCGTGGTCGACAGTGCCGCGGAGGTAGCGGAGGAGGCGCTTGAGCGCAGTGAGGTGAGGCTCTCGGGGATCATGCATGTGAAGGCATATCTGCTGTACGGCATAGGTGATGTCTGGCCTGGTGAAGGTAAGGTACTGAAGGGCACCTGCAAGACTCCGGTAAGCAGTGGGGTCTGCCACGGCGGTTCCCACGGCCTCTGACAGCTTGCCCTGTGTGTCAACTGGAGTAGAGCAGGGCTTGCAGTTAGTCATCCCAGCACGCTCCAGGATATCAAGAGTGTACTGCCGCTGGTGAAGGAGAAGGCCGGTGGGGCGAGGCTCAACAGTGACCCCGAGGAAGTGGTGGAGCACACCAAGATCCTTCATAGCAAACTCCTGGTGAAGAGAGGCGATGACACGGCTGAGTAAGGACGGACTGGAGGCTGTGAGGACAATATCATCAACGTAGAGCAGCAGATAGGCAGTCTCAGCTCCATGGTGATAGATAAACAGGGACGTATCTGACTTGGCCTCCACAAACCTCAGTGTCAGCAAGAAAGCAGCAAACCGAGAATACCACGCCCGGGGGGCCTGCTTGAGCCCGTAGAGAGACTTGTTGAGCCGGCATACCATGTCCGGACGAGAAGAGTCAACAAACCCCGCTGGCTGGCTGCAGTAGACCGTCTCGGTGAGAGTCCCGTGGAGAAAGGCATTTTTGACGTCCAGCTGATGCACGGGCCAAGAGCGACTGAGAGCCAGTGAGAGCACTGTGCGTACGGTGGCCGGCTTCACCACGGGGCTGAAAGTCTCATCATAATCGACTCCAGGGCGCTGAGTGAAACCCCGGAGAACCCAGCGAGCCTTGTACCTCTCAAGGGAACCATCAGCCCGCCGCTTGTGTGTCCAGATCCACTTCCCGGTGACAACGTTGGATCCGGGTGGACGGGGCACCAGATCCCATGTCTGGTTGGCGAGGAGAGCCGCGTACTCCTCTTCCATCGCGCGGCGCCAATGAGGGTCCGACAAGGCGTCGCGAACGGAAGAGGGTACAGGAGAGATCTGCGAGTCGTCGGGCATCGTCGCGAGAGCCCGGGGCCGCAGGGTTCCAGCCGCGTGTCGCGTCACCATAGGGTGAACATGTCGCGGGTGTCGGTGAAGGAGTTGCGGGTGGTACACCGGTGACACGACACGGGCAGCCTGAGGCGGCGGCGGCGGTGTAGGGGTCGCCGGCGGAGAAGGGGCCACTGGTGGTGTAGGTGTCACCAGTGGAGAAGGGGACCCCGGTGATGCCGGAGGCAGCGGTGCCGCCGGCACACGGCGCCGGTAGACGTGCACCGGCTGGGCGAAACGCGCAGGAGGTGCGACAGGCGGCGTCTCCGTACCCGCTGCGGACGTAGGGGCAGGAGCAGCTCCGGAGGGTGACGCCTCCGGACCCGGGCAGGGCGCAGGGCCAGGAGCGTCACTGGTGGGTGGCGAGCGGGGGCACGGGCCCGGCGAGGGGCACGGGGAAGCAGTACCTGCAGGAGACAGCGGTAAAAGTGGCTGGACCACCGTGTCAGTGGGAAACAAAGAGAAGGGGTCCGGATCGGGGGTGGGAGATGGGGTGGTGGTGGTGGAGAAGGGAAAGACAGACTCATCAAACACCACATGGCGAGAGATGATGACCCGACGGGAGGTGAGGTCAAAGCACCGGTACCCCTTGTGATCCGGGGAGTACCCAAGGAAGACACACAGAGCGGAACGGGGAGCCAGCTTGTGGGGAGCGGTGGCAGTGGTGTTAGGGTAACACGCACACCCGAAGACACGAAGGTGGTCATACCGAGGAGGGGTACCGAAGAGAGCGTGGTGCGGTGTGGGAGCCGGGCAGGCAGCGGAAGGAAGGCGGTTAAGGAGATAGGTGGAGGTGTGCAGACTCTCTGCCCAGAAGCGAGCAGGAAGCGACGCCTGGAGCAGAAGGGTGCGCATGGTGTCGTTCGTGGTGCGAATCATGCGCTCGGCCTTGCCGTTCTGGGAGGAGGTATACGGGCAAGACATGCGCAGCTGGACACCATGAGAGAGGAAGAAGGCACGGGAGGTGCCGTTATCGAACTCACGGCCATTGTCACACTGGACGGCCTTGATGGTGAGGCCGAACTGAGTAGACACCCAGGCGAAAAAGTGGAGAAGGGTGGTGAAAGTATCCGACTTCGCACGCAAAGGGAAAGTCCACGAATAATGCGAGAAATCGTCAACCACCACAAGATAGTATTTATACCCAGAAATGCTGATGACAGGAGATGTCCATAGGTCGCAGTGTACAAGATCAAACACATGCGTAGCATGTGAAGAAGAAGAACAAAAAGGGAGACGAACATGACGGCCCAGCTGGCACGCATGACACAAGTGCTCATCGTGAGCCCGAGTACAACCAATGTCGGAACTGCGACTAAGCTGCGTCAGAGCATCACGTCCAGGATGGCCAAGCCGACGGTGCCAAGTGGTGGAAGAAGGAGTGGCGGCGAAGGCAGCTGACAAAGTAGACGGCGACGAAGAGGAAGCAGACGCCGGAAACCGAAGGGTGTAAAGGGGTCCCGTGCTGTCACATCGGAGAAGAGGACGCCGGGAAGCCAAATCCTTCACAGTAAGACCGGAAGAGTCAAATTCAACAGAACAAGAATTGTCAGCTGTAAAACGACGAATAGAAAGAAGGTTGTGAACCATAGAGGGTGCAACAAGAATGTCAGGAAGACGAAAGGAACCATGAGTGCCGGCGGCACCCACGGACGTAACTGGAATACACGAACCATTCGCGACCATGATGGACGAAGGATGAGAGGAAGAAGGAGGGTGAAAAGAAGAGAGTATACCAGGGTCTGGAGTAGTGTGGTAAGTGGCACCCGAATCGGCAATCCAGTCGGTACCAGCAGGCGGTGTCAGGGCCATGGTGCTGAAGGATCTGGCCAAGGCCGCCGGGTTCCAACCGACAGGCCCGGGCAAGATGTCGGGAGGTGGCACCCACGAAGATGCGCCGGGAAGTGGAGCCCACGCAGACGGGGAGTGAAACCCTGGAGGAGCTCCAGTGAGCAAGGCTGCTGGTGGGCGAGGCTCTCCGCCTGGAGCCGGGAAGGGCCACATGTAGATGCGCCCCGACCACGGGTTGTGGAAGGAGGGCCAGGGTGCACCCCGTGGGGTCGCGGGCGTAGGGGCTCCGGAGGGCGACTGCACCGGTGTGTGGTGGCTTCCGCGGCCCCCACGTCCCCCTCCACGGCGACGGCGGCCGCCACGGCCCCCCCCACCCCCGCCCGGCCCGGGAGGAGGAGAACCAAGAAGTGACGACGGCGGTGGAGCGAGGGAACGCGCCGGAGGAGTAGCGGCCAGGGCAGTCGAGGAAGACGAGGACCCTGGCGTGGAGGTGGACCCTGGCTGGACGCCCTGAGTGAGCTCCTCCATGACAAGGTCGTCACGGACCTGCAGGAAGGAGGGAAAGGGCCTCTGCCGGGTGATCCACGTCCGGAGGTGAGCGTAGCGGTCACTGAGCCCGCGGAGGACATTGAGGACCAGGATGCGGTCCTCCACGGGCCAGCCAAGGTCGCCGAGGGAGTCCGCCATGCTCTTCATGCGCCGGCAGAAGTCGCCAACGGAGAGGTCACCCTGGACGAAGGTGCGGAAGCTCGCATCGAGACGCAGGGCCCGGGCTTCGGCATTGCCCAGAAACTGGCCCTCGAGCGCAAGCCAGGCCCGGCGAGCGTCAGCAGAGTTGCGGACGAGGTCGTGGAGGTCCAGGGAGATCGTCCCGATGATCCAGGAGAGGACGACGCTGTCCAGGCGCAGCCACGATGAGGTCTGGACTGCGACCGAGGCGTCGACTAGGACGTGGTCGTCGAGGGCGTAGCGGCGGAGGGTGAGGAGAACCAGGTCCCTCCAGCGGGCGTAAGAGGGCGACTCAGGTTCGAGGACGACCGGGACGAGAAGTCGGATGTTCTGGACACCCCCGGCCTGGTAGTGGAGCTGAGCGACGTGCGGGTCGGCCGGGTCGTGCCAGATGACCGTGGTGTGAGACGCGCGGTGACCCGTCGAGCCTGAGGAGGTGGCCGCGGTGTCATAGGATGTAGGGAGGACGAGGAGCTGCTCTGCCTCAGCGATCTGGCGGGCCAGGGCATCAGCCGCGTCGCGCTCGCGCTCCAAAGCGAGGGCGGCCGCCCGCACCCGGGCCTGGCTGTCAGCAGCAGCAGCCCGTGCAGCCACGAGAGCAGCGGCGAGAGCGGAGCTGGCCCCTGCCGTCTGGAGAGGGGCAGAGGGCGGCAGAGGAGGAGGAGCGGGGAAGAAGAAAGGCTCCAGGTTCTCCCCCGCGCCCCCAGCGGCAGGGGCGTGGCTGCCTGCGCCCGAGCCGCCCCTGCCGCAGCAGCGGCGGCGGCAGCGGCCAGGCTGTCCAAAGCCCGCGCCCGCGGCGGCAGGGCCAGCGGCCAGGCTGCCTGCTCCCGCGCCCGCGGCGGCAGGGCCGCCTGCGCCCGCGCCCGCAGCGGCGGGGCTGCCTACGCCCGCGCCGCAGCGGCGGGGCCGCCTGCGCCCGCACCCCGCAGCAGCGGGGCCGCCTGCGCCCGCAGCGGCGGCGGGGCCACCCACGCCCGCGCCAGCGGCTGCGCCGGCACCCGCGCCCGCGGCCGCAGCGACAGCGGCGGCGGCCGGGCCTTCCGCGTCCGCGGCAAGGAGGCCAGCGCCCGCGCGCTGGGCCCAGGACGGGTAGGGAAGGGAGGGGAAAACCTGGAAGTAGGTTGGGGAGGGAGGGGGAGGGCGGCCAGCCATGGCGGCGGCAAGAAATCGGCCAGCGGCGCCTGGCGGCTGGGTGGGGAAGGGGAGGAGGAAAGCCTAGCTCTATACCATGCCAGAGTTGTGATTTCATCAGGCTAACCCTAGAAGGAGGGTAGCAATGTATATTGGTCATACATGGGCCTCATGGGCCTAATACACATACTCTCATACTCCAACAATCTCTAGTAGAAGAAATCCTTGCTGTCTTACTCTGTCTTGATCTGTTCACTAACTGCCATCTAATTGGGAAGATTTGTTAGTCCATCAATATTGATACACATTTTATTATGCATATATTTTTCTTTCTTGTAGCTTGAAACCCTTTTCCTAACGTGAAGCTGATCCTTCCATTGTACAACAAAAATTTGACATATTTGTTCACATTCTTGGAAGTTGAATAAAAAAACTGTAGTATTTCTGATGTTGCTGTGCAAGTAGTAGAATTTGGTTGAGTCATTTTTATTTCTCAAAAAGAGGCATTAGGAGCAAGTTACCTTTTCATCGTCTATATTGTCAGTGCTTTTCCATGCCTTATGCTGTTTAGCTTAAGTTTGTTATGATTGCCAAGAAATGTTACTTAAAAAGATAGTGTCTCATGAATGAATTCTGGATTATCAGTTCAGTCATATTACAAAAAAATTTCAGGTGCGACTCAGCAGTGCTATCTGGATTCGTGCTAATGTTTGTTGCGAGCATCATGTGGATGAAGCTTGTCTCTTATGCACATACAAATTATGATATAAGGGTATTGTCCAAAAATACTGAAAAGGTAATGCATTGACATGTTAATCTGAATCAGTTCAAATATTTTGTTAACAGGATGTACATTTCTCAAAATTGATTTGTTGACAATCAAACTTTTCTTAAAACTCCTTTTGGTGGCCAAATCTTTCTGAAGCTAGAATATGCTCCACTTCCTGTTTAAACTTCTTTCCAGTTTCATTTCCTGAATGTTTTCTATCTAGTTTCAATTTTTTCATACGATGCAATGTGGTGCCAATCAATTTATGTTACCATCAGGAGGGTCAAGCATTTTTCTTAGCTTTCATACAGTGTTTTGTTACATAGGCTGACCATATATACTCTTAGGTCATTTTTCATGCAAGTAACTACTATTGCTTGTTGGCAAAGACACAGGTTTGGGAATTTTTTCAATATTACTTAGCCACACTAAACCATGGCTGCTTCTTGGTTCTATATAGAACCAGAGGTCTGCTTTTGCAACTGGAAAGTAAAACAAACTTGCAACAACTAAAGTACAGATAAGATTCTAAAGTGAAGATAAGGTGCTATGACATAGGCACTAACTACTACTACTTATCCTAGAGATGGAGCTCCAAAATATCAAGAACACAAGGCTTATTCCTTCATTGCTATTCTTATTTTTAGGGTGCTGCATATGGAAATTATGTCGAGCCTGAGAGTATGAAAGATCCAACCTTTAAAAGTCTAGCGTACTTCATGTTGGCCCCAACACTTTGTTACCAGGTACTATTCTTGGACCAGTGCCCGTCTTTGTTTTTAATGTCTGCATTCTGCATTTCTTCATCACATCTATCTAGTTATGCCAGTGACAAAACGTGAATTTCCTGATGTCACTTTGGCATGTTATGCAGCCAACTTATCCTCGAACTACATGTATTAGGAAGGGTTGGGTGACCCGACAACTTATAAAGTGCCTGGTTTTTACAGGCTTGATGGGCTTCATAATTGAGCAAGTGAGCCTTCTATATTCCTTCAGTAACTTCTATTTATACAGAACTTTGGATTAAATTATCAATTTCTTCTATTTTGCAGTATATAAACCCAATTGTGAAGAATTCCAAACATCCACTGAAAGGGAATTTCTTGAATGCTATAGAAAGAGTCTTAAAACTCTCAGTGCCAACATTATATGTATGGCTTTGCATGTTCTATTGCTTTTTTCATTTATGGTTAGTATCTTGCTTCAGTTCAAGAGTACCTTAAATTTGTCAGATAGTGATTGGTTTATATAATAGGTCAATTGGGTTTTGACCTGCACTGGACCTTGATATTTCGTTTTCCATGGTTTTCTTGTTTGCTCTTTTGGTTTGGTTTCAGGCTGAACATTCTAGCTGAACTCCTCTGTTTTGGTGACCGTGAATTCTATAAGGACTGGTGGAATGCCAAAACTGTTGAAGAGGTGAGATGCCTGTTAAAAGCTGAGTTCGTTTCTTTCCGATTGAGAACTTTAAATAGGACTGACATTAATTATATTGTCATGCACTTTAATGCTATGGTATTTTGGGGCTCTACCTCAGTACTGGAGGATGTGGAACATGGTAATCTTCTTCTTACTTCCATCTTCAGATTGTATACCCTTTCATTTAGTTGAGAATTCCTTACTTAACGAAGGACAGTTGTGATGTTAGTGATACTCTTTTATTTAGTGGAGACTAACTAAGGACAGTTGTGATGGTAGTGACTGATAACCGCTGTCACTGAGCTCGAGATATTTGTCTAATTAATTGATATTGGTATACTTTGAGTAATTGACAATTACTCTACTTTTTGTCAGCCTGTTCATAAGTGGATCATCAGACACATCTATTTTCCATGTATAAGGAAAGGCTTTTCCAGGGTAATTGCTTCTATATGTCTACAAAACTCTACATTTGTTCTTTTTTGCTTTTGAATTCTCCAAATGCAGTTTAGTTTGAAACAATTACTCAATCCATGTATGCAAAACAGTCCCAAAGTAATATCTTTACTTTCCACATTGATGCTAATATATATAGAATTCACAATATACAAATGTTGTTCTTTAGAAAATGGGGAAGCAGGGTTTGACAGAGCATTAGCACTCAATCATCATAATAACAATGAAGACAACTGAACAAGTGGCTGAAACTGTTATGAGAAAATCAGAATAGTACTGGTCAAGAGTTAATTCTCATTACCAAATTGATTTACTATGCAAATAATATTTACTGGAAACAAATAGTGATAAGTTTAGAAGACTGATTGGATAAAGATTTTAAGTAAAACACAAAGGATATCTGGTATTGACTTTGCAACAATTTCTTCATGCTGCCTTCTGCCGACTGACTGATGTAAATTAGACAATGTGAATACATGAACATACATAAAATTTTGTGGATCTTTTATATTTTTCATTTTTGCAGAACTGACATGATTTTCTCATGCCTACTTCTCAAATTCATATTGTATCTACACTGCAGGGTGTAGCTATTCTAATCTCATTTCTGGTTTCAGCTGTATTTCATGAGGTACTGAAGTTCTTCAGAAGTCTTATTATGTAACAGTATATACTTAGTTTATGGTCGTTTCAATTTCATTTTTTTACTTAGACATGCTCTTGTTCGAATTCCGCTCAGCACATTACCGGCAATATGTTTGACCTTTCGTATGCACGTGCCAATTTATCATCACGACATTCCTTTTTATATTGTGAATTCGCAGATATGTATTGCGGTGCCTTGCCACATTTTCAAATTCTGGGC
Source organism: Miscanthus floridulus (assembly GCF_019320115.1). NCBI lineage: Eukaryota > Viridiplantae > Streptophyta > Magnoliopsida > Poales > Poaceae > Miscanthus > Miscanthus floridulus. The sequence goes on from NC_089597.1 coordinate 85,850,686, forward strand.
ATTTTCTGGGATCATGTTTCAGGTATAGAAGTAACACCAATATGAACTACTCCCTCCATTCCAAATTATTAAGTCGTTCTGGCTTTTCTAGATACATAGTAAGATTGTAGTATCTAGATCGATATTGTGTATATCTAGATGTGTAGCAAAAGCTACATATCTAATAAAAGCTAGAACGACTTATAATTTGGAATGGATGGAGTACTACGTATAATCCTCATATCCCTGTTTTTTTTTTGAGTTCCATCAGTGTCTATTCCCTTACGTTTTGATATCCCTCGTTGCATCCATAAGAACAATACTACGTCTTGGATACAATACTTCCACTCTTCACATTGGCTGACACCATTGATGTCTGACTCAGATACCGTTGGTATTCTTGACAAGATATCTCCAGGCTACGTTCAAGAATATAATGGTATGCTGTGTCAATTATGTCTTTTTATTGCCTTCTCCCACTACCTAACCATCATCTTACTTGGCAGGTGGGCAACATGATATTTTGGTTCTTCTTCAGTATAGTCGGGCAGCCGATGTGTGTCCTTTTATACTACCATGATGTCATGAACAGGCAGGCCCAGGCAAGTAGATAGTTCGGCAGAAACATGTACTTTTAACACAAATTATCAGAAGCAACTGGAGAGACGCAGCAGGAAAGCATCAGCAGCAGCAGCAGTCCCCCTTTGACATTGTTACCATCAGCTAGCTAGTCAGCTTGCAAATGCTCCTATTCCAGGCGGCCGTGCTGGGGATGCAGCGTGTACATTACCATGCAACGTCAACGGTTATCAAGCAGTGCTCATCACATGTGGACCCTGTACACTTTTCAGTCTATATGTCAGCAGTGCTGTGTGCATAATGTCGTGTTAGATGTAATATATACAATGTATGGCACGACTTGAGGTCAAAATGAGCTCCCAAATGAAAGAAGGCTCACGTCTTGGGATACAGGGAGAACGACTTAACAGACATCAAAACCTGATGAACTTGTTCTGAGCCCTGACATATGGCTTCTTGTGATACTGTCACGTCGAGTACAATTGTACAAACATTGCTGGAAGGAATAACGAATCAGCATCCCTTTCAGATGTGTGTATTTTCTTTGCGAGAAATTTGGGTGTCTTGGCCAAATTTGCACACAGTTGAAGGCATGAATCGGCCCTTACTCATGGCCTCAGTTATGGTGACTTGGTCTTGCGATTTGTGTGAAAAAAGTCATATCTTGTTTAAATTGTCTTAGAATAAAATTTTCGAATCCTTACATTTGTGGACGTTGATACTGGGAGTTGGAGAGGGAAAATGAACTTTCAAACGCTCAATGAATCATTGTGGAAGCAAGAAACTTACAATCCAATCGATGCCCGACGCAGAACTTACATACTTCTTGCAAACCGTCCAAAGAGCCCAAGACACCAGAAAGTCATGGCACTGCATTCATCCCTGACATCTGCAAAGAGATCGGAGTTCATGTACCGCTCGGGAGCATGGTGACAATCATCTCCCCCTTGTTCTCCTCCCCGCCAGCAATCTAGCAGGCAGCAGGCTCACGAAAATCAGCATATTCATAGTACCAGAGCAGCCTGTTCAAATCCAAGAGGAGTACACCACTTGCTGAGATTTCGAGCATTTTACCTTCAGGCAAGCAGCGACATTTGCACCGGAAGATATGCCGACAAGCAGCCCCTCCTCCTTGGCCAGCCTTCTTGCCATCACCATGGCTTCCTCTGTGGTCACCGTCACAACCTCATCGATGATTGAAGTGTCCAGGACTTCGGGTATGAAACCTGGCCCCGTGCCCTGGATCTGGTGTTTCCCCGGTGCGCCACCTGCTCAGTATAACAAATGTTTTATCATGTAGTACATAGACAGAAAGTTGGGTTATTTGTGAAATTACTGCATGAACCAGTTGTTGGTTGATCCTTTTAGTTTTATCTGTCCAGTTCTCTCAAGCAAGTATAGATAGCTGAAATTACAGAGAGGTCATGTGGTTACCTGAAATTACAGCACTTTCTGCAGGCTCGACGCACACTATATTTACTGATGGATTTTTCATCTTCAGGTACCTTCCTACGCCTGTCAATGTGCCTCCTGAACCAAATGACGCCACAAAAACATCCACTTTGCCTGCTGTGTCTTTCCATATCTCGGGTCCTGATGTTTTCAGAAAATGACCACATCAACTATATCAATCTATGATACCCAAGACTAGTTTCCAAGACAAAATTAAATGGCTCTTAACTGAAGATAAAGTTACAGTTGTTATTGCAAAGATGGCCTTTTTTCTGATATCAATCTATGATACCCAAGACCTGTCCATTTGAAGTGTGCCTCTGGATTTGCTGGGTTAGTTGCTTGATTCAGAAAATATGAATTTGGTATGGTCTTAAGCAGCTTTTCCACCTTGTCGACCATTCCATCATACCCAACTGCAGGATCTGCAGCAAATGAAAGACAGGCATTACTTAGAGCTTACCACTGGAAGTTTAACCTGAAAATGTTCTGTAAGAGAAAGAACAATCTATAGTATTAATATAACCAGGAAAGCACAAAGAGAGGAACAAATGTCAGCAAATTCCACAGAGAATATCGCTGAAACAAAAATACTACACGAGGCAATTCTTTCTGGGTTATTTTTGTTTATAGTAGCTGAGCCTGAGATCCTACTTCTCAATCTCACCTGTTAGTACTACTTCCGCGCCCAAAAATCTTAACAGCATCTGTTTGTCAAGTGAATACTTAGCCGGAATAACAGCAATGAACCGGTAGCCTTTCTGGACAGCAATGAACACTAATCCAATACCGAGGTTGCCGCTTGTCGGCTCAATCAGGGCCGTAACGCCAGGTGAGATGAGGCCCCTTTTCTCTGCATCTTCAATCATCCTGCAGCAGACAGGATCCACTCATGTGACTGCTGTGGTCATTTCTAATACTAGCAAGACTTTTGTGGTCATTATCTATAAAATTTCTAATACTAGCATGCCTCTTCACAAAATTTACAGGAAAAATATGCCACGTATTCATTAATTGTATACAGAAACATGGTTGGAGTGTATGTGAGTTTAATAACACACCGGAGAGCATTCCTGTCCTTAACCGAGCAAAGGGGTTGGTATGTTTCCATCTTGCCGACCAGCCGTGTGTTACGACCAACGATAGGTTTGTACAGAATTTAGGCAAGTAGCAGTAGATCAGAGTGGAGGAAGGGAAAGCAAAGCATGAGGACGGGTTCAGAAGAGAGCTTGCAGGAGAAGGCAAGATGGTTTGTTACAATGATCATGATGATCCTCTCTCCTTTCGCCTATTACATACATAGGAATCTACGGTAAGCTGCTGGTTCACGCCGTAGCCCATTCGGCGCCCGTCACCCGCTTGTTCTGCTTCCTTGCCCTGTTGGACCTTCTTGGAGACGTCGGCCCAGGCTCAGGAGCGGAGTCTTCAGTCGATGTTGTCGGACGCTGAATAGTATGCCGTGCCGTAACACCCTCCCCTTGCGCGCCAGGCCGGCTGCAGACGGTGGCGCGAGGGAACTGCTGCTTCAGAAACTCCAAATCTTCCCATGTGGCAAGAGAAGTAGGCAAGTTGGACCACTTGATCAACCCTTGAGAAAGAGATCGCGTACCCTTGATAACAGTGCGGATCTGCAGAATACGTTTCGGGACACTCCAGAGCACCGCGTCGGATGGAGGATGAGCGGTGACTGAATGGTGAGCACCCACCGACTTCTTCAACTGAGAAACATGAAAAAACGGGTGGACAGAAGAGGAAGCCGGGAGCTCCAACCGATAAGCAACTGACCCAATTCGAGCTAGCACCCGATAAGGGCCGAAGAACTTGAATGACAGCTTCTGATTGGTACGCTGTGCGAAGGAAGACTGGATGTAAGGTTGAATCTTAACATAGACCAAGTCATTGACCTGAAACTGCCGTTCGGAGCCATGCTCATCAGCTTGCTTCTTCATGCGCTGCTTGGCACGGTGGAGATGCTGACAAATGACATCTTGGAACGGTGGAGATGCTGACGAATGACATCTGTCATAAGAGCTCTGTCAGACAACCAGGTGCCCAAGTCAGTGGCGTATCAGGATCAGCAGAAAAGCCAAAGTGCCGTGGTGGATAGCCATATAAAACCTCAAAGGGTGATCGCCCCAGAGCTAAGTGCCAATTGGTGTTGTACCAGAGCTCGGCCTGATCCAAATGTTGACGCCACTGTCGAGGACAGGCATGAGTGAAGCACCGCAGAAATGTTTCTACGCATTGGTTAACTCGCTCCGTCTGGCCATCCGATTGAGGATGGTAAGCCGTACTCATCCTTAACTCCACGCCAGCCAATTTAAAGAGTTCCCTCCAGAAAGAGCTAGTGAAGATCTTGTCCCTGTCAGAGACTATAGCCTGTGGAAGCCCATGAAGTTTGTATACCTGGGTCATGAAAGTATGGGCTACTGAAGCAGCTGTGAAAGGATGCTTGAGGGCCAGAAAGTGAGCATACTTGGAGAAAAGATCCACCACTACTAAGATGCAATTGAATCCCCCAGAGGTTGGCAAACCTTCAATGAAGTCCATTGAAATAACTGTCCAAGCACGGTCAGGAACGGGTAATGGTTGCAGAAGACCTGGCAATTTGGACCGATCTGGTTTAGCTTGTTGACAGATGGTACAAGCCGACACAAAGGAGTGCACAGATGTTTTCATGCCATGCCATGCAAAGTTCTGTTTCAGGCGTCTATAAGTGACAGCAACTCCAGAATGCCCACCGATGGCTGTAGTGTGTACTGCTGATATCAGTTTAAGTTGAAATGCTGGATCATTGCCCACCCAAATTCGGTTCTTGTACCGTAGAAGCCCATCCCGAAGGGAGAAGTGTGGGACTGCATCAGCCTGAACTGTCAACTTGGCGATCAATTCCTGAGTTGAAGCATCCTGAGCATAAGAAGTAATGACGTCCTCAAACCACCGTGGCTGGCACACAGAAACATCAGCGGCCCCGTTCTCTGAACCCTTGCGGTACACAATCTTGTACTGTAATCCCACAAGCTTGGCGAATACCTTTTGTTGCCATGGGGTGTGGAGTCTTTGTTCAGTCAGCTATACCAGACTGCGATGGTCGGTGACAATCTGAAACTCGGCGTGCTGAAGATAGCTGCGCCACTGCTCTAAAGCCAACAGTATTGCCATGTATTCTTTTTCATACGTGGATAGTCCCAATGATCGTGGTCCCAATGCCTTACTAAGAAATGCCAATGGATGCCCTCCCTGCATAAGTACAGCACCGATGCCCGTGCCGCTAGCATCTGTCTCGACTGAAAATGGTCGATTGAAATCCGGTAAGGCGAGTACCGGGGCTGTTGTCAATGCCTGCTTCAAAGCCAGAAAAGCTTGTTCCTGAACATCAGTCCACACATAGATAGCACCTTTACGAAGGAGTTCAGTTAAGGGACGAGATATGATGCCAAAATTCTTCACGAAGCGTCTGTGGTACCCGGACAACCATAGGAAACTGCGCAACTCTTTCGCAGACTGCGGTGAAGGCCACTGGACAAGTGCCTGTATCTTAGCCGGATCAGTAGCAACTCGCGCTTCAGAGATAACATGACCGAGGTAACGAAGTTGTCGCTGAGCGAACACACATTTTGACATCTTGACTTGCCATTGATCCTTTTGCAACAACTGAAACACCAATTGAAGATGTTCCAAGTACTCCTCATATGTACGACTAAAAATGAGAATATTGTCGAAAAAGACCAGCACACACTTGCGAAGCAGTGGACGAAGTGTAGTGTTCATTGCCTTGAGAAAGGTGGCTGGAGCACCAGTAAGGCCGAAGGCCATGACTCGAAATTCATAGTGACCGGAGTGGGTTTGGAACGCGGTCTTGAACTCTTCGCCTGATTGCAGACGAATCTGATGGTACCCGGCAGTTAAATCCAGACAAGAAAACCAGGATGCATGGGTCAGCTCGTCTAACAGCTCTTCAATTACCGGGACTGGGTATTTGGCTTTGGCTGTGAGAGCATTGAGTTGACGGAAGTCGACGCAAAAACGGAAGGTGCCATCCTTCTTCTTAACCAACAGCACAAATGATGAAAATGGGCTGGAACTGTGCTGAATAATACCAGATTGCAACATCTCAGCAATTTGCCTCTCAATCTCATCTTTAATAGCAGGAGGGTAGCGATATGGATGAACCGAGAATGGACTGGCCCCTGGTAATAGTGGAATGGTATGATCACAGTCACGGGCTGGAGGATAACCAGTGGGCGGTGCAAAAAAAGACTGAAACTCTGACAATATCTCTGTAACTTCAGGTGGCAAAGACTCCTGACGGTGAACAGTGTCATCCGGCAATACAGCAGATATCTGCACCACCGAGCCAGTGGGAAGTGCAGACAAAGCACCTTGTAATAAACGCTGCTCCTGCCCATGAGAGATGAGAAGCCACTTGTGCTGCCAATCAATTTGCATTGGGCTATATGTTGCGAGCCAATCCATTCCAACGATCAACTCATTTGATGACAGAGGAAGGACTTTGGCAGATGAAATGAAGTCACAATCCTGCACCGTCCAAGTCAGTTGCTGAAAGTGGGAAGAGCAGAGCAGCTGAGAACTATCTGCAACAGTAACTCGCAGAGGTGGAGAAAAGGTGGTCATGCCATCCAGGTTAGCAGCAAAAGATGCACTGACAAAGGTATGGCTGCTGCCGGAATCAATCAAAATCCTTGCCGGATGCCCCTGAATGTAGCCCATGAATTGAATAGAGTTAACTGACAAGGTACCTCCCGAAGCAGCCAAAGATATGGCCTAGCACAACCGAGCGTCTTCTGTGCCAGGTTCGGCACATTCTTCAGTACAATCATCCTGACAATCTTCAGAGAAACATACTTCCCATAGTTCCTGCAGAGCATTCAACTGAATGGCTTCAGGGCGATGATGGTCGCGAGACCACTTTTCACCACATCTGAAACAGAGGCCGCGGGCGCGACGATAATCACGCAGGGTGGACAGCTTCGTGGTGGAGCGTTGGGCAATGGCATCGCCCCACGCACCGGAGCCTTTGCAAAGGTGAATGGCTCAGGTCGACGGAATTCCTTCTTACGGACAGGCTCCACCAGTTCCTCCTGTAACAGAGCAAGAACACAAGCAGTATCGAGGTTGTTGGGACGCTGCATATGCACCGCAGCACGAACGTCGGCACGCAGGCCATCAACAAAGCACATAGCATAGTAAAGCGGATCAGTATTGCGGCCATAAGCTACGAGCTGATCTACCAACCCGGTGTACTTATCAATATACTCCTGCACAGTGCCCGTTTGATGGATATGGAACAAATGACGAATGAGCAACTCGTGCTGATCTTTGCCAAGGCGGTTCATGACTAGCTGGCAAAAGTGTTACCAACTACCCGCGCGGACCTCCTCTTCCACTGACTGCAACCAACAAGCGGCGGCTCCTGACAGATGCATGGTGGACACATTGATCCAGCGGCGGCGCGGCATAAAATACATCTCAAAGTAATCTAAGCAGCGCCCGAGCCACAACTTGGGATTAGCACCATCGAATGGGGGAAAATTGATCTTAGGCAGATGATGATTTCCCCCATCCCCATCCTCAAAACAGCGATGATCATGAGATCCTTCAACCCCACCCGAACCCCCATGAGTGCCCGCCATGAGAGCAGAAATGGAAAAGGAGCGATGCAATTTAGGCTTGGGATCGGGATCGGGTGGAATGAACGTACCCTTGACCGGGGATCGAGTTGAGAACTCAAATCTCCGGTGGCTTGATTCCTCGTTCGGCTGAAAAAGTATGTATCCACACACCGCGATTATTGACATCGTCGTGGTCCAAAGGGAATCGCAAAAGTCTTCCACGACCAACCAATCCCGGTGATGGCGCATTGGCACCGTTCCAGTCAACTGTACCGAGTACTTGTGCAGGCAGAGCGAGGGGCGGCGTGCACTAGTGCGTGGCGGTGGCCTCACGATCACGCAGATGCTGCTGAGACGCAGCGTCTTGGTGGAGCGTAGCCCTCTCGTGGCGGACTGGCGGGTGACACTAATCACACTTACCAAAAGACTGTGACCCATCAGTCCATCCCATGATGCATATATATGGTCTCTTCGCTGTGCTTTTTTTCTTCTTCCAAATCACTGTCCTTTTCTTACTCTTATGAACTTACCTACGGCTAGCTAGATATGTTTGTAACCAGCATCTCCAATTCAATATGGGCTCGCCAATTCACCAATCAACCAAACTGAAGGCGCAAAAAAAGAAAAACCTAGCTTACCAGCAGTATGTGTAACGATCTATTCAATTGAATTCATCGCGTTAATTATATTCCGCTTTCAGTTTGTCAACTCACAGGGAAAACAAAAAAGTTGCATGTTTTCTATCTTTGGTCTGTTCTCTATTAACTCTAGTAGCAAAAGAGTTGCTTTTTTTTAATCTTTGGTCTCCTATGTGTAATCTTTGCTTATATTTTATCTTACTCACTGTATTTTAGTTGGTCCTTTAATCATTCTCTACAAATTTATTTACCGAGAAAATCCAAACTGGTAGATCCTCGATGTTAACATCAAAGTAGACACAATCAAGTACATTATGGGTGCGTTTGGATGGCGCCTCACAACGCCACGCGGACACTGCGGCCGCGCCAAAAGGGCGGCGCTGAAATTGTTAGCCACATTTTCGGCAAGTTTGGGCGGCAAAAATGAACTAGAGGGGCGTGGCATGTCGCAACTGCGGTAGCGAAGCAAACGCTGCCCAAACTGCGGCGCGGTGCGGCCGCCATCCAAATGCGCCCTAGACTTGTTAGGATCATAGCCAAAAAACAAATGGTATGAGTTGCAAGAGAGAGTGGCATCTCGTGCTATAGGCTTGTCTCCCGTAAGAACACCCACAGTGTGTCGAGGCTTAAACGTCATTACCTCTGCATATACCCCAATGTTCAGTTTCATATTTTTTTTTCTGCAGTGTTTAAGCATCGGGTAAAGTGGGCCTTCTAGCAAATAAAGAGATAAAAAAATTAGCTTAGCTAAAAAGATAAGCTGAAAAGTATTGTTCGTTAATTTGTTGTGAGAGAAAACACCGTTCCTTCACTGGAAAAGTACAGCTGAAAAGACAAGCGAACAGGGCAGAGCGTGAGCCAGCGAAATGATTCTTTTTATTGGTCAGGCCTCGATGCCTATAGAGTCAACGACGCTAGAATTTTTGGATCAAGCCTCGCTCTGCACAATGCATCGTTTTGAGGATACACTGTGGGTGCTTTAAGGCCATAATCCCATGTGCCTCTTGTATGGGCTGAATTCGACAGCGCAAATAGGCCGTACTAACCTCGAGCTAGAGGCACCTCCATTGAGGTTCTCACGGACCACCACACAACACCATTGGCATTGTGGAGCCGGAGGCCTGCACGGCTTGGGCGCAAGTAACTTGGACGTGGCCATCTCCATAGCATGTACTCTGAGTGTGTGAGCGCAAAGAGACAGCAAAAAACATCAAAATTAACAAGCTAATTACTAACAAGCATTTTGTCAAACACCTTATGTGTATACAACAAAACAGCCACATAGTATCAATTTTTCAAACATGGTGTTGTCTAAACTTCACAATAAGAAATATACTTACAAGATCAGCACACTAACACATCAATATCCATCATAACATATCAAATAATCCATGTATGGCAACATAAATACCGAATCTCAACCATACACTATGAACTTGAACAAAATAGAACCAACAACAAGCAGGATAGGAATTAATCAAGTATGGCAAGATAAATATATCAAATCAAGTGTAGACACCAAGATTTACGTGGAAACCTCTTGCGTGGAAAAACCACAAGCAGCGACGAGCAAGCAATCAACTATGAAGATGAAGATGTGAGCTAACAAGGCTTGGGAGGCTTTTAAATCCCCACAAATTTCACTCCTCTAGTGGTGTATTTGGAAGATCAAAGCCTCATCCCCCCCCTCTTTCAAACCCTAGCTATCTTCCCCTTAAAAGCAAATGAACAAGACATACAAAGGAAGGGGACCTCAGATAGCCCTGTTGGGCTAAAATGGACACTTTAGGGAAGATCCACCTAAGGATGGCAATAGGTACAGATTACCCGCGTGCCCGCGGGTAAAAATCCGGTAGGGCGAGGGTACGGGTGCTTTGTGCCCATGGGTGTGGGTGTGGGTTTGTAGTTGAACCCAATGGGCATAGAAAACTTGTCCCCGTGCCCGCTTCACCTGCTCCAACCTCGTGACATGTAGGTCCCCTCTTACTATATAAAGGAAGCAACTTAGCTTTATGATTCCCTCTGTCGTATCTATTTAAATACAAGAGAACCAATTTTATGTTGGTATAATGCTAGGTAGTTTTGGTTTCCATACTTAAATTCTTTTCTATAATCTCTGCATGTATTGTTGTTTTGTGGGTTCGCGGGTGTACCCGCGGGTATGTTGTGCTCGCGGGTGACGGGTGTGGGTGCAAACTTCTACCCTGTGGCAAGTTGCGGGCGCGGGTGCGGGTTTGGGATTCAACCCACGAGTGTGGGTCTATATGCATGTCTTCTACCTGCGGGTAATGTGCCCGTTGCCATCTATAGATCCACCAAAGTTAGAGATAGTTAAAAAAAAGTATCTAGACACCGAATCAAATGTATAAGCACCATTTTGTATAATGTACTTTGTTCAAATAAACCTTAAATGATGTCAACGAAAGCTCCAACATCACATAGGCATCCAAATCGAAGCAACTGCTGCCCCTTTGACCACCTGCCTCCCAAAGTCAGCATAACATGTTAGTATACAGTACAGAGAAAAGGCTATGCAGTCACTATACGGGGGGGGGGGGGAGTCTGCATTAATACGAATGGACAACATAGCAAGAATTTAAGTACTCATGTCTGAGACAGGCCACCTTAGAGGGGAGGCGGCGCCGGAGAGATTGAAGCCATGAACTAAGTTTGGGGATGAGTGCTAATGATCAACACAACGACACAAAGTTGATCTATGATCAAAGGAAAAAAATGAGAAAAAACGTTCTAAATGACTACGTAAAGTAGTGATCGATATATGAATTGATGGCACCCTTGCGACCTAGGTTCGAACCTCATGGGGTGTGTTTTGTTGGGTGGAGGTGCAAAAAATCCCCTCACCTGCTCCATGGTAAAGCACTGGTGTAAGGCCAGCCCAATCTCGCAAGAGCCGCGGTACCGTTGTGTATCGGTAGGAGCAAAATTAATGATATATTTTTAGGGTTCACTTTCGCCCTTCAAGAAAATTGTTGCCTACTAAGGATATTCTATTTTCTAGTAGTATATGCGTTTTCAATAAGAAGAAAATGTACACCTAAATTTAAATTGAAGAAAAGTCGAACCAAGATGGTTGAGTACTTGAATACGATTTCCAGACAATCAAAACCTAGATGGCTCAGTACACGAATACACTTTCCACACAATCATTTGGATTATATACTGTCTTAAACATTATTTGGAGAAAAAGAGACGTGTGCATTGTCACGTCTCACGTGCAAAATCTAGCAGGTTCGTTTAAACTTGGGAACAGGTAGCTCCTGGACGTTCGGCGCTAGGACGCAGCCTGTGATTCCACCCATCCCATGAACCGGTCCGCAACTGAAAAACGATGAAACCGGTCCGCAACTGAAAAACGATTCAAGTGAGGGTGTCTGTCTCCGTGTAATGGAACGGAGCGCGCACGTCACTCACAGCGGCCCGTCCCTGCCACGATGCCATCCCCCACCGTGTTCCGTCCCCCGCCGCCCCCCCGTTCACCTTCGTGCCTGCTTTGTCGTGACCCATCCCTGACGTACCCTTGATGTCGTGCACACATATGTAACATCCAGATCTACTTTGAAACATTCAGATGTAACACTTGCAACATACCAAAGAAGACAGATGAAACACTTAAAACATGCGTCTAAAACACTTGCAAAAACACCTAAAAACAATTGAAAACTATTGCAAAACATACGCAACATACAAATAAGACACTCGCAACATATGTGTGAAACATATGTGACATCATGAAACATGGGAAACATACGCTTGCAACGTACCTTTGAAACACTTGCAACATCCCAATCTACTTTTGCAACATCCAGATGAAACACTTGCAGCATACAGATAACGCATCTGAAACATATGCTTGCAACATGCGCTTTCGGTAAAATGTTACCTTGCTGCTTAGACGAATTGACGCTTGTCATTGTGGAACTCGACGCCGGCGCAGAGGTCGGTGACGACGCATGAAGCTCGCCGGTGCAGCAATGGTGCGGCCCTCCCGCGATTCCCCAGTGCTGCTCATGGCCTAGGCTCACGCCCATGGGCGGCGACACTATTGCTGCTACTCTAGCACTGCTGCTCGCTCGGCCGCAATCGTCCAGGTCGTCTGATCCCGAGGGATGGGATGCGGAGCGGTCCTCCATGGGATGCAGCGTGGTGGGGGAAAGGGCACGACATGAATGGGGACTGAGGCGTGGTTGGGGAAGGGGCCACAACGGGGCGATCGGATGAGCAGCCAAACCGTGAGGGTGCGGATTTTTTAAGAGGCCGATCATTGTAACACTAGACAAGTGTTCCTATAAACAAGTAAACGTGTCACAATAAACCAGTGTATAGTAACATGACGAATTAGAACACAAAAAAAAAAAAGAATGTGCTACTAAGAGAGCTAGTAACACTTTTTTTAACCTATAATAACAAGGTGTTACTGTATCTCTATGTTGTAGAAGTGGTTATGAACTGAGAGCCGTGTCCACACGAGACGAAGCGCGTGGCCGAGCATTCCCGTTTAAACTTGCACTGATTTCTAGCCGAGGAGGAAATCAGCCTCCTGCTTCTTTACGTACTATAATACTGAATTTATTCCTCCAATCTAATCCAAATAAATACACAATTGATGGGAAGGCTGCACAAGGACATGTGCCATGTTTACTTGGTTGATAAGCCATGGCTGAAAGTATTATTGGCTGATTTGTTGTGAGAGAAAAATATTTTTCGTTAGCATAGATGGCCAATGAGCTGGCCTGGCCCAACACGGCACGGGCCCGTGCCAACACGGCACGGGCCCATGCCGACACGGCCCGATAGCCAACGGGCCGGCACGGCACGTCGTGTCTCCCGGGCCGTGCCTCACAGGGCCACGGGCCTAGCCTTCGGCCCAGGCACGGTCCTGTGGGCCGATTTCCGTGCCGGGCCAGCCCGAGGAGCACGACCATTTTCACAGGCCGTGCTAGCTCAAGGCCCACTGAGTCGCTGGGAGTAGGTAGGGTCACCGTCGCCAGGACGCAGGGGTCGTGGAGGAGCGGCGGGGGCTCGAGGCCAGCCACCGCGTGAGGGCCTTGGGGGAGGAGGGCGTCTGCCGGCGTGCTCGAGGCCGAAGCGTGCGCCGCGGCCGCGTGGGGAGGCGAGGTGGTGGCCGCTGGATCTGTCCGTCCGCGCGCTCCTAGCCACGCGTCGCCGAGGGAGAGTGAGGGAGGGAGGGAGGTAGGGACGGGGAGGAGGCGCCGCGCCAGCGTCGAGGCAAGGGTGGGGAGCCGGATCCGCGGTGGAGAAGACCCAGCGTGGGCAGATCTAGTGGTGGCGGGATCGAGGAAGGAGGCAGCGCGAGGCCGGAGATGGTAGTGCACGCCGCCCGCCGGCGAGCTTGTCTTGGCACCAGATCTGTGTCGGGGTGGAGCTCGGGGGCCGGCGCGCTCGCTCCCGCAGTGGCATCGCTCGAGGAGAGGGAGGGGCAGGGGGCGTCCGCGTCCGCGTTCGGCCGTCGACGCTGCGAGGAGAGGAGAGGTCATGCGAGGACGCCAAGGAGAGGGAGGAGGCATCCTAGACTCCCGGTCCCGCGTCCACTCTCGCTCGCCTCGCCCGACGTGAAGGAAAGGGAGGGGGCGTCTGCGGCGCCTGCTCTAGGGTTCGGGGTGAGGGAGAGGGAGAGCTGCTGCGGGCGTGAGGGAAGGGGAGGGGGCGGGCGTCCACAGCGCCGGCTCTAGGGTTCGGGGTGAGGGAGAGCCGCTGCGGACGTGAGGGAAGGGGAGGGGGCGTCCGCGGCGCCGGCTTCGGCTTATATATGAGGGGGGAGGCGGGCCGGGGACGGCGCTGACATTTATTCCTCCAATCTAATCCAAATAAATACACAATTGATGGGAAGGCTGCACAAGGACATGTGCCATGTTTACTTGGTTGATAAGCCATGGCTGAAAGTATTATTGGCTGATTTGTTGTGAGAGAAAAATATTTTTCGTTAGCATAGATGGCCAATGAGCTGGCCTGGCCCAACACGGCACGGGCCCGTGCCAACACGGCACGGGCCCATGCCGACACGGCCCGATAGCCAACGGGCCGGCACGGCACGTCGTGTCTCCCGGGCCGTGCCTCACAGGGCCACGGGCCTAGCCTTCGGCCCAGGCACGGTCCTGTGGGCCGATTTCCGTGCCGGGCCAGCCCGAGGAGCACGACCATTTTCACAGGCCGTGCTAGCTCAAGGCCCACTTGAGTCGCTGGGAGTAGGTAGGGTCACCGTCGCCAGGACGCAGGGGTCGTGGAGGAGCGGCGGGGGGCTCGAGGCCAGCCACCGCGTGAGGGCCTTGGGGGAGGAGGGCGTCTGCCGGCGTGCTCGAGGCCGAAGCGTGCGCCGCGGCCGCGTGGGGAGGCGAGGTGGTGGCCGCTGGATCTGTCCGTCCGCGCGCTCCTAGCCACGCGTCGCCGAGGGAGAGTGAGGGAGGGAGGGAGGTAGGGACGGGGAGGAGGCGCCGCGCCAGCGTCGAGGCAAGGGTGGGGAGCCGGATCCGCGGTGGAGAAGACCCAGCGTGGGCAGATCTAGTGGTGGCGGGATCGAGGAAGGAGGCAGCGCGAGGCCGGAGATGGTAGTGCACGCCGCCCGCCGGCGAGCTTGTCTTGGCACCAGATCTGTGTCGGGGTGGAGCTCGGGGCCGGCGCGCTCGCTCCCGCAGTGGCATCGCTCGAGGAGAGGGAGGGGCAGGGGGCGTCCGCGTCCGCGTTCGGCCGTCGACGCTGCGAGGAGAGGAGAGGTCATGCGAGGACGCCAAGGAGAGGGAGGAGGCATCCTAGACTCCCGGTCCCGCGTCCACTCTCGCTCGCCTCGCCCGACGTGAAGGAAAGGGAGGGGGCGTCTGCGGCGCCTGCTCTAGGGTTCGGGGTGAGGGAGAGGGAGAGCTGCTGCGGGCGTGAGGGAAGGGGAGGGGGCGGGCGTCCACAGCGCCGGCTCTAGGGTTCGGGGTGAGGGAGAGCCGCTGCGGACGTGAGGGAAGGGGAGGGGGCGTCCGCGGCGCCGGCTTCGGCTTATATATGAGGGGGGAGGCGGGCCGGGGACGGCGGGGAGCGCGTGGGCCGCGCTGAGCCGTGGGGAGGGGAGGTGAGGAGGGGGAGGGGGAGGCTGGGCCGCTCATTGAAGGCCAGGCCGTGCCGTGCTAGCCCACGGGCCTGAGCAGCGGCCGAGGCATGGCCTGCTCCCTCGGGCCGTGCCAGCCCGGGCGTGCTCGCCACCGGACCAGGCGTGCTTAGTCCGGGCCAAAAAAATGGGCCTCATGCCGGGTCGACGGGCTCGGGCTGCATGGCTATAATATTCATTGGCTGAAAAAGTACGATTTATAAGCCAATTTTCTTGCGACAAATCTATGTATATTGTAAGGAGGGCTGTTCCGGATGTTCCGTGTGGGCACACACGCACGCACACGGTCGACTTTCACTCCAAATAGGTGGAGCCTTGTCCGTCTCCCAGAGGCGGCGGTGGCGACCAGGTGGAGCCGTGTCCGCCTCCCAGAGGTGGCGTCGGAGTGAGGTCGCCGCCGCGGAGGAAGCCAGCGTACCATCGCGCGGAGCTCCGAGCGTACCTGGTGCGGTCCTCGGCGGCGAAGTCGACACCATAGAGGCCGAAGTAGAACCTATAGGCGAACAGATACTCGAACACGTCCATGAAGGACCACACGAAGTAGCCGTGCACGTCCAACCCGCTCCTGACAGACCCGAGGGCCGCTTGGATGTAGGCCTGCAGGAAATGTGCCCTGAACTCGTCGTCCTACAGGAAGCCGAATTTTTACTATTTGGCCCTTTTTTTGAAAGTTTCTCACAAATGGACCCCTGGCGGAAAGAATTCCAGAAATGGACCCTTGGATCGGCGCCAGAGTGAGTGGCGCCGAGCTCGGCACCACGGTCACTGGCGCCGAGCTCCTAGGCACGAGGAAATGGCCTACCAGGGGGCTCGGCGCTAGAGTGAATGACGCCGAGCTCGGCGCTAGAGTGAATGGCGCCAAGCCCCCTAAATATCTGCTGCCCCGGCCTTTCTTCTTCTACATCTCGCCCCTGCCCGTGCCGTCGCCGCTCCACCGCCGCGCCCGCGCCCGCCCACGCCACCATGCCTGCCTGCCCGCGCCACGCCCGCCCACGCCGAGCCCATGCCACGCCTGCTCGCGCCACTCTACGCCGTGCCCGCCTGCGCCGCTGCTGCTCCGGTGGCCGAGCCCACGCCCTCGCCGCGCCGCATCGTCTCTGCTGCTCCGGCGGCCTCGCCGCGCCACGCCGCCGCCGCCGGTCCCTCGCCTGAGCCCACACCGCGCCGCCGTGCCCTCGCGCTGTTGCCCGTGGTTGGCTGCAGCGCCGCGCCACCACGCCCTCCACCGTCGTCCTCGCCTTAGCCTCGCCTTGGTCTCCACCGGCGGCCTCGACCTCGCCCTGCCTTGCCCCCTCCACCACCGGCCTCGCCCCGCCTTGCCGACGTCCACCACCGCCCTCGCCTCACCCCGCCTCCCGCGCCCGTCGAGCCGGTCTCACCGCGCGGAGCGCCGGGCACCCCGCGACCGCCGTGCGCCACCTCTGTCGTTGGCCGCGCCACCGCGGGCCCAGATCTTTGCCTTGACCTACGCCCATCGTCCATTGACCCGGAAAGGTAAAAAATATGAATATGCAATGTACCTATTTAGTTGGTGTTTGTTATTTACTAGTTATACTGTGATGACTTAGTTAGTTGATTTAGTGAGATATATATGTAGATAGATAGAAACATAGATACATTGGTAAATAGATAGTTAGATAGCTACTTAGATATGTAGTTATATTTGTAGTTAACTATATATGATCTAGCTATTTAGTGAGTACACTATAAATATATACGTAGTTATTATCTTGATTACTTAGTTTGTAGTTAGAAAGTACTTGTTAGGTACTATCTATCGTCTAATTTGGACTAAAGGACATGTGTTTCGTTACGTTTTTGAAATAAATGGACAACCTAGTGACCATATATCATGGAGGCACGGTTGAAAGCGATCGCTATGGATATGTTGAGTTTCTTGACATGCAAAGCGTGCCTGTGCTATTCAATGATAGGCCTTCATTTAGTGAGATGGTTGCAAGGGCTCGAGAGGAGCTGCATTGCTTTGGAGATGATGACATTGCAGTTGATGGTGTACTACACCTAGGTTGTCCTCCGAACATCTTCAGGCGAATGATCTCAATTGGTTGTGTGGATCAGTGGGACAACTATGTGAGATCGGCTATGAAGAGCCAGCTGCAATGTTTGGACGTGGTTGTGCATCGGGTGTTAGTTGATCCAATCCCTCATGGGTTTACCCTAGCAATGGGTCATCCGGCACACATCAACCCTCCCATTTCAGAACCTTACCTGCATGTGCAGATTGCGTCTATGGTTCCTGATGCTCAATCTACCCCCAATGCGTTATTTGGAGATGGTTGTCATACTCATGTTTTCGTGGCAGATCCTCCTTATGAGATCCCTTTGACACAGAATCATCCGAGTAAGTGTCTTAACCGCATGGTTTTTGTGAGCTTATCCCGTTCCTTACATCTATTTCTTTTATTCTTTCCTCATTTCTGTAATGACGTTGCAGGAGACATTCCTGAGAATATGGATGTGCCCCATGTTGCTACGCAAGTGCACTTTGGAGATGGATTTCGTGGCTCCAATAGTGTTAAAATTATGAATGATTTGAAGCCATATGAGATGGCTAGGGCTCTTGATTCTGATGATGATTGTCCTATTGGAGAGCTGACGGAGAGTGATGTTGAGATGATGAGGCGTATCTTTCCCGACCGCCGTGATCCTAGAGTTCATGAGTTCAGTGATCTTGCTCATTCCGATCTGGTGTTTGTAGAAGGACGTGATGATGAGCTCCTAGAAGCTCCTGAGGCCGGTCCTAATATGGTAATTGAGGAGGGGAGGGTGTTCAATGACCTCCCTGCTTTGAAGAGGTGGTTGCAGGCTTTTGCAGTGATACGAAAGAGGCCTTACAGGGTATTGCATTTATATGTGGAGCATCGTTACACAGTTGTGTGTGACAAGGAATGTTGCCCATGGAGGGTTTGTGCAAGGAAGCAATAGGTGACCGGAAAATGTTAGATCACAAAAGTTGTTGGGCCACACAATTATGCTGACCATGAGCTGACACTGAGGCATTGGTAGTTGACATCTACCCTCATTGCCAAGCGGTTGATGGGAATTTTGTAGGGAGAACCTAACATGAAGGTGAGAACAATTATCAGGACCGTTGAGGCGTTGTATGGAGGATATGTGATAACTTATGGTAAAGCATGGAGGGCTAAGCAGCGAGTGTGGAAGATGATATATGGGGACTGGGAGGATGGGTATGAGCAGCTGCCAGTTCTTTTCAATGCAATCAAAGCGGTGAATCCAGGCATGCATTATGAGTACATCCCAAAACCTAATGCATGGAAGGATGGGAGGTAGATATTTTTCCATGCCTTCTGGTGCTTTCCTCAATGTGTCGAGGCCTTTAGGCACTGTCGTCCCGTCTTCTCTATTGATGGTACGTTCTTGATTGGCAAATACCAGGGCACACTTCTTATAGCCATATCCTATTGTCGGTGTTTTAGACCGGGGGGGGGGGGGTCCTCAACCGACTAGTGAATTTGTTCTGCGTGCTCCTGATTCCAGATGGTGATGCAAAGAGACACAAGATTTATACTGGTTCAGGCAATCGGTGCCCTACGTCCAGTCTGAGAGATCGAACTTGTATTCCTTGCACCGAAGTGCTCGTAGTAGGGGGTTATAAGCTAAGGGAGAGAGGGAACTAGTCCCAGGTCTCGGCAGGGTGTCATGTGGGTCGTCTAAGGCATTGCTCTCAAGCGGCTAGAATGTGTGCGTTACCCAGTGTCCTCTCCTCTAAGTGGCCCAAGTCTTCTCCTTTTATAGTTGAAGGGAGGACAAGGACAGTACATATATTACTATGCGGCGTCATGACGACAGGGACAGCATGTCCGAGCCCTGTGGCCTGTTCCTGTGGCGGCGTGGTTGTTGGAGTGGTCCATCCTTGGAGTACTGGGGCGGCGTGGTCGTCCCATCAGATCCTGTGCGCCGTGGGCCTCAGAGTGGACGCAGCGGCGAGCGTGCAAGCCACTGTGGACGGACTGTACGTGAGGCCGAGATTTGGTCGGTGCCGAGGCTTGCACTGTGGTGGGGGTCTTGGCAGGCACGAACCCCAAGATCGCCGAGGCCCTGGTGTACAGTGTCGAGGCCTTGGGCGGGCGGCCGATCATGGGTACAGCGTTAGGACACAGTGGCCGGTAATCCCCGTCGTACCCTGTCCCAGCCAGTATGGCGCTGATCATGGGCACAGTGGTAGGACACAGTGGCCGGTAATCCCTGCCGTGCCCTGTCTTGGCCGGTATGGCGCTGATGCGACCTCGGGTCACGTCGGCCATTCTGTGGCGTTGAATCGCCGTCCGATTGAGATTGCGGGAGTGGTTGAAGCATTAATGAGACATGACACGCTGTCGGGAGGGTCTGCCGAGGCGGGGGGCGACGGACCGCGGACGAGCTGGCCTCGAGCGACATGGAGAATGAGGCCTCACGCGAGACGGAGATCAGGCTCCTTGCCGAGGCCTTGTGCGAAAGGCCTCACGCGATACGGAGAATGCGCCTCCTACCGAGGCCTTCCGTGGGGGGTCTCGGGTGAGGCGGAGACGGCGTTCCCTGCCGAGGCCTTCCCTGGGGAGCCTCGCATGAAGCGAAGTTTGCGTCAGGGTGCCGAGACCTCCTACTCGAGGCTCGAGGCAAGGAGGGGGAGAACCTAGTGGGCTCGGTCGTGGCGGGTGAGGGGCCCACGACTTACCTTCTTGCTTTTATTATTTTTAGATGGGACTTTGGCAACCCATTTGATGTTTTACTTGGGGTACTCCATTCTAAGGTACCCGACAGTAGCCCCCGGGCCTCAGGGGGAGTGCGTGCACTCCCCCTGAGGGTTCGCCGAGGCTTGGTTTATGCCTGCCCCGTAGGAATTGGGGTTTGTTTTTTGAGGTTCCGGTGGGTGCGCGCGAGCGCACCCGTCGGGTGTAGCCCCTGAGCCCCCGAAGGAGTGGAGTTACTCCTCTAGGGGCTTTCTTCATTTTCGTGTCTGAACGAGTAGTTCTTATTGCATTTGCTGAGCCCCCAAGCGTAAGTTCAGGTTACGGGGGTCTCAGCGAGGCTGCAGGAAGAAGCCCTCTAGCCTCCACATGGAGCGAGAGGTTCATCAGGGGTCCCCTGACTTTGGGTATGATCCTCACGCTTCCTTTCGCTCGGAAGGAGGGGTGGAATATGCCAGGCTACCCTCGATGGGCGCGAGCGTGGACACTTCCGGTGAGCTGTTAGCGGGTAGTCCGAGTGGAGGCCCGAGCCCCGTTCGCTGGGGGACAGCTAGTGGTCCAGAGACGCACTCCAAGAGTACCAGGGGGTTTCTCTAGTGGGTGCCGAGGCCGTTCGTGGGCCTCGGTGGCTCGGTGCCTCCCTATGGTGGGATCCCATTCGGATACTTCTCCGCCAGTCTCGGACACGACTTAGGATGCCTTGAGCGACCGTTCGCTCGGGCCTGGGCCATTCGTAGGCTCGCCCTAATGTCGTCCCTGACTCTGTTGCCCTGGGGTGGCTGTCGAAACCTTTTGGAGGCCCAGCCTTCGAACCCCTGGACCGTAACGGGCTTGGTGCCCTTTTATCGTGTTTGTAGCGAAACTTCTAGCGCGGTTTTGGACTGTTTGTCTTTGTCTTGGGTGTTCTGGCCCTTTCATCTGATCTTCACATGTCCTTTTCGTTTGGACGAAGGGTTAGTTTGCCAAGCCCATTCTGGTCTCGTCAAGGTTGCAGGAAGAGCCCCTAGCCTCTGCGTGAGAGGGCCATCGGGAGTTCTCTTGACTTTTTATACGCCCCTCGCGCGTGAGGGTTTGTTTGCCGAGGCCCCTTTGGGCGCGAGCCCGGGTCGTGGGGTCTTAGCAGATTTGCAGGAGGAGCCCCCTAGCCTCTGCATAGGGCGAGAAGGCCATCAGGGGTTCCCCTAACTTTTTATGCGACCCTCGTGCTTCCTTTTTCGCTCGGAAGGAGGGGTGGAATGTGCCTCGCTACCCTCGATGGGCACGAGCGGTGGCACTTCCGGTGAGCTATTATCGGGTAGTCCGAGTGGAGGCCCGAACCCCATTCGTTAGGGGACGGCTAGCGGTCTAGAGACACACTCCAAGAGTACCAGAGGATTTCTCTAGTGGGTGCCGAGGCCGTTCGTTGGGCCTCAGTGGCTCGGTGCCTCCCTACGGTGGGATCCCATTCGGATACTTTCCTGCCGGTCTCGGACACAACTTTGGGCGTCCCAAGCGTTTCGCTCGCTTGGGTCTCGGCCCCGTATAGGCTCGCCCACAGTCGCCCCTGACTCTGTTATCCTGGGGTAGCTGTCGAAACCCTTTGGGGCCCAGCCTTCGAACCCCTGGATTGTAATAGGCTCAGAGCCTGGTTCCTTCCTATGAAAGGAATAGGCCGCGGGAAATATCTTCCCTATCGGCTCAGCCACGGGTGGCACGCCTTTTGAGGCGGTTTCATGGGGAGGCGAAACGACGCCTGCTGCCGTAGTGGCCGGGCACGACGTGATGGACGGGACGTAACTGTCCTCGCATTTAATGTGGGAGACGTGGGTGCGTGGGCCGCCAAAATCGGCTCGTGGTTAACCGCGCCGGACGGGGGAAAAACCTCCCCGATTTCATCACCCGCTCGTTTCACCTCCTCCCTACATAAATACCCAAGGAATCTCACCCCTTCTTGTCTTACCTTGCCTGCCACCTCCGCCGAGCCATCGCCAGAGCAGCGGGTGCCGGGAAGAAGAGGAGAGAAGAGTGAACCTAGGGAGAAAGCGAGAAAAAAGTGAGAGCATGGGAGGCAGAGAGAAAAACTCACCGCCGCGCCTGATTCCTCCATCGCACCCATGGCTGGCAACATCGTCGTTGTTGAGGCAGACCCTTGGGATCCATCGGACGTTACCGAGGAGATGCTCCAGTCGCTTGTCGACGGCGGGCTCCTCCGCCCGGTGACAGACCCTAGTAGGCCGAAGTGGATTGCTCCATACGGCGAGCTGGAGCCGAGGCCCCACGACAGCTACGTCGTGAGCTTCGTCTCCTTCCACGAGCGTGGCCTCAGTGTCCCAGCGGACCAGTTCATGCGAGCGCTCCCGCACTACTATGGCATGGAGCTCCACAATTTTAATCCCAACTCCATCGCTCAGGCAGCTATCTTCGTTGCCGTCTGTGAGGGGTATTTGGGGATCGCTCCCCATTGGGATTTGTGGCTCCACCTGTTCCGGGCGGGGCATACTACCAAGCCGACGGGCACGTCGGGTAAGAGGAAGGCATCGAGGGCCGAAGGCTGCACTCTCCAAGTGCGTCAGGACTGCCTGCACCTCTACATCCCAGCCCAACTCGCGTCCTCCAACTGCCGGTGGTACACGAGTTGGTTTTACCTCCGCAACGATGACGGAGGACTTCCCCCTTATACTGGGCGGATTGTGGGGAGTTGCCTGGAGAAATGGAAGTGGGGTGTCCCAAAGGTCGACCAGCCCAAGCTGGAGCCGCTCCTGGAGGGGCTGGCGAGGCTACGGAGCCATGGCCTCACCGTCGCTGTGGTCATGGCCGCCTTCCACCACCGGAGGGTGCTGCCACTGATGGCTCGGCGGCGGTGGCTGTTCGAGATGAGGCCGGGTGAGCTCGTCGAAGGCACCCGGATGTCTTCCTCCGCCCTCTCCAACGAGGAAATTCACCGTCGGGTGGGGGAGACGGTAGATGCGAAGTTGAGGGGCAGCAACCTGACCCCCTTCACGATGCGACCGTCACGGGGGTTCCTTTCGCTGGTAAGTCAAGTGCCGCTGTAGCCTCTGAGCCTCCTCAATCTCCCTTTATCCCTTGTTTCCTTATGCGTGTTTGTCGTTCCTTCAGGGGATGAGGGACGTGCGCTCCTCCCCGCCACCCGTTCCCGAGGACGCGGGGCAGTGGGCGATCAACCGCGCTCACGCCGACGCATAGAAGAAGCGAAAGGACGCTAAGGCGGCGAAGTGCATGAAGTACATCCTTGCGCACGAGGCATTGGATAAGCGCCGCCATCAGCAATGGAAGGATGGTCTCCCGTCGGAGGAATCCCCGTTGACGTCGTTGTCGACGGAGGCCTCGGAGGGGAATGACAAGGGCGAGGGAGGGTGAGGTCCCCTAGACCACCTTCCTGACGTCGAGGAGGTGGTGCCCAGGGCGTCGGTAAGCAGCCCGACACCCCCGGGAAGGGGAGGAGAAGCAGACCCGGGGCCGGTGGTTGCCCGCTCCGGGGTCGAGGCCGACACACCTGAGGCGCGGGGCGTTAGGCAAACGCACCATTAGCCCAGTAAGCTCGACGACCGCGGTGGAGCAGGTGGTGGTGGAGGCGACGCCACCGCCCCTACAGAGGACCGAAGGGGCGCCGGGGTCCGCTAAGGACCGACCGGCGCCGATGGATACGGATGCGACGCCACTACCGCTGCCTCCGCCGTTGCGGATGCGGTTTGCCGTGGCAAAGCGGGGGCCGCCCCGTTCTAAGTAAGTGTATTTTTGGTAGGGTCGTAGTGTCTTCCGTTTGCTTTTTTGGTCTCGCGCTGACCCTGTAGGTTAATTTTCTTTAGTCGGAAGCGGCCTGCGGACGACCTCCCCTTGGCGCCCCTCAAGGCGCTTAAGGCGAGCCTCGGCTCCTCCGCCCACTGGGTGGCGGAGGCACAAGCCGCCATCCAACATGGCGCGGCGTCGGCGAGGGTCGACCCAAAGGAACCGGCCACCCAAGGAGGGGTTGCCGAGGCGGCCCTTGCACGGTCGAATAGGGTTGTCGTGCCCTTTGTTGTCGAGGCTCCCAGGGCCTCCTGGGCTGAGGCGATGGAGGCCCCGGCGCCCACGACTACTGAGACCGCAGTGTCCACGGTCGGTGTTTCTGCGTCTGCCGAGGCCACAATGGCGGAGGCCAGAGCCCCCGAGACCGCCGCGGCCGTGATTGCAGAGGCCGGAGCCCCCGAGGTCACCACGGCCATCATGATGGCGGCGAGGCCGTCTATGCAAGAGGCGGAGGTGCAAGCGGCGAAGGCCTCGGCCGTGCCCTTGGCTCAGGGCCCGCTGTTGTTGTGGGAGAGCGCCCGAGAGACGGAGGTCTATCCGATCTCCTCCGACGATGCTTCCCGAGCGCAGGATGTGGTCGACACCGAGGAGACCGATGCCGTGGAGCAGCCGACGCCGCTCTTGGACGAGGGAAGCTCAGCCCTCATGTGGGTGCGACTCGAGCCCCGTGGGTGGGATCACCTGCGGGTACTATGGCGGAGTCGGGACGATCCTAAGGGGGAGCCCCTGTTCACCCTCGAGGACATGGCCAAGGGCGGGCGCTGGTGTACCTTCGAGCAGTACCGCGAGCTGGTGGAGCGGTTGCTACGGACGGCGCTGTCCATGGTGGCCGACGAACTGCCCAGAGTCGCCTAGGTTCGTGTTTTCCTTTCTCGCATGACGTTGTTCTTTTCTTGATTTTGTCGTAGTCCATGACCTCTGCTCTGCCCCCTCAGGAGCTCGAGACCCGGTCCCTCAGGAAGTCGGTCTTCCTCTGGCGGGAGAGGGGAATCTGGGACCAGCTTCAGCGGCAGAGGGGCCTTCTTGCCGATGCTAACGAGCTTCTGTCGGCACAAAGTGCGAAGGTGGAGGACCTCTGCCTTTCGCTGTGCCGATGCAAAGGTCGAGGTGGCCGCAGCCCAGACACAGCTCGCCCCCTTGGCGGCGCAGATCAAGGAGCTGGAGGAGGAGCTTACCCACGCCGTCAGCGATCGGGATGCCTTTAGATCCTGGGCTAAAGAAGCAATGGCCTCGGGCAAGGCCCTCACCGAGCAGCTGGGGGTAGAGGAGAGTGCGCACCGGCTGACCAAAGGCGCTCTAAACGAGGCCCTTGCTATGGTTGAGGCCTCGCAAATCGAGGCTGTGGTTTTGAGGGGGACGGTCGAGGGTGAGTTTGAGTCCCTTTGTTTTGTTTTCTTCTCCTTATGTTCACTTCCTAACTTCCTTGTATGACGCAGAGCTGGGGAGTGAAGCTTCCAGGGCGGCCGAGGCCTCTTGGGTCGAGGCCTAGCGTTTGAAGGAGAAGGCCGAGGACTGTCAGGTCGAGACCCGACGCTAGGAGCTGAAGGCCAAGGGTGAGTTCCATGGGCTTCCATCCCTAACTTAGGTTGTTTTTTCTCTGGCTCGACCTCATTACATTTTCTGCGGTGCAGAGTCAGAGGCGGAGTTCACCCGGGCCACCGAGGCTTCCAGCACGGTGCAGACAGTGCTCGATACCGAGATCAAGGAGCACGAGGCGCTGAAACGTGCCGCCCTTTCTGCCTGCGAGGCCTTGGAGGTCAAGGGGGTTCAGTCAGGCAGCTCCCTTGGGAGCCGCTTGATTGTGCTGAGCAGCCAAATGCGCGAGCGGCTCCAAGGGGCGCTGCACATGGGTGTCAAGTGGGCGATGGCCGTCATCTCCTCTCACTACCTTGGTGTCGACCTCCCATCCGTCAGTGATGGCTACGTTCTGCCTGATGATGACGAGGAGGTCGACGTGGCGGTTGCGAAGCTGATGGAGGTGGCAGAAGGCCCTAGCACGGCGCTGGCGACGCTCTTCGAAGAGGAGGTGGTGCCCTCCTACCATCTGCCGGTGCTGAAGGCCCTGAGCCTTGACCTAGGCCCCGAGGGCTATGTAAAGATAGAATTGGGGTTATTTTTGTATCATAACATTTGTGGCCGTTGAGGCCTTTATTTCTGAAGTATTTGTGTTTCTTAGTTGTTTTTCTCATGTTTCTGAGCCTTTGCCCTCTGTTGCTTCTGATCAGATTTCGTTTGCGAAGCACCCCTTTGGGGCCTAAGCCGTTCCTTGAGCGAGAGGTAGTGAGGGAGTGCCATAGCCCGGTGGCGTAGGCCATCTCGTGACTCTACCGGCCTCTTGCTTAGGAAACAGACCTTAGTCCGAGGAGTCTTCACAAATGATTCGTCAGAGCCTGCTAGAGTCTTGGCGTAGGAATTTTTGCGAAAAGCAACTAAAGAATGGTGCATGGGACCTGGGGGGAGTCCCCCATCTAGCCCCCGAGGGAGGCTAGGTTCTGCTAGGGTAGAGCCGGGTCTCCCTTGTCGTGTTATTGTACTGCCGAGACCTACGGTGGGCTCGGGGGGTTTCTCGAAAAATAAGACCAACTAAAGAACGCTTTTTAATTGTATTTTGAGAAACGACATATACAATGCTTGGAATTTTAGGGATAAAAGCGACGTAGCTGTTCTATGTTCCAAGCGTTGGTGAAGATTTCGCCCTTCTCGTTGGCCAGCTTGTAGGTCCCGGGCTTCAGTACTTGGGCGATGATGTACGGTCCTTCCCATGGCGGGGTCAGCTTGTGGCGGCCCTTGTTGCTCTATGCTAGCCTCAACACCAGGTCGCCTACTTTCAGGTCTCGGCCTCAGACGTGTCGGGCCTGATAGCGCCACAGGCTCTACTGATACTTGGCCGACTGTAGTAGTCCGAGGCGCTGCATGGTGCCCACAGGCGTCTGCATGTAAGTCCCAAAGTAGGGCCCGGCCCGCCTTGGCACTGATACAGCGTTGGAGGACACCTAAGGGACTTCACCTATACAATTCGTCATTGTAGAGGGCGTAGGTCTTGGCTCGGCGCGCGAGCCATCACGCTTTGGTTCTGTCGTCCGGAAGCTCCCCCCGATCAAGCCAATCGAGGAACGGGACTCGCCAATCCACGTCCTGATCAGTCTGCGGAGGGGGCGTTGGGCTTTGCCATGACCTTAGGCTCGATCGAGGGGGTCTCGGCAGCAGAGGGGGCATTGGGCTTTGCCATGGGTTCCATAGGTTGGCCCTCCTCTGTTGTCGAGGTGCAACCGATGGAAGGTTTGTGGAGGTCTCTGGCGAAGACATTCGGGGGGACTAGGGCTCGTGCCGAGGCCATCTTTGCCAGCTCGTCAATGGCCTCGTTGTACTTTCGCGCAACATGATTTAGTTCGAGACCGTCGAACTTGTCTTCTAGGTGTCATACCATCTTGCAGTAAGCCTCCATTTTAGGGTCGAGGCAGTTTGACTCCTTCATCACTTGATCTATGACGAGCCATGAGTTCCTGCCATGGTTAGAAGATAGAAAAAGACAACACCAAAGTATTATCCCTATCAACTAAAAGGAAACAAGTGGTGGTGGTGAAAGTGGAATGCAAAATCACAAGCGGCTTACCACCGTCTTGCCTGTATTCTTACCAACGCCAAACAGGAGCAAAACCAAAGTGGCAAAGCAATCTGTTGTTGAGCGTGGGTAACAGTTGCAAGATGAACCTGTGCTGACAGAAGAATATGTGGAGCTATGGGTAGGCACACAATATGACAGCAAGGATTAGCAATTAACGAGTGCAGAGTAGCGATTGTTCAATCTGGATCCAAAGTACAAATCACAGTTGCTGGCTAAGACGTGTTGAGACGTAGCGCAACAAGGTGAAAACAAAGGACGATCGAAAGAACTCACAGAACAAGCAAATAACCCGAATTTCTCCTTTTTCCTGATTTTTTCCCGGATTTTTCCAAAAGGCACTAGTAGGAAACAAATTTTTTTTTTACTATTTTTTTTATACTTTTCTCTGAACAAGGATCACAAAAGATGCAACCACAAAAATTGGCACCTACAACTGAGGTGGGATGTGGTCTACAGAAATTCAGCACGTTCTCTGAAAAGCGTGAAAAAACTTTGACAATTTTTTTCTATATTTTCCCGAATTTTTTTGGCAATTCTGATGAAACCAAACAGGGTGAAGCCGAGTTTGGGTCGGGTCCAAATGGTGTCAAGAAGCTGCTCAAAAAATTTTAGATTTTTCTGATAAACGAGCGAAAAGTTATGCCTGTTTTACCGAAGGTATCTCAAGGTATGTTTTCCGGGAGGCACAACACGGCGGCGGCAGTTAGGGAAAAGCGTCCCTAAACTCTAACACCGATCACAGCAGTAGGTATTCGCCTGATGATGTAAGGAGGGCTGCGATGCAGGCAAAATAAGAGCGGCTGGCAACCTATCTAGGGTTTGCGCGGCGGCGAGAAGTTACACAAGGCGGCTAGCGGGGCAAATCGAGTAATGTGGTGGCTTCGACTTGTTGTTTGGGAACGGTGGATGGGATAGCGGCGGAAAACAAAATCACAGCAACGGGCGATTGAACTACGACCACGAACACAATCCTAAACCAGCAACAAGACTCGACCACGGACACAAACTCAACAACACGAATCTGAAACGAAATTGCAAAGGCACAAAGGGCGATAGGACAGCGGAAATTGAAATATTTTTGGGCTTTTTGTGGACTCTAGGTAATGAACAAATATGAATCTAAGGCAAACGAGATTATACCTCACGGTAAACCTAAAATATCTGATACCAATTGATGAGTACAATCCCGATCTTCCGAGAGGTAGCCGGTAAGTTCGATTGGTGGAGATCTCGACGTTGGCGATCCAGCTTCAAATCAGACACGATTCGAACCCTGCAACCATTACACCACTGCTCCGTTGGTTATCAACCAAGCACAACTTGATTGACCTCACCAAGAAGGCTTTTCCTACAAGCGAATCGAAGAGCACAAGCAAGAAGGTAAAACACGCAATCTGAAATTACAAATATGAATGACGCGAATATGAATAGAGGGTTCAAGAACTCGGTTCCAAAGGACTAATCGACACAGTGGAGGAGATCAAGAATGGGGGCCCTGGATCACTGTAAAAGGATTTGTCACCACAGTTACAATGAACGATTCAGTTTCTCGATGGAAAACTAAACTCTAAACAAAACCCAATTGTGTAGCAGCGGCGGCGGCTGTGTTTATAGTCTAAGACTCGACCTAGGGTTGGGGACGGCCAGGGGTTGGGCGCCCACAACTTGGGCTTAAGGCCCGACACGATACATGGCCAAGTTGGCCCAAATAGGTGACACAGCACCTTGCCGTGGTCACACAGAATGATCCACGGACCTTCTGGAGCTGGGACCAGATCCAAAACGACGACATCGTCGTCCCCTTTCCAACGCATCCAAGAACGGCCCGTTTCGATGTCGTATGAGGAAGTTATGACCGAAACAGTAACGACGTGTCTGCTGAATCCGAGGACGACGTGGCAGCTGAGTTGGAAACGAATTGCAACTTGGGGAAGACCATGGCGTCGGTGTGTCCAGCGTGGCGATGTCCTCATCAAGTCGCCTCGGACATCGAGGCACCGTGCCCCAAGCTCGATGGCGACTTGTAAGCCATTGATGAGGGCCTCGTATTCGGCCATGTTGTTGGAGGCGGCGAAGTGGAGCCGCACCATGTAGTGCATGTGTACTCTGAGGGGCGAAATGAAGAGCAGACCTACGCCTGCCCCGGTCTTCATCAGGGATCCGTCGAAGTATAGGGTCCAGCACTCCATCTGAATTTGAGCAGGTGGCAGTTGGGTATCTATCCATTCAGCCACGAAATCAGCCAAGACCTGAGACTTGATCGCTTTTCGAGGCGCAAAGGTCAAGGTTTCCCCCATAAGCTCGACAACCCACTTGGCTATCCTGCCCGAGGCCTCCCGGTTATGAACTATCTCGCCCAGGGGAAGGATGATACCACAGTCACTGGGTGCGACTCGAAGTAGTGGCGCAGTTTGTGCCAGGCCAGGACCACGGCGTAGACCAGTTTCTGGATGTGGGGGTAATGTGCTTTGGTCTCGGAGAGCACCTCGCTGATGAAATAAACAGTTCGTTGGGTGGGTAGAGTATGCCCTTCTTCCTGCCTCTCTACCACTACGGCGGCGCTGACCACTTGGGTTGTTACGGCAACGTAGAGTAGGAGGACCTCGTCCATGGCCGAGGGTATCAGGACGAGAGGATTGGTGAGCAACCTCTTGAGTCTGTCGAGGGCTTCCTCGGCCTTGGGGGTCCAAGAAAAGCGCTCAGACTTTCTCAAGAGTCGGTACAGAGGCAAACCTTTTTCGCCGAGGCGCGAGATGAAGCGGCTCAGGGCCGCAAGGCATCCCATGACCCTCTGTACTCCCTTGAGGTCTCTAATTGGTCCCATGCTGGTTATGGCCGAGACCTTCTCTGGGTTGGCTTCAATGCCGCGTTCCGAGACTATGAATACCAAGAGCATGCCTCGGGGGACCCCGAACACACACTTCTCGGGGTTGAGCTTGATGCCTTTCTCTCTAAGGCATTTGAAGGTTATCCTCAAGTCGTCGATGAGACCTTCGGCCTTTCTGGTCTTGACCACAATGTCGTCTATGTAGGCCTCGATGGTCCACCCGATGTTGTATTCGAAGACCTGGGTCATGCACTGCTGGTACATGGCACCTGCATTTCTAAGACCAAAGGGCATCGTCACGTAGCAGTACATGCCGAATGGCGTGATGAAAGAAGTCGCGAGCTGGTCGGACTCTTTCATTTTGATCTGATGGTAACCGGAGTACGCATCAAGGAAAGATAGCATCTCGCACCCTGCAGTGGAATCAACAATTTGATCGATTCGAGGTAATGGGAAGGGGACCTTTGGATAGGCTTTGTTCAGACCGGTGTAGTCTACACACATCCTCCATTTCCCATTTTTCTTCTTGACTAACACGGGGTTAGCCAACCACTCTGGGTGGGACACTTCATTGATGAACCCGGCCGCCAAGAGTTTCTGTATCTCCTCACTGATGGCCCTACGCTTTTCCTCGTCGAAGCAGCGTAGGCGTTGTCTCGCGGGTCTAGATCTGGCCCAGATGTCTAGGGCGTGCTCGGCGACCTCCCTTGGTATGCCCGGCATGTCTGAGGGACTCCATGCGAATATGTCGGTGTTCGCACGGAGAAAGTCGACGAGCATGGCTTCCTATTTGATGTCGAGGGAGGTGCTGATCCTAAGCGCTCGGTCATCGGGGCAGGCGGGGTCGACCGGGATGAGTTTGATGGTTTCCGCGGGCTCAAATGCCCCCGCGCGTCGCTTGGAGTTAGGCACCTCGCCACTGAGTTGGTCAAGGTGGGCGATGAGGGTCTCGGCCTCTAGAAGAGCCTCGGCATACTCGATGCATTCGACGTCGCAGTCGTATGCATGTTCGTACGTGGACTCAATTGTGATGACACTGCTAGGGCCTGGCATCTTGAGCTTGAGGTAGGTATAGTTGGGCACTGCCATGAACCTGGCGTAGCACGGCCACCCCAAAATGGCATGGTAGGCTCCCCCGAACCTGACTACCTCGAAGGTGAGGACTTCCTTGCGGTAGTTGGAGGGGGTGCCAAAGCAGACAGGAAGGTCGATACGCCCGAGGGGTCGCGTGTGCTTCCCTGGCACGATGCCGTGGAAGGGTGCGACGTCGCCTCGGAGCCTCGACCGGTCGATCTCCAAGAGCTCTAGGGTGTTGGCGTAGAGGATGTTGAGGCCGCTGCCTCCGTCCATCAATACTTTGGAGAGTCGGGTGTTGCCAATGATCGGGTCGACGACCAGTGGGTACTGCTCGGGATTCAAAATATGGTCAGGGTGGTCATCTCGATCGAAGGTGATCGCCTCTCAAGACCAGTCGAGGTACTGGGGGGTGGCCACCTTGACCAAGAAGACTTCTTGGCGTTCCCTCTTGCGCTGCCGTGCCGTAAGGCAGGCCAAGGGCCCACCAAAGATCATGAAGGCGTTGCGTACCTCGGGGAACCCATCGTCCTTGTCTTCGTCCCGGCCGCCAGCGCCCTTCTACTTGGCGTCATCGTCGGGGAGCCTGAGCTTGGCGTAGTAACGCCGCAGCATGGTGCAATCCTCGAGAGCATGCTTGACTGGGCCCTGGTGGTAAGGGCAGGGTTTCTTGAGCATGTCGTCAAAGGGCCTGGGGCCTTTGAAGCCTCAGGGGTTCTTGCGTTCAGCGGCTGCGACTAGATCAGCCTCCAGGACCTCCTGCTTCCCTAGGCGCCCCTTTTTCTTTCTCTTAGGGAGGTGGGAGGCTGAGGCCTCGGGGGCCTCGTCCCTCCACTTACCCTTGGTGTCGGTGTCGGGGAAGATGGCTTCGACAGCCTCTTCACCCGAGGCAAAGCTAGTGGCGATGTCGAGAAGCACGGCAGCAGAGCACGGCACATTCTGACCTAACTCTCGGACCAAGTCCCGACAAGTGGTGCCGGAGAGGAAAGCTTGGACGATCTCCGAATCGCCGACGCTGGGCAACTCGGTGCACTATTTGGAGAAGCACCGGATGAAGTCTCAGAGAGACTCGTCCGGCTTCTGGCGACAGTTCTTAAGGTCCCAGGAGTTCCCAGGGCGCACGTATGTGCCCTGGAAGTTCCCGACGAAGATCCTAACCAAGTCGCGCTAGTCGTGGATTTGCGAGGGAGGAAGGTGCTCGAGCCAGGCTCGCGCCGAGTCCGATAGGAGCAAGGGGAGATTGTGGATGATGAGCAGGTCATCGTCCGCACCACCCAGCTGGCAGGCTAGGCGGTAATCGGCAAGCCAAAGCTCCGGGTTGGTCTCGCCGCTGTACTTTGCGAGATTGGCTGGTTGCCGAAACTGGGCGGGGAAAAGAGCAGCGCGGATGGCCCTGCTGAAGACCCGAGGGCCTAGCAGTTCAGGGGAAGGACTGCGGTCTTCCCCGCTATCGTAGCGATAGCCTCGGTGTGGGTGGTAGCCCCGAGTGGGCCCCTCGTTGTCGTGGCGTCGTCGCCTACTGACCACCTCATGGTCTCCCTGCACCTCATGTCGGTTGCCGAGGCAGTCTAGGAGCACGGGGACCCTGTGGGCTATTGGCGCTCAGTCGGGCTCGGGACGAGCCGGGGCTTCCCTGTCCTACCGAGGCGGTGCCGTGGGCAGGTTCAATGCGCCCCCGTGCCGTCGGGAGGCGGAACTCTCGGCCTGCTGAACCGCGGTGGTCTCTAGGAGATCCCGGAGCTCACCGTGGACCCGCCGCCCCTCCGTGGTAGAAGGCTCGGGCATTGCGCGGACCAGCATTGCCGTAGTCGTGACATTCTGGCTAGCGCGATTGAAGAACGGGGGTTGCTCGCTCCCTTCGTCGTCATGGATGCGGTGATGCACATCACGGGCCCTCCGTCGGGCTCCTCCACCTTCGCCGCGGCCTCGCTGCTCTTGTTCGAGAGAGTCTCAAAGCTGCTGCAGAAGGAGTTGGTCTTGTTCGACCTTGGCTTGGAGTTCACGGAGCTGCTCTAGGTCTAGGCGCTGAGGTCGTGCAAGAGTGACGTTCTCGTTTCATGCGGCCGGCTAGACATTAAGTGGGGGTGTGGTGGCGCCCGCCCCTGGGTGAAGCGGGGAGCGGCTACCTGCCACCTCGTCCTCTTCGCCTACCCTCGGCATCCCGAGCCCGACGTGGAAACACTCACGAGTGGGGTCGTAAGTGCCTTCATCGTCGGAGTCGGAGTAACCGAAGCAGTAGTCGCTTGCGGTCAAGAACTGGCGCAAAGCCCCAGGGTCATGGAGCCCAGAGAAATCCACTCTGGGCCATGCCTCATCCTCATCCGAGGAGTCGGCGTGGGTGTCTAGGTCAAGACCGAAGCGCTGGCAGCGCTCTGAGGGATCCTCGTGAGCGGCAGCGTAAGAAGCGGCGGCGTTTCTCAACCCAAAGGGGTATGGGGATGGTGCCGTCGCCAGATTCTGCTCCGCCGGGGTCGGTTCTTCAGGGAGTGGTGGAGCGGAGCTAGACGACTGGGCATCGCCGTGGGCCACCAGTGATTTTCCTTTGTCCAAGCTCAGGCCAGACAGGTCCCCAGCCAGGGACCCCGTACCAACAGCTGGTCGTAGGATGTCGGCGGTGAGAGCAGCCGCCCGGGCGCCGCCTGCGCCTGGGCTGCCGGTGCGTAACTTCATTGTCGGACGGTGGGGCTCGAGGAGTGAGGAGTACCATGTCGTACTCATGCCCTAGGGACATGAACTCTAGGCTCCCAAACCAAACCACGGTGCCAAGATGCAATGGTCGTACGGGGTCTGCCATTCGGCACCTGCTGGGATGACGAAACTGATACGCAGAGGCCCCTACCTGGTGTGCCAACTGTCGGTGTTTCAGATCGGGGGGGGGGGTCCTCAACCGACTAGTGAATTTGTTCTGCGTGCTCCCGATTCTGGATGGTGATACAAAGAGACACAAGATTTATACTGGTTCAGGCAATCGGTGCCCTACGTCTAGTCTGAGAGATCAAACTTGTATTCCTTGCACCAAAGTGCTTGTAGTAGGGGGTTACAAGCTAAGGGAGAGAGGGAACTAGTCCCAGGTCTCGGTAGGGTGTCATGTGGGCCGTCTGAGGCGTTGCTCTCAAGCGGCTAGAATGTGTGCGTGTGTGTGTGCGTTACCCGGTGTCCTCTCCTCTAAGTGGCCCAAGTCTTCTCCTTTTATAGTTGAAGGGAGGACAAGGACAGTACATGTATTACTATGCGGCATCATGACGACAGGGACGGCATGTCCAAGCCCTATGGCCTGTTCCTGTGGCGGCGTGGTTGTCGGAATGGTCCATCCTTGGAGTACTAGGGCGGCGTGGTCGTCCCATCAGATCCTGTGCGTCGTGGGAGCCCTGGGAATGCCTCGGAGTGGATGCGACGGCGAGCGTGCAAGCCACTGTGGACGGACTGTACGCGAGGCCGAGATTTGGTCGGTGCCGAGGCTTGCACTACGGTGGGGGGTCTTGGCAGGCACGAACCCCAAGATCGCCGAGGCCCTGGTGTACAGTGCTGAGGCCTTGGGCGGGCAGCCGATCATGGTACAACATTAGGACCCAGTGGCCAGTAATCCCCGTCGTACCCTGTCCTAGCCGGTATGGCGCTGATCATGGGCACAGTGGTAGGACACAGTGGCCGGTAATCCCCGCCATGCCCTGTCCCGGCCGGTATGGCGCTGATGCGACCTCGGGTCGCGTCGGCCATTTTGTGGCATTGAATCGCCGTCCGGCTGAGATTGCGGGAGTGGTTGAAGCATTAATGAGACATGACACGCTGTCGGGAGGGTCGGCCGAGGCGGGGGGCGATGGACCGTGGATGAGCCGGCCTCGAGCGACACGGAGAATGAGGCCTCGTGTGAGACGGAGATCAGGCTCCTTACCGAGGCCTTACGCGAAAGGCCTCGCGCGATATGGAGAACATGCCTCCTGCCGAGGCCTTCCGTGGGGGGTCTTGGGCGAGGCGGAGACGGCGTTCCCTACCGAGGCCTTCCCTAGGGAGCCTTGCACGAAGCGAAGTTTGCGTCAGGGTGCCGAGACCTCCTGCTTGAGGCTCGAGGCGAGGAGGGGGAGAACCCAGTGGGCTCGGTCGTGGCAGGTGAGGGGCCCACGACTTACCTTCTTGCTTTTATTATTTTTAGATGGGACTTTGGCAACCCATTTGATGTTTTGCTTAGGGTACCCCATTCTAAGGTACCCGACACCTGTGACGCAAACAATAAGTTGGTTCCTTTGGCATTTGCTTTGGTTGAGAAGGAGAACAATGATAGTTGGGGATGGTTCTTGATGCTAGTCCAGATACACGTGGTTGGCCCTGGCAGGGAGGTTGGCATCATATCTGATAGGCATCAGGGCATACTTAATGCCATGCAAGAGCAGTTAGAGGGGTATGCACCTTTGCACCATCGTTGGTGTACTCGACACCTTGCCGAGAATCTACTACGGAAGGACGGTGTTAAGAAAAACTTTGATCTATTCTAGGAGGCTGCTCGACAGCTTGAGGACAAGTACTTTAGGGAAAAGTTAGAGCAGGTCAGAACCGCATCAAATGCAGAAGGTAGACAATGGCTCATAGGTTTGATGAGGGATTTGGAGAAATGGACGAGAGCTCATGACGGCGGTGGCTGGAGGTACGAGTTTCAGTGCAGTAACATGGCAGAGTCATTCAATAAGTTGCTATTGGGGATACGTGGTATACCCATGAATGCAATTGTTCAATTCACCTTCTATAAGCTTGTTGCATGGTTCAACGATAGACACACCCATGCATTGTAGTTGAGGAGTGATGGAGAGATATGGCTCTGAAACCAAAGGCACACCTAGAGAAGGCAAGAGAAAGGGCTGGCACACATGAGGTTGCATGCTTTGACCACGCCATAGGGACTTATCAGGTCAAGCATATGGGCAGTACAGCATCCGACGGCGAGGTCCGAGAGTCGAGGATACATGTGGTTGTCCTCCAAGATTTCAAGTGCACTTGTGGTAAACCAAGGCAATACCACTTTGTATGTTCATATTTGGTGGCAGCAGCTAGGCATCGCAACTATAATATCGAGAGGAGGATACCTCATGAGTTCAGTGTCAACACGCTTGTGAACACATGGAGCCCCCGCTTCATGCCTTTCCGGGACCCTGGAGAGTGGCCTCCATATGATGGGCCGAAGTACATTGCGGATCCAGCTTACCGTTGGAACAAGCGTGGATCAAGGCAGAGGATGAGGCATAGGATGGTTATGGATCAGATACCCGGAAGAACTAGGCGTGGGAGAGGAACTCCATTTGTTACTGATCTCGAGCGGTACGAGTGCGGTAGACTTGGCCACAACTCACGAAGTTGCCGTT
This sequence comes from Miscanthus floridulus, assembly GCF_019320115.1. NCBI lineage: Eukaryota > Viridiplantae > Streptophyta > Magnoliopsida > Poales > Poaceae > Miscanthus > Miscanthus floridulus. Next base: position 85,887,468 of record NC_089597.1, read on the forward strand.
GGCAGATTAGTGAGGTAGGACTATTGGTTTATAGTATTATTTTATATTTGTCTTATCATATATTTAATTATGCATGTCTCAATTTATGCTTGTATTTGTGTCAATTACTTATACATTTATAAGTTCATGTTTCATTGTACATTGCAATTCTAATTCATTCACTTTTTTTGTAGGATGGAGCAATCCCATCTGCTCGACCCGACGTACGAGGAGACCCACCGAGGACGTCTCGTTGCACTGGGGCAGGTAATAATCTATAAGTTTTATTCATACATGTGTTCATGAAGTAACATGTGACTATGTTATATTCGATGCAGGACCTTCCGCACCTTCGTTCTAGGACCCACAGTGGGTTCTTGGACATTCGGTACGACGATAGGTACACTCCTTTCCTGCAAAGAGCTGGCCTGGATGTCATCTTCTTTCAGGTTCATCGTGGGTTGCCCAAGTTCAACTCAGCGGCGATAACTACGTTGGTAGACAGGTATTAAAGTGAATCATTGCCTCCATTCATGGCCATTTGTTCATGCGATTGACTTTTTGACAAGTAATCTTGCTTGGTCTTAAATATAGGTGGCAGCCGGAGACTCACAGCTTCCACCTACCTTTCGGGGAGATGACAGTCTCGCTTCAGGACTGTTAGAAGATGCTAGGCCTAAGGATTCATGGGAACCCAGTCACCGGGCAGTGCATGTCAGAGGGCTGGAGAGCACGAGTGGAGGCCTTCCTTGGGCATGAGGTTGGCGAGCAAGGGGCTCGCACTTCTGGAGTTCCCATCTCATGGCTACGTACAGAGTTTGCACAGTGCCCCGAGGAGGCAGATGAGGAGACAGTTGGATACTACTGCCGGGCGTGGATCCTACACCTTTTTGCTTGCGTTCTCTTTCCCGATGCGACGGGTGACAATGCGTCCTGGATGTGGATCCACTGCCTTAGTGACTAAGACTAGGTAGGTCAGTACAGCTAGGGCTCTGTAGTCTTGTGTTTTCTATACTGGCAGCTGTGCGAGGGGTGTCATTGGTCTACGGTGAACCCATCACTTGGTGGATGCGTGTACCTGTTATAGCTGTGGATGTGGGCTCGTTTTCTAGTTAGTCGTCCAGAGGTACTGGCTTGTCGTGAGTGGTTCCAAGGTCAGCCTCCAAGTCGCCAGCCGACGTGGGTGTACCTTTGGGACCAGGTCAGGGTTCCGCACACAAGGATAGACTGGGCGTACATTGAGTACACGAACGAGCTAGATTCGCTGATGGCGTCTAGTATAAGTAATTTTTATTTTCCATGCTGCTTTTAAAAGGATTAGTATACCATCTAACATCTTGTTTGGACATGTTGCAGGTGGAGTGGGAGCCGTATGGTGGAGATGACGCACTTCCTTTTCAGCCGAGCAACGTCTATGGGGCCAACGACTACTTCTATAGGATGAGGTGCCCTCTAATATGCTTCTATGCTGTCGAGTACCACCTGCCAGATAGGGTTGCATACCAATTTGGAGTGAGACAGCTTTGGCCTATGCCTCTGTTCTCGACTGGTGTTGACTTACACAAGTAAGTGTTTTGATATTTCAAATGTCTCATGATGATGATCCATTTCTTATAATATGGTGCCACGTACGTGGATTAATGTAACGATGACATACGTGCAGGTTGGATCGTTAGAGGAACAAGAAGATTTTTGACTGGGAGAGGCACCACCAGTCCTACATTGAGGAATGGGAGGAGATGCACGACAACCTGGACGACAACAACGAGCCGCACATGAACCGTGAGTTCAGGCGGTACCAAGCTTGGTACCAGCGTTCGACACGGTACAGACTCAAGCTACAGTGGACCAAAACTGACTATGCTGACATCGAGTCCTCTGACGATGAAGACATGATGTACGACCGGTCCACTCGTGTAGGAAGGCAGGTGGAGGTAGGACCGATCTTGGATAGAGTGGTAAGCTAATCGCCTTATTTTGTTACGTTTAGTTACATAACAATACATTAGGCGTTCTTGGACCGACATTAGGAGTTATCTATTGTAGTTATTGCAACCTTCGAGCCATATAACCCTTATAATAAGTTACATTCTTGTACAAAAGAAAACAAAACTAAACGCTATCTGTTTAGAAGTCTTATTATTGAAAACTTTGTTGCAGGGCAATACACTGAGAAGCTCAGTTGAAGAGATCGAGCGTGTTTGGCCGAGAGTCAATGATGACTACATACTTGGCTTCCTAGATGTAAGATTAAAAATATTCTTTCAAACAAATCATTAATACGTTATATTCTTTTAGTTAACATAGTTTTGTACAACAGAGGCTGTCACGTCGTCTACGCCGTGCGGCTGGTCGTTGTGGTTGCAGGACAAACACGACGCATGACATGTACGATCCTTCCGTAGGAAGAGGAGCCTTGGGTTCCTCTAGTCAAGCAGCTACAGGGGACAGGGACGAGGACGAGGAGGCCGATGACATGGACAAGAGGCACGATGAGCTTGGGCCCTCTCAACTCCATGATGCTCCATCGACTCATCCTACACCGCCTCTAGGCACTAGGCGACGCCGTCCGCGTGACCCTTACACTCCAGGCACCAGCGCTCTGGGTCACAAGGGTAGGGGCAAGAGTAGGAGACAGTGAGGGACGTGGTAGATGTTACTATGAACTATTATGAATTTTGTATTTACTTTTCTATAACTATTCGGGACTATATGGACATTGTGGACTATTTGGACTTTGCATGACATATTATGTTGGTTGTGATATTCGTTGTGGTTGCATTATGCTTGTTGGATGATTAAATGTTTAGACTATATATTGATGCCTCTGTTTGTAACTGTGGATGCTCCTAATACAAGACCGTATCTTGCGAATTTTTTGCGTGAACCTTTAATCATACTACACTTGTACAAAGGCACAAATGTAGTACACAGATTAACTATAAATTTATTACGTATATAATCCAGGAATATTTGTACATATGCTGTGTAGAAGAATCTAGGATTACCAAGCAACAATGAACGAATCTTTTTAGATACACGGACAACATCGAATTATTACATCACTGATATAGACTTTTCAGATACACGAACAACATTCAAGGAAGCACAACTCAACTCTATCTCCACCATCCATCTTATGACTGTTTGATCCAAGGGCTGGGGTGAAGAGGCACACGGATCGCTAACATGGCACATTGACAGGCCTCCATTCCTCCTCTCAACCTATAAATAACCACTCACTCCCTCTCATTCACACAAACAACAAGGAAGAAGAACACTCCTCAGCATTTGCTTTTGTTGTAGTACCAATGTCTGGAGGATCATCCAGAGGGAGAGGAAAGAGGAAGAAAACTACCTAGGGGTGGGAGGGTCCTCTTGGTCCTAATTTCTTTGAGGAAGCTCTTTACGAGAGGTTCCTAGTTGAGAGCAAAAGTGATTTCACCAAAGAGGCACCACTGAGAGGATACGATGAAAGGAAAGAAGAGTGGCCAAAATGCATGCATGGTGAGGACTGCCTAGTGCAGATGTTCACCGAGGGAATAGATGGAGGTCGTCGTTTCTTCAAATGCCCACAAGTATGGGTAATTGCTGTTACTATTTGTTTCTTCAATATGTTTGTCTTGTATATCACTTACACGATATACTTTTTGTAGTCTTCCTTGGCCAAAGAAAACTGTGAGTTCAATAGGTGGGTCAATCCTTGACCTATTTATCCGCATGCGGAGTACATCTACTACCTACAAGACCGTATCTTCGATCTAGAAAGGGAAGTTGGCAGCGGTTACAAGGACGATGAACAGGACAACAACAACAATGGTGCCGATTCACAGGAGGCACTCAGCAATGATCCATATTGCACCTACCCTAACCACAAGAAAAAGGGGCCTCCCCCGTCACCCCCGCCACCACCACCACCAACAACGGGAGGCTACTATGGAGAAGGTGCAACACAATTTGCTATGTGGCCACACTACTAGGATGACTTTATCTTTTTCACATGTACCTAGGTTTAATTACCTAAGGCATGTTAGGTTTAATTACCAAAGGCATGGTTTAATTACCTAAGGCATGTTAGGTTTAGTCAAAGAAAACTCTATACCCAGGTTCGGTACATGTAGTCACATGCCATTTAATGTGTTTCGTGTGTTGATTTCTATAATGCCGTATGTCGTTAACTGTTTTTTGCAGCACGTGTTCAAATGGAAATACGTCCGTATCATTAAGCGGAATATTAAGACCATTGATAATGAAAACAACCACATAATGAAAAGTTCTATACTATGCCACATTACACAACATATTAATACTACAACTAAGTGCCGACAGTAGACATAGGGGCAAATGCACTTCCAAATCCTCAGTCTGAAATGTACTGAGTGAGCAACTCATCATCCGAGTACCAGTCCTCTACTACAACCCTGTTGTTGTGGCTAGGCTCAACTGCATTGCTCTGACCTGCCTGTCGCTTGTAGTAAGCAGCCTCCGCTTCATCTACGGACGCTGCGGCCTGAGTGAAGAACGCGTCGTCATCCTCCTCTGCCTGTAAGCCCACCTCTGCTAGAGCGATGAGCTCGCTCAGTCTGCCAGTGTCGTCGTCAGCCTCCTGCGCCTGAATGCCCGTCTTTGCTAGAGAGATGAGCTCGCTCAATCTGCTAGTGTCGTCCTCAGCCTCCTACGCCTGTATGCCCACCTCTGCTAGAGCAATGAGCTCACTCAGTCTGCCAGTGTCATCCTCATCCTCGTCTCCGTCATCACACAACACAATTGGTGATTGAACGGTGCGACCAGCTCGTGATCTATGGCCATCTAACTTCTTCTCCTCATACCTCTGCAGCATGTTCCCCGCTGCAACCAATCCCTTCATGTATAAAATGCAATCAGTTAGCAACGCGATAATATTACATTTAAAACCAGGCAATGAAAAAAAGGTTTTCAAGCACTCACTGGCACATAATGTAGCAACATGCTCGTTCAAGACCTCTTGTCTCCTCCCTTGCCTCATTCCTTGCCCTCTCCTCCTCTAACGTCGTCCGCCTCTCCAATCCCTATTTGTTAAGCCCAACATCGATCAGGTTACAAATACCGCGCTGTCTAGCAAACTCACGCATCTTTTCTTTGTGATGTTTAACGAATAGGTTGACGTAGTCAGGTCTATATCCCCTCTTCCGTGCAATTACTTGCCTCTTCTTCAGTTCATCCAAGAACTAACATTCCCAACTGCATTTCCTAGTGCTCTGTTCAAAAGAAATATTATATCATATATGTCTTAGCAAAACAAACAAAATACGATTTCATGTTTACTAGAAAAATAACGAACCTCATCATACTCAATCATATGGCCGCAATAATGACCTATTCCAAGCTCCGAAGGGACTAGGCCATAGTTGGATTTTACACCACATTCGCACATGACAGGAGGTGCTTTGTAGATTACCCGTTCTTTCTTCTTTTCCTTAACCCTCCGTGGTTCTTCCGGCCATTGGTTCTTAGGACCATACAACCACTCCTTAAAACGATACTTCGCCATTGAATACACCTAAATAATGAGACATTAGTACATGAACACATATAGCTCAAGATTTTAACACATACACTTTGCACTTACTTCATGCTTGTTTGGACACACAAACTGCAACGTATTCTCAGGGTTTATCACAGCTCGATCTCCGCAATCGCACAGAGGAGGTTTCTCGAGTCGTCTAACTACGGCTAGGTGCTTCTCCTTAGCCGTCATTGCCGGAGGGTTAGGGGGGTGGAACCCACCGCTTGAAGTGCTCACGTGGATGTCCCTCTAAACCAATCGTCGAAAAAGAGATACCTAGGATCAAACTTATCTGCACCATCGATCCACTAAAAGAAAAAGCACCTCTCATGGTCCTACACAACGAGATTCCAATAAAATATTAGTACCATACTTAAACAAATAAAGAAAAAGGATAGTACAAACAATTTTTTACATTAAACCGACTACATGTGTAGAAGCAACGCGCGACTGTGTCTGGATGTTTCGATTAAAAAACATGGGCCGGGAAACCATAGTCACAGTTAGAGACAGGAAGGTCAGGAGGAACGGAGGCATCTTTGCTAGACGCGTCGGGGTATAATTCTCGAGAACGACCCCGTTTTCGCCAAAACTCCTCCCAAAAAATTTCTTGCATCTAACAAAACGGATGTAATTTAACAAACATAAATAAAAACATCACCAAAAAATATCAATGAGAACCATAACTACAATACAACCAATTTTGTTCTAAGAACCAAAAGCAGTTAACATTATACCCTAAACCTTGGGTTTCTCATTTCATCCACAACAATGAACCCATAACATAACTACATGCGGCTTGGTTTGCTAGCTTTTTCCATGCCTTGGAATCAACCTACGGTTGTATAATACATATATTGATGGATACAATGAAACCCTAAGTGATGGCGATTCTTAGGTTCAAAAATCCGACTAATATGTACCGAATCGATGTGAAAAAACAAGGAGGTGAGCGAGTATACCTTGCTCTCGAAGATCTACGGATCAAATCAAGGTTTTCAAGGTCCAATATGTCGATTCATGAGGTAGGGTGAAGTGACGAGAGAAAAACCCGAGAGGGAGGAAAATAAGAGGAAGAACGTTCGGGGAAGAAGTGTAGGGTGGGTTAAATGCAGGTGGCTCGGCGCCATTCACTATGGCGCCGAGCCCCCTGGCAGGCCATTTCCCCGTGTCCAGGAGCTCGGCGCCAGTGACCGTGGCGCCGAGCTCGGCGCCAGAGAATTTTTTTCGCTATGGGTCTATTTGTGAGAAACTTTCAAAAAAAAAAATGCCAAATAGTAAAAAATTCGGTACAGGAAGCCGCCGGACGGGTCCGGCTTGTGCCCAGCTCCTGGTGGTGGTGGACAGGGGACGAGAGAATCATCAGGTCAGGTGAAAGATACTGTACGTGTGCGCGACAGCTGAAATTAGGAAGAGAGTTTGGCTGGCCTCACCGTTCTCGTGGATCATCACCGGAGGGTTCCCGTACTGAATCTGCAGGTGTTCCAACACTTTGCTCAGAGCCCATGGCGCCTCATTGTTCCTCAGCCCAAGTTGACGCTCCTGCTTGCATCGTTTGCACGCACACGACGAGAAATTGAAATCTTTTTCAGCCGCCCGCGCGCAGAAACGACAGCGATATGTCTGTCTGGGCAGGAGTTCTAGTGTGGTTTTTGTGTGAACTCACCTGGTGGTTCCTCATTGTGCTCTGAAACGGTACTGCAAAATTGTAGTGGTTGTTATACAATAAGAACGAAAGAGACTACTGAAGCCAAGTTTTGGAGATTAAAGCATGAACACAACTAATAACAAATGCTAGAGTTGTTAATTAGTAAATTACGTGTGGCAAAGTTGATAGCGGCGTCGCCGTAATAGTCTCTGAGCTCCCGTTTGAGCTGGCCCAGGTCTGCTTCAACCAAGAGTGCACCGTACTGGTTGATCCCAACGAAGTCGAATGACCCGCGCACCATGGCCGACTCCTGCGCCGTCAACACCGGCAGCCTTGACCCCACGTTCCTCCTCATCACGGGTGGATAGTCGCCGTACACCAAGGGATGCATGAACCTAGCAACAACACCTAGGGCTAATTAGTTATTTTGTGATTAGGAGTGCAACAAATTCAGTCGCCTGCTAGTGTATCTGTATTCAGAATAGAACTAGTTTCAGAAATACTATTAGTATATATATAATTCACCATTCGATTGTGAAGTCATTTGCTCTTGCAGCTGCTTCTACGTCCTCCGGTTTCCGTGTGGCCGGCTCGTACCACCAGGCCAGCAATGTGAGCCCAATCCGGCCTCCTCGCTCACCCTGGTACTTGCGTCTGTAGAGGGAGACAGCCGACGCATGCGCGAGCAGGAGGTGGTGGGCGACGGCGTACGGCTCCGTCGTGGAGTTGCCACGGGTGCAGGGGACGCCGAGCCCGAATGGGTAGGAGCAGCGGCGCGGCGGGAGGTAGCCTTGGTCGTAGCCGCCGAGGGGCTCGATGTTGGGCTCGTTCACCGTGCTCCAGTGCTTCACCCTGTCGCCGAAGCTCCTGAAGCACACGTCTGCGAATGCAGTGAAATCATCGCTGCATGTTTACCAATGCTTCACACGGTCAGTTCCATCTCAGGCTAAAAAAATGCTACTAGTAGCGAATCAGCAGCTCCATACAATGCAATGCAAGTATGCAATTAACAGAGGTTCGTCAGTAGTGGAAAATTGAAGTTAGGAAGGAGTATATATATATAAGAGTGTACATGATTCTAGGACTCAGCAGGCCGTTGTATTCATCCTGAAGAGCCTGGGGGAGGTCGAAGTGATAGATGGTCACGTGAGGCTGTATTCCTGCGATAGCGATACGTGTAGATACACGCCCAGCCGGAAACCATTCAGAATCAGGTGCTGTGTGGCGTTACTGACGAAGTAGTACAGGAAGTGAAGACTCTGTATGATATGAATGAAACGGAGAGCCTAGATCGATGATGCAACGAGGTAGCAAATGACCATATCTGAGGAGTTCGTGTATGAGGCTGTTGTAGTACTCCAACCCCTTTGGGTTCACAGCTCCCCGCCCATCTACACATGCGAAAAACGATACGATGGCTAAGTACAGTGACAAACAGAAAAAAAGGATCCTGTACCCTCCCCTCTCCTGTGTGTGGCACTACTTGTAGCACCGTACCTGGAATAAGCCTTGACCAGGCAATTGAGAACCTGTACGCGTCCAATCCCATGTCATGCATTAGCTTCACATCTTCCTGAAATTACATATATGAATGCTTTGCATCAGTTATTTGTTGTGTCAGGGTTGGTCCTGGAAATGGAAATTAAAAAGGAAAGGAGACGCCGGCCAGGCCTTGTAACGGTGATACTGATCCGCAGCCACATCTCCAGTCGCATGGTCAATCGAATAGCCTACACAGTGCAAAGCACAAAACGGGAAGTTGAGAGCAAGTTGAGAGAGCCAATTCATACTTGGGTTTGTCCGATGTCCAAACCATATACAAGTAGATGTAGAAAGAGAATGGTAGCTACTAGCTAGCTAACCACTGCGCGTGTATGCGTCCCAGATGCTGGTCTTCTTCCCGTCCTCTGCCCATGCGCCTTCAACCTGCACGAACAAGACTGATTTCAACACCACCTCCGTCACTCTCACTCGCTTCCCATTGCCATGAACTAAGAGCAGTACTCCTACTCCTACCTGGTAAGCCGATGTGCCGGTGCCGAAGACGAAGCCCTCCGGAAAATCACCCCTGGTAATCGCCGCCGCCGCCGCAGAGACGTGCTTCCACAGCAGGACAGCAAGGAGGAGCAGCAGAGAAACCGAGAGCACGCGCGGGCAACATCCATCGCCGCGCGGTCTCAGCTCCATTACAAGAACCATCGCCGGCGGCGTATGTCCAACAACCCGCGCGCTGCTTTCTTGCTTGCTGCTTCTCCTGATCGGCTAGCTTCGTCTCCCCGGCAGAGCAGAGCAGAGTGTCGCCGGAGTGAAGTCTGCATGCGAGGCTACTGAGCAGGGCCAGGCTATAAGTGCGCTGCCGCAGGGCCGTCCACTTACCGACACGTCTCGGTTTCAAGCTGCCACCTTGGTCGGGACTGCCGTCACTGCCTACGCACGGATCGACCAGAGTCATCGCGCCTCTTCATCGACACCATACCGTCTAGATAAAGTGCTCACCTTTGCATTGACACGGGTCCCAGGGATATGGATTTCCTAGTCTGCCGTGATCTCCGACGAGGCAACGGCCGGCCAACCTACAATTTTTATACTAACATAGCACAAGTTGCAGAACCTAATACCTTCTCGTTCCTTCGTTTCAAACATGTTATAATATTATATTGGTTCAATTTAAAACTAATTAATCTGTAACGTCATCCTCCGTCCCAACATAAACACTTGTTACATTCAAGAGTCAAATTTTTTTAAGTTTGATTTGTTATATAGTAAATAGTAGTCCCCACGTTCCAAATTATACGAGGTAATAGAGGGAGCATCAATATTTATATCTCCAAATAAATTTATTACAAAGACACATTCCAAAATCTATATAATGATGCTCATTACACACTATAAATATTAGTACTTTTGGCTATGTATTTGATCAAACTTAAAAATGTTTGAGCGAGATATGCATTTTGTAAGAAAAATAGACCTCATGAGCAATTAAGTTTGGATTTTGATGTTTGATGATCAACATGACCATTTGAACTAACAATGTTTGTTAGTATATAAGATATAGTTCAAATAGATGCATGGAGGGCTTGGACTTAGATAAAGTGATGATTCGGATAATTAACACCTTAAACAAGACATTAGAAGCCATGTTAAAGATCCACAAGACATGCAAAAAGTCCAAACACAAGATACAAGAAGGCCAGATAAAGACCCGTGAATAAACGGAGTGGGCTGCTGCACAACAGCACCGGATCTGTCCCGTCAGTTCCAGGAAGACACCGAACAACACTGTGCTCTGTCCAGCGGGCGGCTACAACAGCAGCACCGAACATGTCCGGGGCAAGGTGCTGGAACACATCGGACTGCTTGGCGTGCACACGAGGAGGACTCCAAGCGCTCAGTAGACTTGTCCAGTGACACACCGGACCTATGCTCTAGAGTGGAGTTCCAGAGACGTTGCAGCGAAGATTGGAGACGGCGACGAGGCATCGGACCTGTCTGGTGTGCCCGGACGTAGCACTGGAAAGCAACAGCTAGCTGGCGTAGATATCACCGGACCTATCCCGTGACTACGCAAAAAGCTACAACAGGTTACAACAGCTAGATTTGGAGTTGGGGGATATATATATATACCCCCTTGGCTAGCCATTTTGAGGTGTATGGAGCTCAAGGAAGTGTTATAAGAGTTGAGACTCATCTCTAGTTGCTCTAGTCATAAAAGTGCTTAGTGTTTCACTCGGATGATTAGCATAGGTGCTTTTGCCAAGTGCTTAGGCATATGCTTAGGATGGTTAGACCATCGTTTGCCGCTTGCTCTAGGTTTAGGTCTAGTGTTTAGTGAGGTTTGCATGTCTCTTACCACTCGGTGCTTGCGCGCATCATTGTTGTACTCGAAGAGGCTTGTAGTCTTGCGATACCATATACCAACCGCATTTCTTGTGTGGCCGCCACCGTGTACCGAAGGAAACAAGGCCCACAGCGTTTCAGTCGAAAGTTTGATAGTGAATACGGTGGGGAGCGGTCTAGGAGGGGCTATCTTGAAGACCCACTTGCGTGTGGGGAAGATCCGAGGGATATCCACAGAGTTACCTAACCAGAAGCTTAGCCCTTGCGAGGGCATCCTTGCGAGGGGCTCCAACGAGTACTAGGGGGAAGCGTAAGCTTCTCGATACCTTAATAAAAATATCGAAGTCATCGACGTAAGTTTGCATCTCTATCTTAAGTAAGCTTCCACATTTATATTGTGTAGTTAATTTTTTACAAATAATTTATATTGTGTACTTTGGTTGTGTGCTTATATTCTAGTTTAGCTTGTTAGGCAAGTTGATAGGATTGGAACTTTGGCTGCATAAGTCTTTTGTGATAGGTATAGGAACACACCTAACAAAACCTTAGCTGCACATCTGGATAGATTGTTTTATTGCATAGGTTTTGACTGGTTGGAAATTAGAGGGCATAGTTTTAGAAGTAGTTTTTAAGTTGCCTAATTCACCCCAATCCCTCTTAGGCGTCACAATCCCTTCATATTTATTTTCGAACGTAGGGGGTATATCTAAAAGAGCAAATGAAGTACTACACTTGAAGCTTTTCATGAGTTGCAACTATAAGCATCAGAAAAGTCTTCCTCGATAACAACAAAAACATTGTACCTAGTGTGACAATGGGAGATACCTCTTATCGATTATATGAACTCAGGATACCTCATCGCCTATAGAAAACCCACTAGAGACAGGGTGGGCTGAGGCAGCTGAATGTAAGGCCCAACCTAGATGGGGTGCATCATCGACTTGGGAGGCAAGATGTACCTAAAATAACCGATTCTATCAAACAGATTTCCTAAATCATAACCAAATAGGATCAAACAGATTTCCTTGTAACCGGTTAGGAAACCTGTATCATAACCGAATAGAATCCAATCTCCAACTCTGCCATGTTGACTGGTCAACCAGAGTCTAACAAGATTTTGGAAACAGTTTGGGGGCATTTCAAAATGGTCTGAGGGAACATCAAGAGCATGAGAGCAAGCTTGGTTTCACTAGGTTGCTCACCTAACCTAGCCTTGCCTGGCTTGCGCGGAGCACGGGAACCTTACCCAGCCAGAAGAGCCAATTTGGCTCTCTCAGGCTATCAAGACAAAGCTTACGTGCATAAGCTCCAAGTAAGTTAGGCAACACAACCAAACAAGCAATGTTGTTCAATATCCTACCCCAGCAAGGTCAAACAGTACCCAACAAATGAACCAAGCAGGCCTTTAATTTCTTGATTAAGGTGAGGAATTAGGATTGAGGACTGACCATTGTTCATAAAAAGCTGATTAACACCACTTGAGCTTAGGGAGTGTTGACATTTCTTAGCATAATTACTAAGAATGGAGTTTTAAGTCTACTCCTAGCAACGGCACCAGAAATGCTTATGGTATGAATGCTACATAGAAATAATATAAATATATAAAATCTGCAAGCGCACAGATATAGCATTGTAGCACTTCACCTGAGAGTATTCTAGGTATCGTTATTTATATTTTGCCACAGGGAAGGTTTGGCTAATGTATTGATATCAATAGTATTGATGATGAGTATTGAATGTAAATTAATATTGATAACTGATAACTGGTATTGATAACTTGTAACTTGGTATTGATAACTGTACTTATGATGGATCAATAAGCCAACACTCTTACTCTAAATAGGGGTAAACCAAGAGATAGAATAATATATGAATGATAAATGTAACACTTAGAGTACTCCATAAGATAGCAATAGCAAGACTAAGTAGATACAAGAGAGGTTAACTCCTAAGTTATTCTATAGCTACAAGTCAAAGCATACATTGATGTGCAGTACATACTTAATATAGCAAAAGATTATCTTCTATCTATGCACAAGGGACATTACTAATGAAGAGCAAGAACAGAGCTGGACTACTTCCGTCGCAACTGCGTCCTACTAGTCCTACAGATGGTGGATTACAGAGGATTCAATGGGGCTATCACCCCCGCGATCTACCACATGATCCAGAATGTTGAGTGCATTCGTAGGTAAACACGGTATAAGCACCACACTTACACAATGTCGACCACTCACCCCGTTCGAACTTAAGGATGAGCGCTCTATGAACATATGCATAAATATCACAATAACTCCGACTACACTATTGATGGTCGTTAACATCAATTATAAACCATCAGTATAACTTGCATATATACTTAATTCTATCACCAAACATAGGAGTATGGGTTTAAACTAATAAATTCCATGAGTTTTGGTGAATATGTGACTGCAGGAGGATTTAATTAGAAAACCATCAAGGGGACCTATTCGTCAAAGTAAATCACATTTATCCATGATGACACCAACTTGGGAAGACTCTAGAATACTCTAGAAGGCGAACCACCGAAGATGGAGGCAAACGGTGCCGGAAGTGGGCTAGCCGTCCCAACCCCTAGGCTGGCCGGCCTATGAGGAAGCCCATTTGACCCCTCCTTCATATGTTGGTTTTCCACCACCTCTAGGGTTCAATCACCACCGCTGCTTTAAGTCGGTTTGACCCGAGGGCTCAGAATTGATGGTTTCCCCTATATAAAGCATCCCCTACCCCCTCCCTAAGGCATCCTAAAACCCTAATTCGCATCCTCCTCATCAGGATCTAAGCCAGCTATCAAGAGAAGATCAGTTCTCCATAGGATCTAGTCTTGTATTAGAAATAGAGAGATAGAGTGTGAGAAAAGAGTTTGGAGGAAGTATTGGCCTATCGATGCTCTCTCTACGGCTTGTACCCTGGCGGAATCAAGTTCTCCATGAGCTTGCTTCTAAGATTTCTCTGGTAATCAACATCTAATTCAAGTAAGTAATGTGTTTATATTGTTCTTCATGTTTGCGACTCTTTTTGAGTACTTTAATCCTTGTCATTCCTGGATTAAAGTAGTATTCATAGTGTAAGAGTGGTGCTTAGACTCAACTACTCGTGGATGCATCCTACATTCTGTATCAGTGGTTGCTCACGAGGGTGACTCTTATAGCCTCGTTGAATCCTTTGTAGTCCACCTCCTGTTTGTAGACCGAGCAGGATTTAGTTACTATAGGAAACATACTCTGCCTGTGTTTCTCTTAGTAATATCCCCAGAATTAAACAATAGAAGACATAGCTTACCGACATTAGAACTAGAAGACCTTTGTGATCTCCTTTATACTCCTGTTATCTTAAGTCTTGTTGCTACTTCGGGTTAAGTTAGATGTAGTTAATCTCACACATTTCCCTATGTATACGATACTTGGAATACTTTTGGGTGAAAGCTACCATTTGCAGATTTATCTGTGTGCGTTAATAAATACCAACATACACTAAGCATATAATCAAAGTAGATGATGGACATAATAACTAAGAACATGATAAATGTATAGAACAATGTTATAGTAAATATATGAATAAAGGATACAAAACTTATAACAAAGCCAAACTCTTGATAGGGATCAAGAATCCAAGCGAAGATGCTCGACTCTCTCTAATCTAACTTAGCTAGCTATGCCTATAGAATTATGTGTAGGGAGCTCTGAGGTTGTAAACTCTTCTTGGTCATGATCTTCTGAATGCAAATGATTCAAGATGTGATGCTCTAGGAGGGGGTAGAGGGTGCCTTATATAGGGGTGATGGAGTAGGGGGCAAGGCATTGCCATGTCATCAATCCACATCATATTCCCTTGATTACCTTTGGATGAACCGACTTGAAACCGACCTTCATACACGGTGGAGATTGATCCTCATAGGCGGTGGAGAGCGCATGACAAAGCAGAGACCGATAGGTGGGACCCATAGGCTGGCTGGCCTACAGGTGGGGCTGGCCAGCCTATCCCAATGATAGGTGGCCCCCACTCTGCAGCGGCGGGTCCTTAACTCCGTATTGAGTTGACTTTCTGAGGTTTCATGAGTCAAATCGTTTGTTTATGTTGGTTTTCTTGTTTAGAGTGTATGACAGTGGTCGCATGAGTTATTTTCTAGATAAATCCTCTTGTAGTATATAAATCACCAAAGCTTGTGGAAATTATTAGTGTTGGCGTTTCTTAACGTCACTACTAGGATTGTATCCCAGTAACGATGCTAGAAATTCCTGCTGACAATGGTTCATAAGTGTGTATGTAGGAAAGGGGATTCCGCGAGTGCACAGAACTATCGTTTAGCACTTCGCTTGGTGAGTACCAAGTGTCGAATTTATATTTTTCCCAAAGGAAGACAGTTAGGCGTGTTGGGAATTGTGGCTATGTAGACTAGGTAGGTAGGTAGGTTTAGCAACACGGGGGGTGATGAGGGTAGTATGGATGATGGACGGAAAAAGATAAAAGGGTTTTGATTACACAGACAGATGGTAACTAGAAGTGTAGTGTAGCTGAGTGTAAGAAGTAGAGTATGTAATCTTAATGCAACAAAAGTAACTTAATTATAGTGAGATCATCCTTAGTACGAGGGGCGTACTTGCGTTGGATTTAACCGAACACGAAGCAGAATGGGCCCTATGTTTTAATAACTAGACCCTATGTGGTGGAATACAGAGGAAGAACAGGGTTGTCACCACCTATCAACTACCACAATCTATCCGAGGATCTAACCGTACCTACAGGTAAGATATAGCCTAAGCACCATGCTTAATCTATAAACTCGCTGTTTTGATCCGAGCTCCGGTGAAATAAGATCGAAACTCCCTAACTAGGCGGTAGCACAAGTACTAACAATGAACAAACTAAACACTAAGATAATAATGATGCAAATGCCAAAGGACAAGCACCTAAGCTCACTAATGATAGACAACAGTAAGACAAGACTTAAACAATGCAGAGCTATATTACTTAATAAAGTACTTGACAAAGTAAAGTACTGAATAAAGTAAATGCTAAAGAGGAGCTATACCAGACCAAAAGACTTTTTTGGACTCCGAGGCGAGCTCCGATCTACTATTATCACTACTAGCTAGCTACTACTCTTGAGAGCTTCTGAGAGCTTGGAAACACTTGGAATGCTTGAGAGCTGCTGAGTGATGATCTCCACTAAGCACCACAACCCCTTTTATAGTGTGTAGAGGGCATGGGGGTACTTGTAGGTGAAGATGAGGTGGTTTGGGGTGACTTGGCCATCGGGCGATGTCAATGGTCATCGGCCGACCGTCCATTCCACCGCCTTACCATCCAACGGCGATGGATGGCCTCTAGATGGTGGTTGCATGTAGTCGGTTGCCACGGTCTGGAAGGCGGTTTAGACCCCTCCAAGTGTATGACAGTGGGCCTATGGATCCAAGGCAGCTCAACGTGCACCTTTGGATCAAACCGCCATAGACCAACACTAGAGAAGCAGTGAGGAGGCTTTCACACGGATCAGTGACGTGGCAAGGTGGTGGGGCCATCGACCAATGATGGTCAAGGTCGAACGATGTGGCACTGTGGGCCCATGGCCCCCTGTCACATCCACTTACCTCCTAGTCTTCATATTTGTCCATTTTTGTGATTTTCCCTACATACAAATAATTTTTCCAAGTACAAGTGGAACTAGGTGAATTATAAACATAATATGGTACATGTGATGTTGTTTTACCATGATTTGGGTGGAATGTTGATGATCAAATTAGGTGTTTAGTGACCATCAACAAGCTCCCCCAAGCTACCCCTTTGCTCGTCCCGAGCAAAGATGCGGGTGTAGCATGTTGGATTCAGAATTGCTTCAATGTAACGCCCTACAAAAACTCATAGACAAACCAATACTATCTCTTGAGTTGAGCATGTTAGTGTTAGAAAATTCACTGTCAGTTTTAGCCATATGGGGCTTATAGCTTTCACCTTGACATAAGCAGTTGCAAGATAGCATAGCATAGACAAAAACTTTCTTCCCTGCTTGGGTTTAGCTAAGACTTTCCGGAGGTTTTCAAGATTTTTGAAAGTAAAACTTGCCTAGTTCCTCAAATGGTACACTCGATCACTCAATGGTGTTTAAATCCTCCCCAAGGCCAGAAGATCTTAGCCTTTCTCCTACTCTAAGGCTTATTTGGAGTTCATAGGTAGGGAATAAAAAGCGAGGCTTACTTGAATTGAATTTATTGCTAAGTCAAACACTCGGATCGTAAGGAGCAACAAGTCATACAAAATGATCAAGATGTGCAAGTGTGTGGTATTTGGTGGAAGTGGTACTCCTTTTGAGAACTTCCCTTCCTCTAGCTTTCTTTTTGAGAGGGCATGGCTACCTTACTCTTTTTCTCTTCTCTTCTTTTTTGAACTATAGAGCTTTTGCTCTTTTTTTGGTAGCCCATGCCTCTCTTTAAAATGTGATGGATAGCTAGAGGGGGTATAAATGTATGTCTCTTATAGAGAAAGGGGTATGGAATGGTGGTTGCATACTTCCAGTGTAGAAGTAGCTTATATATATTTGGAGTGTACGTGATCTTGATGAAAAGGTATGACAAGTTTCTCCACTCAAGTCTACAAGGCTTGACAATGCTCAAAACAAATAAGCAGCTTTTTGTGTAGGCTTATCATATCAGAAATCATATATTTGGCTTTGGTTGGAATTTTTCACCATTGAGGAACTTCTAGCAAGGGTTTTTATCTTTTTGTAAGAACAAACTCCAGGTTTTCTCAACTATTCCTCAGACAAGTTAAAAAGAATTACTCTAATCTTTGCCACACATATCTCACAAAAGCCTATACTTGGTTCTAGCATTCGCAACCCACAATAGCAGTCAACATAAGATGAACGCTAATTTTGCATGCTCAAAACTTGAGAAGTAAAGGGTTGTATAACAAGCTTTTGCAAAGTATCCCAGAGCAATTATTCATCATTTCCAAAAGGTATTTTAACATCAATTTTCATAGCAAGAGTGTTTAAGGTAGCTTTAATGATTCTCCTCTACAATGGTTATAATAGCAAAATTGTATTCATATTCTATTGTCATTGTTATGCTACTATTATTATTGTATATATCATGCATTTTTTCCAATACAAAGAATTATTGCAGATAAAAGAGAAGGTGTGAATAGCTTCATACCTGAGCAAGAGAGGTTCTCCCCCAAGCTTGCCTTTTGTGGAGGTTGGAATCTTCTTCTTGGGTGGCTCTTCTTGAATCTTTCCTTATTTATTACTACTACTACGATAATTTATTACTAAGCCTGTCGAGGTTATAACCTTGGGGTGTCTCAAGGCACCGATTAGTTAGCAGGCCATGAGGACTGCAATGTGCTAGTTGGTGAAGGCCTGAATGACTGAGGCCTAGTCGAGCCAAGCAAGCCAGGTCAGACGCTATGGCCAGGGTTAGCCATGGCCTCTTCCTCTTGCCTTAGCCGCACGACGCTTGAAAAGTGCATGACCTCGCCCCCTTTGTGACCCCTAAAAGGGATGGGGTGAGGTCGAGCCCTGCCAGGTGCACCTACTATGGTAATGGTAGGCACACCTCACTGACCTCGCGAGGAAGTCACCTCGTTCCAGTCAGATGCTAGCCCTATGCCACAAAGATCTGACAAGACAACATTGCCCCCAGGCGGTGACGATAGGCACCATGACCACCAGTCAGATATGGCCCGATAAGACGCATGAACGATCTCACCCACTATGGGATGGGAACCATGATGGGGGCCTTGACTTAAAGGCCACCCAGGCCAACGAGAGCCATGATCCCAACAATCGAGATCATGGCACTTAGCTCCTCAGCAATGACCCAGAGATCAATGACCCAGGGCAAGCTACCTACTTTGGGTACGACACCCTCAGGAACAAGGCAATAATGATGAAGGCCACAATGGACACTGCGTTGCATAGGATGGCTGATGAACCACTACTGTGTCTATAGTGCCGCCACGGCCAGCATAGTAGCACCACATCACACCCTACCACGATGTGGCCTCAAGACCATGATGATAGCCATGCCTAGACAACCACCAGAAGATGGCGTAGCTTTTAAGCTAAGTTAGCTAGGACCTCCTTTAGGCTCTTGACCCTTCGATCAGGAGAACCTCCTGCTTTGTATGCGCCCTCACCCCAAACTCTATATAAGGGTAGCCAGGGCACCCTCTCTAGACATTCAGAATCCTCTACCATTCTATTCGTTCACCATTGTAGTAGGGCTCCTAGAGCTTCCCTTCAGGTAGCCCTTCGCCTAACATAGGACCTTCCTCCATTCTTGCACCCCCCATTGTAAGAACTTTAGAGCATTCAAGCGAGGAACACGCACTCGGTCATCTCTATGACTAGACATAGGGATCTAGCCTAAATCATTATAAATCCTCATATCTATTGGATGCTACCATCACTTCCTAGAGCAGCGTGGTAATCATATAAGTTTACTAGTTTGGTTTACAAAACACCGATAGTTGGTGCGCTAGGTAGGGGACAGTCGCACACTCTCGTTTGTTGAGAAAGAAGCGATGGCTTCTCACACTGCCGATGAACTCGTTGGTGGAATGGCCCACATCAGCTACATCCACCGCAAAAACTATGAGTTCATCAGCGTCAAAGGGCCAACGCCCATGTTTGCCTACAACCATGGCTCACACCTCCACCCTAGAAATCTAGATCTCATGGCCTACAGTGGGCACACTCTTGGAACTCCCCTCGGGGGCTGCATCCTAGAGTTCACCTATTCAGAGGGGCCAGTACTCTCACTCGTCGCCAGCCATGGCTAGGCCTTCCATCCAGGAAACAAAAGGTCCATGGCTCGCAATGAGCTCACCTAGGGAATGGCCTCGTCTGGTCACATCCCTTTGGGGAACCTCATGGTTGACCACCTTCGAGGGCCAGCGCCCACTTCCACCTTCAGTCGTGGCTTGGACCTCCGCCTTGGAGGTCTAGGTCCCATGACCCATGGCAGACATACTCTCAGAACTCCACACGAGGATTGCATTCCAGAGTTCACCTATGTAGGGGGACTAGCACCCTCTCTCATCACTAGTCATGGCCAAGACTTCCACCCAGGAAGCCTGAGGACCATGGCTCATGGCGAGCTCACCCGAGGAATGGCCCGCGGTGGCCACAACCCTCTAGGGAATCATGAGATCGATCAAACCAATGGGTCAATGCTTGTCCTTGTCTACTGCCTAGTCCAGACTCGCCGCATGGGGAAACTGGACTCAACGCTCGAACCACGCCCTAGACAATGCCTCTGCCATCAATAGGACACAACTAGCCTTGACGCGCACAAGTAGGAGAATCGATCACCACCGCACAACGGCATCACAGGCGATCAGGAAGCTGGCCGGTGCCACGCCACACAAGGCCAGACCTAAAGCCTAGATTTGATCCTATGTAACGAAGGAGTTACATGACATGTATCCGCAAGCTATCAGTCATCGCTCAGATGCACATGCACCAGAGGAAGCAGGCCCACCGAGCACACTACGTGCCATAACAAGCGGATGGAACCATGATGCACTCAAAGCCAGCTCCCATAGCGATAGGTTATGATGGTTCCCCATCAAAAGCGAAAACCACACCCAGAGGCGGAGACGTAGTGACAATGACATCGTTGCGCTAGAAGGATCTAAGCTCCAAAATACATGGCCCTCTCGACCAGAAGATACAGTGGGCTAGATACCAAGAAGGTGCACTCGGGGGCTCACAGGCCCACCAAGGGTATCGAGCCAGCAAGAGTTAACCCAAAGCCAGCCGAGAGGTCGATCCACGCTGTCTGTGACCATTCCAAACACTAAAGAAGCGCCTTCATGAACTCACAGCCTGAAGATCGCAGCAACTTCATCATGAGCAGGCGCTCAGGGGCTCGCCGCACCCCAAGCAACGACAACCAGTCCCATGACAACTTCTAGTGCGCCGATCAGTCACATCCACTTTGACCTTAACCTCTTTGCCAAAACATGTCCACATACACATGTAGGATCACCCTCAGCTCTAGAAAATCACAACTAACCTGTGGAGCGAACCATGAAACAACATGCTAGAGCCCCCCATTCTAGAGCTGCTAAGATCCCGAGTGACCCAATCCGGCTCACGCTAGCAGCCGAACATGAGTTACTCGAGGAGGCCACACATGAGGGCACACATACATGTCCCACGACATAGCACTACTTGTCATCATCCCAATGACCCTTTCTCGAGCGTCTTCTGATCGCTCCCCATGCCATGACGAGGTGGTGACCCGTGTCATGACCTCTTGCTTGAGTCGCCCCAGCCGACCCAATGGACTAGCTCCTAGGCAAGGCCAGACACCCATGCATGAGCCTGATAGGAAATAGGAAACCTGTTTGCTTAGGACCAGGGGAGCAAAAGGAAGGGGCTCATGTCGTGCTCTCACTTTCTTCTCACATCGTGTTGAATCTGTGATCATCCTCCATTGTCCTAGCGATCCAACATTTCATGCACATTTTAGCCTGTAGGTCAGCCCTTAGGCTAATGTACGCATTCGCATGCACAGACCCAGGGGGCTGAAGCACATTCCAATTTGAACGAAAAGTAAGTAAAAGGACAACATAATGACAAGCGAATATGCCAATAGCACTCTAGGTGCAAAGACCTTGAGCACCATCTATCATAGAACAAGAGACCTACTTCGAGCTTCTCGATGTGTACCCACGGCAGGATAGAATGGCGAATAGTTTCCCAAACTGCTTACCAGAATGAGACGCCTCTCAAAACAAGCCTACTAGACTAGCTCCAGGGCAAAGTTAGGCACTCACAAGGATAAGGAGCGAAAGGAAACAAAGCGCTGCTCTACCTACGCCCTCTGCCCACTCTTTCTCCTTGCATCAAACTGGATTAGCGACCTAACCCCGATGCCTCGCCCACAGCATTAGGCTACATAACATTTAGTTCTGTAGGCCAGCCCCTAGGCCAAAACATGCACCTGCGCCCACAAGGCTGATGGAGAAGGAGCACATTCTAACCTAAACAAGATGAACATAGGAGGCAACGCGACAAGGTGGGATCACACGCCAACAACATCACATGCGGGAGCAGCAAGCACCACAATGATCGAGCATCCCTCAGCGTGCATGACGCTCGAGTAAGTTGGCCTGCCCCGAGCCGAAAGCACACAATCGCTCATGGCTGGCCCATTCAAGAGAAGAAGGACAAGCGAACGACCTTGGCAAGAATAAATCCCACACAACGAGCTCGATGAGGATCAAGTCAACAAGAGTGACTCACCTGTGGAGCACTTGCGCGTGCCCAAACAACCATGGTAGGCATTGTTGGCACGAAAACATCAACACGTAGCAAGCCAGAAGGATCTACTCAGAGTAAATCTAGAGATTCGCTTGTCTTTAACGTAGGACCAGACGATCCTACGAATCCTCGAAGGCGTGCCAGGCAATTTGACTTGCAATTGACGAAGAGAGAAAGTTTATCAGTAATTTAGGGCGGAACATGCTGGTTTTGCCTAGCTAGTTCTAAGTGTGCTGCTTTAGTAGTAGCCAGACGAGAAAATTGACTATTTAGCCGATATGAGAAGAAATCGGTTGTTGAGGACTGTAACGCTTTGTGGGTCATGATTGATTTTATAGTAGCAAATTCAATGCACCTAGTTTTAATGATCCTTTCCCTTAAGCAATTGATATGTTATGCGTTGAAGATACATCACTAGCTATATTAGATTTGATCAATTCATGGTGTAGAGCCAATGAATCCGGTAAAAAAAGGATATGCCACGCAAACAATCGACTTTTTGATATGGACAGATCTACGAACCATCTAGATCTAATCTATTACCGTCAACAATAAGGTTCGACCAGATCGATGTAGCTATGATGATGGTGATAGTCTAGAACCAGAAAGTCCATAGAACCAACCATACTTCAACAAGTTCATGAAAACGTGCCATATCTGTGAAAGCACAGGTCAATCGGCTAAAACAGCCGATTCAGGTAGAAAAGGAATTACAGTGTGTGGACAATCGACTATTCAATATGAATAGATCTATAAACTCATCAAATCTAACCTATTATCCTTAATAGTGGGGTTCGACCAGATCGATGACAGCTATGATAAAGATAACATACCAAACCTTTAAAGTAAACAGATCTATTCACATTTAACAGAATCATGAAGGCACACTGCAATTGTTAAAGTACTGGCAATCGGCTATTTAGCCGATGCGGGCATAGCAAACAGCCAAGCTCACGCTTGGTCGAAAGCAAATCTACCAACTAGCATACTCCAATCTAAAGTGCTATCAATGGGGATCGACCGGATCATTGCAGACATAACATAAAGCTATAGACTAGATTCAACTAGCTAGTAAACCTTCTCAAGATTAGACATGCCTTAGCCGTGTACTATGCGTGATCAAGATTGAAGTAGAATAGCCGATAAAGCATAATCCGTCGTTTAAAGTAAGAACCATAGAAATGTGACAAAATAAATGTTGGACTTAAAGGATGTGAGGCCGATCTGGATCGATCTCGATCAGGCAGGTTGATGTTGCTGAAAAAACTAATGACAATAAGAACATCAGCAAGATTGGTAACTTAATGAATCTATCCGAAGGACGCCACCCTTAGATAGTGCCAATAACTTGACCTTAATCTAATTCGAGTAGTGGAGGTTGAACTTAACCGATGCAACCATACTTGAACTAGATAAGGATCAATAACTAACTTATACTAGAGCGCATAAGAGGTCGGCCAAATCGATGTAGCCTTACAAACAAAAGTATAAGCCATGACAGTACTTACAGACAAGCCGAAGGTCGACCGGATCGTTGTAGCCCTGCTTGTTGAACTCGCTGAGATCTACAGTACTTCTACTCCTAAGGGTTGGCGTAAAGTTGAAAAAAGTAATTAGTATTGATTGATTGTCTGTCTCTTACAATAGCCAGGGTCTAATATTTATACCCGGAACCTAAGCATAAATCCTACTCAATTACGACTTATTACAATCTTTGGAATAAAAGAAAACATTCCTAGCTTAAGATAACTTGGACCCTAATCTTTTCCTTTTTATAGAGTTTGACATATTTTTCCGATGCCAACTGTAGCTCATTGACGTTATCTGCTGATGTCATCCGAAGAGAGCCGATCCTAGTTCCACATCTGAATTAGTTGATATCGATTCTTATGCAATTGATTCCTTGATGACACAATCTTGGAAGCTTCAAGTTCCCGTATTCTTCTTCCTAAATTTCTATTTACCTATTTACCATGTCGCAACCGTTTATTCCGAAATATATGCATGACTCCTAATATTCTCGGTCAGGACTTTATATAATACTCCTACAGTATCATTTCCGATTCATCCGGCCCATTTACTTTCCCCTTCTTCTTTGAGCGAGCCTCAACAACCAAAGTCGCCACTACTAGAGATCCAACCCTAGCAGTTTTTCTCTACTCGAGCTGCTCGTCAATTCATTCTTCTACAACCTTTTTTGGGATTAAGATCTTTTCCAACTAAAATGGTGACCAGTGACTATATCCCTGAGGTATGTCTCCAAATCTCCACCCTTCAACTATTAGCCACTGCTCTATATTTTTTCCTCTTCCTTAAGTTTATCTCATCTGGCTTTCTAGGGGATGGAAAATGAAATTCTGATCCCTTTGTCTGTTGTTCCAAATGCTTATTACCTTGGACCCATGGGAGATGCTAACCCTTCGGATTTTATCAACCAAGAAACCAATCAAATTCCTTTTAGGCAGTCCTTGGTAGATTTATCTTCTTGGAACACCAAAAATCCCTTTAGGAATTGGTCCAAATGCCTAAGGGATGCAGAGACTGGTTCCGTAGAGTGTTAGATAGAAAGGGCAGAGACTGGGAAGTTTATGATTTAAGCCATTGCCTGACCCTTTCACTATCTGGAATGGAGAGAAATGATTCACTCCTAATTGCTGCTTCTTACTTCTGGTCCAACACCTAGAATGCTTTCGTCTTTGGTCATGGCCCAATGACTATTACCTTGGCTGATGTTTATATGTGGACTAGCCTTAGAATAATAGGACCAATGCAACCATATGAACTCTTAGGTGCTGGGTCAAAGAAACTAGCCAAGATATCGGACTGTATAGGATGGCCAAGCTACATTTAGAATCACATCGGGAATGAATCGACTATTAGCAAAAGAGAACATGTGGCTTTCCTAAACATGTGGCTAGAAAGATTCATCTTCTGTGGGTCATTTTGTGGTCCGACTTACAATCATAAACTCATGGTAGAGCATCTAGCAGTCGGTGTTGAGATTCCTCTTGGAAAGTATCTGCTAGGATCAGCTTATCATTTGATGCATCAGGTGGCCGCTCAGCTGCTGAAGAATGAAGCAGTGCACACAATCAGTGGCCCTTGGTGGTTGATACAAATGTGGTTAAATCTGTATATGCATAAGATTATAAAGCCAAATCTCTAGAATTTGAGCTTTCCCTCCTCCAACTTTGATGAGGAATATAGAGGTAAAGAAGGAAGAACTCGTCAGTGCATGAACTATGGTGAAGCTACATCGGCCATAACAATTGTTGTCGATGTTGGCTATCTCTTCAAGAAGTTTTATAGAGGGTTGGATGCAGATATTCTGACTTGGCTACCCTATGATGATGATGAGAACAACGAGTTGGTCTTTCTATTCAAATTTCAATTTGAATCAGGCTGCTCAGATGAAACGACAGCTGCAATCTTCAATTCCTTCATCAAACTTTGCGTTCTTCCAGACGAATTTTGTCATGGCCACGACAAAATGTCTACAAGCTCCTTCCTTCTAGGCAACCTTCCAACCTATGAGTTTTACAACCCTTCTTTCATAGCTTGTCAGTTTGGTCTTGGTCAACTGCCCCCTAGGCTATTTTTCAAAGATATACTAAAACTGAGTGAATATATTAGTGAGGCAATGGAAGCTTCTAGAGTTTTTCAGTTAGGATCAGATCTTCCTTCCCTATATCGGCATGAATGGACTAGAGCCTCTTTCACTCTCTATTTATATGATCTCTAGTGGCAAGAATGACACTCTCACCTCTTTTGTGGGCCAGTTCATCCTAGTTGCATAGCTCTAGATGAAGATTTTGCTTCTGACAGTGAGGTAACTAGCTAACTCCTTTTCTTTCATAAAGATCATCTACTAAAGTCCCTCTGTCAACTTATCTAATAGAACTCCCTTGTAGGATGTTGAATTCAATCCCCCAATTGTGGACAGAAAAGGGCATGCCATAGAGTATTATCCGCCATGTCCAACCTCGAGACTGGGATCAACTGCGCCTCCACTAAAGAAGCTAATGAAAACCTAGGCTGCCTCTAAAATTGTAACATACCAATCTTCAAAACACAAGGCAGCCCAAGGGACAACCCAAAAAACCATTACTGGGAAAAGGGTTCATAGAACAAGACCATCAACTGCTCAGGTAAAACAATTTATCCTCTTCCCAAAATGATATTCAATTTCTAATTCTGATTCTTTCCTTGCAGTTATCGACCATTGCAGCCCAACCTGCTCAGGGTGCTGAACTTTTGTCCTAGGCGTTTAAATCAGCACCAACCCATCCTTCATCGGCCGATCCTCAAAAGGAGCCGTTTTCGGCTGAAACAACCGATGCCTCTAGGACAACAGAAGATGAGAATCCTCTGTAACACCCTAAAATTAGCTACTTTCTAAAAAGAGTAAAATTGTTTCTGTTAGTTGTTTTGTGCTCATAAAACATAGGTAAAAGAAAATTTTCTTCAAATTAAAATCCAACATAAGGGTAACAACATGTTTGCGCATACATGCCGTTGCATTGGTACTTTTGTGATGAGTGGTTTGAAAAATAAATTCAAATCTCAATCTTCAAAATATTATTTTCAAGTAGTGGTTTAAAAAGAATTTAAAAACTTACAAAAACAAAAGTTAGATAAGATGCTTGTTTTTAAAATCCTAAGGCTTAGAAAAGGTTTCAAGACACGTTAGAACAATGCCTCTCTTTTCGGGAATCTTTCCGACCTTTTTTGGGATTAAATTCCTATTCCTTGGAGTTTTATCTTTTTCCTTGATAAATCCAAAAGTCTTTATTGGGAGCTAAAACTACTTTGGTTGTGTTCGTTATCCTTCCATCTATCCCTAGGAGATTTTATGGAATTTTTTGGAGCTCAGAGATATTTTTCGGAGCCTAAAAAGTAATTTTAGATTTTCTTGAATTATTTTAATTCTAAAAATCAATGATTGCTAAAATATCTCCACTTTCTAAAATCTCCAAACCCTGCATATATATATATATATATATGCCGACGATCTACGCAATGCGTTGATTCCAAAAGTACCACTATTTTCCACACCCGCCACTCCTATCGTCCTAGATCTAAAACCAAAGTTTTGGATCCCTGGAGCTCCGACGAACTTCCGGCGATCCTTCGGCGAGGAGTTCTGGCCATCTCCAACGTCCCCTGTGAAAACCAACACCAGTCTGAGGTTCATCCTGATCTCCTCTACACCGTCTTGCCATCCTTTTCACGAATCCATGCCGGTTCATCATTTCCCTAATGTCTCTTTTGCTTTTTCGGTGAGGAGCACCATGGCCGGCCATGTTCTTCATCTTCTCTGGCTACCCCATCACCCTGCGCCTCTCCTTCGGGCACATCACGCCTCAGGACAAATAGCCCCACGCCTCCCGCGCCACTGCCCATCGAGCGCGCATGCGCCTGCTCGCAGTTGAGCAGGGTCGCCGCCGGCCTTTAGGCCCGTGCAGGAGCGCCTTGCACCGCCGCCTTGGCACGATCAGTAGCAGCTTCCATGGCCATGTATGTACGAACATCTCAAGGTAGAAGATGGTGGTAATTACAAGATAGCCACTGTTTTTAATCCCCGCTGTTTAATCATTTTAGCTCCATTTCAGTTCGTTCCAGTCGCGTTAGTTTCATGTCATCGAGATCTATGCAGTAGAGTTATTAGTTTAGATGTCACATGTTTATGAATTTATTTTATTAAAATATTAATTGTGTTATAATTAATTAATCACTGTTTAAGAAAAATCGATTTAGGTTTTCGATTTTGATTCGATTGCGCGAGTTTCATCGCATTGTGTAATACATGTTAGCAGCAATGTTTAACATGTCTCACATCTTGGAAATTTATAAGTTAAATATTAATTTGATTGATATTTATTCAATAACTCTTTATTTAAAAGCAATTTAAGTTCTAATTATGTTTTGCATCGTTTAAGTTGCGTTTGGTTCGTGCTGACGTGAACTATATGTTAGTGGCAATGTTTTTCATGTCACTTGTTTTTCCATAAGTAGCTAAATATTGAAATGATTAAATATGCGTGCAAATATTTTTATAATTAAGTAATATATGTTTTATATCTTGGCAATTTATGTATAATATCAATATGATTAATTGATGATATTAATATGTTTCTAAAATATAATTTGTTTAGTTTAACAACATGTCATATACAATTTGATTAGGTGCTCTCACATGCCAACTTGTATTTGCAAGTTAAAATTGAATTAGCATAAATGGTATCGAGATATTTATAAATAAAATTTGATTAGTTAAACATGTTGCATATGTAATAAACTCGGTTAGTTGCTTTCACATATACTTTATTTTGTAAAGATGTAGCTTAACTTGATTAAATTATATGACATTGTTTAGGAATAAAACCGGGGTAGTTTCAACTCGGGTTTTGGATTGAATTATGTTTTAACTAATCCAAATTAATAACACCTTCACACAGTTTTTCTTAATTAAAATAAATCAAGCATTTAGGCTTTCTTCTATAATATAGAACTCTGGCAGTCGTTTCTTTTGTACCATAGTTTCATTATCGACGTGTTCTATGCAGTGGCGTTAGTGGTTCTCATGTTACTCAATTGTGTTTTGGCAGTTAAAAGTTAATTGTATTAATACTATCAGTTGCATCATTTTCGGAATATAAAGTCAATATAGGTTTTATACTACACTCTTTCTTAAGCAATGAATCAAGTTGATTAATGAAAATATTTACATGTGTTTCTATAATTAAAATAAGTTAAATGGATAGGTTTTACTTTCCGTTGCACTAAAAATCCATCGATAGTCCCTTTTTTGTTGAATCACATATAGCGTGTCTTTTGTGTTTGTGTGTTCGTAGTGATATGCCGTTTTGCTTATTTTATTGGTTGATATACTATTCTCATATATTCTTGTTTGTATGCCATGTATGGATGTTTGTGTGGTGATATATGGTTCAGTCAATCGGTGAGGTTTACATGGTGATTAAGAAGCTGTTCTCTGAAGACTAGAAACTGAGAATTAGAAGCAGAAGATTGAAAGTTGAATACTAAAGGCTTTCAAGCATATTGCTTTGGAGGAAAAGCAAGTTAAGGCAAGTAAATATGAGGCTCCTTGTTACCTATTCACATTAATGCAATCTCAATCATATGCATATGTTAATGAACCACCTATAGTCTATTTACCTTGATATTGATTATCCTGCCCTTGAATTACCTATGGGTTTTACATGTGGGTAGTATGCTCAGTTTGCTCCAACTAATATTGACTAAAGAATACAATTAAAGATATATGCAACATGGTATTAAAAGATGCTTTTTAGCTACATGGACAGAAGGGGGCTAGAGCATTAGGCCTTTTTGGGTGCTCTAGTCTGCCCTCTGTAAGGACTGAATCTTAAAGCGGCAAACCAGGACTTACCGTACAGCCACAAGAACTACATGGCTCTAGTCTTAGCCTAGTATCTTGATCTGTTCAAGTTTGTCAGCAGCTTACCGAAAGGGCAAGAGGGGGCCACTAGTTGGTATGTTTCTTTTCCTACCAGGGTGTGTACCATGCCACGACCATGAGTGCCACTCCTGGAGGAGGGCTGCATATGGCTAGATGGCTAAAACCTTAGTGGCTGCTACTTATTAGAATGACTGGTGAAAAGCTTAGTAGTGATCCCTGCTTACTTATCTTGGAAGTGAGTCAAGAGGCTGATCACCTCGGGCAAAGGCCAATCATGACTCATGGTGAAAGTGTACAAACTCTGCAGAGTATAAAACTGATATGTCAGCCATGGTCGCGGACATGAGCAGCCTAGATCCTTTTCGAGATAGATGGTTCTATGGATGGTTTGGGATATGATCAACCTTGATGTTAAATATACTTTCACCTTGGAAGCTTAAGCATAACCTAGCGACATAGGTTTAACAAATAAAATATGACCAACTAAAAGGGCTTACCACAGTTCAGCCATGTCTAGCCTTTTGAGCCTTGCATCCCCTCATGTTATACTTGTTGAGTATGGTGTGCTCACACTTGGTTTACAATCAACAAAAATTCCGGATGGGTACCAGATGGTGGATCAAGTGAAGAGTTTCTTGTGGAGTCCATGAGTACCAGGCGAGTGTTTTCCCTAGTCAACCGTCCCTATGGAGTATGGAGTCCCAAAGAGAAGATTAAGAATAGTTTCCGCTATGCTTCTATAATAGATGTAAGTATTGTTGTAACTATGTTTCGATATGTAATAAAGCATTGTCTTTGATAATCTCCATATTTGTCGCTATATGTGTCATGTGGACATCCTAGGCACACATATAGTTAGCACTTGGTATTCTTCGAAAAACCTGGTGTGACAGAATGGTATCAGAGCAGTGTTGACTGTAGGATGCAAGCCTAGTTAGCACTGATCATTTCTAAAAAGTTATTTGACTATAAAACTATTTCTCCACCTCCTTGACTCATTGAATTAAATATTTCCAATCCTTGTCCTATTGTCTCCTCTCCTTGATAGCTCCCTTTGAGCTATACTTTCTTATCTTCTTGAGTTATTGTTCTTGATCTCTTGCAAAACTTTGTAGTCTCACCTCTATTCAAATTACCAAAGCCCTGATAAGAAAGTTTTCCCTTAAGAATGCCTACCAAGTAGCTAGAAGGGACGATTAGCAACGAGCTTGTATTTCGTGTTTGAGTGGTTTGTCCTAATGATCATGGTTGAGTTGGATCTTTGATGAGTACAATGAATTTGTGGGTTATGCTCACAATTTCATTAAAGGTTTAAAGTATAAGGGGTAAGGAAATAAATAGTTGGGTTCTTTTCCTCTTGTTTCCTGCTTTCAGTCTTTCAGAGTAGTCTATCTTCTACGGCCTATGTCTCCAACCTATGTGCAACCAAAAATTCTGAGAAAATTCTAGGTGAATGTAGACTTCAAGATCTTTCTTTTCCCACAAGAGTCACCTTGATAGATATTATGGTTTGGGAGATATGGAAATCACAAGGCGATACATTTGCACTATCTGGAATCTGGAATAGTTTCTGTTGAGCAAAGATTTTGACCAAGTTAACTGCAGAATCTGAAGGAGTGGTCTAAAATAAAGTTATGGGGAATTTTATAAGCTTTCCAACGGTTTGATATTCAACTTTATTGGATAAACGAAACTTGATATATGGAAGTTTTTCTGTGCTGCTGTTTTCTATCTACGGGAAGGATAAATTTTTCTTATTCTTATCTATGTCCACAAGCTCTTTGGGATGTCAGAGGATGATAATACACCTTGAAGAAAGTTACATGTTGGATGTTGGTGCCCCTATCTCATCTCTTCTTAAGGGGGTAGCCAAGCTAAGATTGTTGCAAGTTGGTGAACTACAAGGAGTTCAGATCCACGTCAAGATTGATCTTCAAGCTAGCTATGGTTGGGAGTTCAATCTTCACATACCTAGGATATAGACGTATACAAAGAGTTGCAAGAATGCTCAAGACTAAGATTAACTCTTGAAAACAATTGGATTGGTTTTGATTTCTATTTAAAGTTCTTTCCTTGAAATGAAATCTTCAAAAGATGTTGGAAAATGAATTAACAACCTTTTGATTCAAGAACTTTGAAAGACTTCTTCAAAAGTTGGTTTGAACTAAGTTCAAAAAGGGTTTAAGTTTGTTTTCTCATTTTCAAGAGATGATATTCGAAACTTAATTTCAAAAGTATTTCACCAAAGAATGAGAGTTGATTTGAAAAAAGTATTAAAGTTTAAAAGATTCAAAAAGAGTTGCTAAAGACTATATTTGAGACATTTCAAAAGTTTTGATTTGAATTTTGAAAGACTCTTTTGCTCATTCAAATGAAAACAAATTGATTTGAACTGCTTCACTCAAGGTTTTAGTTTAAAAACAGATATTCATTAAAAGTTTGAAAGTATCTTATTTCTAAAACTTCAAAAAGTTGGAAGTAAATTGGGATTTCAAAACCCACTTTGCTTTGAACTAAATTTCAAAAAGAGTAAAATGTATTCATTTACTCTTCAAAGTGTTATTCTAAAACACTTTGAAAATGGTTCAAAATTGTTTGTAAAATGGGTTGTTTAGAAAAGACCGATTGAAAAAAAAACAATTTGAGTTGCCTTATTTCAAATTTTATTTGAAAGGTGTTCAAGATGCTTTCAAGATATTTTACAAAAGGTTGAAAAATTTGGTTCAAAAGTTTGCAACAATTTGGATTTGGAAACATAGCACTTTTGGCTTTGAATTAGAATTAAGTTTGAATCAAAATAAAATTTGAAAAGAAAAGGTTTGAGTTGATTTCAAAAGTGGATTTCTAAAAGAAGTCTTCCAAAATGGTTGAAAAGGGTTGAAAATTATTTGATTTGATTTGATCTCCCAAAAGTCTTATTCCAAAAAGAACTTGAACATGTGTATTAATTCTTTTGTTTGACTTCAAAAGAAAATGGGAATTGAAAACTTACTCTCTTCATTTCTAAAGTTGTTTTGAATTTGATTTGGTTTGATTTCAGAAATCCCAAAAAAGTTCATTCAAAATGATTTGAAAATGAAGTTTGAATGTTTCATTTGTTTTTCTAAAATCTTGAAAATCCCTTCTTTGAAACAGATTTCAAAAGAACCTGAGTTGATTTGTCTGCTCTTTATCTGAGATTTGATTATAAAGTCAAGTTTTCAAAAGAGTTTGAAAAACAAGGTTTAGTATGTTTTCCTAAGTTTCCAATGATTTGAAAATGGTTGGGTTTATTTCGAAACCTTAAAAACATTTATACAAAAGAGTTTCAAAACATGGTTGAAATATTTTCTTGAGTTCTAAACATAAAACATATTTTGAAAGCTATTTCAAAAGGAGTTGAAAAAGAAAATTTGTTCGGTTTCGATTTAAAGTCCTCCTTTTGAAAAGTAAAATATTTGAAAATGCATAAAAAAAGAACCATAGAATTCAAAGTTCTAATTCAAGCTAAGCAAGATCTCTTGGAAGCTTAACATATGGATAATAAGATTCATTGGAACGAATTAAGAGAAGCAACAAGATCCGACTTGGAATAAGATGGAACAAGAATCTACAAAAGTGGCTACGTGATGAGTTCTCATACAACACAAAGTGAGTATCAAGATGATGTCGCTCAAGGAAGTGAAGAAGATCTCAAGTTGAAGTATCCCTCTCTTCTTTGCTCTTCTTCTCCGAATCTTAGGGATGAGATTCATCTTAAGGGGGTAGAATTGTAACACCATAAAATTATCTACTTTCTAAAAAGAGTAAAATGGTTTCTATTAATTGTTTTGTGCTCATAAAACATTGGTAAAAGAAAATTTTCTTTAAACTAAAATCCAACATAAGGGTAGCAACATGTTTGCGCATACATGCCGTTACATTGTTACTTTTGTGATGAGTGGTTTGGAAAATAAATTCAAATCTCAATCTTCAAAATATTATTTTCAAGTAGTGGTTTAAAAAGAATTTGAAAATTTGCAAAAACAAAAGTTAGATAAGATGCTTGTTTTCAAAATCCAAAGGCTTGGAAAAGGTTTTAAGACGTGTTAGAACGATGCCTCTCTTTTCGAAAATCTTTCCGACCTTTTTTGTGATTAAATTCCTATTCCTTGGAGCTTTGTATTTTTCCTTGATCAATCCAAAAGTCTTTTCTAGGAGCTAAAACCACTTTGGTTATGTTCCTTATCCTTCCATATATCCCTAGGAATTTTTCAGAGTTTAGAGATATTTTTCGAAGCCTAAAAAGTAATTTTAGATTTTCTAGAATTATTTTAATTATGAAAATCAATGATTGCTAAAATATCTCCACTTTCCAAAATCTCCAAACCCTGTAGCTAGCTACAAAATAACTTATTCTGTAGCCACTTTGAGTTACGATAATTACTATATTAATTTATAAGATTATAGTAACTCCTTGCTAAGTGGTTTACTATAACGTTATGGTAAATATCTCCACGTGTTATAGTAACCCAACTATCGTAAATATGTATTGACATTATCGTAAATCAGTATATAAAATTATCGTAAATAGAGGTGGCTACAGAATAACTTATTTTGTAGCTGACTACTGAATATACTCTCCCTATATATATACATATATATATGCCGACGATCTACTCGATGCGCTAATTCCAAAAGTACCACTCTTTTCCGCACCCGCCACTCCTATCGTCGTGGATCTAAAACTGAAGTTTCGGATCATTGGAGCTCCGGCGAACTTCCGACGATCCTTCGGCGAGGAGTTCCAGCCATCTCCGGCGTCCTCTGCGAAAACCAACACCAGTACGAGGTTTGTCCCGATCTCCTCTACACCGTCTTGCCATCCTTTTCGTGAATCCATGCCGGTTCATCGTTTCCCTAACCTCTCTTTTGCTTTTCCGGTGAGGAGCACCATGGCCGGCCATGTTCTTCGTCTTCTACGGCCACCTCGTCGCCCTGCGCCTCTCCTTCGGGCACATCGCGCCTCGGGATGAATAGCCCCATGGCTCCTACGCCGCCACCCATCATGCGCACGTGCACCTGCTCGCAGTTGAGCAGCATCACCACCGGCCTTCAGGCCCATGCAGGAGCGCCCTACGTCGTCGCCTTGGCGCAGCCGAGTGGGCCCAGCCCATCCCGCGTGCGGGCCCGCACTGTCGTGGCCTTGCGCTGCCCCATCGCACCACCGGCTGGCCCGGCTGGCAGAGCATGGGTGGAGTCCCTCCCCTCCATACGATCAGCAACAGCTTCCATGGCCATGTTCTGTATGTACGAACATCTCAAGGTAGAAGATGGTGGTAATTACAAGATTGCCACTACTTCTTTTAATCCCCGCCGTTTAATCGTTTTAGCTCTGTTTTAGTTCGTTCCAGTTGCGTTAGTTTCATGTCGTCGAGATCTATGTAGTAGAGTTATTAGTTTAGAAGTCACATGTTTATGAATTTATTTTGTTAAAGTATTAATTGTGTTATAATTAATGAATCGTTGTTTAAGAAAAATCGATTTAGGTTTTTGATTTCGATTCGATTGCACGAGTTTCATCGCAATGTGTAATACATGTTAGCAGCAATGTTGAACATGTCTCACATCTTGGAAATTTATAAGTTAAATATTAATTTGATTAATGATTATTCAATAACTCTTTAATTAAGAGCAATTTAAGTTCTAATTCTGTTTTGCACCGTTTAAGTTGCGTTTGGTTCGTGCTGACGTGAACTATATGTTAGTGACAATGTTTTTCATGTCACATGTTTTTCCATAAGTAGCTAAATATTGAAATGATTAAATATGCGTGCAAATAGTTTTATAATTAAGTAATATATGTTTTATATCTCGTCAATTTATGTATAATATCAATATGATTAATGGATGATATTAATATGTTTCTAAAATATAATTTGCTTAGTTTAACAACATGTCATATACAATTCGATTAGGTGCTCTCACATGTCAACTTGTATTTGCAAGTTAAAATTGAATTAGCATAAATGGTATAGAGATATTTATAAATAAAATTTGATTAGTTAAACACGTTGCATATGTGATAAACTCGGTTAGTTGCTTTCACATATACTTTATTTTGTAAAGATGTAGCTTAACTTGATTAAATTATATAACATTGTTTAGGAATAAAACATGGGTAGTTTTAACTCGGGCTTCAGATTAAATTATGTTTTAACTAATCCAAATTAATAACACCTTCACACGGTTTTTCTTAATTAAAATAAATCAAGCATTTAGGCTTTTCTTTTATAATATAGAACTCCAGCCGTCGTTTCTTTTGTACCATAGTTTCATTATCGACGTGTTCTACGTAGTGGCGTTAGTGGTTCTCATGTTACTCAAATATGTTTTGGCAGTTAAAAGTTAATTGTATTAATACTATCAGTTGCATCGTTTTCGGAATATAAAGTCAATATAGGTTTTATACTATGCTCTTTCTTAAGCAATGAATCAAGTTGATTAATGAAAATATTTACATGTGTTTCTATAGTTAAAATAAGTTAAATGGATAGGTTTTACTTTCCGTTGCACTAAAAATCCTTCGATTGTCACTTTTTCGTTGAATCGCATATAGCGTGTCTTTTGTGTTTGTGTGTTTGTAGCGATACGCTGTTTTGCTTATTTTATTGGTTGGTGTACTGTTCTCATATATTCTTGTTTGTATGCCATGTATGGATGTTTGTGTGGTGATATATGGTTTAGTCAATCGGTGAGGTTTATGTGGTGATTAAGAAGCTGTTCTCTGAAGGCTAGAAGCTAAGAATTGGAAGCAGAAGATTGAAAGTTGAATACTAAAGGCTTTTGAGCGTATTGCTTTGGAGGAAAAGCAAGTTAAGGCGAGTATAATATGAGGCTCCTTGTTACCTATTCACTTTAATGCAATCTTAATTCATATGCATATGTTAATGAACCACCTAGAGTCTATTTACCTTGATATTGATTATCTTGTCCTTGAATTACCTATGGGTTTTGCATGTGGGTAGTATGCTCAGTTTGCTCCAACTAATATTGACTAAAGAATACAATTAAAGATATATGCAACATGGTATTAAAAGATGCTTTTTAGCAACATGGACAGAAGGGGGCTAGAGCATTGGGCCTTTTTGGGTGCTCTAGTCTGTCCTCCATAAAGACTGAATCTTAAAGCGGCAAACCAGGACTTACCATACAACCATGAGAACTACGTGGCTCTAGTCTTAGCCTAGTATCTTAATCTATTCTAGTTTGTCAGCAGCTTATCGAAAGGGCAAGAGGGGGCACTAGTTGGTATGTTTCTTTTCCTACCAGGGTGTGTACCATGACACAACCATGAGTGCCACTCCTAGAGGAGGGCTGCATATGGCTAGATGGCTGAAACCTTAGCGGCTGCTACTTATTAGAACGACTAGTGAAAAGCTTTGTAGTGATCCCTGCCAACTTATCTTGGAAGTGAGTCAAGAGGCTGATCACCTTGGGTAAAGGGCAATCACGACTCGTGGTGAAAGTGTACAAACTTTGCAGAGTATAAAACTAATATATCAGCCATGCTCATGGACACGAGTGGCCTGGATCCTTTTCGAGATAGATGGTTCTATGGATGGTTTGGGATATGATCAACCTTGATGTTAAAGATACTTTCACCTTGGAAGCTTAAGCATAACCTAGCGACATAGGTTTAATAAATAAAATATGGCCAACTAAAAGTGCTTACCACAGTTCAGCCATGTCTAGCCTTTTAAGCCTTGCATCTCCTCATGTTATACTTGTTGAGTATGGTGCGCTCACACTTGCTTTATAATCAACAAAAATCCCAGATGGGTACCAGATGGTGGATCAAGTGAAGAGTTTCTTGTGGAGTCCATGAGTACCAGGTGAGTGTTTCTCCCAATCAACCATCCCTGTGGAGTATGGAGTCCCAAAGAGAAGATTAAGAATAGTTTCCATAATGCTTCTATAATAGATGTAAGTCTTATTGTAACTATGTTTTGATATGTAATAAAGCATTGTCTTTGATAATCTCCATATTTGTCGCTATATGTGTCTTGTGGACATCCTTAGCACACATATAGTTAGCGCTTGGTATTCTTCGAAAAACTAGGTGTGACATCCTCCCACTTCACTTCCTGATGTTGCCAAGGTATCTCTCCCAAACTTTTAATTTTTATTCAATTTTAACCCTTCTTTGACTATTTATTACGCCAGATACTCCCTGATGAAACACCCATGCAAGAGCAGGAGTCTGACAGTCTACCCCTCAAAAGTTGTGGGGGTTATGACCATGGATACCCATGGTAGACTACATGGGCTGCGCCCCTAGGGGTGGCCTAGCCCACAAGATGAAGCCTTGTAGAGCACGGCGCTACTCGACCTGCCTCGCAAGACACCGGGAAGATATCCTGAAGATACTATGAGATCTGTTAGGATACGCATGATCCCATGATTCCTGTAAACTGTTATTCTTTTCTGGTTATCTCCTAGATCTAACCGACTTGTAACCCTACCCCCTAGACTATATAAGGCGGGTAGGGACCCCCTCAAAACACACGCAATATCATATAATAGCCAATACAATCCAACAAACCACAGGAGTAGGGTATTACATTGCACTAACGGCCTGAACCTATCTAACTCTTGTGTCTCTGTTGCCTTCTTATTCTCAGTTACACGCATCTCTGCCGATCAATCTACCTTTGTGGGATACCCCTCAGAGGACTGCCAATGATATTCTGTCGACAGTTGGCGCACCAGGTAGGGGTATGCATGCTGTTTCCATGTTAAACAAGATGGTACATTTTGCAGGCTCTTTGTTCCTCCCACAGCCTAGCTAGATCTTCATGGTCGGATCGATCTTCTGGCTCATCAACGCTAACGGAGATGGAGAGCTCATCGAGCCGATGCAGATTGATTCTGCACCGATCACCCCAACACTTGGGACTATAGATTCGATCTCAAAACTGCCTCTAAGGTTGTCTTTACCAACAATTCACCACCCGCTCCCCCGCTACCTGAGGAGGCAGATCAACAATGATGATATGATCTCATCCATCGATCAAATTGTCCAAAAGCTCGCCGATTGCCTCTCCATCATAGAATCGGCTCTGACCACTCTGGTTCAGCGCTGACCACCCTCCAATGCAGATCTATTGGAGGCTGATCAGGAAACTCTAGGGGTTACAGCCCTACCCTTTGGGCTCACCAGCATCGCCGCCACCTATCAAGATGCCCTAAGGGGCAAATTCACCGACCAGGTGGGAGATATCCATCCTCTCACCGATTAGATCACTGACTAGCTCTTACTGACTATCAACATGCTACATGTTGGCCGATGCCCTAAAGCATCCCTCCAAACCATCCTAGAGGGAAATCTAGACTCTAAGTCCTAGGGCTCTATGGAGACTATCACCAAAACCACCACCATACAACCTCCTTTCTCACCCTTTCGTGGAGGTAGAATTTTCAATGTCAGCATCGACAGCCCCCATGGGATAGGGAAACCGAGGAGGACCATGCTGCTCACGTCAATAGGAACATCAACCATGCATAGCGCTGAGCAAATGAGGCTGCCCTTGTGCTAGCCGAGGCTACTCGCAATGATCAGCTCGACTCACAAGGAAGGTCACACCCACTCCAACGCAACCTCGATGATGAATTTTCCATGTTGATGGCCATGACGTCTACAAGACCCCATGCACCAACTTGGTCATGGCTACCAATGAGCTCGCCCAGCTCAAGCAGACACCCGAGGTCACCAAGGTCACTGCCATGCTTAAAGTGGTGCACTGCTAGGTCAACGAGATCCGCCAGGATTAGAGACCTTCCTACTCAATAAGCTCGATTCACCGATCCACCATGCCAAGATCTAATCGCTGCCCTAGCCAAAGTCATTTCGCCAACCAGCACCGTGATGATGGACAACCTCTCTAGGGGGAGCTAGGGGCAACCACATCGACTACCCTCACCAACATGACCAGGAAGTCGACCAAGACGTTCGAGCGCACATTAGCAATCTCTGAGACACATGATGCCATATCGATGGGTGCCATTTCTCTCGCCATGAAGAAGAAGTATGCAACCGTCAACAATATGAGCAAGAGTTCAGTAATCCAGACTCAGCTCTCTAGCCACTCAAGATCAGCAATGCCACAGATCACGACGGCGACGATCCCGAAGGACCCCGAGCATTCACAAGGGCACTACGAACACTCCAGTGGCCCTGTGGTTTTAAAATCACTGGGGTCGAGCCCTATGAGGGATGGATGAACCCCACATAGTGTCTACAAGCTTATGCCACTACTGTGTGCGCCGCCAGAGGAGATTCCTCTGTAATGGCAAACTATCTTCCTATCATACTCACACCAACCACGATGAACTAGTTCACAAGCGTTGGCCCGGACTCCATCAGATCCTAGGAAGAGCTAAAGAAGGTCTTCACCGACAACTCCATGGCTACGTGTACTCAGCCAGGCACCAAGCATGATCTGAACCGCATCTACTAGAAGCCATCCGAGCTCCTTCGTAGCTACATCAGACACTTTTCTAAGATGAGGAATTCTATTCCCTACATGACGGAAGCTGAGGTCATCACCACCTTTGTCTGAGGACTCCATCACCATGACCTCTGCTCCAAGTTCAATCGTAAGCCACCAAAAGGGATTGGCGAGATGATTACGATCGCCGATCAGTATGTCGACACCGAAGAGGCTGAAGTACACTTCAACGAGGATGCAGGCACTCATCGCCCAACTCACCGTAGCGATGAGCGACCCAATGACTGATGCCATAGTGATCATCGCTACGACGACCGCAGTCACCATCGGGATAGTGGTCGTGATCGGCCAGAAGGATCCAAATCTGGTCAATATCGCCACCACCGACTAGACCACATCATCGCCGCCGTTGATGAACCTCATGCCAAGTGCAACTACGATGAGCAGTACAAGAAGATCCTCGAAGGCCCGTGCCCTCTCCATAAGAACATCAAGC
The DNA here is from genome assembly GCF_019320115.1 of Miscanthus floridulus. Classification (NCBI taxonomy): domain Eukaryota; kingdom Viridiplantae; phylum Streptophyta; class Magnoliopsida; order Poales; family Poaceae; genus Miscanthus; species Miscanthus floridulus. The sequence continues at coordinate 85,928,185 of NC_089597.1, forward strand.
ACAAGATGAAGGACTGCCTCGGCTTGGCTAAGGAGTTCTAGGCTAAAAAGCCGGACGATGACAACAATGATGGAGCCAGAGGCCGCTGACCACCTAGGGACAACAACAATGCCTTCTAGGATCATGACAAAGTGGTTGCTACCATCTTTGGGGGCGTCATCGCTGCCAAGAGCAGAAGAGATCAAAAGCTCACCGCCCGCCGGGTGCTCGCCGTCAATGCGGAAGACGCCGTCGCCCACCCCAGCTATCACCCCTGGTCCAAGGTCCCCATCACCTTTAGTAGGGCCGACTAGTGGGCAAACATCCCTTACATAGGGCATTCCCCCTTGTTCTTGATGCAACCATCAGGAAAGTGCTTTTTCAGGAAAGTACTCATCGATGGCAGAAGTGCTCTGAACCTCCTCTTCACCGGAGCCCTAATGGAGCTAGGCCTTGGGATAGGAGACCTCACACCCTCTGACTCCTCCTTCTAGGGTGTGGTACCTAGCAGGGCATCCAAACTGCTTGGATAGATCACCCTCCTAGTATAGTTCAGCATGGCTAGCAACTACCGTGTTGAGGACATCAACTTCTACGTCGCCGACTTCAACACCGCCTACCACGCTATACTTGGTTGGCTAGCTCTAGCCAAGTTCATGGCCATACCACACTACACCTATCTGGTGTTGAAGACGCCTTCACCTGTAGGAGTGCTGGCCCTATGGGCCAACCTCTCCATCACCTATGCCTGCAAGACAGAGAGTCTCACCCTCACCGAAGCCACCGACCTCTCCATCTAGATGGCTAGTGTGGTCCCTAATGCCAAGACGGTGCCCACCGATGACCTAGAGATCCTAGCGCTGGAGCCCCCACATGCCTCCGCCAAGTCCAAGGAAACAAAGGAGGTCGGTCTTGGCCTTAATGACCCCACGAAGACCATAAAGATTGGGGCTCACCTCGACCCCAAATAGGAAAACACACTTGTCTCCTTCTTATGTAGCAATGCCAACGTGTTTGCTTAGAAACCTGCAGACATGCTGAGGTTACCACAGGAGAAGATCGAGCACTCCTTGAATGTCTCGCCGATCGCCAAACCGATCAAGCAAAAACTCCAACGATTCACGCTAGATAAGGAGGCTATTAGGGTAGAAATAAAATGGCTCCTAGCTACCGGATTTATTAAAGAAGTGTATCATCCTGAGTGGTTAGCAAACCCTGTTCTTGTTCAAAAAAAAGAATAAAGAATGGAGAATGTGCGTTGATTACACTAATCTCAACAAACGCTGCCCTAAAGACCCCTTCAGTTTGCCTCAGATAGACGAGGTTGTAGACTCCACCGCCGGCTATGAACTACTCTCCTTCCTCGACTGTTACTCTAGCTATCACTAGATATCCTTGAAAGAGGATGACCATATCAAAATGTCGTTCATCATGCCTTTTGGTGTGTATTGCTATACTACCATGTCCTTCGAACTCAAGAATGCTAGGGCGACCTACCAAAGGGCCATCTAGATGTGCCTCGATCAATAGATAGGCCGCAACATTGAAGCTTACATCGATGATGTGGTCATCAAGTCCAAGACCGCCAACAATCTCATCGCCGACCTTGAAGAAATGTTCGCCAACTAGAAACGATACAGATGGAAGTTGAACCCTTCAAAGTGCATCTTTGGAGTTCCATCCGACATACTCCTAGGCTACATCATTAGCGCCCATGGCATCGAACCCAACCCTAACAAGGTATCCACCATCACCAACATGAAATGACCAACCTGCGTAAAGGATATACAGAAGCTTACATGGTGCATGGCTGCTCTCAGCCACTTTATATCATGCCTCGGTGAAAAGGGACTATCGTTTTTCAAACTCCTCAAGGCCTTCGAGCGCTTCTTTTGGTCAAAGGAGGCTGATATAGCTTTCGAGTAGCTCAAGTTGTTTTTAACGAAGCCTCCGATCATGACGGCACCTCAACTAGATGAAACCCTACTGATCTACATCGTCGCCACTTCTCGTGTCATTAGCAGAACTATCATCATCGAGCATGAGGAAGCCGGACATGCCTATAAGGTACAACGTCCGGTCTACTTCATCAACGAGGTCCTTAATGAGTCCAAAACTCATTATCCTCAAGTTTAGAAACTACTATACGCCATTCTAGTCATGTCGCGCAAGCTTTGCCATTACTTTGAGTATTACAAGATCGACGTGGTCACCGAGTTCCCTCTAAGGGACATTCTCCACAACAAAGAGGCCAATGGCCACATCATCAAGTGGGCTATCGAGCTTGGCACATACTCCATTGAGTTCAGAAGCAGGCCTACCATTAAGTCACAGGGGCTCGCTAACTTCATCACTGAGTGGACTGAGATCCAAGACCCCATCCCTGCTACTTGCCCCGAGCACTGGGTGATGTACTTTGATGGCTCCCTCAACATCAATGGTGTTGGTGCTGGCATTTTATTCATTACACCAACCAAAGACAAGCTCCGATACATTCTCCAAATTCATTTCTGGCCTCCAACAACGCCGCAGAGTATGAAGCATGTCTCCATGGACTCTGTATAGCCGTTGAGCTCGGTGTCAAATGCCTCATGGTATACAAAGACTCCACGTTGGTCATCAACCAACTCAACAAAGATTGGTCCTATTCTAGTGAGAAGATGGACACATATTGCGCCAAAATCTAGAAATTCAAAAGGAAGTTCTATGGTATTGAGTACCACATGTGGTACGAGATCAAAATCACCTCGCTGACCACCTAACTAAGATAGGCTCTTATCGTGCCATGATTCCGCCTAGGGTTTTCGTTCAAGACCTCTTTACGCCATCTATTAAGGAAGAGAAGGAAGTTTAAGAAATCCCCCCTGGCAAGCAGCTGGTACTGACAACACCTTCACCAGCCGCCAATTGGAGGGAACAGTTCATCAAGTATCTCACCAGCGCCAACATACCTTCCAATAAGACCAAAACTGAATGTCTAATCTGTCGTAGCAAACATTACGTGCTGGTAGATGGGAACTTGATGAGGAAAAGTGCTAAGGAAGGGATACTACAGAAATGCATCACCCAAGAAGAGGGAGTGAAACTACTTCTTGAGATTCTCTCTGGTCCCTATGGCAATCACGCGGCCTCGAGAAACCTGGTCGGCAAAGCTTTTTGAGCTAGTTTGTACTGGCCCACGGCCATCACCGATGCAGAAGACCTCATTCGACATTGTGAAGGATGCTAATTTTTTGCCAAGCAAATACATGTGCCAGCATAGGAATTGCAGACCATCCTAGCTTCTTGGCCTTTCGCATGCTGGGGACTGGACATGATCGGGCCTTTCAAGCCAGCACCAGGTGGTTTCCAATATGTGTACATCACCATTGACAAGTTTTCCAAGTGGATCGAATACAAACCGCTTGTTTTGGCTACTGTAAAGAAGGCAGTCGAGCTCTTTGAAGATATCATCCACAGATTCAGTCTCCTGAACAACATTATCACCAACCTCGGAACTACATTCACTAGTCATCATTTTTGGGACTTCTATGAAGAATGATGCATCTCCATCAAATACATCTCCGTTGCCCATCCTAGAGCCAATGGCCAGGTCGAACGGATGAACGACAAGATCCTTGATGCCCTCAAAAAGAGGCTATATCAAAAAGAGGAAAAGCATCCGGGCAGATGGCTCAAAGAGCTCCTAGCTGTGGTCTAGGGACTGTGCACTCAAGCTAGTCATAGCATCGGTGTGTCTCCATACTTTTTGGTTTATGGCTCAGAAGCCATACTTCTAGCAGACATTGCCTTTCAAGCACCTAGGGTGGAACATTATAATGAAGAGCAAGTTGTAGCTATTCGGACAGAGGACATCGACAGGGCCAAAGAAGAACGCTTGATCACTTGCATCCACATAGCCAAATACCTAGAAGGCTTGTGAAGATACTACAATCGCAACATCAAAGGTCGTTCATTTGCTGTCAGCGACCTCGTTCTTCGTCGAAAGCAAAAAACTAAAGGGCTGCACAAGATCTCCCCATGGGAAGGGCCTTATGTGGTCAAAGAGGTTACCCGACCAGGGACTTACTGGCTATGTGACTTGAACAGAATCGATATCCCTAATTCATGGCACATCGAGCACCTTATACGTTTCTATCCTTAAAACGCTCCAGATATGTACTCTCCACACCATAATGAATGAAGTTTTTGTCGCCATAATTTGTCTCCATTATTTCTCCACTATGGTTTAATCTCCATTTGCGGTCGCCAGCTCTAAGCTACTCCTTAACAAACTCTGACAAATATGCATGATCTCCATAAAAGCTCCGCTATGGTTCTCCATACTAAAATATCTCTATGATATTTTGCCAACCACCGAGCAGCACACGTGTGACAGAACCGTCCAATTTGTACAAGATCAAGTATGGCTGTCCCCACTAACACGTTGACATGCACATACTTTCACTTATATAAACCCGGTAGTCCGCTGAGTGTCACGAAGGACCTTGGTAAATCAACATCATAACCAAGATCATATGATTAAGCAAATACACATCACATACACAGAGTTGCAGTGGAAATAATATTACAAATGGGTTCACAAATAATAGTACAAGTTTAGGTTTCAAAACTGATTAGTGAAAACAACATAGCTTTCAAATGATTACATTAATATAAGTTCCAAATACATTGCTAGAATAAGTGACATCCTCTAACAAAAGCATATAGATGAGAAATAAATATAGTCACTGAGCCCACCGACGGTTAGCCACCATCTCCAGCAGGCCAAGCACTTCACCTACAACATGGTGGGATAAACCCTGAGTACTCGAATGTACTCAGCTAGACTTACCCATCATAAACCAGAAATAAAATGACTCCAAGGATCATGTAAGGCTTTATAAGTGGAGCTAGCTTGACAGCATTTTGCATAAAATGCGACTAATTCTATTGTACAATTATATTTTGGTCATCAAGTTAATTGTAACTATCTATCTCTAGATTAGCAACTAACCTATGCCAAACATGCGGTACATCATTTAGTAGCATAACAATAGTAACCATAGCTGGTGTAAGATTTTCATATTCATCATAACTATCATATGTTATAATACAGTTACTACGATGTTGGGACTAGCCAAGTTTCTCACTGTCCGGAAGGGACGGTGATTCGAATCGATTCCAACCAGCTAGGAATTTATTCCTAACACAAACCCAGGTCTACCAGCCATGGTAGCCTTAGGTCACCTTTGGTACAACTTAGGTCCATATTTCATGGTTTTGCCCAGCGCCGCACAATCAAGGACTGACGGTAGCTAGGTTGCTCAAGCCATGCCTACCCACGGTCCTAGACCAGGTCGCTCAGGTCATGCTTGCCCATGGTCTATTGATCTGCTCCCTACACATCCTTACTACCATCTAGAGTGTGCACTTTGATAGAGCGGGGCCTGGCCTAAGTTGAGCTACTCGGCTTCATGGTCGGAACGAGTTATCTGGCCAGCTAAGTGATAGGCATGCATTCAATCTTATCAGAAGCGCCAACAACGGTACGGTCCTTAATCAACATAGACAGGGATAGATCCACACCAAGACCTCCAAGTCTTGTTGCTTCTCTATCGACATCCCGCCCGGTCTCCATTCATTATTAACACATGGTTATTTTCATGATAGCAAATATAGCCAACCGTGCTTTGGTATCCACCTATATCTTGCAGGTGATAGGAAATCACCTGACTTCTACCGGTCTAAGCATTGCTAAACATACAGTCGATCCTAGACCTACATAGGGTTCAAGGTATATTTCTGGACAAGGTAGTTCTATGCATCAAGTGGTTCCAATCAACTCTTATAACCTAATGCACCAAACATAAAGAACTCAAGTGATATTTGTAAAAACATAGGAGGCTTAGAATGCTCCGGGGCTTGCCTAGGATCAAACACTAGGTTAGTGTTTGTTAGACGACACTCGCTCGGCGAGTATCTCCCATCATAGCACTTGCACAGTCCTTCCATCTTTGGGATAGGTCCACCAACACTGTCTTCTAGTTTGATTCCATCATCACGCCCTTCACATGGTGCATCTAGCATACCTAGATGAGATGCAAGATGCAAGTGTATGAATATGAAGAATGGTAATATGAGATGCATCACATAATAGCATTCAAGGCAAACATAAGATCATGCAAGACATAGGCACCTAGAGTTATTTAACTAAACCTCACACAACCTATTATAGAGGGATAGCAAGCATATTAGGCATGGCACACAAGTGAACTTAAGTTTAGATATTGCACACATGCATCGATCAAGAACTAACCAACATGTTTTGCCAACACAAGAGCAAGCTAAAGCAATCACCTAGCACATGTATAGACATCTGGACAGCAGCAAAACAGTCACTTGTTTTATCCATAACTGGAGATCTAGACATCCAAATAAGGTGATCCTAGACTTTCTGGAAAGCTAATGAAATTGCCTACAACATTGTTATTATCACCAGAAGCTTATTACAAAGCTAACTAGGCCAAACATGCCAATGTTTCAGATCTACACAGAACTAGGACAGAAAAGTAGTAGTAGTTTCAAAATGGCATAACTGGAGTTACAGACATCAAACAAGCATGAACCTTAACCTTCTAGAAATCTTATTAAATTATCTAAAGCATGTTTATTATCATCACAAGGTGATTCCACTATTAATAAGGTCAATCAAGCACAATTGAGCACCTCTGTCTATATTTGGATAGATTCTGCCATGCAACTTCGCAGGCTTATAACTGGATATTTTGACCACCAAAACGAGCGATCTAGGATAATTTGGAAATCTTAAGGAAATCACAATAACTCTTATATTATCACTAAGGCATGATTTCATACTTAACTAGGTCAAACAATGAAATCCTTAAAATCTGCACAAAGCATAGACCAAACATGACAGATCATTTGTCAAATTCATAACTCCTAAACTATTAGGCCCATGGTCATAACTTGTATTAACGACCTAACTACATAAATTTATTTTTATAGAAAAAACTTTGAACTAAAGCATGCCATATTATAGATCTACTGCATATATAATTTCACAAGGATTCCAAAAAGTCCTCATTTACTATTTTACGATTTTTCTACTAATTACTATGAATTTGCAAATTTGATCAACCAAATCTGTAAAAACCAAAGAAAAGGGATGTAGATCTTGCATCGGGGACCCTACAGTTTTGACAAATTAAACTCAAACACAAAGATCCTTTCTGGCACTATTCAACTAAGTCACGGCTTCGCACTTAGACCCCTTCATTTTCCCTTATTCAAGCCCATGGTCCCTCTCCTCCTCTTCAACACAGGAAGAGAGCAGAGGCGCCGGGGAGGTGGCTGGGCTAGCCGGCTGGAGGCCAGCGGTGGTAGGGAAAAGGGTCGATCGGCTCTATCATGGCTGGCTGTGGCTTTAGCTCGGCCGTCTAGAGCCAGCAGCGGCATAGCTATGGTGGTAGCGGACAGAGGCGACTGCAGGGCGGCGCACCAGTGGCAGGAGGCTAGGGCGAGCACTGGGCTTGGCCGGCTGGCTGCAAAGGAGGGCCATGGCTGCACTGGGGCCCTAGCTCGGCCAGTGGTGGGCAGCAATAGCCTGGCCATAGCTTACACGAGCGGCAGCAGGAGCTGGCCGGTAGCATCAATGGCGGCCGCGTCCTAGAGAGAGGGAGCGATAGAGCGAGTGAGGGAGAGAGGGAAACACGGTGTTAGCATGAAATTTCATCCTGTGCCGAGGGCACACGAGCAAGACGGAAGGGTCTGCTCGATGGAGCTATAGATCCACCTGGCTTCAATGCAAGGGTGGTCAATTCTACGTACTCCTCTTGAGACGTGCCAGTCAATTTGACCCTACAATTGACAAAAAAAGAAAGCTAATCAATAATTTAAGGCAGAACATGCTGGTGTTGCCAGACAGTCCTGAATGTGCGGCTCTGAGAGCCAATATGGAAGGAAATTGACTAAATAGTCGACTCCAGCATACTCATAAGAATAAATCAGTTAAAGCTCATGGGGTTATGGAAGGAAAATCGGTTATCATTTAGGATGAATCTTGTTATTTAGACAAATATTAGTCAATGGCAATAAGATGTCAACAATAATCAGTTTATGCTAAGCCATTGTCTGCAAGTAACCGAATCCCTTTTATATAAAGAAGCAGCTCATCACCATTTAATCGTTTAATAAAGATAAATCTAATAAACATATTAGATCTTATCTACTGCTATGACTAGTGGGGCATGAGGTAGAATCATGCAGGCCATAGAAACAATAATAGACTTGATGACCCTAACTTATTACTAATATCAGTGGGGCAGGAGGCAGAATCATGCAGGCCATAATATAATAATAAGATCATGGGGCTAATACATCTTTCAACCTATCTTTACTTCAACAGTCTCGTGACATGAACTGCATATATGAAAGCACTCGATATCGTCTACAACAGCCGAAACAGGCATAGCGCACAGTTAAGGTCATTCCCTGTCAGGAACAGATCTACTAAGTAACGATCCCCACTCCACGGTGCTAATAGTGGGGTGTGAGGTAGAATCACACAGGCCATGATAACGGGCCATGAAACGATTTTCGCTAGCCAATAGATCTACTCAAAACCAGACATGCCTTAACCGCACACTATTCATGATCAAGATTGACATAAAACAGTTGATACAACATAACTCATCGTTTAAGATGCAGATTAGATCAGTTTGGATTAACAAATGATGTGTTAAATAGGATATAAGGCCGATCTATATCAATGCTAATCAGACGAAGTGATATTGCTATAATTAAATAAATAATGGAAACAATAAGCAATATCAGTAACTTAATGAATCTATCCGAAGGAACACCACCCTTAGATAGAGCCGATAACTTGACATTAATCTAGTTCGAGCAGTGGAGGTCGACCGGATCGATGTAGCCATACTTGAACTAAACAAGAGTCGATAACTAGCGTATATCAGAGTCATAGTGGAGGTCGACCGGATCGATGTAGCTGTACGCACAGAAGTATAAGCCATGATGATACTTATAGACAAGCCGGAGGTTGGCCAGATCGATGTAGCCCTACTCGCTGAAGAACTCGCCGAGATCTACTCTACTTCTACTCCTAAGGGGTGGTTGGAGCCAAAAAAAGTAAGGAACTTGTATTTGATTGATTGTGTATCCTTTACAATAGCCGGGTTCCAATATTTATACCCGGGACCTACGCATGAATCCTACTTAAGCATGACTCATTACAATTTTTTGGCCTAAGAGAAAACATTCCAAATTTTAAGATAACTTGGACTCTAATCTTTCCCTTTTTGTAGAGTCCATCATGATTTTCCCAGCGCCGATCGTAGCTTTTATCGTTATCTGCTAGCGCTATCTGAAGAAAACCGATTCTAGTGCTGTATTCGAATTGGCTGATACCGACCTTCATGCAATCGATTTCTTGATGACGTGATCTTGGGCGCTTTCAAGTCCCTGCAATTCCTCTTCCAAATTTTGGTGTAAACACATGCCCCCCAATTTTGGGATAAAAGTAATTTTTATTCCAAAATTATCACGTCTATACCCCCGATAGGTCCACAGTCATGGGTAGAGAATGTTGATCTGGGGTATACTATTTGTTGCCATCTATGTCAGCTCATGAGCCCATGCTTCAAAATTTTTATGAGAGCATCATTGCTTCACGGGCATTTGGATTCATCTTTCTAGGCCAGCTATAAAGTGTCTATCCGACCCTGGCGAGAGCAAATCAACAATTCAGCTATGTTTTCTTCCATATGCCCCCTCGAGTGCTTCTAACTCCACTGGACCCTCCATGGTCTATCTTTTTGCTATGAAGATCTTGAGCGGTTAGAAGAATTCTTGTGCATAGGGTGATTGTGTCGCTCATCTTAACACCTTGTCGAGCAAGAGGATCGGCTACTGCGGTTAGAAGAATTCTTGCGATATCACCTGAGTCTTCTCTCCATGCTCATAGAGCTGTTCAGGTGTTTGCAAGGACTAAAATGTGTGGACACCTTCCCCTTATTTGCTCCATCAAATGCCCATCAGGAAAGCCATAGGCTTCTTTCTCACAGTTTCCTAGTCACCGAGAAATCAGCTAGGCATCTATTAGGCAGTCGGCTTTTCCCCTTCTCTGGCATAATTTTATCAATGGGCCGATGTGACTCAGTTTATGATGACCTTTGGCCCTATGGGGATTCGAACTCCCTTCAATCCAAAGAAGCCTTGGTGGGCTGTTTGCTGGTCAATGTAAATCTTTTGTATCCATCCTATGATATTTTGTAATTTGGGGAAGCAATAAGTCTGAATCTGTTATCTCTTCATTATTCGTCCCCTAAATTTCTGGAGTGTCAATCCGTTTCCATATCTGACTTCAATTTCACACCCCCAGCGAAATCTATCTTCTCGCCTTCCCGGGCTATATATACAGGCCATGGCTGTGGATCGAAAAACAACCCGCTTCGTCTCAAACCTTTTGCGTCTTTAGTGTAGTTCCTACTTTCTCGTAGGTTTGAGATCGTGGAGAACAACAAGAGGTCTGCTGAGGTGGCTCTCAATGGATCTGCATCATTGTGCCAGCGCCTTCATCGCCAAGAGGGTGCAACTTGGGATGCTCCCATTGTTCTAGAGCAGAGGGCTGATTCTACTCAGCCTTTGGGGTCATCTTCAGCACCAATTCACCGCTAGCTCCCCCGCTATCTGAGGAGGCAGATCGACAATGATGATCTGCTGGCCTTCATCGATTGGACTGATCAAAATCTAGCCAACTGCCTCTCCCTCACAGAATCAGCTCTGGCCATGATTCAAGGCCGATCACCCCTTGAGGCCAACCCGGTGGAGGAAAGGCTGGCTAGGGCTGAAGCTAGAATTATAGGTGAGATGTCTACCACAATTTTTGTCTCTCCTTAATTTTGCCTTCAAGGTTTCTGATCATTCCTTTCTTGAATCCTTTAGATCTAACTGCTCAGTTGGAAAGCCTTCGATCAGCTGTGGAGCACACAGTGGGATTTGTCAATGTCAGGGGCACCGTTCTGGTGGTTCTCTTGCATGACATCCTGAACCATGTCAGGGAGGTCGCTCTTCATGGTATTTGTCATGGTGTTGCCATGGCGTTGGCTGCTGCACAAGCCCACTCTGGCCACAATCTTTGGCTTCTTCCCCACGGTTTTCTAGCCATGGTGCACCCTAGGGATCATGAGTGCCTAGTTGAGGACTTCTTCAGCACCACCAACTCTATAGCTTTCAACACCCAGGCCGATGATATAGTAAGCAAAGTGTTTTCCGGCCCATAGCTTGTAATACGTGATATTTAGCAAACAATTTCGTCATCTTGAGTGATTTTCCTTTGCTTTGTACTTCATATTATAGGCATCACTTTGTCCATGTTTGCTTTGCTCCTATAGGCGATACATATCGTACCAGCTTTTTCCCCTTCGGGTTTATTTTTGCACTAGAGGTGATACCTTTCTGATATCGGCTATTAGAGCTGACAACCGAACAAATCGGTTATCAAGTATTAATCCAAACATAGGGTAATATTTCTTTAGATATTTCCCATTGATTGCTCTGCCAAAATTCTTCCTCTCCTCTTAGTGTTTCCAAAATATAAGCATTACCAGGCACACAACATTTGATCTGATAAGGTCCTTCCCAATTAGGTGATCATTTGCCGAACTTACTGTCTTTTGACCCGATCGGCAATTTCACTTTCTAGACCAAGTCTCCTTCAAAAAATTGCTTAATCTTGACTTTTTTATTGTAATATTTTGTAACCCTTAGTTTATTGGCTTTGATATTTTCAAGAGCATACAGCCAAAGGCAACTCAAGTCCTCTAAGTTATCTATCATAAGATTCTTGTAGACTTTGGCTGACAAATCATTTTGCAATATAATACGCCTCAACCCAGTCTGAACTTTCCAAGGAAGAACTGCATTATGGCCATACACAAGTTCATAAGGCAACATTTTAATTGATCCATGACAGGCCATCCTATATGCCCATAGTGCCTCATTAAGGGTTGAATGCCACTTCGTTGGCTATTCCTTAATCTTTTTCTTGATCAGCTTAATCATAATCTGATTGGATGCCTCTACCTGGCCATTAGCCTAGGCATAGTAAGGAGAAGAATTTGGTAGCTTGATTCCCATACTTGCAGCAAAATCTCCGAACTCCTCTAATGTGAACATTGTCCCTTGATCGGTAGTTATAGTTTGAGAAATCCCAAAACAATACACAATGTGCTCCTTGACAAAATCAACCATGTTCTTTGAGGTTACCGTCTTCAAAGGGATTGCCTCAACCCATTTAGTGAAGTAATTTGTTGCTATGAATATGAACTTATGTCATTTGCTTGAGGGTGAAAAAATCTGGCCAATTAAATCAATTCCCTAACCTCAAAATGACCATGGCTTGATTATTGGATTCATGGCCGATGTAGGCGATTTCTGGACATTACCAAAACATTGACAGTCCTGGCACCCCATGTAATATTCAAAATAGTCTTCCAATATTGTTGGCCAGAAATATCCAGTTCATCTTATAAGCCGATTGATGAGCTCCACATATCCCTTCATGCACCTCGCCCATCAACACCTTAGCTTCCTCTCGATTTAGGCATTTGAGCAATACTCCATCGACTGTTTTGTAATACAACTGGTCATCCAATAAAACATACTTAGTCGATTTATATCTTAGCTTTCTAGCAACTTTCTGTGATGAATTTCTAAGGTAATCGGCTATTTTGACTCTCCAATCATCATTCGAGGTTTCACTATTTAGAACTTCCTGAAACACTCGATATCCTGACACACTTTGAGCTGACGATTAGCTTCTTGGTTTTGTGCTCTTGGAATATGTTGGAAAGTGACATGAAGAAATTCTTTGAGTAACTTTTGGCACTCATCATAGCATTATTTCAAAGTATCTTCTTTGCACTCATATAGGCCGATCAACTGATTAATAATTAACTGTGAATCTCCAAATACTTTAATTGCTTTGGCCTTTACTTCGTGAAGAAGTTGAAGTCCCTTAAGAATATCTTCATATTCTGCTTGGTTGTTGGTAATCATTGGTTTAGTTGGAAGAGCAAACTCAAAAATTGCCCTGCAAGGTGAAATAATAACAATACCAATGCCACCACCTTACTTGCATGATGATCCATCAAAGAATAATGTCCAAGGCATAGGCTCTACATAAGCAATGCTTGGCTTATGATGCTGGGTAACAAAATCAACCAATATTTGTCCTTTGACTGTTTTAGCCGATTCATACTTTAAGTCAAATTCCGATAATGCGAGAATCCACTTTCTCACTCTCCCATTCAGATTAGCATTGATAACATGTGCTAAATCACATCAGCCTTGGAAACAACCATACATTCGGCTGATAATAAGTAGTGTCGCAGCCTAGTGCAAGAGAAATATAAGCACATGCATAACTTTTTGGTGGGAGAATATCTTATCTATGGATCCAAGAGTCTTCTACTTAGATAGAAAACAACTCGCTCTTTTCCTTCAAACTCTTGCATCAAGGCCGATCCAATTGTCTTGTCATCAGCCAATATGTACAACTTAAAAAGCTTACCTTGCTGAGGAGGGACCAGCACAGGTGGACACTTCATGTATTCTTTTATTTCTTCAAACGCCTTTTGTTGTATGTCACCCACCTAAATTCTTGGTCATTTTTCAACTTCAACAAGGGAGAAAATGGCAGAACTCTTTTCGACAAATTTGAAATAAATCTTCTGATGAAATTAATCTTACTAAGCAAAGATTGTAATTCTATTTTAGTAGTCAGGGGAACTGCTGATGAGGACATCAGTTCTTCATCACATACAAGCCAAGGAGAGGAGGAGGACCAGCATGGGCATCCAATTCATCTTTCTCATGGTGGAGGCCCAATCCAACTGAAGTTGGAGCCCATCTCGGGTTCCAGGACCAGTCTGTCTTAAACTGGTCACCCAGGACGTATCCGGACTCCATTTTTGACGATCTACATATGGTTGGAAAGCTAATTTAATAAGGAAGCCAATGCAATTAGTCTCATGTCAAAAGCCTTTTAGAATCAATGGGAACCATCGAAATAAATCAGCATCCAAAATTGCTAGGGTGCTACGACACCGTCTTTTGGTCCGTCGGACCATGTATCGTGTTTAGGTCCATTAGGTGGCGCGTCTAGGGGGGTCACGCCCAAGACTCTATAAATAGTAGCCATCACTCTCCTTAGGATTTGGGTTTTGTTTAGTTCTTGATATTCTCATGAAACAGACATTATTTTGCTGTAACTGTGCCACCAAGGCTGCTTGCTGTGAACCAGGGCCCCAGTTCTTGATCTTCTTCGCCTGTGGTGATTAGTCCTTTTGAATAAAGACTTGAACTCCTTCTTGTTATCATAAGCCTCATATTTATTTGTAATTTCAGATTGCGTTCATTCCATTCTTGTTTGTGTTCTCAATTCACTTGCAGGAAAGCCTTTTCGGTGAGGTCAATCGCGTTCGCATGGTTGATAACCAATGGGGCAGTGGTGTAATGGTTGTGGGGGTCCGAATCAGCCTTGGTTCGAAGCCTAGATCATGAACGTTGAGTCTCCACCAATCGTCACTATCATACCTTTTGGAAGATCGGGCCTAGTCTACATCAAGTGGTATCAGAGTCAGGTTGCCCGTTAGCTATAACTTTATTTTTCCCTTTAGATTGTTACTGTTTTTGCATTACCTATAGTCCATAAAAAGCCAAAAAAATATACCACCACATATTCCCTGTCCTATAGCCTCGTTGTGTCATGTGGTTGAGTTTGTGCCCTAGGTCAAGCTCTGGTTGCTGGTTTTAGATCATTTTTAAGTCCAGTTTGTGTTTTCCCTTTGTTTTTCATCATAATCCCTAAACACCTTCAAGTCTTGCTGTGTTTCCTTTATATCCATCAAACCCTAGTCCACGTCATCTAATTTGTTATACTTGTGTTCATTGTTTCCATCAAATCCTTGCTGTCATGACCAATTTTGCGCGCATTGTTCTTGTTTTGTCCTCTAATTCGGAGTTAGTTCGTAAAATCGGTCTAGTTTTCACATACGAACTCAGATTTCAACGTTCCATATATCAAAATCAATTAGAAATTTTTTTTGGATCCATCCATCCCTTGCGTTGCTGGGGTCAGAATTTTTTATTTTGGTCAAAAACTGGTCACAAGATCCTCTTTTCGTGGTCACAAACTTTTTGTCGATTTTGAGCACGTCTTCTGAAATTTCCATAGGCCACGTCTTTCACTTGTTTAAGCTCATATTTTCTGTGGTTACTTCTTTTGTGCTCCTAAGTGAATAAAAATATCAAAAAAATAAAAAGAAAAAGTCAAAGAATCCCAAAAAAACAACGACAGCCCAAAAATAGAGAAAAAAGCGAGGGGCAAAAGTGGAACAATATTTAGAGGAGCACATAGAGAGCGCTATTTGAGCTGTGTTTGAGTGTGATGATTTTTGCCTTGTTCCTAATCATATTCCTGTTGTTCACATCACTTAATACATCTGGTACTTGGAACATGAGTAGGACAGCAACTAAGACATGTACTTGGGATACTTATTCAGTTTTGCTATTCAGTTGCGAATTTTGCTATTCCTTGCTACTATATTGTGCCTGTCCAAGCTCCACTTTCTTCTAACCAAGTACAAGTTCACCTTGCAATTGTTACACTCAAGCTACAACGGTATCACAGTCACCGACCGATTGCACCGCCTGTTGCTTTGGTAAGAACACTTGTAAGATCGTGGTAAGACGCTTGAGAGTTAAGTGCCTTATTTTTTCCTTATCCACAACCTAAGTAGTTGGTAGGGATAATACTATTTGTGTTGTCTTCTTCTTTCTACTAACCATGTCAGGAAAAGCGAAAGGCAGCGACAAAGGAAACGAGGACACGCCTATAGATTTCAATGACTGTGTTTCTAAGAATGAGCTTCGTGCCGTTCTTGATGACAAGTTCAACGAGATCCTTCAACAAATCACCAACTTGGCCAAGAGGATTGAAGATGTTGAACAACGATATCCTGAACCATGTCCTAAAGATAATGATGATGATCTCTCTAAGGAGGAGGATGGCGACACGGAGGCTGAAGCCGAAGCTCAACGACGTTTTGAGGATGCACATAACCGTAATCGATTGAACTTTAACTAACGCGGTATAGGAGGTAATAACCAAGGTAATAATGATCCTTTCTCTAAAACCATGTTTAAGATACCTCCTTTTTCTGGTTCTGCTGATCCTGAAGCATATTTAGATTGGGAGATGGCTATAGATAAAAAATTTAGCTCCCATCAAGTCCCTGAAGAATATAGAGTTAGACTTGCTACTAGTGAGTTTACTAGTTTTGCTCTTTTCTGGTGGAATTATATTTGCAATAATGTTAATGCTAATGCTAATGCTCAAATACCTCAAACCTAGACTGTACTTAAATGATGAATGAAATTGAGATTTGTTTCTCCATACTATCAGCGTGATCTGTGATTAAAACTGCAACGTTTAAATCAAGGTAGTAAGATTGTTGAGGAATATTATTAGGAGCTTTTAATTGGTCTAGCACGTAGTAACATACAAGAGGATGAAATGGATAAGTGTTCTAGATTTTTTGGAGGTTTGCATCGTGAAATACAGGATGTTTTTTACTATAAAGAATGGACTAGATTTTCCCAATTATATCATTATGCTCGTAAAGCTAAAAGGGAAGTACAGGGACGACAACCTAGGTGTTCCACGACTCTGTCCACTCCTTCACGTCCAACCAAGGTGAGTAAATTTTCTGATATACAGACACCACCAGTGCCTGTGAAGAATAGTTCTTCTATCACACCTTTTTCCAGTGGATCTGCTACACCTTCCTCTAACAGCTCTTCTAAAATTGTTTGCCACCGCTGCAAGGGCATGGGACATATTGCTAAAGAATGCCCTACCAAACGTGCATATATTGCTACTGATGATGGTGGGTATGCTAGTGCTAGTGATGAAGAGAATGAATTTGCACTTGCAACTGATCTTTATGCAGATAAATTTGTGGATAGTGCTAAAGATCCTAATGAGGTAATTGATAGTGTGACATGCACTGCAAACTACAAATCAATCCTTGTTCAATGTGTTTTGAGTACACAAGTTGAGCTAGTAGACAAGCTACAACACCACAATTTGTTTCAAATGTTCCTCATTATCAATAATTTCTATGTTCGTGCTATAATTGATGGAGGGAGCAGCAATAACTTGGTAAGTTCTAAGCTTGTCAAGACCCTTGGTTTATATACACGTGCTCTTCCACATTCATACCATGTTCAGTGGTTCAACAATAGTGGTAATGCAAAGGTAACACAATCTACTTGTGTGCATTTTTCTATCGGGTCATACCATGATTATGCTGATTTTGATGTCATGCCTATGCAAGCTTGTTCACTTTTGTTAGGCTACCCTTGGCAATATGATAATAATGTTCTACATCATGATAGGCAAAATAGATATACTTTTATATTTAAGGGAAAAACCATTGTTTTACTTCCTTTAACTCCTACTAAAATTGTGCTATATGAAAAGGAACTTGCTGAAAAGAAAAAGAAAGGCCATGATAAAGACTTTAGCAAACCAACAAATGAACCATCAAGTAACATGAAAGAAGTTTTATTTTCTCTTAAATCTATTCTTGCTGATCATGATGAACCTTGTTATGCTTTAACTTGTACATCGCCTATCTGTTCACTTGGTCCTGCTTCTAGTGCTATGCCTCTTATTGATACTAACCTTTTGCAGAAGGAGGATGAATTCCCAGTAGGGAAGCCACCATGGTAGCCACCTTTGCGAATGATTGGGCACCAAGATGAACGTCTTCTTCTGGAGCCATCGTTGCTGTCATCCAATGGAGGAGACGATCTACTTCAGTCGAGGACGACTTCAATTCAAGAAAGGGAGGATGATGAGGACATCACTTCTTCATCACATACAAGCCAAGGAGAGGAGGAGGACCAGCACGGGCGTCCAATTCATCTTTCTCATGGTGGAGGCCCAGTCCAACTGAAGTTGGAGCCTATCTCGGGTTCCAAGACCAGTCTGCCTTAAACTGGTCACCCAGGACGCATCCGGACTCCGTTTTTGACAATCTACATATGGTTGGAAAGATAATTTAATAAGGAAGCTAATGCAAGTAGTCTCACATCAAAAGGCTTTCGGAATCAACAGGAATCGTTGAAACAAGTCAGCATCCAGAATCTATCAGGGTGCTATGACACTGTCTTTTGATCCGTCGGACCGTGTATCGTGTTTGGGCCCATTATGGGGCACGTCTAGGGGGGTGATGCCCAAGACTCTATAAATAGCAGCCATCACTCTCCTTAGGGTCTGGGTTTTGTTTAGTTCTTAATTTTCTCATAAAACAAACATCGTTTTGCTGCAACTATGCCGCCAAGGCTGCTTGCTGTGAACCAAGGCCCCAGTTCTTGATCTTGTTAGCCTGTGGCGATTAGTCCTTTTGAATAAAGACTTGAACTCCTTCTTGTTATCATAAGCCTCATATTTATTTGCAATTTCAGATTGCGTTCATCCCATTCTTGCTTGTGTTCTCAATTCGCTTGCAGGAAAGCCTTTTCGGTGAGGTCAATCGTGTTCACGTGGTTGATAACCAATGGAGCAGTGGTGTAATGGTTGCGGGGGTCCGAATCAGTCTTGGTTCAAAGCCTAGATTGTGAACGTTGAGTCTCCACCAATTGACGCTATCATACCTTTCAGAAGATCGGGCCTAGTCTACATCAACTGCCTCATCAATTGCTTTTATGCTTTTTTGACCAACTTTGATTCCTCTATCATGGACCATGAAACCCAAGAATTGTCTAGCTGACACTCCAAAAGCACACTTATTAGGATTCATCTTTAGACCATGTTTTCTTGTGCATTCTAGAGTCACTCGCAAATCAGCTAGATGCTCTTTGTACCCTTTGGATTTTATCATCACATCATCGATGTAGATTTCAACAATCCTGCCGATCAACTTATGAAAAATATAATTCGTTGCCCTTTAATAAGTTGCACCAACATTCTTTAGACCAAATATCATCACAACCCACTAGAATAAACCGATTGTGCCTGGGCACCTGAAAACAGTCTTTGCTATGTCTTCTTCTGCCATGAGAATTTGGTTATATCCTGCACTGCCGTCCATGAAGCTAATAACCTTGTGCCCGGATGCTGCATCTACTAACATATCAACTATTGTCATTGGATAACCATCCATGGGTGTGGCTTTGTTCAGATCCTTAAAATCAATGCAAACTCTTAATTTTCCATTCTTCTTATACACAGGGACAACATTAGATATCCACTCTGCATATTGGCACGGTCGGATAAACTTTGCTTCCAGTAACCTTTCAGTCTCCTTTTTGATATCATCAAGCACGTTCGGGTTGAATCTCCTTAGCGCTTGTTTAAATAACCAATATCCAGGTTTGATTGGCAACTGATGTTTAACAATTGATCGGTCTAGACCAGGCATCTCATAGTATTCCCAAGCAAAATAGTCTTTAAACTCCTTTAATAAATCAACTAACTCTCGCTTATACTCAGGATCCAACTTAGCACTCACATATGTCGGCCTAGGTCTATCTCCAGAACCAATATCTACTTCTTCTAATTCATCGGCCGACGTGAAGCCATGTCCTAGTTTGCCATCAGTATCATCTATTGGATTATCCATTAAGACAATTTTTAAAGCCGACTGCTTGGATCGGCTGTTGACTTTCATTATTGACTCCAATGAAGCCTCCTTCCCATATCTTGCCAGAAAAGCACTCAAAGTCTCCTAGCTCCGAAAAGACTGGATCGGCTGTTGCGATACTTACAGACTCATCAACGCGAACTAGTTCGACATCATATCCATGCCATTGAATCAAACATTGATGCATGGTCGATGGTACACAACAGTTTGCATGAATCCAATCACGACCAAGGAGCAAACTATATGACCCTTTTCCATTGATGATGAAGAATGTGGTGAGCAGAGTCTTACTCCCGATTGTTAGTTCGACGTTCATTGCCCCTCGGGTCTTGGATGCATTACCCCCAAAGTCTTTAAGCATCATGTCAGTCTTAATTAGATCTCCTGGTCCCTTGCCAAGTTTGTGAAAAGTGGTGTAAGGCATGAGATTAACAGAAGCACCTCCGTCCACCAACATTTTATTCATCGGCTTCCTATCAACCAAACCTTTTACATATAAAGCCTTTAAGTGTCGATGCTTGACTGGTTTATCAAATATTGCTTGTTGTATAACAGTCAACTTGGCAACTATCTCCTCATACTCTGATTCATCAAAATTTGAATAAACTTCTTGTTCTGTCAGAGCTCTAAACTCTGATGGCAATAGAAAAGCCATTTGAATATTAGCCGATGGTTGCCTTCTATTGGCTGTTTGCTTAGCATGCCACACTTGAGGTTTGCCAGATGCCTGAGCTTGTTCCAACTCTTTATTCCTTAGGCGTTGCACCCTTCTCTTCTGGCTTCTTGTAAAACCTTTTGGACACCATTGGCCTTCCTGCCAAACATATTTTCTCTCATTACTTTCTTCTTCATAATAAGCCCAGTCTTGATCAACAACTCTTTTTCCAAGCCGATTATGAACACTTCTATTTTTAAGTGTCAATCCATATTATTGTGATGATACGCATCTTGAGCATGGATAGACCGGAGGTTGGCTTGAGATTGCCTAAACTCCCAATATTGATCGCTGCACTCTGCACAGTCATTCCTAGTAGGTAACTTTAAACCTTCGTTCCAACAATGTCTGAAGAAAGGACAATTCCAATGTGGTTCCGCTTGCTTTCTTTCATACCTCTCTTTTTTCCTGTTGATGCTGGTATTCTTGCTTTTCTATCTAATGCTGATAATATTTTTCCTCCTGCCACTGCCATTTATTCAACAAAATTCAAGATGTAATCCATGCCTTTGTCGCCCCACCTTTTAACGTTTCTCCCTGCTGCTCATATCAGCTCTTTTACTTGTCATGACATCTTCTAATTTCTCTGTATTTGTCAGCCGATATTTGCATTTTGGGATCGACTGTTTTAGCTTCTCTTGATTTGGTTGATGTCAGGACCTTAGTCTTTCCTTTGAACAGCCTAGCATTGACCATGTTTTGATGTCCTGGGAAAGGATTATCATCAACTTTTATTTTTTGAGGCATATCAAATTTGAGTCTTCCTTGCTGAATAACCCTTTATATATGCTGTCAGAAAATTCTACATTCATTAGTGGAATGAGAAGTAGCATTGTAGAACTTGCAGAACTTCTTATTCTTTAACTGATCAGGGGGCAACATAACATGATTATCGAGCAACTTGATATGTCCCTTCTCAAGCAAGAAATCGAAGAGCTTGTCTGATTTTGTGACATCAAAGTCATAGCTCTCCTCGACTCCTCTTCCCCAAGGATTTGGTACCATTACTGTCTTTTTGCCCCAATTCGATTTAGCCGCTGCAACCTCTTATTCTTCATCTTCATAACGGTCATCGACTGAATATGGATTATAAGCTTTGGCTACTCTGGTACTCTTCTGGAATCGGGTGTCTCTGTGCATACTCTAGAATTGGCTATTGAGCACTGCCACTCGTTGAACCAATTGACCCAAGTTGTCAAATTCTTGTCCCAGCAGCTTTTCTTTCCATGTTGGTAGCATTCCTTGAACGACCAAAGCAGCTAGCTGATCATCAGCCAAGTTTAATGAGAAGCACAGATTCCTAGTCTCTCGGAACCTCTGAAGAAACTCAGTGCCAGATTCATTAGTTTTCTGCCTTATAGTTATCAAATCGGTAATCTTCTTTTCTCCAGTCCTAGTATAAAAATATGTATGAAATTTCTTTTCTAGGTTAGCCCTATTGGTAATGGAGTTGACTGGCAGTGATGAAAACCAAGTGAAGGCTAGCCCTGATAGGGACAAGGAGAAGAAATGAACTCGATGGGCCTCCTCAACTGATGCCTCGCCCAATTGTGTAAGATATCGACTCACATGTTCAATTATGCTTGTGCTGTCTTGGCCAGTGAACTTAGCATACTCTAGAAGCCTATAATTTGCAGGAAGAGCGACCAAATCATACTATTCTGGATATGGGCATTTGTATGAAAAGGTCATCCCTTTTGGCTTCAGACCGAACTGATTCTTCATCATCTCGGTCACCTTCAGCAACAACTCATCAGCATGTGAATTTGGATTTCTCTACACCTGCTGACCCATCTGTGGATTGAAATCCCATGTGCCTTGATACCCTAGATTCAAAATCATGTGAAGGGTGTTATAATCTATGCCATAATGATATCCTTGTGGAATCTCTATCTGCTGGGTCCTTTACTGGTTTGTTGCTTGAAGTCTCTGATTATAGACATGAGGATCTATATCTCTATGGATCCTTTGAATTGATGGTGCTATTTTTTGAGCCGACGACGGTATGTGGCCCAATGTGCCAAAATTAATCACCTGGTTCTGACCTTGCCCCACCAGCTATTGCACATGCTGCACTGATGATCCAGGATTATATTGTATCTGATTCATAGTAGTACCTTGAGCTTGTTCAGATGAACTCTAAACTGCCTAGACATCATCATTACCAGCTGGTGCTGCTTCTTTATGGCTGGTACCAACTTGATTAGTCTCTTAGGTCGACGGATGTGGAATATTGTAATAAGCCATCCCAACCTAACCAACTGGAAACCTATGAAACACCTCTTTCATGGTGTTATAGAATGTGTCCAAGAAAGCTTCATTATGGCTTGATTTGACATCACAAACAGATTTGTTTACAGCTTCCGTGAAGAAATGCCTGTCTTTAGCTTCATCTGCATCTGTCTGCCCCTGCAATAGAACTCTTGGCAGTGGATATTTCTGAACAATTGTATTGTCACGTGTTTTCGTGTAGGACAACAAACACTTGTTCTAAAATTCTTCTATAGCTTTGCTGATGACATCTCTATCTCCATCAGGTAGGCCCTCATAATGTACCATAAGGATGTCATTGTTGTTGTAAACCATCATAACAATTGTGGGTCCCACCAGGCATGCCAGAATGTGTGTCGGCATAAAATTTTGTCCCGTGTTGAGGGCACACGAGCAAGCCAGTTGGGTCTGCTCGATGAAGCTATAGATATGCCTGGCTTCAACACAGGGGTAGTCAATCCTACATACTCCTCCTAAGATGTGCCAGTCAATTTGACCCTACAATTGACAAAGAGAGAAAGCTAATCAGTAATTTAAGGCAGAACATGCCGGTGTTGTCAGACAGTCCCAAATGTGCGGCTCTGAGAGCCGATATGGAAGGAAATTGACTAAATAGTCGACTCCAACATACTCATAAGAATAAATCAGTTAAAGCTCATGGGGTTATGGAAGGAAAATCGGTTATCATTCAGGATGAATCTCGTTATTTAGACAAATATTAGTCAATGGCAATAAGATGTCAATAATAATTAGTTTATGCTAAGCTATTGTCTACAAGTAACCGAATCCCTTTTATATAAAGAAGCAGCTCATCACCATTTAACCGTTTAATAAAGATAAATCTAATGAACATATTAGATCTCATCTACCACTATGACTAGTGGGGCATGAAGCAGAATCATACAGGCCGTAGAAACAACAATAGACTTGATGACCCTAACTTATTACTAATATCAGTGGGGCATGAGGCAGAATTATGCAGGCCATAATACAATAATAAGATCATGGGGCTAAAACATCTTTCAACCTATCTTTACTTCAATGGTCTCATGATGTGAACTGCATATGTGAAAGCACTCGATATTGGCTAAAACAGTTGATTCAGGCATAGCGCATAGTTAAGGTCATGCCCTGTCAGGAATAGATCTACCAAGTAACAATCCCCACTCCATAGTGCTAACAGTGGGGTGTGAGGTAGAATCACATAGGCTGTGATAATGGGTTATGGAACGGTTTTTGATAGCCAATAGATCTACTCAAAACCAGATATGCCTTAACCGCACACTATGCACGATCAAGATTGACATAAAACAGCCGATAGAACATAACTCTTCATTTAAGATGCAGATTAGATGAGTTTGGATTAATAAACAATGGGTTAAACATGATATAAGGCCGATCTAGATCAATCCTAATCGGTCAAAGTGATATTGCTGTAATTAAATAAATAATGGAAGCAATAAGCAATATCGGTAACTTAATGAATCTATCCGAAGGAACGCCACCCTTAGATAGAGCCAATAACTTGACCTTAATCTAGTTCGAGCAGTGGAGATCAACCGAATCAATACAGTCGTACTTGAACTAAACAAGAGTCGATAACTAGCTTATACCAGAGTCATAGTGGAGGTCGGCTGGATCGATGCAGCCATACGAATAGAAGTATAAGCCATGACGGTACTTACAGACCAGCCGAAGGTCAGCCGGACCAATGCTGCCCTGCTCACTAAAGAACTCAGCGAGATCTACTCTACTCCTACTCCTAAGGGGTGGCCAGAGCCAAAAAAAGTAAGGAACTTATATTTGATTGATTGTATGTCCTTTACAATAGCCAGGGTCCAATATTTATACCTAGAACCTATGCACGAATCCTACTTATGCACGACTCATTACAATTTTTGGCCTAAGAGAAAACATTCCTAATTTTAAGATAACTTGGACTTTAATCTTTCCCTTTTTGTAGAGTCCAACATGATTTTCCCGATGCCAATCATAGCTTTTGTCGTTATCTACTGGCGCTAGCTGAAGGAAACCCATTCTAGTGCTGTATTCGAATCGGCTGATACCGACCTTCATGCAATCGATTCCTTGATGACGTGATCTTGGGCGCTTTTGAGTCCCTACAATTCCTCTTCCAAATTTTGGTATAAACACATGGCGTCCACTTCAGGAGGGCACAGGGATGTGATAGGGAGGCGGGCCACACGGTAGCGGCGCGTGGCAATGGTGGGAGCGCTCTCTCGTGCATGGATGATGCATCGGCCTTTCACCAAACACGTGGCGTGCAGCGAGGTAGGCAAGGCGAGAGCTGGATTCAGCCAGATACGGGCTGATTTGGTCCTTAGGCCTTAAACGAAGTTTGATCACCTCTGAATACACTCCAACTTTGATTAAGGGTTCATTGCCATTAGAGCCATGGATTAGGAGATGATTAGCTCCAAAAATGGCACTATCAACAACTTAACAAGGGTTAAGCCTTGCTCTGCTTGAGCTTGAATTACTTGGTCCAAACATGATCAAACTTGATCCAACTTCTTCCCAGACCATCTCCATGGAATTAACTCCAACTTTTATTTTTGGACCAAACATTGTTGTTTAACAAAAATACAAGAACGCGACACGCCAATGTCAAAGTCGATGAATTCCGGACTTAGAATATTTTAAGTGCTGAAAACTGCAGCAGAATCAATCTTGTGACCTTTGTTTGTCAAGCTTAGAGATATATTTAGACTTGGGTCCTTAAACAAAGTTTGTACCACACATCCTAAACTACAACTTTTATTTAAGGTCAAACCTTGTATCTTGAATAGAAACCGTTCTTTTACTTTGGTCAAAGCAGTGTCTCGTTAACCCTAGAATTAGGGTTTTCGACCAATTGAGGCCTTTTCTTGACATCTGCTCAACACGAACCCTGCATGAATTTTGTTGTAGAGTTCAATTAGAGTCATTTGGGAAAGGTATCAAGGTTTGGTCGACATCTCATATTCCCATTTACTTACTAAAGCAATCCAAGAAAGATTATAACTTATCATTTCATGTGACTTCTTGATTCTAAATTTTATGAAACTTTTCCACTGGTCAAGATGGATGTATGTTGATGTAATGTACATGAAATAAGCATATTTAACATTACTCTTCCATAATCTTAACAAGGGTCCACATGTAAGCAAAGGTGCATTGTCCCAGTTTAAGTTGGAGCTCACTCTTATAGATTTGATCTGGGGTTCTCATTGACACTAGCACTAGGACAATTATGTTGAGAGAACCAAAGGGAGGTAACACTTTTCTAGTACCACTTCCCCAAAGTTTTGATCTCCAAAACTTGTCTTATGCTATCCAAGCCACTACCCTTTGTGATATTCAGTGGTTTGTGAGTTTCCTAATATATTTCTAGATGAGTTGCCAGGTTTACCACCTAATAGGGGTGTGGAATTGAAGATTAAGTTAGTGCCAGGTATGGCACCTATCTCAAGAAGACCCTATAGGATGCCACCAAATGAGTTAGCTAAACTTAAAATTCAGTTACAAGAACTGTTGGACAAAGGTCTCATTCAACCTAGTTCATCCCCATGGGGATGTCTAACTTTGTTTGTAAAGAAGAAGAAGTCTTTGAGAATGTGTGTGGATTATAGGCCGCTTAATGTTGTGACCATTAAGAACAAGTATCCTTTGCCTTGTATCAATATCTTGTTTGATCAGTTGACAAAAGCAAAGGTATTCTACAAGATTGACTTGAGGTCAAGCTATCATTAGATTAAGATTAGGCCAGAGGATATACCTAAAACAACTTTCTCCACTAGGTATGGTTTGTACGAGTATTTGGTTGTCTTTTGGACTGACAAATGCTCCTACCTACTTCATGTATTTGATGAATTCGGTATTCATGCTCGAGCTCAATAAGTTTGTGGTTATGTTTATCGATGATATCTTGATTTACTTGGAGAATGAGGCAGACCATGCAAAGCATCTGAGAATTGTTTTGTCGAGATTGAGGGAACATAAGTTATATGCCAAGTTTAGCAAGTGTGAATTTTGGTTGAGCAAAGTATCTTTCTTGGGTCACATCTTATATAGAGATGGAGTTTCTATAGACCCATCTAAAGTACAAGAGGCCATGGATTGGAAGGCCCCGACTTCGGTTCATGAAGTTTAGAGTTTTCTAGGGTTAGCAGGTTACTATCGTCGTTTCATTCCTTATTTCTCTAAGATAGCTAAACCCATGACTAGGCTACTTCAAAAAGATGAAAAGTTCAATTGGATGTTAGAGTGTGAAGCAGCTTTTCACACCCTAAGGACCTTATTAACTACAACTCCTATTCTAGCATAGCCCGACATTGAAAAGCCTTTTGATGTGTTCTGTGATGCATCGGGTATAGGTTTGGGGTGTGTGCTCATGCAAGAAGGTCAAGTTATTGCCTATGCTTCTCGACAGTTGAGAAAGCATGAAGTCAATTACCCTACACATGATTTAGAGCTACAGTAGTTGTTCATGTGTTGAAGATATGGAGACATTATTTGTTGGGAAACGTATGTCACATATACACTGACCACAAAAATCTCAAATATATCTTCACTCAACCTGAGCTGAACATGAGACAACAAAGATGGTTAGAGATAATTAAGGTCTACAATTTGGAAGTGCACTACCATCCGAGAAAAGCCAATGTTGTAGCAGATGCACTTAGTTAGAAATCTCATTGCAACACTTCGGAAGCCTTATTGAAAGATGGATTTAATTTGTTACATCCTATTGTGCTTCACAACATCACTGTCAGTTGCTCACTTGAGAGCAAAATAATAGAACTACAGAAGACAGATGTAGGTGTATTTCACATCAAGAGAAAGATGAAAGAACAAGCAACCAAGCTTTTTAGGTTAGATGAAAGAGGTGTGCTATGGTTTGAGGACCGACTTGTGGTACCGAAAGACCATGAGCTTAGAAATCAAATTTTAGATGAACCTCATTCATCCAAGTTGTCTATCCATCTGGGTAGTAGCAAAATGTATCAAGATTTGAAAACCCGTTTTTGGTGGACCAAGATGAAAAAAAGAGATCACCACCTATGTCACTAGATGTGATAATTGCAGTAGAGTAAAGGTCGTTCTTTTGAAATCGGCTGGATTACTTCAGCCTTTGCCTATTCCATGCTGGAAATGGGAGGAAATAAGTATGGACTTTATCACAGGCCTTCTGAAGACACAATAAGGTCTTGATTCTATATGGGTCATTGTAGATCGCCTCACCAAGTCGGCACACTTTGTACCAGTTAACACCACATATATAGCCAGGAAGTACGCCGAACTGTATGTTTCTCAAATTGTGAGGCTACATAGAGTACCAAACACCATAATCTTAGATCGGGGACCACAATTTATAGCTTGTTTTTTGGAGCACTTGCACCAGGCCTTAGGAACTAAACTAATCAGAAGTTCAGCATACCATCCACAAACTTTTGGATAGACCAAGCGAGTAAACCAGATCTTAGAAGATATGTTGCGAGCTTGTGTTATATCTTCTAAGGGTTCATGGGAAAAAGGCTACCTTTGGCCGAGTTCTCCTACAACAACAGTTATCAAGCGAGCATCAAGATGACTCCTTTTGAAGCCTTATATGGTCGGAAATGTAGAACTCCTTTGAATTGGATTGAGCCTGGCGAAAGACGATACTTTGGCATTGACTTTGTCAACGAAGCTGTCGACACAGAATTTTGTCCTGTGCCGAGGACACACGAGCAAGCCGGAAGGGTCCGCTCGATGGAGCTGAGGATCTACCTAGCTTCAGCGTGGGGATAGTCGATCCTACGCACTCCTCCCGAGAGGTGCCAGTCAATTTGACCCTGCAATTGACTTTCGAAAGTTTATCAGTAATTAAGGGCAGAACGTGTCGGTATTGCCAGATAGTCCCGAATGTGCGGCTCTGAGAGCCAATATGAAAGAAGATCAACTAAATAGTCGATTCCGGCATATTCATAAGAACAAATCGATTAAAGCTCATGGGGTCGTGTAAGAAGAACCGGTTATCATTCTGGATGAATATCATTGTTTAGACATATATTAGTCACTGGCAAAAAGATATCAATAGTAATTAATTCATGCTCAGCCAATGACTGCAAGTAACCGACCTCCTTTTATGAAAGAAATAGTTCATCATCATTCAACCGTTTAATAGAAATAAATCTAATGAACATATTAGATCTCATCTATCGCTCTAACCAGTGGGGCATGAGGCAGAATCATGCAGGCCGTAGAAATAACAATAGACTCAATGACCCTAACTTATTACTAATATCAGTAGGGCATGAGGTAGAATCATGTAGGCCGTAATACAATAATAAGATCATGGGGCTAACACATCTTTCAACCTATTGCTACTTCAATGATCTCGTGATGTGAACTGTTCATGAAAGCGCTCGATATCGTCTAAAACAACCAATTTAGACATAGCGCACAGTTAAGGTCATGCCCTCTTAGGAATAGATCTACCAAATAACGATCCCCACTCCACGGTGCTAACAGTGGGGTGTGAGGTAGAATCACACAGGCCATGATAATGGGCCATGAAACGGATTTCGCTAGCCAATAGATCTACTCAAAATCAGACATGCCTTAACCGCATGCTATGTACGATCAAGATTGATATAAAATAGCCAATAAAACATAACTCATCATTTAAAGTGCAGATTAGATTAAATTTTAGATCAGCAAATGATGGGTTAAAAAGGATATAAGGCCGATCTAGATCGATCCCAATTGGGCAAAGTGATATTGCTATAATTAAATAAACAATGGAAGCAATAAGCAATATTGGTAACTTAATGAATCTATCCGAAGGAACGCCACCCGTAGATAGAGCCAATAACTTGACCTTGATCTAGTTCGAGCAGTGGAGGTCGACCGGATCGATGCAGCCGTACTTAAACTAGATAAGAGTTGATAACTAACTCATACTAGAGTTGCAGCGAAGGTCGACTAGATTGATGTAGCCGTACGAACAGAGGTATAAGCCATGACGGTACTTACAGACAGGTAGTGGAGGTCGACTGGATCGATGCAGCCGTACTTACTGAAGAACTCGCCGAGATCTACTCTACTCCTACTCCTAAGGGGTGGCCGGAGCCAAAAAAAAGTAAATAACTGGTATTTGATTGATTGTGTGTCTTTTACAATAGCCGGGGTTTCATATTTATACACGGGACCTAAAACTAAATCCTACTCGAGTACGACTCAGTACAATCTTTGGTATGAAGAAAACATTCCTATTTTCAGATAACTTGGACTCTAATCTTTCCCCTTTTGTAGAGTCTGATATGTATCTTCTCAATGCCAATCATATCTCGCAATCGTTATCTGCTAATGTCATTCGGAGAGAATCGATCCCTGTGTCGCATTCAACCCAGCATATATCAATTTTTACTCAATCGACTCCTTAATTGGCACAATCTTAGAAGCCTGCGAGTTCCCGCGCTATTCTCCCAAATTTTGGTGTAAACACATGCCCCCCAATTTTGGGATAAAATGATTTTATCCCAAATTCTAGTTCATTGTTTTACCACGCCGCAACTGTACTATCCCAAGATATACGCACGACTCCTAATTTTTTAGCCTGAGTTTCATATAACATCCCAACAGTATCTTTTCCGACCCACTCAGCCTGTTCGCTTTCTCCTTCTTCCTCAAGCTAACTTTAACAGCCAATGTCGTCATCGCCAAGGCCCCAAACCCTAGCAAACCATCTATTCTAACAAGCCGTCATCCAGGTGATCCTCGCCAGATTCAAATCAATTTTTGACCGTGATGGCAACCATCGACCACATCCCTAAGGTATGTCTCCAAGTTTCCATTCCCCAATTATCAGCCACTACCTTATATTTCTTTTCTTCTCAAACTTATTTTGTCCAATTTCTTTAGGAAATGAGGAACAAAATCTTAATTCCATCAACCGTTTCCCCCAATATCTATTTTCTTGGACCTATGGGTGATCTTGATCCATCCGATTTCATTCGCCAAGAAACCAACAAAATCCCCTTCAAACAATCTGTAGTGGATTTGTCCTCTTAGAATACCAAAACTCTCTTCAGAAATTGGCCGAAGATGCCTAAGAGATGGAGAAATTGGTTCCATAGGATGTCCAAGAAAAAGGGTGGAGATTGGGAATTTTATGATCTGAATCGTTGCTTGACTCTTTCACTGTCCGGGATGGAGTGGAACGACTCACTTCTGATTGCTGCATCTTATTTCTGGTCCAATGCCCTGAATGCTTTCATCTTTGGTCATGGCCTAATGACCATTACCCTGGCCAATGTTTACATGTTGACCGGCCTCAGGATAACTGGATCAATGCAGCCTTACGAGTACTTGAGTGCAGGCTCCAAGAAATTAGCCAAAATAGCAGACTGCACAGGATGGGCCGGTTACATTCTGAACCACATTGAAGATGGATCAGCTATCAGTGAAAAGGAATACGTAGCCTTTCTAAACATGTGGTTGGAAAGATTCATTTTCTGTGGGTCATCTTGTGGTCCAACCTACAATCACAAACTCATGGCGGAGCACCTAGCATTAGGCAAGGATATCCCTCTTGGAAAATATATGATAGGAGCTGCTTATCATCTAATGTACCAGGTGGCTGCCCAATTACTAAAGAATGAACCAGTGCATACTGTCAGTGGCCCCTAGTGGCTAATACAACTGTGGCTTAACCTGTATATGCATAAGTTTGTGAGGCCTGATCTTAGAAGTCTGAGTTTCCCTTCTTCCAATTTTGATGAGGAATATAGGGGTGAAGAAGGAAGAACTCGGCAGTGCATGAGCTATTGTGAGGTTGTATCGACCATAACAATTTATTTCGATATTGGCCATCTCTTCAAGAAGTTTTATAGAGGATTTGGTGTAGACTTCCTGACTTGGCTACCATATGATGATGAGAATGACGAGCTGGCCTTCCCATTCAAGTTTTGCTTTGAGTCAGGTTGTTCGGACGATGTGGTGGCTGCAATCTTCAATTCTTTCATCAAGCCCCGTGTTCTTCCAGCCGAGTTTCATCATGGCCATGGCAAAATGGCTATAGGTTCTTTCATTCTAGGCAACCTCCCAACGTATGAATTTTACAACCCATCCTTTGTAGCTCGTCAGTTTGGTTTCGACCAATTGCCTCCTCAGCTATTCTTCAAGAACATACTGAAGCGACGGGAAGGCATCAGTGAAGTAATGAAAGACGTAAGAGTTTTTTAGCTAGGATTAGATCTCCCTTCCCTCTGCTTGCATGATTGGATTAGGGTCAGCCTCTCTTCTACTCTCTTCGACTCCTGGTGGCAAGAATGGCGTTCCTATCTTTTCTGTGGATCGGTCCACCCTTTGTGTATAGCCCTGGATGGAGAATTTGCTTCGGACAGAGAGGTAATTTGCTATTTCTCTTCAAGAAAATTGTTTGACAAATACCTCTATTAACCGTCCTAATCGACCTTTTCAGGATATTGAATTTGATCCTCCAAGCTTGGATAGGAAGGGGCGTCCTATAGATTACCAGCCACCATGCCCAGTTTCGAGAATGGGGTCAACTACGTCTTCCCTGAAGAGATTGATGAAAACTCCCGTGGCCCCCATAATTATGACATATCAATCTTCAAAGTGCAAGGTGCTCCAAGGGGCAACCTAGAAAACCACTACTAGGAAGAGACTCCGAAGAACAAGACCATCAGCTGCTCAGGTAAACAATTCATCCCCTTCTCAAAATGATATTCACTTGCTGATTTTGTCTCTTCACAGCTATCGAGCATTGCATCCCAACCTGCTCTAGGTGCTGAACTACTATCCCAGGCACCAACTGAACTCCCATAGGTTGTTCTATGAAAGGAGCCGATCTCGGTTGAAATAACTGATACTTCCACAATAACAGAAAATGTGAGTTTTATCTTCGATGCTTATCGGGGTATTTTTCTTTAACTTCTTTCATTTAGTCCTTCATCTGACTTCTTGCTGCGCTAGATACTTCATAACAAAACACCTATGCAAGATTGGGAGCCTGATAGTCCACTCAACAATCTTGTCAACGTTGAAGGTGGTCTTGTTGTCGTCAACACTTGGTCTGTTGACTCCCCAGTCCGGTAGACAACCGATGGTGAGGGGATTATTTGCTCAACTTATCTCTCTATAGCAAACATGAACTAAAAATCTTTCGATGTTTGCAGATGCCGGTGTTGAGATTTCTGAGCCGATTCAACCAGACACTACTGGTGTATCGTCAGTTGTTCCTTCCCCTCAAATAGAAGCTTCCATAGAAAAGGTATTGTATCTCATTTTACTTGTTCATTCTATCATAAACTAATATGATCCCTCTAATCAAGTTTTTCCTTACACATAGGCACTCGATCCTCTAGCCTAGAGGTACTCTTTCAATCTTGAGGAGTATTTTGATGAAGATGAGATTAGGTCGTCAACCACTTCCTCCAGCGAAGCTCTACCAGAGGAGACCAGAAATCAACTAAGAAATATACTGTCAATATTTGAGAGGAACATAGTTGATTTGGTCCAAGATACTAATTCAATGCAGAGAGTCTTCTTGGCTATTAAGGGTGATCCATCCCTAGCTCTCTCCAGAGTTTTGTCATCTTTGTCTATCTTTGAAGATTAGGCTTTGAAGGTGAAAAAGACTTAGAGAAATTTGTCCAATCGCGAAGCCCTGCTGGCCAGGGGGAACTCCAATAGGCAAGAGGCTAAAGAGTTGGCATAGTTGATTGATGACTTGAAGAACTCCTCCCTTAGGACTGATCCAGAGTTGTCCCAATTGGAAATCAAGCGTGTAGAACTTGAGAAGGAGCTAGAAAATGTGAAGGCTGCCATTGATCATCGCAAGTCCACTCTGGCCCAAATACCTGATGCCATCCAATAGAAGAAGCATGCACTGTTGGCCAAGGTGAAAGAAGGCAGAGCCATCCAAAGCAGCCTTGAGAGCACTCCTAGAACAGCCAAAGAATACGAGCAAAAGATTGCAGAAGCTGATGCTATCCGACTAGAAGTACCGAAAGTCATCCATGATGTCCTAAACCTATAATCTGTATGTTAACATGTGTCTCGTGTAGGATCAATGACAACCATATTTTATTGCCTCGTTGTATTCCTTGTTTTAGCCGACTTCATTTTTCCAATCTCGATCTGAAAACCCGGCTTTATCAAGAGAGCCCTTTGATTTTTCTGCCCTCAATTGACCAACGTCGTATTTTCATTGGCATCAGTGAAGTGTTGCTTCGCCTTCTATTAATTGTGGTTGCCTTTCGTGTGCCCCGAGGCATCCGCCTCTTTGCTTCATGTCTTCAAATACTAGCCAATGGCTTCAGCCTCGAACACATCTCCACTCGCAACTGTTCCTTTGCTCTTCTCCACCTGCTGAAACCATATAGCAGTTTTCTTTCTCCCTTTCATAGATCTAATCATCCTTCATGGCCGGCGAAGACAACCGAGGCAAGCGCACGGTGGAGGAAATCCTAGAGGAGAATATGTCGATGAATCAGCATCTCCGACGCATGAGGTGAGATTGACATTTCTTGTTTATGATGATGAATTATCCTA
The DNA here is from genome assembly GCF_019320115.1 of Miscanthus floridulus. Lineage (NCBI taxonomy): Eukaryota > Viridiplantae > Streptophyta > Magnoliopsida > Poales > Poaceae > Miscanthus > Miscanthus floridulus. The sequence goes on from NC_089597.1 coordinate 85,962,451, forward strand.
ACTCACCTATAGGTTTGTTGTGAATGACAGTCTCTGTCCTCTTCCTAGGGCCGACGGGCCCTCTAACGCTGCATCTTCCATGCCGGCCTCATCATCGGACTCCTCTCATTCGTACAACGGTGACGACGCCTGATGCTTTCTCCGAGAGTGGAGGGCAGCCTAGAACCGCTATTCTAAATCAACTCGGGAAAATGGCCAGCTCGAGATCCATCTCAGGGTCTCTCAAGCGGTCCTTCATGCCACCTAAGAGGAGGCCAGTGCCGTTCAGGCATGGCTGGCCAAATTCAATGCCATGGTGGTGGGTAAGATGAACTCCATGAATGCTTTTACTCTAACTTCCATTGTTTTTCATGTTGACATTCCTTTCGTCTTCTATGATCATTAGCCCTAACAGTGCAGTTGGAGTCTCTCCAACTAGCGATGAACACAGCTGTGGACGCCGTCAATGCTCAGGGTCCCCTCATTGATGCTCGCCTCCATGACGTTCTGGCCCGCGTTCAGGAGATCCCCTTCACGGCGTTCATCATGGTGCGGCGGTGGCGCTGACTGTAGCATAGGTTCAGACTAGGTACAAGCTCCATGCCATGGAGACTAGCTTCCCAATGGGCGACAGCCCTGAGGAACATGAAGACCTACTCGAAGAATTTGTCATGGCAATGAAGGCCATAGTAGACATCACATTCGCCTAGGATCTGGTGAACAAGGTCTTTGATTAGATTGTATCTAGGGTAATCCGATGAACAAAGACTCCTGTTCTTTTCATGAATGTGTCTCAGTGCAATGTCCTTGTGTATGACTATCTTTGTTTTCGTTTTTGCTCTATAGGCAATACATATCATATCGGCTTTTATGTCTTTGAAGATTTTTTCATTTTTTGAACTAGAGGTGATACCCTCCTAGTACCGGCTATTAGAACCGAGAACAAATTGGCTATCAAATGTTGACCAGATGTTAGGATAATGTCCCGTAGAACTTTTCATATCAAAAGTCAAACGATTAATCGACCCAGGTCAAGCATCCTATTAAGCGAAATAGAACTTCTTTAAGAAATCCATTAACTCTGAACCGCACTTACAATTTGACTCAGCATCCACATACATCGGCCTAAACCCATCTCTAGGACTCGATGCTTATTTTTCTTTTGATCCAATGGCCAACGTGAAGCCATGACCTTTCTACTAAAACAGACTCTCAGAGCCAATTGCTTGCATCGACTGTTGGCTTTCATTACAGATCTTAATGAAGCCTTCTTCCCATAACTTGCTAGAAAAGCATTTGAAGTCTCCTAGTTCCCAGAAGACTGGATCGGCTATTGCGATGCTCACAGATTCATCAACACGAACTAGCTCGACATCATCTCCATGCCATTGAATCAAACACTGATGCATGGTCGATGGTACACAACAGTTTGCATGAATCCAATCATGACCAAGAAGCAAACTGTACGACCCTTTTCCATCGATGATGAAGAATGTGGTGAGCAAAGTTTTACTCCCAATTGTTAGTTCGATGATTATTGCCCTCAGGTCTTAGATGCATTACCTCCAAAATCCTTAAGCATCATGTCAGTCTCCATCAGATCTTCTAGTCCCTTACCAAGTTTATAAAAAGTGATGTAAGGCATAAGATTGACAGAAGCACCTCCGTCCACTAACATCTTGTTCATTGGCTTTCCATCAACAAGACCTTTCATATATAAAGCTTTTAAGTGTCGATGCTTGACTAGTTTGTCAAATATTGCTTGTTGTACAACTATCAACTTGGCAACTATCTCCTCATACTCTGATTCATCAAAATCCAAATAAACTTCTTGATCTATCAGAGCTCTAAACTCTGATGGCAACAGAAAAGCCATTTGGATATTAGCGATTGTTGCTTTCTATCAGCTGTTTGCTTAGTACGCTATACTTGAGATTTTCTAGATGCCTAAGCCTGTTCCATCTCTTTATTCCTTAGGCGTTGCACCCTTCTCTTCTAGCTTCTTATTAAACCTCCTGGATACCATTGCCTTCCTGCTAAACATATTTTCCTTCGTTGCCTTCTTCTCCATGATCAGCCCAGTTTTGGTCAACAATTCGCTTTCCAAGCCGATCATGAACACTTCCATTTTTTAAGCACCGATCCATGTTATTATGATGATATGCATCTTGAGTATGGATAGATTGGTGGTTGGTTTGAGATTGCCTAAACTCTCAATACTGATTGCTACATTCTGGATAGTCAAGTCTGGTAGGCAACTTCAAACCTTCATTCCAACAATGTCTGAAGAAAGGACAATTTCAATGTGATTCGGCTTTGTTTCCTTTCATACCTTTTTCTTTCCAGTTGATGCTAGTATTCTTGATCCTTTAACCAACGCTGATAATCCTTTTTCTTTTGTTGCTGCCACTTATTCAACAGAATCTGAGATGTAACTCATGGCTTTGTCATCCCTGCTTTTGACGTTCCTCCCTGCTCATATTGGCTCTTTTGCTCATCGCGACGTCTCTTAATTTCCCTGTATTCGTCGGTTGATATTTGCATCTTAGGATCGACTGTTCCAGCTTCTTTTGATTTGGTTGATGTTAGGGCCTTAGTCTTTCCTTTGAGTAGCCCATCATCAACCATGTTTTGATTTCCTGGGAAAGGATTATCATCAACTTTTATTTTCTGAGGCGTATCAAATTTGAGCCTCCCTTGCTAAATAGCCATTGATAGAATATCGTTGGCAGTCCTCTGAGGGGTATCCCATGAAGGTAGATTGATCGGTAGAGGATCATGAGATCAAGAACAAGAGGGCAACAGAGACACACGAGTTAGATAGGTTTAGGCCATCAGTATGATGTAACACCCTACTCCTATGGTCTATTGGTTTGTATTAGCTATCGTATGATATTGCATGTGGTTGGAGGGGGTCCCTGCCCGCCTTATATAGTCCAGGGAGTAGGGTTACAAGTCGGTTAGATCTAAGAGATAACCGGAAAGTAATAACTGATTACAGGAATCTTGGGATCATACATATCCTAACAGATCTCATAGTATCTTTAGGATATCTTCTAGATGTCTTGCAGAAGGCGCCGACCAGGATTGTGTCGCGCAAGGCTTCGTCTTGTGGGCTAGGCCGCTCCTAAGGGCGCAGCCCATGTGGTCTACCATGGGTATCCGGGCTCATACCCCCCATAGCTAGTCCCCGAGCACCTTGTACCCATTGTACAACGCCGTCTTGTGCTTGTCTGAGCAGGTGCGAACAAAGCCATGCAGTCAAACTCATGGTCCAACCACCATGATGAGTTGCCGAGCAGTAGCGAGCAATTACGAGCAGCGAGGACCACAACCAAGCAGTAAGATCCAAGCACGGCTTGCCATAAGGGTGTAAGGAACTCAAGTTCAGAATAGAAATTTTCCTCGCAGTGGACCAAGTGTGCCCACTTAGAGTTCGACCATGATAGAAGGAGTCAATCTTCTTCAAGAGGCATGTAGTCTTCGAGAAAAAATCCCACACATTCACTGTGAGGTGAAGTGTGCCCACTTAGTCCCTGAGCCTGGCAGTAGATGACGTAGTCATATGGTGCTAGGGTCAGAAAGTTGAAGAATAGTAGAAGACTAGCCGAGCAGGAAGCCAGTCCCCGAGCAGGGGCCCAAAAAGAGACAAAGCACATTCACCGCAAGGTGAAGTGTGCCCACTTAGTCCCCAAGCCTGATAGTAGGTGATGCAGTCATGTGGTGCTAGGGTCAGAAATAGAGAAATAGGTATAGACCAAACAAGCAGGCAGCCAGTCCCTGAGCTGCAAGTGGAGATATCTAAAAAATCAAACCGTGGAAAAAAACCTGGAGTAATGGTTGTACAGTGACGGTTACTGTGCCTCAATAAATGGCGAAGAAGTCGGCAATTATTCGGCGAGTAGCAACTGACGGTGGCGATAAATGGGCGACATGGGCTGCGCTTGCGTAAAAACCCAGGTTACAACCCACCTTGCTATTGCGGAGGATTCAGAGAGGCGCAGATCGTGGGAACGGTTTCCCAAAAACCCTTAACTGCGAAGAGGTGGGGAAAGTGCTTTATAACTACGCTGCCGCATCCCAAGGTTCCACCTTCACCACTTTGCCATTTCGTCTAACTTTGCAGTCCTCACACTTCTAGATTCGCACCCACGCACGCTACCAATGCCAGCCCCCATCCAGATCTGAAAGATGGCACCAAAGAGGAGAGCTGCGAACCCAAAGAGAGCGAGCCCAAAGAAAGCAAGTGCCGGAGCCAATTGTGATGAAGAGTGGGTGCCGTCGTGTATGGGAGAAACGAAGCTCGAGAGATTGGTGGTGGCAGGCGTGCTTCCTGACCACATCACCGTCGAATGGTGGCTAGCCAGTGGTGAGCCCTTCCCAATGTCTAACACTGATGAAGTTGTAGTCTTTGAAGATTATTTCTGGCGTGGGTTGGGGTTCCCTGTTCATCCTTTCCTTTGAGATCTGTTGGAATTCTGGTCGATTAGTCTGTGCAATCTCCACCCCAACACCATATTGCACATTTCAATCTTTATTCATTTCTGTGAGACATTTCTGGGGGTTCTGCCGCACTTCAACCTCTTTAGACATCTCTTCTGGTTGAAGAAGAAAGGCAGCGGTGGCTCTAAGGTGGTCGGCGGCATCTATTTGTAGCTCCGAGATGGAATGGCCAACGAGTATATTAATGTACCCCTAAACACTTCTCTAAAAGGGTGAAATTCCAAGTGGTTCTACATGAAACAGAGCCACCCTACAATCCACTACGACATCCACCATATCCCGGAGAATCAGAGGAGCTAGTCAAAGAAACCATGACGCCGTTGTTTCCACCGCTACCCATGCCCTTGCTGTGGTTTAGTCCCACTATCCAGCCACTGACCTTCAGGCGATAGGGGGTGGGTTCACTAAAGGACTGAGCGAGGCAGAAACACAGCAGCTGGAGGATGAGGTGGAGGACGCAGTGAAGAGGTTGGCAAGCGATATAGACTTGTTCGGCGAGATGGACGGCAATGCCGGAGCACAATGATCTATTTGGTGGATATCATCTGTAATTTCTAGACAGTGTAGTTAGAACACGCGAAGGCGTAAAAAACACTTATGTATACAATAAATATTATAAGGTGCATGTGTATGCTCTTAGATTGTATTTCGGCGAAAAAATCTTCATAGTTTAACCACATAGAGTAAGTAGAGTCCGAGCAGTTGGTTCGCTATTGACCCATATGGCCGTAGCTAGCCCATAGTCCATGGTGTCGAGCGCAGAGCCTATGCACGTGTAGGAGGAACAGGCATGACCAAGGAACCATAGCCGACTACCCATAACGTAGAGCATAGAGCCCATAGCACACGTAGGGAGAGATCAGAGACTGGGTCTTCTCCATAGAGAAAAGAACGAAACATGTGTTGCACAACGGTTATCAAAATAACTTGGAGATATAGGTAATATAAGCGGCATTCGAGCAATTAATTCTATGCTGAGCCCTCGGCCTTGGCTAGGCCATAGTCCATAACATCGAGCGCGGAGCCCATAGACGTGTAGGATGAATAGGTGGGACCAAGGAACCACAGCCGACCATCCATAACACAGAGCACAGAGCCCGTAGCATGTGTAGGGAGAGATCAGAGACTGGGTCTTCTCCGAAGAGAACAGAAAAGAAGGTATGTTGCTCACTGATCGGCGAAATATCTTGGAGATTTGGAGAAAAGTGTTCGGCGATTTGGAGAAGAAGCGTGGCGAAATACATTGGCGATTTAGAGGAGACGTGTTCGACGATTTGGAGAAGAAGCGTGGCGAAATACATTGGCGATTTAGAGGAGACATGTTCGGTGATTTGGAGAAAACTTATTTAGCGATTTTTGGTGAAAAATGTGTCGGCGATATTGGAGAAAACGGTTCAGCGATAATGTTGGAGATTTGGAGGAACGTGGTCGGCGCAGTTATGGTGATTTCGTATTGGAGTTCATTATGAAGTAGCATAGAGCTTGGCAACCACTAGTGGATGTTAAACCACAATAGAGACAAAATGGAGACAAGTTATGGAGACCAAAACTTTATTAACATAAAAGTGGAGAGTACATATCTGGAGCGTTTTAAGGATAGAAACGTATAATGTGTTCGATGTGCCACGAGTTGGGAACATCGATTCCTTCTAAGTCACTTAGGTGATAAGACCCTGGTCGGGTAACTTCTTTGATGATGTAAGGCCCTTCCCAAGGGGAAGAGAGCTTGTGCATCCCTTCAGTTTTTTGTTTTCTGCGGAGAACGAGATCGCCGACAGCAAATGAACAACCTTTGTCATTTTGGTTGTAGTACCTCCGCAAGCTTTCTAGATATTTAGTTGTGCGGACGTAGGTGATTAGGCGTTCTTCCTCAACCCTGTCGATGTCCTCTGTCCAAACAGCTACGGCCTACTCTTCATCATAGTTTTCCACCCTAGGTGCTCGGAAGGCAATGTTCACTAGTAGTATGGCTTTGGAGCCATAGACCAAGAAGTATGGAGTCATGTCGGTGCTGTGACTAGCTTGAGTATGCAGTCCCCTAGACTACTGCTGGTAGCTCCTTGAGCCATCTACCTGGGTGCTTTTCTTCTATCTGATATAGTCATTTTTTGAGGGCATCAAGGATCATGCCGTTCGCCCGTTTGACCTGACCGTTGGCTCTAGGATGGGCAACAGAGACATATTTGATGGAGATGCAATGGTCTTCGCAAAAGTCCCAGAAGTGATGGTCGGTAAATGTAGTTCCGAGGTCGGTGATGATGCTGTTCGGGAGACCAAATATGTGGATGATATCTTCGAAGAGCTCGACTGCTTTCTTTACAGTAGCCGAGACGAGCGGTTTATATTCAATCCACTTGGAGAACTTGTCGATGGCAACATACATGTACCGAAAACCACCTGGCGCTGGCTTGAAAGGCTCGATCATATCTAGTCCCTAGCATGTGAAGGGCTAGGATGTTAGGATGGTTTGCAGCTCTTGCGTCGACACATGTATTTGCTTAGCAAAAAATTGGCATCCTTCACAACGTCGGATGAGGTCTTCTACATCAGAGATGGCTATGGGCTAATAGAAACTAGCTCGGAAAGCCTTGCCGACCAGTGTTCTCGAGGCCACATGGTTGCCATAGGAACCAGAGTGAATTTTGAGAAGCAGCTTTAGACCCTCCTCTTGGGTGATGCATTTCTACAGTATCCCTTCCTTAGCACTTTTCCTCATCAAGTTGCCATCCACCAGCACATAATGCTTGCTTCGACGAATTAGGCATTTGGTTTCAGTCTTGTCGGCGGGTACCTCAGTGCTGATGAGGTACTTGATAAATTGCTCCCTCGAATCGGTGGTTGGTGAAGGTACTGTAAGTACCAGCTGCTCGGCAGGGGGAACTTCCTGAACTTCCTTATCTTCTTTGATGGATGGCACCAGGAGATCCTGAACGAAGACCCCTGGTGGGATCACGGCGCAAGAAGAGCACAACTTGGATAAGTGGTCGGTGAGCTGATTTTGGTCATGTACCACGTGGTGGTACTCAATGCCATAGAATTTTCCTTCAAGCTTCCTGATTTCGGTGCAATATGCATCCATCTTCTCTCTAGAGCAAGACCAGTCTTTGTTAAGCTGGTTGATGACCAGTGTAGAATCCCCGTACACCAAGAGGCGTTTGACACCGGGCTCGATGGCTATACAGAGTCCGTGGAGACATACTTCATATTTGGCGGCGTTGTTGGAGGCCGGAAAGTGTATCTGGAGAACGTATTGGAGCTTATCCTTGGTCGGCGTAATGAATAGAATGCCCGCACTAGCACCATTGATGTTAAGGGCACCATCGAAGTACATCACCCAGTGCTTGGGGCAAGTGGCAGCAATAGGCTCTTGGATCTCGGTCCACTCAGCGATGAAATCAGCGAGCGCCTGTGACTTGATGGTAGGCCTACTTCTAAATTCGATGGAGTATGTGCCGAGCTCAACAACCCACTTGATGATGCAGTCGTTGGCCTCCTTGTTGCGGAGAATGTCCCCCAGAGGGAACTCAGTGACCACGGTGATCATATAGTAGTCGAAGTAGTGTCAGAGCTTGCGCGATGTAATCAGAATTGCGTATAACAACTTTTGTACCTGAGGATAACAAGTTTTGGGCTCATTAAGTACCTCACTTATGAAGTATACTAGACATTGCACCTTGTAGGCATGCCTGGCGTCCTCACGTTCGATGACAATAGTTATGCTAACAACACGAGAAGTTGCGGCGATGTAGATTAGCAGAGTTTCATCTGGTCATGGTGCCATCATGATCGAAGGCTTTGTTAGGAACATCTTCAGCTGCTCAAAAGCTATGTCTGTCTCCTCCAACTAGGAGAAGTGCTTGGAGGCCTTAAGGAGCATGAAGAAAGGTAGCCCTTTTTCATCGAGGCGTGATATGAAGCGGCTTAAGGCAGCCATGTAGCCTATAAGCTTCTGTATATCCTTGACACATGTCGACCGTTTCATGTTGGTGATAGTGGAGACCTTGTCAGGGTTAGGTTCGATGCCTCGAGCACTGATAATGCAGCCCAATAGTATATCGGATGGAACTCCAAAGATGCACTTTGAAGGGTTCAACTTCCATTGGTACTTGTTCAAGTTGGTGAAAGTTTCCTCAAGGTCGGCGATAAGATTGTCGGCGGCCTTTGGTCTTGACGACCACATCATCGATGTAGGCTTCGACGTTGTTGCCGATCTGTTGATCGAGGCACATCTAGATGGCCCTTTGATAGGTTGCTCTGGTGTTCTTGAGTCCGAAGGACATGGTTGTGTAGCAATAAGCATCGAAGGGCATGATGAATGATGTCTTGATCTAATCTTTTTCCTTTAGGGAAATCTAGTCATAGCCAGAGTAACAGTCAAGGAAGGAGAACAGTTCACAGCCAGCGGTGGAGTCTATAACCTCGTCTATCTGAGGCAGGCCGAAGGGGTCTTTAGGGCAGTGTTTGTTAAGATCAGTATAATCAACACACATTTTCCATTCTTTATTCTTTTTTGAATGAGAATAGGGTTTGCTAACCAATCTGGATGATACACTTCTTTTATGAATCCGGCAGCTAAGAGCCATTTTATTTCTACCCTAATAGCCTCCTTCTTGTCTGGCACGAATCGGTGGAGTTTCTGCTTGATCGGTTTGGCAGTCGGCGAGACATTCAAGGAGCGCTCGATCTTCTCCCGTGGTACCCCTGGCATGTCTGTAGGTTTCCAAGCAAACACATCGGCATTGGCACATAGGAAGGAGACAAGTGTGCTTTCCTATTTGGGGTCAAGGTGAGACCCAATCTTCATGGTCTTGGAGGGGTCATCGAGGCCAAGGCCGACCTCCTTGACTTCCTTTGACTTGGCAGAGGCGCGAGGAGGCTCTAGCTCTAGGATCTCCATGTCTTTGGCAGGCACCGTCTTGGCTTCAATGACCATGCTAGCCATCTGGATGGAGAGGTCGGTAGCTTCGACGAGGGCAAGACTCTCTGTCTCGCAAGCATAGGCGATGGAGAGGTTGGCCTGCAGGGCCAAGACTCTACCAGGCGAAGGCATCTTTAGCACTAGATAGGCATAGTGCGACACAGCCATGAACTTGGCCAAAGCTGGCCAACCAAGTATGGCGTGGTAGGTGGTGTCAAAGTCGGCGACATAGAAGTTGATGTGTTCAATACGGTAGTTGCTTGCCGTGCCAAACTATACTGGTAGGGTAATCTCTCCAAGCAGTTTGGAGGCCCTGCCATGTACCACACCCCAAAAGGAGGAGTCGGAAGGTGTGAGATCTGACAAACTGAGGCCCAGCTCTTTTAGGACTCTGGCGAAGAGGAGATTTAGAGCGCTCCCACCGTCGACGAGCACTTTTTTGAAGAGAATCTTCTATATGGTTGCGTCGAGGATGAGGGGAAAACACCCTGTGTAGGGAATATCCACCCACTGGTTGGCCCTACTAAAGGTGATGGGGACCTCGGACCATGGGCAATAGTTGGGGTTGGCGGTGGCGTCTTCCATAGTGATAGAGAGCACCCGCCGTGCGGCGAGCTTCCATTCTCTTCTGCTCTCAATGGAGGTGAGGCCCTCAAAGATGGTGGCGACCACCTTATCGTGGTCCTGAAAAGCATTGTTGTTGCCCCTAGGTGGTCAGTGACCTCTAGCTCCATCATTGGCATCGTCGCCTAGCTTTTTGTCCTAGAACTCCTTAGCCAAACCGAGGTAGTTCTTCATCTTGTGTTTGGCGTTCTTGTGAAGAGGGCATGGGCCATCGAGGATCTTTTGGTACTATTCATCATAGTTGGGCTTGGTGCGAGGTTGACTGATGGTGGCGATGATGTGCTCTGGCCGGCGGTGGTGATTTTTGCTAGGCCTAGGTCCTTCTGTCCAATCACAGCCGCTATCGCGATGGTAGCTACGGTCGTCAAGGTAGAAGTCACTGTGGCGTCGGTCGTTGGGGCAGTCATCGTAGCGGCAAGGTGGGCGATGAGTGCCTGCATCCTTGTTGAAGCACACCTCAGCTTCCTTGGCATCGGCATACTGATTGGCCATAGTGATCATCTCGCTGATGTCGGTAGGCGTCTTGCGGTTGAATTTGGAGCAAAGCTCACGATGGTGGAGTCCTCGGATGAAGGCGGTGATAACCTCCACTTCCGTGATGTTGGGAATAGAATTCCTAATCTCGGAGAAACGTTGAATGTAGCTATGGAGGAGCTCGGACAGCTTTTGGTTGATGCGGTTGAGATCATGCTTGGTGTCAGGTCAAGTACACGTGGCCATATAGTTGTCGGTGAAGACTTTCTTCAGCTCTTCCTAGGATCTGATGGAGTCGGGCACAAGGCTTGTAAACTAGCTCATGGCGGGTGGCGTGAGCATGACGGGGAGATAATTTGCCATGACACTGGTGTCTCCTCCGGTGGCACGAACAGCAGTGGCATAAGCCTGCAACCACTATGTTAGGTTCATCCTTCCTTCGTAGGGCTCAACCCTAGTGATCTTAAAACCATGGGGCCACCGAAGTGTTCGAAGCGCCCATGTGAAAGCTTGAGGCCCCTCAGGGTTGCCGACACCATCGTCTACAGCATTGCCATCAATGATAGGCTTGAGGGCTGAGTCTAGGTTGCCGTACTCCTAGTGGCGACATACTTTGTCTTCATGGTGACCGAAACAACGTTGCTCGATATGCCATCGAGCATCCTGAAGGTTGCTGAGGTGCACTCGAGCGTCCTGTTCGACCTCCTAGTCATGTTGGCGATGGTGTTCGGCGTGGTGGCCCTCGGCTCCCCCATGGAGAGGTAGCAACTGGTTAGCGAAACGGCTTTGATTGGGGCGGCGATTAGATCTTGGCGTAGCTGATCGGTGTGCCGCTTTAAGCATGGTAGCGACCTTGGTGAGCTCGGGCATCTACGGGAGGCGAGCGAGCTCATTGGTGGCCACTGCTAGATTGGCGCTTGGAGTTTTGAAGATGTTGTGGCCATCAACGCGGAGAAATTCTTCGTTGAGGTCGCGGTTGAGCGGGAGCGGTCTTCCCTATGAATCGAGCCAATTATTCTGAGCAGCCTTGGCCCTCGCAATGGCTGCCTCATTTTCTCGGCGCTACGCACGGTTGATGTTCTGGTTCTCCTGAGCAACATGCTCCTCCTTGGTTTTGCCATTCCGTGGAGGGCTGTCGACGCTAACATTGAAGATCACACCACCCCGGAAGGGTGGGAGAAGGAGGTGCTCGGAGGAGGTTTTGGTGAGGGTCTCTATAGAGCCCTAAGACTCAAAGCCTGGATTTTCCTCTAGGATGGTCTGGAGGGGCACTTCGGGGCATCGGCCTAAGTGTAGCATGTTGACGGCTAGCGGAGGCTGGTCGGTGATCTAGTCGGCGAGTAGATGGGCGCATTCTGCCTAGTCAGCAAATTTGTCCCTCAGGGGGTCTTGGCAAGTGGCAGCGACGTTGGTGAGCCCGAAGGGCAAAGCCACAACTCCTGGAATTTTCTAGGTAGCCTCTGATAGATTTGGATCGGAGAGTGGTCGGCGTTGAACCAAAGTGTCCAGAGCCAATTCGGCGATGGAGAGACAATCGGTGAGCTTTAGTCCAACCTGATCGATGGATTAAATCAGATCATCATTGTTGATCTGCCTCCTCTGGTAGCGAGGAAGTGGATGGCGAGTTGTTGATGAAGGAGACCTCGGAATCGGCTCCGAGATTGGATCTGCAATCGTAGGTGCGGGGATGATCAGAGCAGAATCGATCTGCACTGGCTCAAGGAGCTCTTCGACTCCATCAGCATTGATGATCCATGAGATCAATCCGACCATGAAGATCTAGCCGAGCTACGGGAGGGACGAAGAGCCTATGGACAAAGCCATCTTGTTTGACAAGGAAACAACATGCACACCCCTACCTGGCACGCCAACTATCGATAGAATATCATTGGTAGTCCTCTGATGGGTATCCCATGAAGGTAGATTGATCGGTAGAGGAGCGTGAGATCAAGAATAAGAGGGCAACAGAGACACACGAGTTAGATAGGTTTAGGCCATCAGTATGATGTAACACCCTACTCCTGTGGTCTGTTGGTTTGTATTAGCTATCGTATGATATTGCATGTGTTTAGAGGGGGTCCCTACCCGCCTTATATAGTCCAGGGAGCAGGGTTACAAGTTGGTTAGATCCATGAGATAACTGGAAAGTAATAACTGATTATAGGAATCTTGGGATCATACATATCCTAACAGATCTCATAGTATCTTTAGGATATCTTCCAGATGTCTTGCGGAAGGCACCGACCAGGATCGTGCCCCACAAGGCTTCGTCTTGTGGGCTGGGCCACCCCCAAGGGCTTAGCCCATGTGGTCTACTATGGGTATCCGGGGTCGTACCCCCCACAATAGCCCTCTGTATATGCTGCTGGAAGATTCTACATTCATTAGTGGAATGAGAAGTAGCATTATGGAACTTGTAGAACTTCTTATTCTTCAACTGATCAGAGGGTAACATAACATGACCATCGGGCAGTTTAATTTGCCCCTTCTCAAGCAAGAAATCGAAGAGCTTGTCTAATTTGGTGACATCAAAGTCATAGCTCTCCTCAACTCCTTTTCCCCAAGGATTTGGCACCATTACTATTTTCTTGCCCCAATTTGATTCAGCCGCAACAACCTCTTCTTCTTCATCTTCACAGCCGTTATCGACTGAGTATGGATTATAAGGCTCGGCCACTGTGGTACTTTTCTGAAATCGAGTATCTTTACGCATACTCTGGAATTAGCTATTGAGCGCTACCACTCGTTGAGCCAATTGACCCAAGTTGTCAAATTCTTATTCTAGTAGCTTTTCTTTCCACATTGGCAGCATTCCTTGAACAGCTAAAGCAGCTAGTTGAACACCAGCCAAGTTTAAGGAGAAGCACAAGTTCCTAGTCTCTTAGAACCTCTAAAGAAACTCAGTGCTTGATTCATTAGTCTTCTGTCTTATAGTTGACAGATTGGTAATCTTCTTTTCTCTAGTCCCAGTGTAAAAATATGTATAAAACTTCTTCTCTAGGTCAGCCCAATTGGTAAAGGAATTGATTGATAGTGATGAAAATCAAGTGAAGGCTAGCCCTGATAGGGATAAGGAGAAGAAACAAACTTGATGGGCATCTTCAACTGATGCTTCGCCCAATTGTGTAAGATACCGACTGACATGTTCTATCGTGCTTGTACTGTCTTGGCCAGTGAACTTAGCGAATTCTGGGAGCTTGTAATTTGTGGAAAGAGCGACCAAATCATACCATTCTGGATATGGGTGTTTGTACAAAAAGGTTAGCCCTTTTGGATTCAGACCGAACTAATTTTTCATCATCTCAATCACCTGCTGCAGCAACTCATTAGCATTTGAATTTGGATTTCTCTATACTTGCTAACCCATCTGTGGATTGAAATCCCATGTGCCTTGATACCCTGGATTTGGAATCATGTGAAAGGTATTATAGTCTGATCCATTGTGATATCCTTGTGGAATCTCCATCTATTGGGTTCTTTGCTGGCTTGCTGCTTGAAGTCTCTGATTATAGACATAAGGATCTATATCTCTACGGATCCTTTGTATTGATGGTGCTATTTTTTGAGCCGACGACAGTATGTGGCCTAATGTGCTAAAATTGATCACTTGGTTCTAATCTTGCCCCACTGGCTGTTGCACATGCTGTACTGATGGTCTAGGATTGTATTGTATCTGATTTGTAGTAGTTCCTTAAGTCTATTCAGATGAACCCTGAACTACCTGGACATCACCATTACCAGCCGGTGCTGCTTCTTGATGGCTGGTATAGACTTGATTAGTTCCTTGGGTCTTTGGATCTGGAATGTTGTAATAAGCCAGCCTAGCTTGACCAATTGGACACCCATGAATCACTTCTTTCATGGCGTTGTGGAATGTGTCCAAGAAAACTACATTTTGGCTTGATATGGCATCACGAATAGATTTGTCTACAACCTCCATAAAGAAACGTCTGTCTTCAGCTTCAGTTGTATTTGTCTGCCCGTGCAATAGAACTCTTGGTAGTGGAAATTTCTGAACAATTATGTTGTCACGTGTTTTGGTGTAGGACAACAAACACTTGTTCTGAAACTCTTCTGTAGCTTTGCTGATGACACATTTATCTCCATCAAGTAGATCTTCGATATGTATCATAAGGATGTCATTGTTGTTGTGAGCCACCATGATGATTATGGGGTCCCACCGGGCGTGCCAGAAACACGTGTCAACATGGAATTTCGTCCCATGCCGAGGACACATGAGCAAGCCAGAAGGGTCTGCTCGATGGAGCTGAGGATCCGCCTAGCTTCAGCATAGGGATGGTCGATCCTGTGCACTCCTCCCGAGATGTATCAGTCAATTTGACCCTATAATTGACAAGGAGAGAAGTTTATCAGTAATTAAGGGTGAAACATGCCGGTGTTGCCAGACAGTCCCGAATGTGTGGCTCTGAGAGCCGATATGAAAGAAGATCGACTAAATAGCCGATTCTAGTATATTCATAAGAATAAATCAATTAAAGCTCATGGGGTTGTGTAAGAAGAACTGGTTATTATTCTAGATGAATATCATTGTTTAGACAGATATAAGTCACTGGCAAAATGATACCAATAGTAATTAATTCATGCTAAGTCAATGACTGCAAGTAACCAAACTCCTTTTATGAAAGAAACAGTTCATCATCATTCAACCGTTTAATAGAAATAAATCTAATGAACATATTAGATCTCATCTATTGCTCTAACCAGTGGGGCATGAGGCAGAATCATGTAGGCCATAGAAACAACAATAGACTTGACGACCCTAACTTATTACTAATATTAGTGGGGCATGAGGCAGAATCATGTAGGCTATAATACAATAATAAGATCATGGGGCTAACACATCTTTCAACCTATTGCTACTTCAACAATCTCATGATGTGAACTGTTCATGAAAGCGCCTCGATATCAGCTAAACAGTCGATTCAGACATAGCACACAGTTAAGGTCATGCCCTCTTAGGAACAGATCTACCAAATAACGATCTCCACTCCATGGTGCTAACAGTGGGGTATGAGGCAGAATCACACAGGCCATGATAATGGGCCATGAAACGGTTTTTGCTAGCCAATAGATCTACTAAAAATCAGACACGCCTTAACCGCACGCTATGTATGATCAAGATTGATATAAAACAGCCGATAAAACATAACTTATCATTTAAAGTGTAGATTAGATTAAATTTTAGATCAACAAACGATGGGTTAAAAAGGATATAAGGCCGATATAGATGAATCCTAATCGGGCAAAGTGATATTGCTATAATTAAATAAACAATGGAAGCAATAAGCAATATCGGTAACTCATACCAGAGTCGCAGCGGAGGTCGATCGGATCGATACAGCCGTACGAATAGAGGTATAAGCCATGATGGTACTTATAGACAAGCAGTGGAGGTTGACCAGATCGATGCAGCCGTACTTGCTGAAGAACTCACCGAGATCTACTCTACTCCTACTCCTAAGGGGTGGCCGGAGCCAAAAAAGTAAATAACTGGTATTTGATTGATTATGTGTCTTTTATAATAGCCAGGGTTTGATATTTATACCCAGGACCTAAAAATGAATCCTACTCGAGTATGACTCAGTACAATCTTTGGTACGAAGAAAACATTCCTATTTTCAGATAACTTGGACTCTAATCTTTCCTCTTTTGTAGAGTCTGATATGTATCTTCTCAATGCCAATCATATCTCGCCATCATTATCTGATGATGTTATTCAGAGAGAATCGATCCTAGTGTTGCATTCGACCCGACAGATATCAATTTTTGCTCAATCGACTCCTTAATTGGCACAATCTTGGAAGCCTATGAGTTCCCGCACTCTTCTCCCAAATTTTGGTGTAAACAAAAGCTGAAGAGCAGGTACGCATTATCTAACAGCATATGAAAGTAGCCCAATCAAGATAAAATAGTTATGCTAATAAAAGAAGAAGACCACTAACTTTTAAAGTGGAAGATTATGTATATTTAAAAGTGTCACCTATGAAGGGAGTGCAGAGATTTGGAGTAAAAAGAAAGCTTGTGCCAAGATATGTAGGGCCATACAAGATTATTGAACGGAAAGGAAATGTCGCTTACAAGTTACAACTTCCTCCAGAAATGAGTGCGATATTCGATGTCTTCCATGTTTCTCAGTTGAAAAGATGTCTTCATATACCTGAGGAAGCCATTCCACCCACCAACATTAAGCTCCAAACAGATTTGATGTATGAAGAGAAACCAATCTGAGTGTTGGAAGAGATGGAAAGAGTAACATGGAGCAAGGTCATTAAGTTCTTCAAAGTGGTGTGGAATAACCACAGTGAACGAGATGCCACATGGGAACGGGAGGATTATTTACATGAGGTTTATCCCGCCTTTTACGAAGAATGGTTGGTCTTCCAAATCTTGGGACGAGATTTCTATAAGGGGGAGGGGCTGTAACACCCTAGTGTTAAGCATTGCATTTCACACCTGCATTTCATGAGCACAAGGATCATCCAAGCATTCATGAACATGAGCATATGAAATCTCATATCATTCCTATACTTTATCACATGAAATGTTGATTTATGTATATGTTTATGCTTGCAATCATGTATGACCAATGTATGAGATGGTGGTGAGGTCATGAAAGCACTTTAGACATGTCTAGGATAGTAAATGGAATAATGTTTGTATTCATGACCTAGGCCAATTTTGCTTCTAAGTGTTGGTTTCAATAGAAATGTCATTTTCATGATGCTAGTTTGACTAAAGTTGAATAGTAGCTTAGAATGTTTGCATGGCTATGTGACCTAAATAAAAATTGTAGTACTTGACAAGGGTAACAACTTTTATTTTTGGGTCAAGGTCTAATTCAGTGCATAGCATGCTCAAAAACAGCTCACAAGTTTCAACAAAATGATGTTTTGAGACATGAAATTTTCTGTGTGGAAACGATTTTTAGTTTCAAAGTACCTCACTTTAGAGCAGTGTAGTTTGTTAACCAGTGAGAATTAGATGATGGTACTTAAAGCAAAGTTGGAGATCTCATGTAGCTCTACAACTTTTATTAAGTTTTTGCTAATTCGCAATAGATTAGGAGTAATTGAATCGCTAAGTCACGCTGTTAGACGTTGATCGTGGCGACTGAACCCATGCCTACGTGCCCGGTAGTGGCCGACTAGCCACAGGCTGTGGCCGCCATGTGGCTGCAGCACGCCGATGTTGGGCCAGCCAGTTAGGCAAGCACGCACACATAAACGCCATGCCCCTGTTGCTCACTCCGCTCACCCGCCCTCGCCTTCTCTTTTTCGCTCCGCCGCAGCACCACTACAGCTCCGCCATCGCCGCTCACCGCCGACATAGCTCCACCAACCAATTTATCTCAGCCATAGCTGCTACGCCATAGCCTCCACCTCCTTGAGCCACCAGCACCGCCTATCGACCCAAGGTAGTGCGGCATTTCACCTCACCGCAGCCGTTGTTGTCACCGGAGCACCGCCGCGCTCGGGCTCACCGTGGCCCCACCGTTCTACCGCACTGCATGCCTTCATTATCTTAGGTCTAGCACCGCATTAGAGACTAGAAGCTTAGGCTGGAGTTAGGGATGACACTACCGCTTGATGGTGCCAGAACAAGTCACCGCTCCACGTGCGCTCGCCATGGCCGTCGTAGCACTCGAGCTCGCCGCCGTCAAGTTGGTTCACTGTCTCACTCCTTTCTCACACGCCTTAGGTCGAGTAACCCTAGGTCTTGCTAGTGGCAAGATAGAGACCCGCCACTCATCGCCATTTAGCTAGAACAATGTGAGCACTGTCGTGCTCCGTGTGCCACCGCACGGCCATGCACCTACGCTGTGTAGATCCGCTAGGTCACAAGGATGGAGTAGCCATCCTCGCCTGAGTGTGCCATAGCTGGAGATGGCCAGTGTACCACCGCCAACCTCCGCCGTCTGCCATGGCTACCGTCGAGCTTGCTCCGGCGAGCCACTAGGCCAACTAGGCCTACCATTCGATGTGCGTGGTTGAGGGTCCAGTGGTGAAGACGCTATCGCCGGAAACCTCATCGTCGGTTACTTCTCACCGGTCAGCGCCGTCCTCTGTTTTGCATCGCTGATGAGTGGGTCCTCGTTGACCGCGGGCCTCGGCTGTCAGTGTGTATGTTATTTGATTTTCTGGATTTATTTCACAGATTTGAATGCATGTTTCAAAAATTCATATCTCAAGTTAGCAGTGTCCAATTTTGGTGAACCAAATTTTGTTAGTTTCACCTTGAAGTATAGTATTTGATAAAAATATGAGATGTACTATTTCTGGTATTTTTCTAGGGGAATAAAATGTAGCTAGATAATTGCTTTTTAAATGGTTTCTACCTTGTAAATTGCACAACTTAAGCTAGATAGGTGATAAAATTGTGATTCCAATTTTTCTGGTCTTGTATTGCCATGCTCTAGCTAGGAAAAATACTAAACTAGTAGTGGTCATACTTTGAATATGGTCTTCATATTAATCCTAATTAATTGTTGGTTTCTAGTGAAATTAATTGGGGTGAAAATGCATAACATATGACCATGCAAATTGTTACACAGTATTCTTATTCTTGGAGGAATGTAATAAAAATATTAAATCTATTGGTTGACACTTTTCACTATGCTAAACTATTTTTGCTAAAATAAGCCTATGTAACTTGTCATTTTTATAGAGGTAGTTGTACTAATCCAAATGGCATAAAATTTGTATAGTACACTATTGAGGTCATTTGTAGGCTACTATAGTTTTATTAGAATTTATTAAGCTCTAGAATTATTTATCCTTTAAATCACCTTATTATCTAAGGAAATTAATAAATGGATATAAATAATTTAGTTATATTTAACCATAATGTTTTCTATGGTTCTTCAGATGCATGTGATATGTTGATGTTATTAGTTAGGCTTAAATGCAATCGGTAGTATGCAACTAGTTAATTATTGCGTTATAATTCAACTAGATGGCTGCATGTATAGTTTCGGTTGAGTTGATAATTTCATGATGATAATGGTCTTTTCTATAAAACTTCTCAATAACAAAGTTGTAGATAACTTACTAATCTATCTTGTGTTAAATTTTCATGGTCATAGGACTTATGGTTTGAGAATTATGGCTATTAGAAGTCTGTTGTCCGAAATACTTGCTCTCTAGACAAATTTGAATGAGTGAATTGTTTGACCTAGATAACTGTTGAATCACATTAAGGGTATTAAAAATAGTTGTAGGAAATTTTATAAGTTTCCATAATGTCCAAAACCATATTATTTTGATGTGTATAACTCTACTTATGGTTAAAACAAGTGGCTACTGGCTTGTCGTTCCAAAAATGATTTACATAAGTGTTTATTTAGTTATTAGAGAAGAGATAAGCACCAACTCAGTAAAATAAGATGCAACTTGTTATTACTTGATGCAAAGTCATTGAAAACACTTATGAGGATGCATTCATTACATCATTTCATATTATACATGTCATCATATATGCATTCATGATATCTTAATTCATGCTCATGCATATCGGATCATCCAAAGAAATAACCCTGTTGGAGTTCAACGAAGAGGAGGAGGAGGATCAGCATGAGATGCCTTAGGCTGTAGCTCCAGGAGAAGAGGAGTAGACTCTCAAAGATCTCCCTGAGTGCTCGGATCATCGACCAACCTCTTTCCTCAAAGGCAAGCCCCAGAGCATTCTAAGTCTCCTATGTTTTACAAAATATTACTTGAGTCCTTTATGTTTGATGCATTAGGTTATAAGAGTTGATTGGAAACACTTGGTGCATAGAACTACCTTGTCTACTTACATATACTTTTAACCGTGTGTAGGTCTAGGATTGAATATATGCTTAGCCATGCTTAGACCGATAGAAGTCGGGTGATTTCCTATTGCCTGTGAGATATAGGTGGATACCGAAGCACGGTTGGCTATATTTGCTATCGTGAAAAAGAACCATGGATTAATGTAAATGGAGGCCAGATGGAGTCTATGTGTAGGTTGACTCATGTGATTTCATCTATACCGATTAAGGACCGTACCGTTGTTGGGCGCTTCTAACAAGATTGAACACATGCCTATCACTTAGCTGGCTGGATAACTCATTCTGACCATGAAGCTGAGTAGCTCAACTCAGGTCAGGCCCTATTCTATAAAAGTGCACACTCTGGATGGTAGTAAGGATGTGCGGGGAGCCAGATGTGAGCCCAAGGGTAGGCCAAGCCTGAATGTCCTAGCAGCTGGTTGTCCCTAATTGTGCGGGGCTAGGTGAACCCATGAAATGTGGACCTGAGTTGTACCAAAGGTGACCTAAGGTGACCATTGATCTGGTCTACCTGGGATTGTGTTAGGAATAAATTCCCAGCTGGTTGAAATCGATTCGAATCACTATCTCTCCCGGACAGTGAGAAACTTGGCTAGTACCAACATCATAGTAACTATGTTATGGAACATGATGGTTCGAATAAATATGGAATGACTACAGTGGCTATGGTTACTATTGTATGCTACTAAATGATATACTACATGTTTGGCATTGGTTAGTTGCTAATCTAGAGATGAATAGCTATAATTAACTTGGTGACCGAATATTAATTGTACAACTGAGTTAGTCGCTTTTATGCAAAATGTTGTCAAGCAATCTCCACTTATAAAGCCTCGCATAATCCTTGGAGTCACTTTGTTTTTGGTTTATGATGGGTAAGTCTAGCTGAGTACCTTCTCATACTCAGGGTTTTATTCCCATTGTTGTAGATGGTACACTTTATCATAGCTATTGCAAGAACTGCTTCTGTCCTGCCATGGACAAGGAGTGACCCTAGGCAGGCATATCTTATTAATCCTTCTTATATGCTTTTGTGGGAGTGTGTGGGGGTATGGCCCCTGGTATACACAAGACAAGACATGGGCCGCACTAATAGAGGTGGCCCAGCCCACAAGATCAAGGCGTGCACGGCGTTGCTCGATGTGCACCGTAAGCTATTGTATAGTACCAAATAGGATACTTTTCGTGTAACCCTACCCCTCTAGAGTATATAAGGAGAGGCAGGGGTCCCCTAGAGGATATATTGATCTACTCGATATCTTAATGCAATGCATCAGAACACTGGATGTAGGTATTACGTCATACTGACGGCCAAACCTGTCTAAATCTTGTGTCTTGGTGCTTGTATTACCATCTCGCTCCTGATCTCGCTCACCTCTATGACAAATCTACAATCGTGGGATACCCCTCAATGGACTGCCAAGCATCTTTTGTTGATAGTTGGCACACTAGGTAGGGGTGTGCGCTTGATCCTTGGTGGGCCAGATGGGATCTCAAGATTGACACAGCTTGTGGCAACCTAACTTCCTACGGCGGTGTCCTTCAGCAGCCCTATGGGCTCGACATGTGGCGCATGCATCACCTCCCGATGACATCGATGTATCAACTATGCCCATGGGTTCAGTCCCTCGCACGGCTAATGCAGTCCAACAAGGCTAGCATCAACTATGGCTCACCGAATAATCCACTCAACCGCCGATCAAGCTAAGTCATAGCTTTAATAGTTTTCTAAATATTCTACAATCTCCGTATATCACCATAATGTTTCTCCGAGCTATTTTCTCCATGTTTGCTCTCCAAATGATTTTCTAAACCACCGAATAGTCATGTTGATGCTCGGACACCTCTAGAGATGGCCCTATCTCTGGCTCCTCCCTACACGTGCACGAGCATCTGCCCTCTGCGTTATGGGTGATCGGCAGCGGCTTCTTAGCCATGCCTGTTCCTCCTACACGTGCACGGGCTCCGCACTCCGCATTATGGTTAACAGGCTTGCTAGGGCTAGAGACTTAGCTACACACTAACTGTTCGGGTAGTTTATATTAAATACATCTTCACACAAACTAATCACCGAGCTACTTACGCTATTTCATCGCCATTGCTCATTTTTCTCCGGAGTTCATATATTTGTACATCATGTACTATCCGTTCTACATATTTGTATTGCAGGATCATTGGAACCACCTGGTGCTCGGGCTTCTCCATCGATCAACTGGTCGGACCGCTAGGTCCATAGACTTCGTCGCTGACTAGTTGATCGGACTATTCGTCGGTCGCTTCTACTCAATGTTCACTTCACCGCCGACTAGTTGACCAAACTGTTCATCACTCGTGCTTCATCATCAGCTACTCCAGTTACTCCTTGACCCTCAGATTCTTCATGCTCGAGGACTAAGTGGGCACACTTCACCTCACTTCACCTTGTGGACATTGCCAGCTACGCCGGGGACTCCTCGGTGCTCAGACATCGCTAGCTACGCTAGGAACTCCTCGATGTTCAGACATCGCCAGCTATGTCAGGGACTCCTCGGTGTGTGGACATCGCTAGCTATGTCGACAACTCCTCACTACTTGGACACCGCTGCCTACGCTAGGGACTCCTCGGTGCTCAGGCATCGTGATGTAGACTAGGCCTGATCTTTCGAAAGGTATGATAGCGTCGATTGGTGGAGACTCGACGTTCATGATCTAGGCCGAGGTAGACTTGAACTTGACTTGCTTTGGGCCTCCACCTCGGGGATTTGAACCGAATTAGCCTCGGACCTCCTTCTTGACTTGGACACCCTTGCTGGCCTCCTACCCCTCCATACCATGCGCCAAACATGGTCATATGCATGGGTGTCATGTCCTCATCATCCTCCCCTTCTTGACAAAAAGCCATCCTCGGCGTCGATTGTGCTTGAAACTGATCCTGCACAACATAAAGGAGAACGGGGTTATGAAGACAAAGGGAACTAAAATAATTGTGAGAAGGAACGTGGCCATGTTTCCAAGTTTCTAGCATGTCATCTCGCATAAAAATTTCAGCAAGCATGTAGACTCCATGATTCAAATGCACATGATGTATGTCAACACTATCTTGCAAAAGATTAGAACTAACCAAAGACAATGTAGGAATAGATGGTCTAGCAGACATAGGTAGCAACCAATAATGCTTCCCTTCTTGGAAGTGAACTTGTTTCTTTGAGGAACATGAGGAAATGTTTGTATTATTATGGCTGCCCTCTAAACGATCATAATCTTGTACAACAAAAGGAGAATTCATATTACTACGAATGTATACTCGATGTATCATATATTGTCCCTTGTTGTTATATTTGCTAATAACATGTTATGTATGTTTAGAAAACCAAGGCAAATTAGCATATTTAAAAAGTCTCTCCTCCAAACAATCTAGGTTACACAAAACATCAAATTCAATGTAACCCAAAGTATGTAAAGAAGATAACAGTTTGAACTCATCAGTTTTAGTAGCAATATGAATAATATGTTTATTTTCAGCACAAGTGACTGGTTCCAAAACATGTAAAACTGAAGCATCATCAACCAATTCATCTTTATCACAAGGAACTTCAAGCAAATTATAATGGTATAGAGATAAATTAAGAGAGGGTTCCACTAACAATTGCTCTATGATAGCATGGTTTGTGGAAAAAATTAGTACATTAAAACAATTCTCACCTTCCATGAGTGTAGCACCATGGGCATTACCTGTGTTCTCAGCAAAAGTAATAGGTGCATTGTGAAGTGATGGTTCTGAATTTGCATATGAGGTTGTGAGCTCCTCATTTGCTTCTATGTCATCCTCTTGCTTATGTATGTTATCCTATAGAAGGTTAGTCAACAACAGACTCTTCCTCTAAATGGTGTACTTCATCATATAAAGTCAAAACAGGAGGTGGATTAACAAAGGTTTCTCGCATAAGAAGTTTCATATCATTCCAAATTTGAGGTTTATCAGAAGGATCTAAAGACTCCCACCAAGATAAAGCAGAATGTCACAAAACACTAGCTGCATTTTATACCTTCCTCCTTGGACACATAAAGCGAGTAGCAAATATGTTATCTATGGCAATTTCCCACTCCATGTACTCATCAGCACCTATACCATCATAAGTCGGTGGATACAAATAATCTGTCATTGTTAGAAGACAACAAAAGACAACAAAAAAGTATTATCCCTACCAACTACTTAGGTTGTGGACAAGGAAAAACAAGGCACTCAACTCTCAAGCATCTTACCATGGTCTTACAATTGTTCTTATCAAAGCAACATGCGGTGCAATCGGTCGGTGACTATGATACTGTTGTAGTTTGAGTGTAACAGTTGCAAGGCGAACCTATACTTGGTTAGAAGAAAGTGGAGCTTGGACAGACACAATATAGTAGTAAGGAATAGTAAAATTAGCAACTGAATAGCAAAGCTGAATAAGTATCCCAAGTACTTGTCTTAGTTGCTAGCCTACTCACGTTCCAAGTACCAGATGTATCAAGTGATGTGAACAGCAAGAAGATTAGGAATAAGGTAGAAATCAGCACATACAAACATAGCTCAAATGGCGCTCTCTATGTGCTCCTCTAGATATTGTTCCACTTTGCCCCTATCTTTTTTCTCTATTTTTGGGTTGTCGTTGTTTTTTTGGGATTCTTTGACTTTTTATTTTTATTTTTTTGATATTGTTTCTTCACTTAGGAGCACAAAAGAAGTAACCATAGAAAATATGAGCTTAAACAAGTGAAAGGCGTGGCCTGTGGAAATTTTAGAAGATGTGCTCAAAATCGACAAAAATCTTGTGACCACGAAAAGATGATCTTGTGACCAGTTTTTGGCCAAAATAAAAATTTTCGAACCCGATGAGGCTAGGGATGGACGAATCTGAAATTTTTTTCTAATTGATTTTGATATATGGAACATCGAAATCCGTGTTCGTATGTGAAAACTAGACTAGTTTTAAGAACTGACTCTGAATTAGAGGACAAAACAGGAATAATGCGTGCAAAATTGGTCACGGCAGCAAGGATTTGATGGAAACAGTGAAGACAAGTGTAACAAATTAGATGGCGTGGACTAGGGTTTGATGGATATAAAGGAAACATAGCAAGACTTGAAGGTGTTCACGGATTATGATGAAAAACAAAGAGAAAAACACAAACTGGACTAAAAAACGATCTAAAACTAGCAACCAGAACTTGTCCTAGGACACAAACTCAATAACGCAAACCAGAGATGAAATTGCATGGCACAACGAGGCTATAGGATAGGGAATAGGTGGTGGTGTACTTTTTTGGCTTTTTGTGGACTATAGGTAATGCAAAAACAGCAATAATCTAAAGGGAAAAACAAAGTTATACCTAACGGGCAACAAGGTCTCTGATATCACTTTATGTACACTAGGCCTAATCTTCTAAAAGATATGATAGTGTCGATTGGTAAAGACTTGATGTTCATGATCTAGGCTTCGAACCAAGACTGATTCGAACCCCCACAACTATTACACCACTGCTCTGTTGGTTATCAATCACGCGAACGTGATTGACCTCGCCGAGAAGGCTTTCCTGCAAGCGAATCGAGAACACAAGCAAGAATGGGATGAACGCAATTTGAAATTGCAAATAAATATGAGGCTTATGATAATGAGAAGGAATTCAAGTCTTTATTTAAAATGACTAATTGCCACAGGCGAACAAGATCAAGAACTGGGGCCCAGGTTCACAGCAAGCAGCCTTGGCGGCACAGTTGCAGCAAAATGATGTCTGTTTCATGAGGAAATCAAGAACTAAACAAAACCCCAAACCCTAAGGAGAGTGACAAATGCTATTTATAGAGTCTTGGGTGTCACCCCCCTGGACGCTACACCTAATGGGCCCAAACACGATACACAGTCCAACGGACCAAAAGAGGGTGTCGCAGCACTATGGCAGATTTTGGACACTAACTTCTTTCAATGATTCCTATTGATTACGAATGTCTTTTGATGTGAGACCACTTGTATTGGATTCCTTATCAAATTAGCTTTCCAACCATATGTGGATTGTCAAAAACAGAGTCCGGATGTGTCCTGGGTGACCGGTTTAAGGTAGACTAGTACTAGAGGCCGAGGCAGACTCGAACTTGAGTTGCTTTGGGCCTCCACCTCGGGGATTCGAACCGAATTAGCCTTGGACCTCCTTCTTGACTTGGACACCCTTGCTGGCCTCCTACCCCTCCATACCATGCACCAAACATGGTCATATGCATGGGTGTCATGTCCTCATCACATCACCGCCTACGCCGGGGACTCCTCGGTGCGTGGACATCGCTAGCTACATCGGGGACTCCTCACTGCTCAGACGTAACCAGCTGTGCCGGGGACTCCTCGGTGCTCAGACATCACCGTCTACACCGGGGACTCCTCGGTGCTCCAACATTGCTAGCTACGTCGGGGACTCCTCGGTGCTTGGACATCGCCGCCTACGTCAGGGACTCCTCGGTGCTCCGACATCGTTAGCTGCGTCAGAGACTCCTCGGTGCTCGGACATCACCGCCTACACTAGGGACTCCTCGGTGCTCAAACATCACTGCCTACGTTGGGGACTCCTCGGTGCTCGGACATCGCCACCCATGACCGGGGACTCCTCGGTCCTTGGACATCGCCACCTACGCTGGGGACTCCTCGGTGCTCCAACATCGCTAGCTAGGTCGGGGACTCCACGGCGCTCGAACATCACTCTTGGTGGTCAGATCTTGCTATGTCTCATCAGTATGCTATCAAGTTGTTCCATGTTGTTCGGATCAGGGTGTTGATCTTGGGCAGCACATCTGGGGTCTTGATATGCGCATGTCGGATGACGTCGGCAAAGCTTTCAGACTTCTTTTTCTTTGACCCTGCTACAAGATTCATTCTTCATCTTCCAGCAGGCTCGAGGACTAAGTGGGCACACTTCACCTTATGGTGAATGTGCGCTTTTCTCATCTCAAGCCTACGCCCGGGGATTGGCTGCCTGCTTGGCTAGTCTTCTACTTTCTGACCCTGGCACCACGTGACTACGTCACCTACTGTCAGGCTCGAGGACTAACTATGGGGGTATGGTCCCCGGTATCCACAAGACAAGACATGGGCCACACCATCAGAGGTGGCCTAGCCCACAAGATCAAGGCATGCACAGCGTTGTTGGCGTGCACCGCAAGCTATTGTATAGTACCAAATAGTATACTTTCCTTGTAACCCTACCCCTCCATAGTATATAAGGAGAGGCAGGGGTCCCCTAGCAGACAAGATACATACATCTACAATCATGTGATATCATACGATAGCTAATACAAACCAACAGACCATAGGAGTAGAGTATTATGTCATACTAATGGCATGAACCTATCTAACTTGTGTGTCTCTATTGCCTTCTTGTTCTTGATCTCACGCTCCTTTGCCGATCAATCTACCTTTGTGGGATACCCCTCAGAGGACTACCGATGATATTCTGTCGATAGTTGGCATGCCAGGTAGGGGTTTGCGCTTGATCCTTGGTGGGCCAAATGGGATCTCAACATCGACACCGCTCGTGGCAACCTGACTTCCTGTGGTGGCGTCCTTCAGTAGCCCTATGGGCTCGACATGCGGTGCATGCATCACCTCCCGATGACATCGATGTATCAACTACGCCCATGGGTTTAGGCCCTCGCACGGCTAACGCAGTCCAACAAGGCCGGCATCAACTATGGCTCATCGAATAATCCACTTGACCGTCGATCAAGCTAAGTCAAAGCTTTAATAGTTTTCTAAATATTCTACAATCTCCGTATATCGCCATAATGTTTCTCTGAGATGTTTTCTCCATGTTTGCTCTCCAAATGATTTTCCAAACCCCAGAACAATCATGTTAATGCTCAGACGCCTCCAGAGATGGCCATATCTCCGGCTCCTCCCCACACGTGCACGAGCGTCTACCCTCTACGTTATGGGTGGTCAGCAGCGGCTCCTTAGCGACGCCTATTCCTCCTACACGTGCAGGGCTCCGTGCTCCATGTTATGGTTAACAGGCTAGCTAGGGCTAGAGACTCAGCTACACAGAATGGTTCAGGCGGTTTATATTAAATACATCTTCACACCAACTAATCACCGAGCTACTTACGCTATTTCATCACCATTGCTGATTTTTCTCCAGAGTTCATATATTTGTACATCATGTACTACCCATTCTACATATTTGTATTGCAGGATCATCGTCCAGGTGATCAGACCACCTGGTGCTCGGGCTTCTCCATTGATCAACTAGTCGGACCGCTAGGTTCATAGACTTCGTCGCCGACCAATTGATTGGACTGTTCGCCGATCGCTTCTACTCAATGTTCACTTTGCCGCCAACCAGTTGACCAGACTGTTCGTCGCTTGTGCTTCATCACTAGCTACGTTGGTTACTCCTCGGTGCTCGGATTCTTTATGCTCAAGGACAAAGTGGGCATACTTCACCGCACTTCACCTTATGGACTTCACCACCTACGTGGGGGACTCCTCGGTGCTCAGACATCGCCACCTACACCGGGGACTCCTCGGTGCTTGGACATCACCAACTACGTCATGGACTCCTCGGTGCTCAGACATCGCCAGCTACGTTGGGGACTCCTCGGTGCTCGAACATAGCCCACTACACTAGGGACTCCTTGGTGCTTGGACATCATCTCCTACGTGGGGGACTCCTTAGTGCTCGGACACCGCCAGCTACGCACGGGGACTCCTCGGGGCTCAAACATCGCCGCCTACGCTAGGGACTCCTCGATGCTCAGACATCACTAGCTATGCCAGGGACTCCTCAGTGCTCAGACCTCGCCAGCTTCGCCGGGAACTCCTCGCTGCTCGGATGTCGCCAGCTATGCCAGACATCGCCGCCTATGCTAGGAACTCCTTGGTGCTCGAACAATCGCTAGCTATGCTGGGGACTCCTCGGTGCTCAGACATCACTAGCTATGCTAGGACTCCTCGGTGCTCAGACATCGCTAGCTACATCAGGGACTCCTCAAACATCGCCAGCTATGCTGGGGACTCCTCAGTGCTCGGACATCGCCAGCTATGCCGAGGACTCCTCGGCGCTCGGACATTGCTAGCTACGCTAGGACTCCTCGATGCTTGGACCTTGCCAGCTGCACTGAGGACTCCTTGGTGCTCGGACATTGCCGCCTATGCTGGGGACTCCTCGGTACTTGGACATCGCCAGCAACACTAGGGACACCTTAGTGCTCGAACATCGCTAGCTACATTGGGGAGGGACACCTTAGTGCTTGAACATCGCTAGCTACGCTGGGGACTCCTCGCTGCTTGGACATCGCCAGCTACATCGGGGACTCCTAGGTGCTCGGACATCGCCCGCTACACCAAGGACTCCTTGGTGCTCGGACATCACTGCCTATGTCGGGGACTCCTCGGTGCTCGGACATTGCCAGCTAAGCCGGGGCCTCCTCAGTGCTCGGACATCGCCAGCTATGTCGGGAACTCCTCAGTGCTTGGACGTCGCCAGCTACACCGAGGTTCCTCGGCGCTAGGACATCGCCCTTGGTGGTTGGATCTTGCTATGTCTCATCGGTGTGCTATCAAGCTGCTCCATGCTACTCGGATTAGGGTGCTGATCTTAGGCAGCACATCTAGGGTCTTGATACGCGCATGTCGGATGACATCGGCAAAGCTTTTAGACTTCTTTTTCTTTGACCCTACTACAAGATTCATTCTTCATCTTCCAACAGGCTTAGGGACTAAGTGGGCACACTTCACCTTGCGATGAATGTGCGCTTTTCTTATCTTGAGGCTACGCCCGGGGACTGGCTGCCTACTCAGCTGGTCTCCTACTTTCTAACCCTGGCACCATGTGACTACGTCACCTACTATCAGGCTCAGGGACTAACTATGGGGGTATGGCCCCCGGTATCCATAAGATAAGACATGGGACGCACCATCAGAGGTGGCCCAGCCCACAAGATCAAGGCGTGCACGGCACTGGTCGACGTGCACCGTAAGATATTGTATAGTACCAAATAGGTTACTTTTCTTGTAACCTACCCCTCTAGAGTATATAAAGAGAGTTAGGGGTCCCCTAGAGGATATATTGATCTACTCAATATCTTAATGCAATATATCAGAACACAGGATGTAGGTATTATGTCATACTGATGGCTGAACCTGTTAAAATCTTGTGTCTTGGTGCTTGTATTACCATCTTGCTCCTGATCTCGCTCACCTCTACAACAAATCTACCATCGTGGGATACCCATCGGTGGATTACCGAGCATCTTTTGTCGACAGAGTGAGATCATGAACTGGCACTATGTATTTGAACTATGATGGCAGATGTTAGTTTCAAACTTTAATTTGCTTCTGCTACTATTTACTAAACTTGGTTTGTAATAACCTTAATTCATACTCTGATGAATGAACGGTATTTGTGAACATTATATAACATGTGACATGTATGTTGAATCATGAATGATCTTGGTTGTATGTTGATGGTTAATCGAGACCTGTTGTGGTACTCAACGGACAACTGGGTTTATATGGGCTCAAGTATGACAGTGCGACCGCTTGTGGGCTGCCATTGTACTTGTGCTCTTATAAATTGGTTGGTTCTGTGACAAGGATTATCTAAGAA
Organism: Miscanthus floridulus; assembly: GCF_019320115.1. Taxonomy (NCBI): domain Eukaryota; kingdom Viridiplantae; phylum Streptophyta; class Magnoliopsida; order Poales; family Poaceae; genus Miscanthus; species Miscanthus floridulus. Next base: position 85,993,389 of record NC_089597.1, read on the forward strand.
GGTAGCTACCAATAATAAAATTCTAGAAAATATAAGCAATAGAATGGATAGCTTTGCTTCTACCATTAAGAACCAGCATAGCTTTAATAAAATGATAGAATCATAAATAGCTTAGCTAGTGGCTGCTGTTCCTCCATCCGACAAAGGTAAGATTCCAAGGCAACCAGAAGATCTAGAAACTACAAATCTTGTCGATATTCATAATGCAGCTTACTACTACATGGAGCCATCGATGAGAAGGTGGATAGATTATACCTTGCCAGAAAAAGAAGAGCGATCCAGGGAGACCTATCATCCCCATCGCCATTGGACCTCACATCTTCTAGGAAGTTGTTTGTGATTTCAGAGCAAGTGTCAACATCATGCCAAAGGTAATTTATGAGAAAATCCTAGGAGATCCTTTGTTATACACAAATATATGTTTGCATCTTGCAGATCAGTCACTCTGCTACCCCAAGGGAGTTCTTGAAGATGCCATTATTCGAGTGGGACAATCATATGTTCCCGTAGACTTTATGGTTTTGGAAATAGGTGGAGATGAAAGGGCACCCATCATCTTGGGCAACCTTTCAAACAAGAAAGAAAAGTTTTCTTTCAAGAATCATCTCATGCAATCTCCTAGACATCGGCAAACACCATACCCGTCCAAAGAGACAACAGTGACTAAGAAGAAGAACAATAGAAGAAGAAGGAAGAACAAGGTCAGGCAACCACAAGAAGAATCAGTCAACATGATCAACACACTTAGATCAGAGTACGACCACCTCCTCGCTTCACAATTCCTTACCAAGAAGGATAATCCTAGTGTGCCGACAATTGAGTGTACAATTGGACAAAGAATCTTACATAAAACCTTCTACGACATTGGATCAGGTGTCAATATAATGTCCAAGGTAACATATCAATATTTATTTGGTGACAAACCTTTGTTCCCTACATATATGCAATCGCAGATGACGAACCAATCAATCCGATTTCCGGAGGGAATGGCGAAAGATGTCATGGTAAGAATACATGATCACTTTGCCCCTGCCGACTTCATGGTTCTAGACATAGGTGAAGAAGATGATGATACACCCATCATCCTAGGAAGATTGTTTCTCAACACCACCAATGCAATCATCTATGTCGGATCTGGACAAGTCCACTTCTAATTCCCTAGAAAAAGATACGTTGTTATTTCAATAGTTATACTATTTATGAGCAGCTGAAGAAGAATCGCTCTAGGAGGAGATGTCGATCATCCCAATGTCAAGGGAACCAACCCCTGTGGAATGAATGGGAGGAAGATGAACAACCTAAAGAATTTGTAAAAAAGGAACTTACACCACATAAGCCAAGCCCACCAGCCAAGTAGGTGTGGAAGGAGAAGGTAACATCATCAGAATCACAAGAGGTGCAACCATTAGGGTCTCCATCACCGAGATCAGATGATGCACCCGAAGAATGCATAAGACTAGAGTAACGTCCTATCCAGAGGACTTAAAAATCTGAACCCTCGCCGTGAGGTAATATCGGTAGTTATCCATATTTATTTTTAGTATTGCATGAATTCTTCTTACTTTAGCATATGTACTTTTCTACATTAGCATTGCATTAGTTAAAAATATATGCATACATCTAGTTGTATTTCATTTTCTACATATAAAGAAAAATAAAAAGTTTTATTACTATAGATCATCATCGCATAAGAAAAGAAAATAAAAATATTATTGCATCCTTAATCCCCATGTGAATAATTTTCATGGTGTAATAAGCTCAAGGAATATTCACTGTGGTGGCATAAATATAAATATATATATATATATACTATGCCTACATATTTTCTTTCTTGCATGAAAAAAATATAGAAATCCAAAAATATTAGATAGACATCCTGTTAAAATTCTGCCATTAGAAAATCTATCTAAACCCATAAGAACAAATCTCTGAATGGCTGACCACTAACCCCTTATCTTAATTGAGCCATGAGTTTGTTCTTGTTGGAGTATTTTGTAGGATGATTCACATGATCAAGAGCAAGTTCCCTTAGTTGTCTTCATCTCGCTCACTCATGGATGAGAAGGACATACACCGACAAACCCGCTTTGAGAAAGATCAATCAACATCCAACAATCGACCGCGACAACATCTAGCTTAGGGGAGGAGCATCCCTCGTGTATCTAGCTAAGTATTTTCTTCCCTTAGTTTTACTATTAGTAAGTTTGCTTTATATTAGCTAAAGAAATAAAAAGATGCATAACAAAATAAAAATTTATCTTAGCCAGTTATATATATATTATAAGGTGTGATCTTAAAACTTGAAAATAAAATAAAAAGGTGTGTTTAGTTTGATTTTTAAGAGTTGAATAAAAAAATAAAGGACTATGAAGATAATCTCTTACAATGAAAATGATGAATAGTTGCTCTATCGTAATTCATTTCAAGTACCTAGTTTTCAGCCTTGAATTCTTCCAAGTTTTGGATAAGATTGTTTTGATATAAGAATTTACTCTGAGCTTGAAACTCATGGGTAGCATATGCTTAATCTAAGTCTAGATAATTGATGGATATGATATGATATGAGAAAGTCTGAGCTGTTGTTTATCTTGTTCCAAGTGATACTAGAGTTCCGTAGATTTATCTTTTGAAAAATATAAAAATGCTTCATGATGAGTTCCTTGTATGACAAAGCTTGAATTCCTATGAGAGCCATAAATGATATTTAGACTAGGAAAACTTCTACTCATATATACTGCATATTTTTGCATTGAGTTTAGTCAAGCTTTGTTGACCCTTATGAGAGGTTTATCATGCTCTTAAAATCATGATCACATACACACCACACGCATATGCACTACTCCTACACTGGGGGTAGGCGCAAACACATGTCATTCCATTTAGATCCACTTAAAAATGTTTTACTCCTACACTAGGAGTAAACACCAAAAATATACCCTATAGGATATCCCCTAAATAAATGCTCCAAGTTCTTGTTAGTATCTCTCAAAAGTTTTGTAGCAGAAAAGAAGCATTGGGCTATGCAAAAGTTATTGCAAAAAAAGAAAGTGTATTGAAAAAAATGGATAAGTGTCCGAGATATCTAAAACAATGGGTACTCAGATGCTCGCCTAAAAAAGAGAAGAAAGAAAGAGATGAATAAGATAGCCCATGTTTTCTTGCAAGGTTATGTTTTCAAATTCCAGAAAAAGAGATAAGTTTTCAAGGAGCAAAGTAGAATTAGGTTAGCCACCATATATATCATACATTCACACACATGAACATCTTGATTTGATTGTATGACTCAACTCTCTTTGAATCTGAGGTTTGACTTTACAATATATGTATTGCAAGTATGCTCTTTCATGCTTTTTCCACTCCTATGAGCTCCACATAAGCCTTAGTTGTAAGAAAAGAAAGGCATAACATCATTATTGTCTTAGTAAGGATCCACAAATACCACATATATTAAGAGACTTGAGAGTGTCATACAATGGAAGCTCTGAGTTTTATTTTGAAAACTTACAAAAACTCTAGAATAATGGTTGAGCAAAGAACTTGAGACATAGTGCTTGACCTGATCATTCTATCTTTCAATTGCTCAAGACCCATGTGAAGGCTAAGAAGCCCCATGGTTGAAGGTAATATGGGTGAGATTAAAAGTCAGATCAGTTCATTCTAATCCGGAGGACAATTCTTGTTTGAATGCATGTGTACTTTTAAGGAGTTGCTTCGATATTTTCAAAACTCCTAATCCATTTTGCTAAGTTTAATTTTGCTAAGGGACTAGCAAAGGTTAAGCTTGGGGGAGCTTGTTGATGGTAGTTAACAACCATTATAAACCATCAAAGAAACATGAATAAGGGCATAAATATGATCACCAACAAAGGTCTTCAGGGTTTAAACTAATAAATTGCATGAGTTTTGGTGAATTTGTATTTTCTGCAGGGTTTAACCAGAAAACTATCAAGGTGGACCTACATGTCAGATTTAATTGCACTTATCCACCATGAAACGGACACTAGAAGGTTCTAGAGGACACCAGAGGACACCCCGCCGAGACAGAGAGGCAGAGAACAGCCCCACCTATAGGCCACCTAGCCCCTAGGGCCCACTGTCAGCCTTTGTGTTGCAATGTTGGTTCTCCACCGCCTTCTAGGTTGTATCTACACCGTACCTTAAGTTAGTTTGATCCAAGGGCTCATGTTTGATGCTATGGGCTATATATACCAGCCCCTGCCACCCCCTAAGGCATCAAGTCATTTGAGAAGACAGAAACCCTAATCATACTCAGAGCTCCACCATATTCTAGGGCATAGCTAATTAGGTTAGGTCTAGAAGGAGAGAAGCATCCTTCACTTGGATTCCCGATCGTGTCAAGAGCGTGGTTTGGTATAATCCTTGTACCCCCTCTCTTTTGTATCTCCATTATTTTTATATGCTTGCTACAATTGTTATGACAATATTAGTATTCATCTTATTCATGTTCTTTGTTATAATGTTCATCGTCTACTTTGATTATATACTTAGTATAGCTAGTTTATTATTATGTTTATGCATAAGTTCGTAAAGCGCTCGCTCCAAAGTACACGGGGTGAGTGGTCGACATTGTGTAAGCGTGGTGCTTATATGTTGTTTACGTGCAAATACACCCTATATTTTGGGCCATGTGGTAGATCATGGATGTGACACTCCCGTTGAGTCCTTTGTAGTCCATTTCCCAAATATAGATATACAAGTAGGATCTAGTTATGAAGGAAGACAAGCTCTGTTCTTAATCTTCCTTAGTAATATCCCTTACATGTAGATATAAAGATGATCTAAGCCATGATTACTAAGTGTAACTGCACTAATCAATGTATGCTTTGACTTGTACTTAAGAATGACTTAGGAATTATTCCTCTAATATTCTACCTGATCATGCTAATGCCATAGAAAGGAGTACTCTGAGTGATTTATTATTATTGATGATCAATACTTATCATATATATATATATATATATATATCTTATCCTATGACTTGCTCCTGTTATGAGTAGAATATTGGTTATGGTTTACTTCTCTATCAATAGTATAAGTTATCAATACATGTCCATGCTAGACCTTCCCTATGGTAAAATATAAATAACGATACCTAGAATACTCTTGGGTGAAGTGCTATAATGGTATAATTATCCGTGTGCTTGCATATTCCTTTTCATTCATATATCTTTATATTCTTTCTAGTCACATAAAATGATAAAGAACTACTTAGTATCATTCTAGTACTGATGCTAGGTAGTACCAAAAAGCATCTCTGGCACCATCACTAGGGATGACAACCTAGTAAAGTAATGTTAGGAGATGTAGGTAATTAATAGGTGGCTACTAAAACAAGTGACAAGTTAATAAATTCCAACTATCGACCGTTGTGCAACTTGCTGAGTAGCTAGAGAGGTTGGCTGTTGGACTGAATAAGCTTGGTTTTGTCTAGTAGGCTATTGATCCCTCTACGTGATAGGGGCACTTGGTGATTGTTGTGCTAGTGGTTGCCCCCTGTCATCTGACCTTTGCCCCCTATCGTTGGTAAGGCTTGATCTTGCCCTCCTGCTATTCGATAGGACTTGACCTTGCCCTCCTGCGGTTAGCTGACCATGAAAATCTAGGGCTTGTCCTCCTTGAAGCCGCTACATTGGTGCCTGCTTGAACTGTCCATCATTCGGCTACTGACTAGAGCTAGGTACACTACCTCCCATAGCTGAAGCATTAAAGCTATTAAAATATGATGGCCCTACTTGATCAACCGATACCCTAAAGAAAACTTCTTTCATGATGTTGCCAATCATATTGGCTAGCACCTGATTGTGAATCATGAAGGCTTCATGAATAGTCTTGTGAACCATCTAGGTGGCAATTCTGGCCTCAGCTTCTTTATTCGGATCACTCTGCCCATGCAGGAGGACCCTTAGCAATGGAGTCTTCTGAATGACTGAATCACGCGTCCTACTGTAAGATAGCAGGCACTTCTCTCTGAATTCTTCTACTACCTTGTTGATGAGTGCCCTTTGCTTGTCGGGCAAGTCTTCAAGGTTGACCTTGAGGATCGTCTGATTGTCCATGTCGATGATTGTGGTCCCACTAGGCGTGCCAAGTTATGTGTCGACGGCAAAAAGTGACAGGCCACCAGGACACATAGCAAGCTGAGAGAAACCACGTGGAGTAGATCCCGAGCTCTCCTCGAACTTAGAAGGACAGTGGACTAGATGATCGTGACCAAGGGCGTGCCAGTCAATTTGACCCTGTAATTGACAAGGATAGAAAATTGATCAGTAATTTAAGGTGGAACATGCCGGTGTTTGTCCAGATAGTTCCAAATATGTGGCTAAGTAGCCGATGAAATAGGCTATCGACTAGAGAGTCGATATCCAGCATGTTCACGATGCATGGTAAGCAAAATAAACATATCAGCAAGGGAAAATTGGTCTTGTACCATCGAAAGATTGTCATATCCAAAAAATACCATTCAAATTTTGCCACTCCATAAAATACCATCGAAAGAATGCATCGTCGCATGGGTATAGCATTTAATCATGTTTGAGCAAACGTCGTTGCCTCCGACAAGCTCCTCCCCTTCTCCTTCCTAAGGTGAGTGCGGCCGCTGCCTCTGCTCTAGGTGGGACCCGTTCCAGAGGGAGAGAGCAGAGCGACGGTAGAGACTACCTTGGTGCTGGTGGTGCTCAGCTCTAGCCTGGTGCGGCGTAGCTCCAGTGGAGGCGGCTTTGCCGAGACGGGGCGAGTCACGAGCATGGCACCAGTGGTGTAGGGCATCGGCGTAGGAGTGCTCGACGGTAGCGTCCAAGGCAAGGATAGGCGCCGGGCTTGAGCTCCAAGTGACAAAAGACAGAAATGCTCTGGCTCATCACGGTCAAAGGCACGAGACGCTCGATCACAGCAGTCCAGGCTACCCCGCAAGAAAGCAAGGCGGCAACCAATGCAAGAGGGCAACACTTATGGGCTATGGGATGTGGGGGAAGCCGCTAGTGATATGATACATGAAGGAGACACAACGTCGCGCTATCGAGTAGCAGACAACCACGCGTGGCCAAGCGCCGACCTAGTAGATCTAGCCGCCCGTGTCCCTACAAGCCAACAGACAGCAGCAGGACGACGGTGACACCAGGCAGGTAGGCTTGTGCATGCATGAGGAAAAGGTGACAACGATGGTGTGGGATGCTGCATGATGACTAGGACGCGTCCTACCATGACCTGCAACTCAGCAATGTGCGGCGCATCGACACCGCGGTAAGGGTGGGGTATGGGAGCTCCTATAGGTTCCCGACCAAGACCGATGCCACGCAGGAGCCCATCATGCACTCCTTCTCCATGGACTACATCATGGGTGGCCTCGGCCGGAAGCTGCAAACTAAGGAGCCTACGTCTGGTAGCTCAGGGAAGGCCAGTCCGAGCCATGCCAACAATGGCAGCAGTAGCAACGTTACTGACCACGGTGCTGGCGAGATGAATGGCTGATTTCAGTGGCTGGTGGCGGCAAACTTAGGTGAGCACCGACCGGCAGTAGCTGGAGCAGTCCCACCTAGAGCAGAGGCAGGAACCATACTCACCTCATGAAGGACAAGGGGAGGAGCTTGATGGAGGCGATGATGTTTGCTCAAAATGTGATAGAATGCTATATCTAGGTGATGATGCATTCTTTCAATGGTATTTTATGGAGCGGCAAAGTTTCAATGGTATTTTCTAGATACGGTGATCTTTCAATGCTGAGACCAATTTTCCCTATCAGCAATTGTCAGTTACTCAAATATATAGATCTTAACTAGCCGATGATCATGAAAACATGCCAAAGATGTAAGGATGGGCATGTAAGCATTCATATGAGAAACATACTAGTTTTCAACCAAGATGAAAACAAAAAAAAGCATGTAAATAGCCAGTACATCCTCAATAAAATAGGCTATCGGCTAAAACAGCCGATTCCAGTGATCTTGTCGTATAGCATACGATCACTCATCCGTTGAATATGAATAAATCTACAAACAACTAGACTCAATCTATTGTACCATCAATAGGTGGAGTCATCTGATGTGGCATTGACAATAGGACCCTAGATCAGAGACCAGCAGTCGATAGATCTACTTATATTGCAAACAAATTGTGAACGCATATTATACGCATGGAAGCTCATGCCATCGGCTAAATAGCCGATGGACACATAGCGGGTGATTGACGCCATGCTCTTCTTAATAGATAGATCTATTAACCGACAATGTCCAATCTAACACGCTATCAACAAATCAAGTCGGCTGATGCAGCATTGATAGCAGAGTCATATCGGATACTGGTGATCAATGAATCTATCTCTTAATAGAACACGACTTCAAACACCCACCTTGTGTGATCAGGATTGAGGTAGATTAGTAATCAAACAAGATCTAATGTCAAGAATTGAATTCAACCATAAATATGTCTAGCAGACGATAGATCAAAATAATAAGACTAATAAAACTCAATCTAGATCGAGCAATTGGTGATATTGTGTTAAATAGTAAACTATTTAGCACAATATCGATAACTTTGATTAATACCAACGTTTATAAGAGATTAGTCATCTGTTGCAGCCTTGTAAAGGTTGATATGAATCAATAACTAATCTATACCTTGATTTGTAAGAGATCAATCGTCTGTTGCAGCCTTACAAATAACAATATAGATCAATAACTAACTTATACTATGACTTGCAAGATATTAGTCATCTGTTGCAGCCTCACAAGTAATAATATAAGTCATGATGGATACTCACAGACAAGCCAGAGGTTAGATTGTCCGATGTAGCCCTGCTTGCCCAAAGAACTCGTCGAAATCTACTCTACTCCTACTCCTAAGGGGTGGCATAAGCCAAAAAGTAAAGGTACTTGTTTGGTTGATCGATGAAAGATGTCCATTATAATAGATGGGGTTCAATATTTATACCCAAGGCTAGACTATGAGTCCTGCTCGAATAAGACCGATCTCAAACTTTGGAAAAGAAAATGAAACATCCTAATTTAAGATAACTTGGACTCCAAGCTTCCCTTTCTATAGAGTCCGCCATGCTTTCCTGCTCCCGATCAATGCCATTCTCATCGCCGAAGTCTCTTCGAGAAGATGATGTTATCAAAATCCAGCCAACTCTGAACAGCGCTTTGACCAGCCGATTCTGAATTCATCACGGCTCTTTTTGGTACATCCTGAATTATGGGTCTCATGTAATGAACCAAATTCTAGTGTCAACGTCGTTGCCTTGAGACACCCATGGATCATAACCCCGACAATATCCATCAATTATCTAGACTTAGATCAAACATATGCTAACCACAAGTTTCAAGTTCAGAGTAAATCTTTATGTCAAAATAGTTTTAACCAAAACTCGAGAGAACTCAAGGCTAAAAACTAGGCACTTGAAAGGAATTACAACAGAGCAACTATTTATCAGTTCCATATTTAGAGATTAGACGAAGTTCCCTTTATTTATTATCAGCTCTTAAAACAAGACTAAGGCAAATGCAAACACACTCTTTAAAACTGATATAGATAACCATTTATTTTATTTTTTTAGATTATGCATTTTTTAACTAAGAAATTATATATATAGCCAAAAATAAAAAGGTAAATAAAACAAAGGAAAGAAATTCTTATCTTGATACATGGGGGTGCCTCTCCCCCAAGCCAGATGTTGACGTAGTTGTTCAATCTAGCGGCCTGATGTTGAAGTGCTCCTTCTCCGAACGGATTTGCCAGCAGAGATGTGCTTCTTTCAACAGGTCGCTGGTTATGGTTGATAATAGATGCAGCGGTGCTCTAGTTCCAATGGATAGAACATCTACCTGCATGTTAGTGCTTTTCTCTTCATGATCTTTCAAATCCTGCAAAACTCAAATAGACAACAAAACTCATGGAACGGATTAGAAATAAAATGATTAGTGGTTGGATGTTTGGGAATTAGTTGCCCAGAGGTTTTGAGATTGGTTATGATTTTTCTAAGCAGAATTTTAGCAGGATCTTTTCTTAATATTTTAGATTTTTTGTATTTTCTATAGCACTCAAAACTTAGAATTTAAAACAATGTGCTATGCATAAAACATTTTATGACGCAAAAGGAACATAACTAGATGCATGCATATTTATTTTATTTTTATGCCACCACAGTGAATTTTCTCATGAGCTTTTACACATCGTAAAATTATTCACATGGGGCTTGAGATTTTATAATGCAGTACAGATGCATAAATGAACTTTTTTTTATTTTCTACATGCAAATGCGAATGCAAAGAAAGTAAATATGCTAATCAGTTATGCAGTGCGGGAAAGTAAATATGGATAACTACCGAGTTTACCTCCCAGTGAGGGTTCAGTGCTTTGAGTCTTCCAAACAAGACTTCTCTTGTCTTGCCTCATTCTTTGGGTGCATCATTCGGTCCCGGAGATGGAGACCTTGATGGTTGCACCTGTTTTTGCGCCACACTGTCTTTACCTTCTTCATTTCTTGATTTTTTTGCGGTGCTTGTGGTTCTTGTGGCTCTTGTTCTTCTTGAGTTGATTCCTGTACTTCTTGAGCTTCTTGAATTAGGGACGTGGTCTTTGCTTTCCTTGATCTCCTACGCCTGTTCCTTCTCTTCTTCTTGTTCGTAGTTGTGTCTTCTACCTCAGTCACCATTTGCTGATGGGAAGGATCAAGCAACACACGGTTCTTAAAAGAGAACCACTCTCTTCTGTAGTTGATTTGGAGGCGGATTTTGGCACTAGCGGCATAGATGATAGCTTTTGTAGTGCTTAGGAAAGGATGGCCCAAAATGATGGGTGCCCTTATGTCTCAGCCAGTGTCAAAAATTACAAAGTCTATAGGTACGTATGATTCTTACCCAGACATCCTCAAGGATTCCTTTAGGGTAGCAGAGCTACGGGTACGTATGATTCTTTGATTCTTACCTAGACATCCTCAAGGATTCCTTTGGGGTAGAAGAGTGACTGATCTACAAGCTGCAAACACATGGTTGTATAGAGCAAAGGTCCATCATTAAGCTTCTCATAAATTACCTTAGGCATGATGTTGACACTTGCTCCAAGGTTGTAGACAACTTCTAAAAAGTGATGTGGTCCAATCCAGATGGGAATGACGGGGCATCCAGGATCTCCTTTCTTGATGGGCATCGACTCGTCTCGCCATCCTCCAGTTGTTGGTTCTTGATAGTAACCTGCATTGTAAACTTTGACAAGATTTGCGGTGCCCCAAAATCTTACCTTTCTCGATTAAAGGGACAACATCCGCCAGCTGAGCTATTTGTGATTCTATCATTTTATTAAAGATTTGCTGGTTTTTAATGGTTGAAGAAAAACTATCCATTTTATTGTTTACATTTTTTAAGACCTTATTAGTGGAAGCTAACTTTCTAGATAAACCTTCCATAATTTTAGCTTGACCAAAGACTAAATCTCTCAAGGATGATTGATTATTGGTATTATTATAGGAATTATTACCTTAATAGTTACCTTGATAATTTGGCCTTTGTTGTTGACCCCATCTTTGATTTTGTTGAGGATGATAGTTATTGTTGTTGATGAAGTTCACATCCTCACGAGTCTTGGGACAGTTGTCCCCTAAGTGTCCAGTGTTTCCACATTCTTCACAAGTCATGCGGGAATCATGGATGTGCATGCCTTCTTGCTTATCATTAGCTCAGTCTTCAAGCCTCTTCATCAGCAAATGCATCTTGGCAGATAGCATGTCTACCTCCTTGACTTGATGCATACCTCCTCTCTTGCGAGGTTGAAGACGTTCCTTGGACCATCCTTGGCTGGAGGCTATCTTTTCAACAAGAGTTGTTGCTCATGGGAGTGTAAGTGATAAGAATGCTCCTCCAGCAGCAGCATCCATATTTTCACGAGTGCTATTGGTCAGTCCATAGTAGAAAGTCTGCATAAGTAGTCAATTCTCTACCATAATGAGGACATTCTGATATGTAATCTTGAAAGCATTCCCATGCCTCAGGGATAGATTCATCAGGTTGTTGCTAAAAGCTTGAGATTCTCCCACGTAGGGTGTTGGTCTTGCCCACAGGGAAGAACTTGGATAGAAAAGCATTAGAGCAATTTTCCCAAGTGTTGATGTTGTCTTTATTGACATAGAACCATTGCTTCGCCTTCCCCAAAAGTGAGAATGGGAAGAGGCGGAGTAATATGGCATCTTGGGTGACTCCTTTGATGGTAAAAGTGTTGTAAATCTCCAAGAAGTGTTGGGGATGGGCACTAGCATCTTCATGTGCCTTTCCACAAAACTGGTTGGCTTGCACCATAATGATGAGAGCTGGCCTCAATTCGAATGAGTCGTTCCCCGTGTTGACCGCCGGTCCGGTACGGATGTTGGCCGCACTTGGAGCAGAGAATTCATGGAGGGTTTTGTCAGCCATGGTCTCAAGGACTGGTGTTAAGCTCCTACTTGTCTTGTTTGATTCTTCTTCTAAAGTTAGAACTTTTGATAAGCTCCTTTTAGCTCTAGGTGTTTCTGATGGTGATTCAAATACTTCTTTTGCTTTTTCAAACTTCTTTCTTCGAAAGAGGGATTCTGGATCTTCAATGTAGTTGTCTGGAAGGTCAAAATCAGACATACATTACCCTACATAAGATATGAGCAAACAAAACAAGGTTAAGCATGTTTGAGCAGAGGTGGTTTGGTTTATGATCTCATCCATAAGTGAAGTTATCATTACTCTTTCTAGCGGCTTTCCAAAGTTATCAATACTTGTCTACATAATTATCAATACATTAATGCCTAGCTACCTTCCAAAGTTATTAATACTTGTCTACATAATTATCAATACATTAATGCCTAGTTGCCTTCCTCGGTAATGGCGCTAGAAATACTTGTTGATATTTCTTAGCATCGTTATTAAGAATGGAGTTTTAAGTCTACCCCTAACAACGGCACCCAAAATGCTTATGGTATGAATGTGACTTAGAAATAATATAAATATATGAAATCTGCAAGTGCACAGATATAGCATTGTAGCACTTCACCCGGGAGTATTCCAGGTATCGTTATTTATATTTTACCACAGGGGAGGTCTGGCTAATGTATTGATATCAATAGTATTGATGATGAGTATTGAATGTAAACTAGTATTGATAACCGATAACTGGTATTGATAACTTGTACTTATGATGGATGAATAAGCCAACACTCTTACTCTAAACAGGGGTAAACCAAGAGATAGAATAATATATGAATGACAAATGTAATACTCAGAGTACTCCATAAGATAGCAATAGCAAGACTAAGTAGATACAAGAGAGGTTAACTCCTAAGTTATTCTATAGCTACAAGTCAAAGCATACATTGATGTGCAGTACATACTTAATATAGTAAAAGATTATCTTCCATCTATGCATAAGGGACATTACTAATGAAGAGCAAGAACAGAGCTTGACTACTTCCGTCGCAACTGTGTCCTACTAGTCCTACAGACGGGAGGTGGATTACATAGGATTCATTGGGGCTGTCACCCCTGCGATCTACCACATGATCCGGAATGTAGGGTGCATTCTCAGGTAAACACGGTATAAGCACCACGCTTACACAATGTCGACCACTCACTCTGTTCGAACTTAAGGATGAGCGCTCTACAAACATATGCATAAATATCACAATAACTCTGACTACACTATTGACGGTCGTTAACATCAATTATAAACTGTTAGTATAACCTGCATATATACTTAATTCCATCACTAAGGGGTTTAAACTAATAAATTTCATGAGCTTTGGTGAATATGTGACTGCAGGAGGATTTAATCAGAAAACCGTCAAGGAGGACCTATTCGTCAAAGTAAATCACGTTTATCCCCTACTCTATAGCGACAGGTCCATGACTCCATATTGAGTTGACTTTTTGAGGTTTCGCGAGTCGAATCGTTCGTTTATGTCGGTTTGCTTGTTTAGAATGTATGACAGTGGTCCCATGAGTTATTTTCTGGATAAATCCTCCTACAATATATAAGTCACCAAAGCTTGTGGAAATTATTAGTTTAAATCCCTAAACCTAGGTTGATGATCTCTTTCATGCATTTATATAAGTTAAGTTGATGGTTTATGATGAGCATTAACTGCCATCAACAAGGAGTGCTTTTCCGTTGATGGCTTGGGATCTCGATCCAACTAATTGATTAAGTTGACTTGAGTTTACTAGAGTTCGACTGGAGACTTTCATAGTATTTGTTAACCAGTTCCCGAGAATTTCATCATTGAGATTAAGGTTGGTTGATATCCACCTTGTTGACAAGCGTAACCATTGCAGGAGAGGGAAAGGAGAGTTGTTTGCGAGCATGATCAAGTCAGGTTCTAGAAGTCGAAGTTGATCAAGAGGTGATGAATAGGAGGCAGGGCTTCCAAGGAGATTTTCGAAGAGTTTAAATTTGGAACGACCGTTGGGTTCTGATATAGAAAATGTTGCATTGCAAGACATCGCAAGTCCAGAAGGTGGCCTTGTTCGCTTGTCTTATAAGTCCTACTTTTTCAGCGAAGGAACGTTGTTTTTCTCTCACAACAAATCAGCGAACAACACTTTTAAATAGTTAAAATCTCAAACTAGAATCAATGATCGTGGGGATTTTTTAATCTACAATTCAGATCTTAGAATTCGTATTCCTATAATCTCTGGGCTATTCAAACGATAGCTCAGTGTTTATCGAAACTAGCTCCTAGAGATGATAGTACTGTGATTTTGCCCCTGTTAGAAAGAACCCCAGAAAAAAAAAACTATTCCTTTAACTTATCAGTCTGGCTTTGCTGCATGGGCCGAACTCTGCTGGCGCATCTGAGCGGTCCATGACCATCTCGACGGAACCAACGGCTCTGATCGAACGCCGAGCAGACGTGCAGTGCACGGCTCCTCCCCCTCGGATTCCTTTATCTACCGGTACTAGTGCTGCAAACAACTGCAAGCGAGCAACCGAAAAAGCATTTTGACCAGAGCGAGACACCACGCGAGCGAGCGAGCGAGAAAGAGAGGAGAGGAAGAGCGTTCAACAAGATGCAGTCCGCGCTGCGCTCGGCCACTCGGCGCGCGGTGGCCATCAGCAGCCGCCGCGGCGTCGCCACCACCACCACCAAGGCCGCCACCGCCACCGCCAGGGAGCCCGAGAGGGATTTGGTGGCCGAGAACGAGAAGGCGTGGGTGGCAGCGCTGGTCCAGCGGGAGGTGCGCGCGCAGATGGTGGCGGAGGAGGAGAGGCGCATCACGCGCGACCGCCTGCGCGCCGCGGTGGAGGAGTCGGCCGCCCGCCGCTGCCGGCTTGCGGACGAGGTGGAGTTGTGGGCTGGCTATTGCGCCTGCTCCGCTGCTCTGGGCGGGTGGGCTGTGGGCGCCGGGTTGGCGATCCTGCTGTTTGCTCGCTGAAAGGGATGGTCTTGTCAAGGCGGGTCAGATCGATCGGGATGCCAGTTGAGAATGTTAGAGGAGATCTTTCAGTCTAGGTTTTTCTGGTTCTGTGTATCGGGTTAAGTATGTGCCATGTAGGCCTCTTATCTAGTTATCTTAGTGATTTGGGATGCGCTGCTACCGTCCTTGTTAACGTTGAACGAATTGATGAATGATGAGTAAGAAACTGAAGCAAAAATCTGATCCTTTAATTTCTCGCGCTCATGAGGTGTTTGGTGAACTGTCTGTTTGGGTCGTGCGAGCTTGCCCAAAATGCTTGTTGCATATCAGCTTCTTTGTGTTCTGTTCGTACAGAAGAGACGTTCTGTGAAATGTCTTCTACACTGTCGCTTGTTTCTGTCACGCGCATGATGTGTTTGGCGGAATGCCTGTGACTTGCTAGCTTGCTTTACCTGTTTCCTTTATGCATACTAGTTGTTCGATGAAATGCTTCTGGTGTTAAGCTGATGTTATCTTAATGCATACTAGCTGTTTCCTTTATGCAAACAGTAGTTTAATCACTATGATGTTATCTTCTTGCCTTGCTTGGAGGAAGGAAGCATGCACCTATTAGCGTGATGTAGCATTAGGACTTTGCATTACTGAAAGTCATCGCATGGGGTGTGTCTCGGCTGAGAGTGGAGCAATGCATACTGATGGTGAAAGAAATGAGGCAGTCGCCGAACTTTAGGAGTGCAGAGAATTGCTAAGTGTAGACAGTAAAAGTTGAAGATGACCATGCACATGCATATGAGAGAAGCTGTTGCGTCGTCTCTGAAAGAAATTGTGCCAGAATTGATAGGAAGCAGGTGAAAATTAGTTTTAGCAGCTGCAGAGGATCATGTCTTTATTCTAATAACTCGGAGTACCCAGATTATATTATATATATTGGTTGTAGTGACTAATTGACCCAAGTATAATAGTTGATGAGCCTTGGTAGTCACCATTGTCCACACATTTTAGCATTTACAAGTACTTGTTTGTGATAGATGTCTGTCTTAGCATTAGCATATAACTGCTTGGTGTGTGGACAACTGACGGCCAAACAGAAACAATCACTAGTTCCTGCAGCAAATACTCACCTTGTTTTCATTTGATCTGTCAGTGCTTTATGTCTTTCCTGTATAATTCATATTAGTCCTTATATCACAATTTATTAACAACTGATTGTGTTTTGTTTTGATAGTCAAAGAAGACGAGGGAACCCAAGGAGGAGACCGTCACTCTTGGACCCATTGTTTGTGAACAACAACTCTACCCTCACTGTTCTACAGCCAGGTCAGACCATGCCACTCTATTTTTCCTTATTTTGCTTTGAGCTTGGTCGCCGTAGTTTGTATGAAAATGAATTGAGATATGATTAGTTCTAGCAACGTATGTGGATGCATCCATGCCTAGAAAAAGAGTGTTCGTCAGATTTCGATGTGTATGTATGGAGGGGAATCATTTTTCCTCGAGCCCTTCATGTTCATGTGATGTTCATACTAGATAGTACTGATTTTAAAATTTTAAATGGTCTTCCAGTAAGTTTATTTTAAAAATAATTTTTTTGATATTTTTTCTGATTTGATGATTACTACTAATGTTTATATTTTTCCTGATTTTTTGTTGATATTTTCTGAGTTTTTTATCGGTTTCCAACAAGTAGCAACCACTTCGTACATGGGTGAAAACAACCGCAGTAGTCTGGTGGCATAGTCCTATTTGCTAGGCATTTCTGGAAGCACTAGCAGGCACCAGGCAGCAGTAGAGTCACTGTTCTATGAATTTAGATCAGTCACTGTTCTATGAATTTAGATCAGTCACTGTTTTTAGCTAAGAATTTCAGTTAGTCAAACGTTTTGAAATTTGTGTCTCTGTTTTGTTAGTAACTGGATTCTTTCTCTTTTTGTACTTCTGGGATCGAAGGTAGTGCTTCTGCTAACAGAAGGCATTGGACTTTTGCTGGCTAATTTTACTTGTTCTGCCACTGTTCGCAAAGACACAGGTTTGGGCAAATTTTCTCTATTGCTTAGCCACCTTAACCATGACAGGATTGTGCTACATATAGGACCAAGAGGTCTGCTTTTACAACTGAAAAGAGATAGAATTGCAACAACTAAAGTAGGAGATAAGGTAGATGATAAGGTGCTGACATATGCACCAACTACTACTACTAATCTGAAGTTTACAACAACAAAGCCTTTAAGTCCCAAACAAGTTGGGGTAGGTTAAAGTTGAAACCCAGCAGAAGCAATCAAGGTTCAGGCACGTGAATAGCTGTTTTTCAAGCACTCCTATCTAAGGCTAAGTCTTTCGGTATATTCCATCCTTTCAAGTCTCCTTTTATTGCCTCTACCCAAGTCAACTTCGGTCTTCCTTACTACTAATCTGAAGTTTGAACTCCAAAATATCTTAGGCACAAGGCTTACTGATTCAGCCACAACGTTGCACATCTTAACTGCGTCCACTTGGTTCTATAGGTCTTGGATAAATTCTTGAGCTAATAAGTACACACCTTTATTATTTTGTAGCCGCCTTTGTTTTTGTTGTTATTGGTTTTACAGCTAACGGAATGCTTTGCAATATAGACTGTCATTATATATGTGTGAGAACTTCTTTTTACGTTTACCAATGCTTGTGTTCTTAGGTCCATTTTTGTTCAACAGTCAGATTTCTTGTTTTGGGGTGGTGGTCTAGCCATGATTCATCCTTGTGCAGATCCTCTGCTGAACCTATTTCTTGGTTTATCTGAATAAATTACTCGTGTTCCATGTACACGCGCAGTTTTCTGTTTGCCAGGTGCATGTATGAGTTGGGTAATATCATCTTCATTGTTCTGTTTTTTTCCTAGAACAAGAACTTAGCTTGTATTAGTTATGTACATAGCGTCTCGGCCTTGCGTGTTCATTGCTTCTGGACGTCTTTGTGTGCATTGCTTCTAATAACATCGACTACACAGATTAAGCATATTTCACATATGCTGGATGTTAGGTGTAAAGCATCTCAAGAGTATCCTAAAACTCCTTCTAATCCTTGTTTTTTAGGAAGATTTTGAAAAATCCCTCCCCAACAACTCATGGATGAACAGCAAGAGGCAATTGAGCACGCCGCTGGAGCGGTCCATGTCTCGCAACAGCTGATCGATCCACGGGAACGGTGGCATCAGCGGGCCGGCGGCCTCCAGCTCCGCCAGGCGCACGTCGGCGTCGGCCTGCACAGCGCTAGGGCACAACGAAGGAAGGAGGAGCATCGGCGGCGTCGAAGACTTTCGCGGATAAAAAAGTGCCGCAAAAAAAACCAAGTGGGATCAAATTTTAATTTTTTTAGGAGTGGGATATTGGGTACTATTGGAGATAGGCTCCTTTTTCTCTCAATATCTTTTTAGGAGTTGGAAAACATAGTGTTTTGGGGAGGAAGTTTTAGGAAACTCTCGGAGATGTTCTATTTCACTACCTTTCCTGTATAAATCATATTAGTCCTCGGATCACAGTTAATTGGCAACTGAATGTGCTTTCTTTTGACAGTCAACACCACAACAGCTCTGCTCTCACCCTCGGGCAGCGAGGTCAGACCACGACCCTCTATGTTCTTGGTGCTTGCATGTAGCATGCTAATACGCCTGCCTGTAGCAGCACTTACAGTTACTGGTAGTAAAAGACAAGTATGGGATGGCTATGCCTCAGTTGCATGCGAGAAAATTGCATATTTGGGACTCTAATCGTCGCCCTTCGTAGTTTTACAACTCCAATCGTTGACTTCGTAAAAATAACTCTGAAAACGTTGGACTCTTGATTTTCATGACATTATGTGTATTTTCTTTCTTTTTTTTATCTTATACATGTATTTGCCGAGACCGCTCCTTCTGTTCCAATCGTACGTAAGTCCATACTTCATGGCCGAGACTGCTGCCTAGGCAGGTAGGCTGGGCTGCCTGGCTCGCCTAGATTTTTTGCTAAAATTTCTGGACATAGCAGTGGCCGGCGGTGGAGCTTCGCCATCCATGGAGCCCTCAGGCACAGCCACGTCGTCAACGGCCGCTGCCAGCCAGGTCATCTCGGGCAGCGGTGGCCACGGCCAGGGGAAGCGAAGGGCCGGCCATGCGTCGGGAGGCTGGTCCTCCATGACCACGGCGTCGGGAGCCTGACCCTCCATGGCCACGGCGTCGGCAGGCTGTCCCTTGGCGACGGGAGGCTGGGCCTCCATGGCTGCTGTCGCAGCGTTGGGATCACGGTTGAGAGAAACGTCGCGGAGTCGGGCGACGGCGATACGAACAGACGAAGGGTTAGGGCTTCTCAACGTCGGGCGGCTACGAAATGTCGGGCGGCTCGGACTTCCCTTCCCAGGTACGTACGATGCCAAATACATGTATATGTGCAAGAAAAGAAAGAAAATACACGTAATGTCATGAAAATCAAGAGTCCAACCTTTGGGGGGTTATTTTTACAAAGTCGACGATTGAAGTCCTAAAACTGCGAAGCGCGACGATTAGAGTCTCAAATATGCAATTTTCTAGTTGCATGCATATGATTTGTTGCTGCAGTCCATGTTTAATACTTATAGCGTTTGTTTTATGGAGACGTGCTACAACCTGTTTCATACTTAGAAGATGACCTGATGGTGTAGTGTTCTATTTCTACAAAGTTCCATTTTTATAAAGAGTAGAAGATCTAAATATGTTTTTGTTTTTGTATGTGTAGCCTAACTACTGCCTAAGCATCGAGCTATGCTATTATGGTTATGCAGGGAAACTAGAGGTCAAGTCAGGCAACACCCGAAAGGAAATGGAGGACTGTGCTGGGTCAACATTGTATTCGTAGTTCATTTACTTTGATAAACATTGCTAGTTAGTAATTACATACTATGATGACGTGTGATGTGTCTTTGTCCTTGTGGCTTCAGGAGTAATACAACATCATCATTTGTTCAGAAGAAAATTGAAGAATGCCATGTTGAGACAAATGTTCAGAGCAAAGTATTGTATGGAGTACTGAGTTTTTAACTATTTATTTATTTATATGTATGTATGTAATAATGATGATACAGAGCATGTAATTATATCATCAAGTAACAAATTTTTTTAATCTTTCTTACGATCTTTACATTTTTCGTTTTTTTCTTGATTTTGGCATGCTTTTATGTACATTTTTCTAGTCCTGTGGATGCATTGTCAGCCTTCTATTCATCTCTTTTGGTTCACGTGTGTGAGATCTTCCCTGGATTCAAATGCTC
Organism: Miscanthus floridulus; assembly: GCF_019320115.1. Lineage (NCBI taxonomy): Eukaryota > Viridiplantae > Streptophyta > Magnoliopsida > Poales > Poaceae > Miscanthus > Miscanthus floridulus. Next base: position 86,014,025 of record NC_089597.1, read on the forward strand.
TCAAACAGCAGCGGGGAACAGGGTTTATCTTCCCCTGTCCTGCCAATCGAAGTCTAAGTGTTTATTATCGAAACTAGCCCGTAGACATTCCAGTATTGTGATTTTGCCCCTCTCAGAGAGAACCAAAAAAAAAAATTTGTGCTTTGCAGCAGGGGCCGAACTCTGCCGGCGCATCTGAGCGGTCCATGACAGATCGACGGAACCAATGGCTCTGATGGAACGTCGAGCAGACGTGCAGTGCACGGCTCCTCCCACTGGGATTCCTTTATCTGCCCCGTTGCCAGTCCTGCAACTGCAAGCGAGCAACCGAAAAAGCATTTCGACCAGAGAGAGACACCACACCCACGCGAGCGAGCGAGCGAGAAAGAGAGGAGAGAAAGAGCGTGCAACAAGATGCAGTCCGCGCTGCGCTCGGCCACTCGGCGCGCGTTGGGCATCAGCAGCCGCCGCGGCGTCGCCACCACCACCACCAAGGCCGCCACCGCCAGGGAGCCCGAGAGGGATTGGCTGGCCGAGAGCGAGAAGGCGTGGGTGGCAGCGCTGGTCCAGCGGGAGGTGCGCGCCCAGATGCTGGCGGAGGAGGAGAGGCGCATCATGCGCGAGCGCGACTGCCTGCGCGCCGCGGTGGAGGAGGAGGAGTGGCCCGCCCGCCGCCGCCTGTTGATCCCCTTGTGGGCTGACTACTCCTTGGCTGCTCTGGAAGGGTGGGTCATGGGCGCCGGGTTGGCGATCCTGCTGTTTGGTCGTTGAAAGGGAGGGTCTTGTCAAGGCGGGTGAGATCGATCGGGATGCTAGTTGAGAATTAATCTTGGGGGTTCATGATCTTTCAGTCTAGGTTTTTCTGGTTCTCAGTATCGGGTTAAGTATGTAGTTATCTTAGTGATTTGGGATGCGCTGCTACCGTCTTTGTTAATCGTTGAACGAATTGATGAATGATGAGTAAGAAAATCGAGCCAAAGTCTGATCCTTTAATTTTTCGCGCACATGAGGTGTTTGATGAAATGTACGTCTGTTTGGTTCGTGCGTATTTGCCCAAATGCTTGTTGCTTTTCAGCTTCCTGCTACATGGTCTCTTGTTTCTGCCATGCGCATGATATGTTAGGCGGAATGCCTGTGACTTGTTAGCTTGCTTTACTTGTTTCCTTTATGCATACGAGTTGTTCGATGAAATGCTTCTGGTGTTAAGCTTGCTCATTGTCACTCTCTTGCTGTGATGGAAACCTCAGGCCCTTATCAGTCATGTTCCTGGAAGGAAACGAAAATGTGGAATAGAAACGGGAACTTAGAGCGATATTTTGTAACGTGGGAACGTGGACGTTTCGTTTTCCGGCTGCCAAACTCTGGCCTAGGAAGTTTTGAGCACGGCTACATGGGCACATGGCTATGCTTGGGTGGGCATGATCGCCTGGTTGTATGGACGGCCAGCGATATTGCAGTCACATTTTATTATGCTTCTTCCCGAGATCCAAGATGGCTAGGCGCCTAGGCGTGTCTTCAGTAGCTGCAGAGAAGCACTGGAACACTGTTTACACCAAAGTTTCCACGAAGGCAGTGCGGCCATCCCTTGCCATCCGTCCGTACACGATACTACGGCATGGCAGCGCACCGCTCGACTGCGACGAGTTTGACGCCGTTCTTGAAGTTGAGCACGATCCCGAACTGGAGCTCCGGCGGCGACTCCATCCGTGGCGACCGCCGGAAGAGGAAACGCCGGTACAGGTGCACCATGGACAGCTTCACCTCCTGCAGCGCGAACCGCTGCCCCACGCACGCCCGCGGGCCGATGCCGAAGGGGATGTGCGCGCACGGGTGCCGCCCGCGCTGCTCCTCGCTCGCCGGGTCGAACCGCTCCGGCCGGAACGCGCCGGGGTCCGGGAAGTTGGCGGCGTCGCGGGACAGCACGCCCGGCGCCATCCACAGCCATGTGCCCTGGCCGCGGTGAACCATGCGTGAACAGAACGAACACCATGCCAATGCCAATGCCCAACGCCTGGTGGTGAGATGTGTCCGTCTGTACCTTTGGGAGCGTGTGGCCTCCAAGCTCGGTTTGTCGAGACGTCACCCTGGCGATCAGTGGCGACACTGTGTAGAATCTCATGGCCTCCTTTATGACCTGCAAAGATGCAAATGGAAGCTTAAGTTCGCGCCCGTCGTCCTACTCCTACACGTGACGCTGCGTTGTCATGTCACATGCCTGATCAAGGTAGGGGAACCGGTGCTGCAGGTCGTCGGCGGTCGGCACGGCGCCGCGCGGCCCGAAGCCGTCGACCTCCGCCAGCAGCCTGGCCTCGACCTCCGGGTGGCCGGCGACGAGGTACACTGCGGACGAGAGCGTGAACGCCGTGGTGGCCGACCCGGCGAGGAGGTGCTCGTAGGTGAGCGCGCTGACGTGGTCCGGCGTGAGCAGCTCCCGCAGCGCCGCGCTGCGGTCCCGGGCGTCGAGCACCGCTGACAGGAAGTCCTTCCTCCCTTCGCCATGGTGGCCGCCGCGCCCGCGCTCCCGCGCCGCCACGATCTCGTCCACCCGCGCGCGGAGCCGCGCGTTGGTCCGCGCGACCCTCCAGTCGGCCGTCCCCGGGACACGGCTCAGCAGCCGCCGTACCGGGCCCTGCAGCGCGGGCGCGACGAGGCCGAGCGCGACGGAGAGCGGCGCGGACAGGTCCATCTTCAGGGAGGTCGTGGAGTGGACGTGCTCCCTGATGAACTCCACGGCCTCGCCGCCGGGACCGCTCGCCGTGAGGCCGAAATCCACGCCGAACGCCGCCTGCCCGATGATGTCCGTGGCCAGCTTGAGCGAGAGGTCGGAGAAGTCGACGTCGCCGTTCTCCTGAACCCCCGCCGCCAGTATTGCGTCAGCGGCGCGCTCGATGCACTGCTGCATGGTGGGGACGAGGCCGGCGAGGTGCGATGGCTGGTACAGCGAGATGATCGTGTTCCTCATCGCCGACCACCGTTCGTCCCTGATGAGATCGCAATGGTATAGTATTGATTTGATGATACAGATGTGGCGCACTTGCTCGTGGCTCCAAATGCGTCACGGTGGAGAGACGAAGACGAACTAACAGTCACCTGGTGAAGAAGAGTCCCTTCTGGTGGAGAGGGGAGCCGGCGATCGGCGCCGGCAAGCTCCTGTTGGGGATGAGCTTGAACTGCCTGACGCCAACCTCCCTGCAGAGCTCCGGGTCAGCGACGATCACCAGAGGCTGCCTCCCCAAATGGAACCTGCAGCCATGGCTAAACCTCATTCGCACACGAATGCTACTTCCAAACAGATGAAAACAAACTGAAATCTAGGAGAAGTGCTGAAAAAGAGCACTCGATTCTGCAAGATCAAGCACACGATCGAATCGTTGTGGCCTTTTACCACCTGAAGATCAGGCCATATTCCTTTGCGAGGAGGCCGAAGACGTCAGGCCCGTGGCGGGCGAGCAGCGGGAGGTGCCCCACGACGGGCAACGCCGGCAGCCCCGGCACGCCCCTGACCGCCCAGTGTGGCGCGTAGAAGTAGAGCAGGAAGAAGACGCCGACGGCGCAGGACGCCACCGCGGTGACGTACGGCAACAATGCTTCCGTTCCTGCGGCGCCTGCCATCTCCATTGATCCCAGCTTCTTCCTAGGTGCTGTGCTCTTTCTCTCCTGCGAATCCGCAAGATTCACAGCTTGTCCCCTGGGATTGCAGGATGTTTGAAGGGCTCATTCGTTGCCCTTGATAGTGCTTGCGACGTTTGCAGTAAACAAAGACATGATGAGTGGAACCCGGTGTGTCGAGCACATTCCTCCAAGCAGGGAAAGGGGAGGGCACAAAAGTTCTTTTTTTTTTTCAAGTTGTCAAAGAAAAATAATCACAGAAACTGGTCAAGCCAAGAATTATGGCATCGACATCTGCTTTTGAAAGAACATATTACACATAAATTTCAGAATCTATTCTATTGGAACAAGTCATCTAAACCACGGTAGTGCTGAAAATGCATCTAACCCTATCATAGGTTTTCGTGAATTAATCATAATGCAAATAAAGAACTAACAAGATTAATAAAGTATTTCAATTAATGATTCGTCTTATAAAAAAATCTTCCAGGGATGAACGCTACGGCCGGCAACGATTGACAAGAATAAAAGTTTGATATTTTTATCATTAATTTCATCTTCTATGGACTTTAGGAATGTTGTACAACTAAGAAGACCACTGCTAAGTGATTTGCAGGTGTCCATGCACTCAAAGAAGTCTAATAAAATTATAGACACCATAGAATTTACTTCGAGCCACACCCCTAAGAATGCTAATTGCTTCAGGGCTAGAAATTCTGACGGAATTTCCGATCTAAGAGTTGAGGTTGGGCCTTGTTTAGATGCCATTCAAATTCCAAGTTTTTTCACTCTCTCTCCATCACATCAATTTTTAGCCGTTTGCATGGAGTATTAAATGTAGGTAAAAAATAACTAATTACACAGTTTAGTTGGAAATCACGAGATAAATCTTTTAAGCCTAGTTGGTCCACGATTGGACAATATTTGCCAAATAAGACGAAAGTGGTACTATTTATCAGGTTCAAAAAATTTGCAAAATGAACAAGGCCTTGAATTGATTCTTCCTAAACGAAAAATCCTATGTAGACCAGAATTTTCTATAACTATCGCTTTTCATGTGTAGTGCGTGTTTTTCCTATATGCTAATCTTCTTAAGGTCGGAAATTTCGATGTGACCTAGAATTTTTAGTTATTGTCTCACCAGCAGCAATAATCAGCCTGTTCGCTTGCTCGTAAACGATCGTAAATTTTCAGCCAGGAATAGTGTTTTTCTCTCACACCAAACCAGCCAGCAGTAAATAATCCACGATACGATACGGCCTCCCGAACAGGCTGAATGATTAGGTGAGAGAGTAAGGATATTTATACCCCTCTCCTTTCTCTGCTCATTACTCTCTTACCAACCACGTGACAATAGCCACTTCTCTCACTTTCTCAACTTCTCGCTGTGTTTAGTTCCCACAAAGTTTTTTAAAAAGTGCTACAGTAGTCATCACATCGAATTTTGTGATACGTGCATAGAGCATTAAATGTAGACGAAAAAAAAACTAATTGCACAGTTTATTTGAAAATCGCGAGACGAACGTTTTGAGCCTAATTAGTCCATGATTAAACACTAATTGCCAAATAAAAATAAAAGTACTACAGTAGCCAGATTCCCAAAATTTCGCGAACTAAACACCCCCTCACTCTTTCTTTGGATCTGAGATTCTTGTGAGTGTGGTTTGAGTTGAGTTGACCAATTAGAGCATGTTTGGTCGAGCTCCACTCCCTAATTCTTAAATGCAACTCTCTGGTTCTTTGATGGAGTGATGTTGGTGGGACGGGATGGGGAGCAAGGCATGTTTGGCTTACCTTATATTCTGGCTTATTCGGCTTCTTTTTTCAGCCGGAACAGTGTTTTTCTCTCACAACAATTCAGTCGGAACCCAAACAAATGGGGCCTAAGTGTGAATGAATCTGGAGTGATTCAGGTGGGGATTGAATAAAAAGCAATTTGGAGCGAGTTTTTTTTAACTCTTAGCTCAGTGTAAACGAATAAGTGATTCTTATCTGATCTCTACCAGAATCTGTGACATTTTTCTACTTGGCTAAGGACGAATAATTCTCATACCTGTTCGCTTGGAGGAATTTTAGAGGAATCTGGATGAATCTGGAGGAATTTATGAGAGGAAAACACTGTTCCGGATGAAAAAATAAGTGGATATAGTCAGGTTTAAGGGCACGCGAATGGGGCCCTCTAGAAAGGTTTGTACCACCCGTATAATTATAATGAAACTGTCGGACTTGATCTTTGGCTTTAGATAGCTGTGGTGAACATAGGTGTTACACTATAAAATGAATTTAATCGATTTCAAGGAATCATGTCAAGATCACTATTTATCCTTCACTCGACATGCGTTCGTGTTCTATCCGGTTCTCATACGAAGACCAAATATATGTGTCCTCGTCCGATACGAAGTCTTCAAAGCTTACGCGTTCGCATTCTACCCAATTCCAATACGAACACAAAAAACTATGTGTCCACGTCCAATAAAAAGTCCTCATAGCTCACAAGTTTAGGTTCAATCAAAAAAATTTAGGCCCCATGCAACGCACGAGCATTTATCTAGGCAATAACATAAACTATTACTCGAGTTGAGAAGCTAGATGAGAACGACAACTGAGAAGGCATGTCGGTAGAGAAAAAAAAAGTTAAATTAACAAACAAGAAGTACTTATTGGTTGACAGGTGGCAGCTTCAAGGAACTTGTCGTGGCTAGCGCCGTCTCGTCCCATCAATAGTAACGACGATGTCGCTCCACTAAGCGATGGTCGATGCCAATCTTAGGTGTATTGGTTTGTTAAGTGGAAGGCGAGTAGGCATGGTGGACTTTATAGAATCGGAACATTGCAATGGAGACACGTAGGTAATCGGTGAATGCTTGCATGGAAATTCTTGTGGGCTGCGTCAAGAAACTTAAAAAAAAGCAACACTACCTTAGGGTTATTGGGTTTAAATTAATTTGGTTTAGTGACTAATTACTGATAGAGATAGAGATATAGATACAGATAAAATAAATAATATAAGTACAAATATGCTTTAAAAAAGTTCACAACTTTTTGTGGTGAAGATCAACTTAAATACAATCCATTTTAATTTATTGCACTTAGAAAGGAAAATGAAAAAAAAAATACAATTGCTAATGTAGAGAAGAGGCAATAAACAAAATCGTAACACACGTGAGTGCATAGGAGAATATAGCGGGCATTAAATTTCAATTGATTTACTACCATGGGATTTTATTATCGGATATCCAATGTTTCTGATTTTTTGATCTACTAGATAAATGCTCGTGCACCGGGATCATAGAATTTTTATTGACACCTACAACAATGGATTTGCAAAAAATGATAAAAATCGTATCGGACGTAGACATGTGGTTCTGTTGTTTATATCGGAACCGGGTAGGACGCAGATGTGTAAGCTCCGATTGAAGGATGGTTTGTATTGGATGTGGATGTGTATGTGAAAGGTCCTAATGGTAAGAGAGGGGTGAATAACCTATTTAAAAATTTCTACAACAATACTTAACAAACCGGTTAGACAATTATGAGACGAAGCGAGTGTTACGCTAGCCTACTAAAAATGCAAGCCACCTACCATAATTCTAGTTTATATAGATTCTATCCATACAATAGCTATGACACTACACTAAGTTAGTGTGCTCTCAAAAGCTAACTAAAGAGCCACACTAACCAAACCAACAAACTCTCACAACTAGCTACACTAAAGAGCTTCATAACTAGTTGTGGTAATGTAAAGAGAGAGCAAGATAGTTATACCGCCGTATCGAGTAGTGAACCAATCAATCACAAGAATCAATATCAACAAAGATCAATCACCTCGGAATCAAATAATGAACACACTGATTTTTTACCGAGATTCACTTGCTTGCCGGCAAGCTACTCCTCGTTGTGGCGATTCACTCACTTGGAGGTTCACGCGCTAATTGGCATCACACGCCAAACCCTCAATAGGGTGCCGCGCAACCAACACAAGATGAGGATCACACAAGCCACGAGTAATCCACTAGAGTACCTTTTGGCTCTCTGTCGGGGAAAGATCAAGAACCCCTCACAATCACCACGATCGATGTCGGAGACAATCACCAACCTCCATTGGTGTACTAATGGCTTTGCTATCACTATCCAAGTTGCTATTTGTTTTCATTGGTGTACTAATGGCTTTGCTATCACTCATGCCAAACTTCTTGATCATGTCCTTGATATACCTGCCTTGACTCACAAATATACCATTCTTTAATTGCTTGATTTGAAGACGAAGAAAGTAACTTAACTCTCTAATCATGGATATCTCAAACTCATTAGCCATCATCTTTCCAAACTCATTACAAAAGTCTTGATTGGTTGATCCAAATATGATGTCATCAGTATAGATTTGCAACATAAACAAATCTTTTCCAATCTTCTTGATGAAAAGAGTGGTGTCAGCCTTATCCATTATGAACCCTTTAGAGAGTAGGAAGTCCCTTAATCTCTTATACCATGCTCTAGGTACTTGCTTCAAGCCATACAATGTCTTTTTCAACTTATACACATGGCCAGGCTTCTTGTCATCTTTAAAATCGAGAGGTTGCTCAACATATACTTCTTCATTGATGTAACCATTGAGAAATGCACTCTTAACATCCATTTGATATAGCTTGATATTGTGGGCACAAGCATAGGCTAGCAAGATTCTAATTGCTTCTAATCTAGCAATCGGGTATATGTTTTTCCAAAATCAAGACATTTAACTTGTGTATATCCTTATGCTACCAATCTAGCTTTGTTCCTTACTACTATCCCATCTTGATTTTGCTTGTTTCTAAAGACTTATTTGGTTCCAATCACGTTGTGTCCCTTTGGTCTCTCTACTAATTTCCATACTTAATTTCTTGTGAAGTTATTCAATTCTTCATGCATAGCATTCACCCAATCAACATCCTTCAATGCTTCATCTATCTTCTTTGATTCAATGGATGACACAAATGAGAAATGCTCACAAAATGAAACCAATCTTGATCTAGTTTGCACACCTCTTAAAATATCACCAATGATAGTATCCAATGGATGATTCCTTACAATATTTATTGGTTGGAGTATTAAAACTTGATTGCTTGCACTTGCTTGATCATTGGGTTGAGATGATATACTAGCCACTTGATCTTGTTCACTGTCATGAGAGCCACTTGTACTAGATTAATTTATATCATCTTGCACATTTGAGTTAGAGAGCACTTGCACTTGATCATCTTCATCATCATTAACTTGCCTAGGTCTCAATTCATCAACATCCATGTTCTTCATGGCATTTGAAAGTTGAATGCCTCTAACATCTTCTAAGTTCTCATTCTCTACTTGTGAACCCTTAGTTTTATCAAATTCAACATCATGAACTTCCTCAAGAGTACCACTTTCTAAATTCCAAACTCTATATGCTTTGCTAGTGGTTGAGTATCCAAGTAGGAATCCTTCATCATATTTTTTGTCAAACTTACCCAATCTAGTGCCTTTCTTTAAGATATAACATTTGCAACCAAAGACCCAAAAATATGTAATGTTGGGCTTTCTACCATTCAAGAGCTCATATGGTGTCTTCTCTTTCAATGGGTGACAATAGAGGCGGTTGCTACAATAGCACACCGTGTTGATAGTTTCGACCCAAAAAGATTGACTCATATTGTACTTACTAAGCATAGACTTTACCATATCAATAAGTGTCATATTCTTCCTCTCAACAAGATCATTTGATTGTGGAGTGAACTTGGCCGAGAATTGATGTCTAATTCCAAATTTATCACACAACTCATTAATTCTAGTGTTCTTGAACTCACTATCATTGTCACTTCTAATTCTCTTGATGGTTGTTTCAAACTCATTGTGAATGCCCTTGACAAATGATTTAAATATTGTAAACACATCACTTTTGTCCACTAGAAAGAATACACATGTGTATCTAGTGTAATCATCCACTATCACAAAACCATATTTATTACCATCAATGCTAGTGTATTGAGTTGGCCCAAACAAGTCTATGTGCAATAACTCAAATGCTTTAATAGTGCTCATCATGCTTTTCTTAGAATGGGTGTTTTCAACTTGTTTGTCGGCTTGACAAGAGCTACAAAGCTTATCCTTTTCAAACACAACATCTTTCAAGTCTCTAACCAAGTCATGCTTAACCAATCTATACTTAATGAATAAGCATGTAGATAATTTAGCTTCACTAGCATTGAAATCAATTAAGTATAGATTCTCATATCTAAAGCCTTTAAAGATCAAGTTAGAGCCATCTGCACTTATGATCTCTATATCATCTACCCCAAATATGCCTTTGAATCCAGGATCACACAATTGAGCCACGGATAGCAAATTAAAGTTCAAGCTCTCTACTAGCAACACATTGGATATGCTCATGTCATTGGATATTGCAATTTTATCAAGCCCTTTGACCTTGCCTTTGCCATTGTCACCAAATGTGATACTATCATAATCATCATTGTCATTGATGTTGATTGAGTTGAACATTCTTGCATCACCGGTCATGTGTTGAGTGCACCCACTATCAAGAACCCAATGCCTTCCTTTGGCTTTGTAATTGACCTACAAAAGAAGATCAATTCCTTTTAGATACCTAAATTTGCTTGAGTCCTTGAAGGTTAGTTACTAAGCTCTTTGGTACCCAAATGGTTTTCTTCTTTGAGCCCATCCATGGTTTACCAATGAACTTAGCCTTTATACCATTTGCACCCTTGGTAAGCACATAGAAAGAATCAAGCTTAATGGAGGATACATTAGCTTGTGACTTCTTGTTCATGCACTTTTGCTCTTCATGACCAACTTACTTGCAACTAATGCTAAACTGACCATTGTTCTTCACAAAACTAGTTTTGTGAGGAGCAAAGGCCGCCTTATCTTTCCTGGGGGTATAGCCCAATCCCTCTTTATAGAGAGAAGCTCTTTGGCTACCCAAGCACATAAGCAAGCGGTCCTCACCACCATAGGCCTTAGCCAAGGTGTGAGTGAGCTTATTGACCTCCTTCTTGAGGTTCTCATTCTCAACCATTAGTGAGGCATCACAAGTGAGACCATCACTACTAGATGGGATGGAAGTAGAAGTACTACAAGAAGGGTTAGCGAGAGGAACAATGATAGGCATAGATAATGATTTATCAATTATATCACAAGTTAAGCCTACATTGAAAGTCTCAATATACTTCTTTTTATTTTGCTCATCAAGCAAAGAGGAATGAGCTTCTTCAAGCTTCTTATGAGCCTTACCAAGCTTCTTATATGCTTCCTCTAGCCTCTCATAAGATGCATTGAGCTTATCAAAGGCTTACTTAAGGGCTTTTAGTTCCTTACGTAAGCTTTTGCATTCCCTTCTCTTAATATCAAAGTTTTCTTTAGCATCTTCTAGCATGTCAAATAGTTCTTCCATAGTAAGTTCATCATCATCACTATCACTATCATTTTCAATTTCATTATCATGTTCCTCATCACTTCCATCATCACAAATTTGTATCTTAGTGGCATTAGCCATAAAGAATGATGAAGTGTCGAAGAGAGAAGGCTTCTCATTGATAGCAATGCTTGCAAGTGCCTTCTTCTTGGTGGTCTTGTCATCATCACTATCATCATCATCACTTGAGGAAGCATCACTATCCCAAGTGACCATATATGAACCACCCTTCTTCTTTTTGAAGGTCATCTTGTCCTTCTTATCTTTCTTTTCCTTCTTATCCTTCTTTTTGTTCTTCTTGTTGTCATCATCATTGTCGCTATTATATGGACATTGAGCAACAAGATGATCTTTGCTTCCACATTTGAAGCACCTTCTTAACTCTTCCTTGGCCCGATCTTTCGAGAGGTAGCTGGTAAGTTCTATTTGTGGAGATCTCGACGTTGGCGATCCGGCTTCAAATCAGACACGATTCGAACCCTGCAATCGTTACACCACTGCTCCGTTGGTTATCAACCAAGCACAACTTGATTGACCTCGCCAAGAAGGCTTTTCCTACAAGCGAATCGAAGAGCACAAACAAGAAGGTAAAACACGCAATCTGAAATTGCAAATATGAATGACGCGAATATCAATAAAGGATTCAAGAACTCGGTTCTAAAGGACTAATCGACATAGTGGGACCAGATTGCGGGTGACCAGATTGTTCACGTTGCACGTCAGCTCGGTCATAAGATTGCGTTGTTCAGTCATGAACGTTGCAAGCTCGCCCTTGGACACGCACTCATTGAAGTCCGTCGGAGTTACTGCCATGGTTAGAAGATAGAAAAAGACAACACCAAAGTATTATCCCTATCAACTAAAAGGAAACAAGTGGTGGTGATGGTGGTGAAAGTGGAATGCAAAATCACAAGCGGCTTACCACCGTCTTGCCTGTATTCTTACCAATGCCAAACATGAGCAAAACCAAAGTGGCGAAGCAATCTGTTGTTGAGCGTGGGTAACAGTTGCAAGATGAACCTGTGCTGACAGAAGAATATGTGGAGCTATGGGTAGGCACACAATATGACAGCAAGGATTAGCAATTAACGAGTGCCGAGTAGCGATTGTTTAATCTGGATCCAAAGTACAAATCACAGGTGCTGGCTAAGACGTGTTGAGACGTAGCGCAACAAGGTGAAAACAAAGGACGATCGAAAGAACTCACAGAACAAGCAAATAGCCCGGATTTCTCCTTTTTCCTGAATTTTTCCCGGATTTTTCCAAAAGGCACTAGTAGGAAACAAACTTTTTTTCACTATTTTTTTTATACTTTTCTCCGAACAAGGTTCACAAAAGATGCAACCACAAAAATTGGCACCTACAACTGAGGTGGAATGTGGTCTACAGAAATTCAGCACGTTCTCTGAAAAGCGTGCAAAAACTTTGACAATTTTTTTTCTATATTTTCCTGAATTTTTTTGGCAATTCTGATGAAACCAAACAGGGCAAAGCCGAGTTTGGGTCAGGTCCAAATGGTGTCAAGAAGCTACTGAAAAAATTTCAGATTTTTCTGATAAACGAGCGAAAAGTTATGCCTGTTTTACCGAAGGTATCTCAAGGTATGTTTTCCGGGAGGCACAACACGGCGGCGGTAGTTAGGGCAAAGTGTCCCTAAACTCTAACACCGATCACAGCAGTAGGTATTCACCTGATGATGTAAGGAGGGCTGCGATGCAGGCAAAATAAGAGCGGCTGGCAACCTATCTAGGGTTTGCGCGGCGACGAGAAGTTACACAAGGCGGCTAGCGGGGCAAGTCAAGTAATGTGGTGGCTTCGACTTGTTGTTTGGGAACGGTGGATGTGATAGTGGCAGAAAACAAAATCACAGCAATGGGTGATTGAACTATGACCACGAACACAATCCTAAACCAGCAACAAGACTCGACCACGGACACAAACTCAACAACACGAATCTGAAATGAAATTGCAAAGGCACAAAGGGCGATAGGACAGCGGAAATTGAAATATTTTTGGGCTTTTTGTGGACTCTAGGTAATGAACAATTATGAATCTAAGGCAAACGAGATTATACCTCACGGTAAACCTGAAATCTCTGATACCAATTGATGAGTACAGGCCCGATCTTCCGAGAGGTAGCCGGTAGGTTCGATTTGTGGAGATCTCGACGTTGGCGATCCGGCTTCAAATCAGACATGATTCGAACCCTGCAACCATTACACCATTGCTCCATTGGTTATCAACCAAGCACAACTTGATTGACCTCACCAAGAAGGCTTTTCCTGCAAGCGAATCGAAGAGCACAAGCAAGAAGGTAAAACACGCAATCTGAAATTGCAAATATGAATGACGCGAATATCAATAAAGGATTCAAGAACTCGGTTCCAAAGGACTAATTGACATAGTGGAGGAGATCAAGAACGGGGGCCCTGGATCACTGTAAAAGGATTTGTCACCACAGTTATAATGAACGATTCAGTTCCTCGATGGAAAACTAAACTCTAAACAAAACCCAATTGTGTAGCAGCGGCGGCGGCTGTGTTTATAGTCTAAGACTCGACCTAGGGTTGGGGACAGCCAGGGGTTGGGCGCCCACAACTTGGGCTTAAGGCCCGACACGATACATGGCCAAGTTGGCCCAAATAGGTGACGCAGCACCTTGCTGTGGTCACACAGAATGATCCACGGACCTTCTGGAGCTGGGACCAGATCCAAAACGACGGCGTCGTCGTCCCCTTTCCAACGCATCCAAGAATGGCCCGTTTCAATGTCGTATGAGGAAGTTATGACCGAAACAGTGATGACATGTCTACTGAATCCGAGGGCGACGTGGCAGCTGAGTTGGGAATGAATTAGAACTTGGGGAAGACCATGGCGTCGGTGTGTCCAGCGTGGCGATGTCCTCATCACTTTCTTCATCATGAACTTGCCAAATTTCTTGACAAAGAGAGCCATCTTCTCATCATCATCATCATCATCATCCCATGAGCCATCATCTTCACTTGATGTATCTTGCTTTGCCTTGTCCTTGGATGATGTGGCCTTGAATGCCACACTCTTCTTCTTCTCATCTTTCTTTTTATCTTTTTTCTCCTTCTTTTCTTCCTTCTCATCATCATCTCTATATGTATCATCGGTCATTATATCTCCCAACACTTGATTTGGTGTCATGGTGTCCAAACCACTTCTCACTAGAATAGTGACCAATGTGCCAAATCTTGAAGGTAAGCATCTCAATAACTTGTGGGAGAAGTCCTTATCCTTCACCTCTTCTCCAAGTGCTTTGAGATCATTGACAAGTACTTGAAGCCTATGGAGTATCTCTGGCACACTCTCACTCTTCTTCATCTTGAAGCTTGCAAACTTCTCTTTGAGAATATATGCCTTTACACCCTTCATGGCTTGAGTGCTCTCAAATGATTCTTCCAACTTATTCCAAGCCTCATGAGCCATCTCAATATTCTTGATTTGCTCAAATATTCTCTCATCAATTACATCATGAATGGCACTTAAAGCAATGCCATTGTTTTGGAGAAGCACTTCTTCGGCCACGGTGGGACTCTCTGGATCACCAATCTCAATTTTGGTTTCTACCACCTTCCACACTTTTCTATTGATTGACTTGATATGTGTGGCATCTTTGATTTCTAATACAGATAATTTGTGCCATCAAATTAGGGTGGCTTCTTGGTGTTGTTGATTTGAGCCATTTTTACACCGAAGGTTGTTAAGCCTCAAATCACGGTGACCTCGACTCTGATACCACTTGAAAGGTCCTAATGGCTAGAGGGGGTGAATAGCCTATTTAAAAATTTCTACAACAACACTTAACAAAACCGGTTAAACAATTATGAGGCGAAGCGAGTGTTGTGCTAGCCTACTAAAAATGCAAGCCACCTACCATAATTCTAGTTTATATAGATTCTATCCATACAATAGCTATGACACTACACTAAGTGTGCTCTCAAAAGCTAACTAAAGAGCCACACTAACCAAACCAACAAGCTCTTGCAACTAGCTACACTAAAGAGCTTGATAACTAATTTGTGGTAATGTAAAGAGATAGAGAAAGATAGTTATACCGCCGTGTCAAGGAGTGAACCAATCAATCACAAGAATCAATATCAACAAAGACTAATCACATCAGAATCAAATGATGAACATAATGATTTTTACCGAGGTTTACTTGCTTGCCGATAAGCTACTCCTCGTTGTGGCGATTCACTCACTTGAAGGTTCACGTGCTAATTGGCATCATACGCCAAACCCTTCATAGGGTTCCACACAACCAACACAAGATGAGGATCACATAAGCCACGAGCAATCCACTAGAGTACCTTTTGACTCTACGCCGGGGAAAGGTCAAGAACCCCTCACAATCACCATGATCAGAGCTGGAGACAATCACCAACCTCTGCTTGATGATCCTTGCTGCTTCAAGCCATCTAGGTGGCGGCAACCACCAAGAGTAACAAGTGAATCCTGCAGTAAAACATGAATATCAAGTGCCTCTAGATGCAAACACTCAAGCAATGCACTTGGATTATCTTACAAAAATGATGAATCAATGATGGAGATGAGTGGGAGGGCTTTGGCTAAGCTCATAAGGTTGTAATGTCAATGCAAAATGGCTAAGAGACTGAGCTTGAGCTGGCCATGGGGCTTAAATAGAAGCCCCTACGAAATAGAGTTGTTGTACCCCTTCACTAGGCACAACATGGGGTGACCGGACGCTCCGGTCATATCGATCGGACGCTGGACCTTAGCGTCCGGTCACGCGATGCGTGCCACGTGTCCCCTCTCTTCAAATGCTGAGCACCTGATCCCAATGATCAAGTGATGGGTGGACGCGCTGCTGCGAAGTGACCGAACGCTGGACCTCAGCGTCCGGTCATTTCCAGTAAGCATCTAGAAATGATTTTTCCTGACCGAACACATCCGGTCATGCTCAACCGGACACACCCAGCGTCCGATCACATGGCATCTCCTCTGTGCAATGCCACATCAGCAGGACCAGACGCAACCCTCCACCGTCTGATCACTAAGTGACCCAGCGTCCGGTCAGAGACCGACGCCAGCGTCTTCGTAGCTTCTACTGATCGGGCGCGCCGATCCAACCGAGGCCAGCGTCTGATCACTTACAGTGACCTCCGTCTTTTCTGTATAGGGCGTCGGTGGCACCGTCGGACTATCTGCACTCCGCCGGTAAAGTTCCTAACCCTTGCTCAAATATGTCAACCACCAAGTATATCACCTTGTGCACATGTGTTAGCATATTTTCATAAACAATTTTCAATGGTGTTAGCACTCCACTAGATCCTAAATGCATATGCAATGAGTTAGAGCATCTAGTGGCATTTTGATAACCGTATTTCGATACGAGTTTCATCCATCTTAATAGTACGGCTATAGAACCTAAATGTGATCACACTCTCTAAGTGTCTTGATCACCAAAACAAAATAGCTCATACCATTTATACCTTTGCCTTGAGCCTTTTGTTTTTCTCTTTCTTCTTTTCAAGTCTAAACACTTGATCATCACCATGGCATCGCCATCATCATGTCATGATTTTCATTTGCTTCATCACTTGGAATGTGCTAGCTATCTTATGATCACTTGATTAACTAGGTTAGCACTTAGGGTTTCATCAATTCACCAAAACCAAACTAGAGCTTTCAGTATGCAGGCTGGTAGATGATGACTTTACAATTTTTGTATGTGTATATATATACCTAATATTAAAAAGATAAAATTTCTCTCCACCCATTTTTTGGTCCGGCCCTCCCTAACTAACTCTACGAAGGAAACTGTCTAGAAGTCTCTCGTATTATATATGACATATGCACATAGATAATAAGGTAACTTGGATAGCTGCGAATACTAATCCAAATAGATCCCTTCGATCCTAAACAATCTAAATAGGAATCCTACTTCAAATAGAAAAGGATAAAAATAGAAATCTGTCAAAGCTTATCATAATATCAAACCACGATGAGTTTTGGGTTTTGGTCCTTTTTTCTTTTCTTTTCCTGTTTTCTTATTAGCGTGAAAGGTTTCTTTGTATTTACCTTTTTTTGTCCGCTTTACGGTATGCGATTGGCTTCCTTTTTTCATGGTCCTCTTTTTCCACGTCCGATTGCATCTGTCCTTAACTTCCTATTGCTTTTTGCCATCCTTTTTTCATTTTTATCATATAAATAACAATGCGCCTCATCAACAACAAGGGTGTAGGCGCGGCTTGATTGTGTGGCCGAATCTCGAGTTAAATCTTTGTATCCTCATGATAAAAGGTAGAGCATGATTTTAGAAAAAAATATGAAACTAGTTTTATATTTTTTTGAGTTAAAACAAAATTTCTAATATTGAATCAGGTATTTGTATTTTTAAAATTCATATTTATTCTAGAAAAAAAGTATTTGGATAATATTTTTAAAAAAATATTTGTACAATTCTTTTTATAAAGTCTAATTGAATTTTTTGAACTACCGCAAAAGTTCAACCTGACGCAATATCTGACAAAATCAATTTCAAAATTGGAGTTACAAAATATACAAATCTAATTTTTATAATTAATAGAGTAAACTAAACTCACGCAAAAGATATCAGTTAGACCGTTTTCTTTCAAAATCCACATTCAGATATGCCCCAAAATCCACATTAAGATAGGCCCCCATTAAATTCCTTTCAATCCATGGACCAGGCCAGCTCCTGGCCTCCCGGTCAAGCCCAGCCCAAACTCGCGTTCAAATCAACTACTGGCACGGCAGTTTGGGCTGGGAAACTGCCAAGTGCCAACTGCCAACTGGCCAAATGATTCTTGCAACTGGCACGGCAGCGGGTCACTCACATCCCATCAATCTAATCAAAATCATGCACAGTACATTTAAAAAAAAAATCATCCAAAGAAAGGATAAAAAACTTGAAATCCAAAGACCAGGCGACCCGCCAGCAAAACTTATCTCGCGGCCCAGCCGTTCCCGCGAGCTGTGGCGCCAGTGAGAAGCTTCCAAAGAAAATATCTGACTCCGATCCTGCTCGGCTGCTCCTTCATCCCTTCTCGTACTTTCTAGAACATTCCATCCCCTCTCTATGAATAGTAGAACACCACTCAAGACCTGGCGACCCACCCACCAGTACTTCCTCTGTCCTACAATATTTATATTTCTGGGCTTGGACACGTATAGCAAGACAGGTATAAAATGATGATTCTACCCCTTAAAGAGGATGCATCTTCTATCACAATTTCAGTGAAGAAAAAACAAACACAATTTCAGAGGGAGAAAAAAACAATTTCATGCCGCGATATGCGATGGTGAACGAACGACCCCGTGCGTGAGGGCGAAAAGAGGATACGTGAATGAGTGAACCAGGAGTTTCTCGAGATTCCATTGTAGGTGTGGACGTGCTCGGTGGGGATTTTTTTTTGTCCTCAGCTCGTTGGCAATTCAAACGTGACAAAAACACTCCGACAACTTTTTCATTTCCATGCCTACACTTGTAGCTACTAGGACTGCTCTGCTTCAGATGCCAAGGAGCCCTTTTGTCGGTGCGAAAAGTGACCAACAAGTAAATATTTATAGTTTTACCGCGCGTTGTGATCGGATGTGGCTTAGTACTCAATGACACATGATTTATACTAGTTCAGGCAACAGACCCTACGTCCAGTTGAGGTCGGTTGATGATTTTATTCCTAAGCCCAGGTGCTCGAAGTTTGCTGTGGGGTTACAAATGAATAGGAATGAGAAGGGGGTGTTAGAGGTCCGGTCGGACTCTGAACCAAGTGGCCGAGAGTGATGGGGCTCTAGCGTATGCTAAGTGTTGGAGCGTATGCTCTGTGTGTCTCTAAAGCTTGTTGAGCTGTTGTGTTCTCGAGTCGTCGAGAAAGTCTTCGAGAGAGAGAGCCAGCGTCGTTTTTCAGGAGAGAGCACATCCCCTTTTATAGTTGAAAGGGATGGCCTTACAAGTCAGAGAGAAAGAGAGAAGATATATACGTGTGCTACCTAGTCTTGTTGCTCATGCCATCGGGTACGAGATGGTTGCCAGCACCCATAATATTGTTTATGCCCAGACGCGTCTGGCAGGCTCTACCGTGTTCGCCTGGTACGACAAACGTTGGCGTCCACAATACTGTTTGTGGTCTGACGCGTCTGGAAGGTTGTATAGTGTCCGTCTCTCATGACTTGGAGGCACCGTCTTGTAGGTGCGCATGGTATGGCAGGGTACGGTCTTCGGTATTACGGTTGACTTGAGTGTCTTAACTTATCTGCTGCTCCTGCTCCCCTGGCCCACACCGAGCGGGCATCCCTGGTCGGTCGTTCCCAGTTGTCCCCGATCATGTCGATCAGAAAAGAGCAGCGAGTAGAGGTCCGGCGTATCCTTGGTCGGAGATAGAGGTCGGGCGAGGCGGAGCCCGCGACCCAGAGGTCAGAGGTGCCGGTCGGGGACCGAATCGTGGTCTTAGCCTGTTATTGTGTATCTAGGCCGGGCCAGGGATGTGTTGTCGTTGCGCCGCCTGCTGGGCCGAGTTTTGTAGGGAAGCGAGTCCATTAGGGACCCCGGGTTTATGAACCTGACAGGAGCCCCCGAGCCCCTTTGAGACTTTTGTGAAGTTGTGAAGGGGCTGTTATTGGAACTTCGATGTTTTTTCCCTTGGTTTGTTGTACCGCATAGGGTAACTGAGTAGGATTTAGACACCCAGCCTCTATGTGGAGGACTAGCAAAGGGGTTACGGGTGTCTAGCCTCTGTGGGGAGGACTGGCGAAGGCCGTGGAGCCGCGTCGATGGGATATTGGCACCCAGCCCCTGAGGAAGGGACTGGCGAAGGCCGCAGAGGTGCGTCGTGCAGACATAGGCGCCCAGCCCCTGAGGAGGAGACTCGCTGGTAATCTATTTTCCACCGGGTGCGCGCAAGTGTATTCGGTGGGTGTAGCCCCCGAGCCTACGGCCGACTGGGGAGTTGGTCGGAGGCTGAGCACCTTGGTACTCTTTTTTGGGGCTGTGGACTCTTATGTCTCTTTCGATCGGGGTGTTCACCCGTGTCTGTTCTGACCACAACCTGTGCGGTCCGCTGGACTCCCAAGTCAGGGTCGGTCGAGTTTCATGCGTCACCCTATCCGCGGTTTTCACAACTAGAGGGGTTGAGCTAATGTCGCTTGCCTCGATGGCTCAATTGACGCGCTCGGTGAGCTCATTAACGGGTATGTTCGAGTGGAATCTGGGTTCGTCGTTCGTAATGAGGTTGGCATAGCCCTCATGTGGCATTCCACTACTCCTTAACCCGCCTCTCGGCAGATGCCCGAGCCATTCTAGAGACCAACTCAGGTGGCACACTGGCCTCCCCTAGATGGAGATTCTATGGGCATGGCTCGAGGTCAGGATCGAACGAGAAGGTTGAGATGACCATGTCTACTTCTGAGAGGATCGGGCAAAGGCTGCTAGGTCTCATCTGTGTTTTCTCCCCTGGCTCTGTTTGATACGAGGTGGCCTTAAGCCTTTCGCAGGCCAGCCTTCGAACCCCCGATCGCCGCTCATATCGAATGAGACGACTACCGCTTTGTGATGTGACGCGAAGCATTGTGATGTAACAATTACATATGCAATGCTTGGATGTATGGGATGAATGTATGGATGAATGTATGAATGCATGCATTATAATGGATGAATGTATGAATGCATGCATGAGAATGGATGAATGAATGATCATGCACTGGAAAAGTAGAATGGGGGTTGGTAAAGTTACCTCGGTGGCTCAAGTGACGAGTTCAGGGAGCTCCTATCAGATATGTTAGAGTAGAATCCAGGCCCATCGTTCGTGATAGAGTCAGCATACCCCGCATGGGGCATCGCACTGCTCCTTACCTGCATCTTGGTAGCTGCCTGAGCCGTTCGATCGACTCGGGTGACCCGCTGGCTTCTCCTCGATGGAGATTCCATCGGTGGACTAGAGACGGTCAAAGCGGCTGTCGGTCAGAGCATGAAAGCGCTAGCCCAGTCCCTTGAGGAGCGATGTGCTCTCGAGGGAGAGCTCAACCAGCTTTGCAATGTTGCACAAGTGGTGGTCTCCAAGGTGCTCGGGTTAGGACCAAGCACCAGTACGCCCGCCATCGAGGTCCCGAATGAAGTTTGGGCACTCATCTCTGATGGCATGTTCCATGAGACATCGGGGGTGCTAACCTCGGTGGTGACCCACCACCCTGATATGGACTTTGCGCCCATAGGTGGTCGCTGAACAGGTCACCTCACAGTGGGTGATGGAGGCTTGCCGTTCGATCGTGGCCACAAATGTGCGCTAGGAAGATGTCTTCCAGCCTGTAGAGGCAGCGGAGGCCACGTCGGAGGCAAGCATCGTCCTGCCCCCAACCGAGTAGAACGTCATTCCGATTGCAGCCGAGCCGAGCGCCATCATCCCCACCAATCGCATCGTCAGCCGACACAGCCAGGGGCCATAATGGAATTAGAGTAGAAATTATCAGTTTTTGAAAAAGATGAACTCATGGGGGAGCCCTCATGTGAATGGTTTTACATTCATGAATATTTTAAATTCATTTTGTGATGAAATCACTTATGAGGGGAAGCTTGTCCCGTCCGCCCTTGTTTTTACCCTTGCATACCTTTGTTTTTTGTCCTTTCTTTTTCGTACCTACCTGTTGACCCATAGGCTGCAACCTTAAGAATCTAGGCATGGCCCATGAGGCTTAGTTGCTCATAACCATAAGTCATGGTGGGGTGTGATTTGTCGAGAGGTTAAAGCGCAAGTTACGTAGGGTAATCAAAGGAACGGAATGCCCTTTCATTTGGGTGACGCCCTTTCGTTTGGGCGAAAAGTATTACTACATGATAGTAAAAAAGGAGGGTGGTATCGCACCCCCGTTGAGCCCCCGAGCGACCCAGGCCAAGAGTGCTCGGGCTAGGGCATTGTAGGAGCAAACATTGAATGGAAATAAGCGATAAGACTGAGCTTTAGGCAAAGAAATGACGTAACTGTTCGATGTTCCATGTGTTGGTAAGAATGTTGTCGTTGTCATCCTTCAGCTGGTAGGCACCCAGTCGGATCACCTCGGCTACTACGTATGGCCCTTCCCATGGTGGAGAGAGCTTATGTTTGTCCTTGGTTGATTGGGTCCTCCTGAGTATGAGATCACCAACCTCGAGGATCCTCCCCCTAATTTTTCTTTCATGGTACCTATGGAGAGTTTGCTTGTAACAAGCAGAGCGGATGATAGTCATCTTACGAGCCTCCTCGAGCAGGTTGACCGTGTCCTATTGAGCTTCTGTGGCTCGGTCTTGGTCGAAGGCCTTTACTCTTGGGGCGCCGTGATCGAGGTCGGATGGTAACACTACTTCGGCGCCGTATGCCAGGAAGAAAGGGATGAATCCTGTGGATCGGTTTGGGGTTGTTCTTAGGCTCTAGAGGATCACTGGGCCCTCTACAACCCATCGCTCGGCATACTTTTTGAGTCGGTCGAAGATGCAGGGCTTGAGTCCTTGGAGGACCATGCCATTGGCCCCCTCGACCTGACCGTTAGTACACAGGTGTCCGATCGAGGCCCAATCGATCCTGATGTCGTATCCATCATAGAAGTCCAGGAACTTCTTCTCGGTGAAGTTTGTTCTATGGTCGGTGATGATACAGTTAGGGACACCAAACTGATAGATGATGTCAAGGAAGAACTTGACCGCCTCTTTCGAGTAGATATTGGTGATGGACTCCGCCTCTATCCACTTGGTGAACTTGTCCACTGCTATGAGTAGGTGTGTGAAGCCACCTAGGGCCTTTTGAGGGGTCTGACCATGTCGAGGCCCCAAACCATGAATGGCCAGGTGATGGGGATGGTTGGAAGCTCCTATGCTGGCATGTGAGTTTGCTGAGTGTAGAACTAGCATCCTTCACACCTGCGGACAACCTCCTCTGCATCTTAGAGTGCAATGGGCCAGTAGAAACCTTTGTGAAAGGCTTTCTCGACCAGCGACCTCGAGGCCACATGATGTCTGTAGATTCTAGTGTGGACCTTGAGGAGGAGCTGTTTCCCCTGGTTGGTCGAGATGCACTTCATGATTACTCCTGACGGACTCCATTTGTAAAGATAGTCACCGATGGCGATGAACGTCTTGTCATGTCAAGCGATTCATCGTGCTTCGGTCCTTTCTGGTGGGAGAACCTCCTCGAGGAGGTAGATGAGTAGTGGTGCTCTCTAGTCGGTCGGATCGAGTGCCATCATGGTGATGTCACCGGGGGATGTTGCCATGGAGGCGCCAAGGTCGGAGCCCCCGAGCACTTGGTCAGGGTCGGGGCACATCGAGGGGTTAGAGCCCCCAAGTGCCAGATTGGTGTTGGGGTGCATCTAGGTTGGATCCTCTAGAATGTGGGTAGATGGCTCATGGAGATCATTGATGAAGACCCCATCTGGAGACAGAACCCGTCTGGCGGCCAATTTCATGAGGAAGTCGGTGGCATCATTGTCTTTCGAGGGACATGATGCAGTTTGATCCCTCAGAACTTGTCCTCGAGTTTGTGCACCACCTGGTAGTATGCTGCCATGAGAGGGCTCTTGTAGGAGGACTCCTTTATGACTTGGTCGACGACCAACTCTGAGTCACCGTGGACATACAGCCATGTGGCACCGAGCTCGACGGCGATGCGTAGTCCATTGATGAGGGCTTTGTACTCCATGGCATTGTTCGAGGCTGAAAATGGAGATAGATCACGTAGCAGAGCCTACTCCCATCTAGGGAGATTAGAACCACTCTAGCCCTGAGCCGAACGCCATGACCGACCCATCGAGCTACATCATCCAATACTTGTGGGTGACGTCCGAGGTCGAGAGCTGGACTTCTGTCCATTCGACGATGAAGTCGGTGAGAGCCTGAGACTTTGATACGATGCGAGGTCCTGATCTTCATGACATAGGATCAATCACCAGATAACTAGCTGAAGAATAGTTAGATAACTTGCTGTAGGCAGCGATAACTAGTGCAACCTGGCAAATAAAACTCGAAGCCAACCACCATCTTTAACCGGCAACCTAAATCGAGGATTCGCCCAACCACACTCTCAAAGAACCAACCAACACAACCTACAATCAATCAAGGCAAACCTTGAAGGGAGTAGGAGCACCAATTGAGAGCGGATGAAGCCGCCGCTTCTGTAAATCCCATGAAGGAAATCACAAGAGCAAAGGGGTAGAGATCACTCTCAATATTTGTTAGCACACAACTGAACAAAAAGGAGGGTTCTGTATTTTGATTATCAAAAAGTCTTTTTTCTTGCTTAGGAGTACATGGATATTTATACTAGGAACATCCCTCCTAGATAGGTATAAACACGAAAAGGAAAAGAAAGGGTAGTCTATGTGAACAAGCTTCCACGAAATGAGTTTCTGAGTAGTTTCCGCATGGCTGTTGGTCTTCTGCGCAGTCTTCAGTGTTTTGGCAATAACTCCATCTTGAAAAATCCAAATGACGTGTTGTTGGTTGCGTTGGAAAGCTAACTTGATAAGGTTTCACACCATGTATAGCATGCTCCACGAAACATTGTAGAATGGTATAGTTTAATATGAGAAGTTGTACCAATATCATGTCCTGAGAGGACTGTTAACCCTCTGAGCAGTCTGCACAAATGCTGGTCGGATCTGCACTAAAACTGGTCGGATCTAGTCAGCCTTGAAGCATTAGAAACTAGATTTCACAAGCTTTCCAAAAAGTCCTCATGGACCTCCATAGCCTTCGGAAATAAAAAGTTATGATATTTTCTTCTTGACAGTTCTGTCAGTTTCAAGAGGTCTGACCAGTATGTACTAAGCTGGTCAGATTTCATTAGTTAGAAATCCAAACTGGTCGGCATTAGCATCATTGGAAAGTAGACTCGACAAGCTTTCCAAAATGTGCTCATTCACCTTCATAGCTTCTGGAAATCAAAAGTTATGAATATTTCTTTCCGACTGTTCTGCAGGACTGGTCTGGTTCGAGTGTGGTTCTTCTCTGTGGTCATCACCTTGTGTGTTCTTGCCATACTCTTTAGTGAACCTAAGCAACAACAACGTGCATAACTTAGGCAGTATATAATTCTCATTAATATTAAATTGAACTTCATAAAGTAGCGTGTTCACCTCTTGTTGTAGTTTCTTTGCTCGACTACGTGTAATTAGGCCACCAAAGGCTTGGGCTGGTATCAATGTATGTGATACTTGAGTTGGTGTTACTTGAATTAGAGGTTGTAACATGTTGGTTGATGAAGTGGTCATATCATCCTCACCCCCTTGAAAAGGAGTCGTCCTCGACTCTAAAGTGTCTTCTCTTTTGAATGGAGATAAGTCAGAAACATTGAAGGTCGTACTCACACCATAGCTTGCTGGAAGATCTATCTTGTATGCATTATCATTGATCTTTGCAAGAACACAAAATGGTCCATCTCCTTGAGGCAACAATTTGGATTTGCGCTTATCTGGAAAACAATCCTTGCGCAAATGTATCCACACCAAGTCCCCTAGTTCGAATAACACTTTCTTCCTATGTTTGTTCATACTTGTAGCCTTGCATTTAGCACTTAGTTCAATTGCTTCTTTGGTCTTCTCATGTATCTTCTTTACATATGCAGCACGCTTGGAAGCTTCCATGTTGATTCTCTCCTGCAATGGAAGGGGCAACAAATCGATTGGAGTAATAGGTTTGAAACCATATACGATTTTAAAAGGATACAAGTTAGTGGTAGAGTGTACTGCCCTATTATAAGCAAACTCCACATGTGGCAAGCAATCCTCCCAAATCTTCAAGTTCTTTTTCACCATGGTTCGCAGCAACATTGACAATGTACGATTCACCACCTCAGTTTGTCCGTCGGTTTGAGGGTGACAAGTTGTTGAGAACAAGAGCTTGGTTCCAAGTTTAGCCCATAATGTTTTCCAAAAATAGCTCACGAACTTGACATCACGATCAGACACAATGGTCTTAGGCATCCCATGTAGCCTTACAATTTCCTTGAAAAATAAATTAGCAACATGTGAAGCATCGTCGCTCTTGTTGCAGGGGATAAAATGAGCCATCTTTGAAAATCTATCAACCACAACGAATATAGAATCCTTTCCTTTCTGAGTTCTAGGTAAACCTAAAATAAAATCCATACTTATGTCTTCCCAAGGAATGTTAGGAGCAGGTAAGGGAGTGTATAAGCCATGAGGATTTAGTTTTGACTTAGCTTTGTGATAGGTGATGCATCGTTCCACAAATCTAATGACATCTCTCCTCATCTTAGGCCAATAGAAATGATCACCTAGCAGTTCGTATGTTTTCTTCTGTCCAAAATGACCTATTAGTCCACCTCCATGTGATTCCTGCAACAAAAACAATCTAACAGAAGAATTTGGAACACAAAGCTTGTTAGCTCTAAATAGAAATCCATCATGTATGTGACATTTTTCCCATCCCTTTCCATCTTTACAATGATTATACGGTTCTGAAAATTTAGGATCATTATTATACAAACCTTTCAAACTTTCGAGACCCAACACCTTGACCTCAAGTTGATTTAACAACACACTCTTTCGAGACAAAGCATTAGCAACCACATTGTCCTTACCTTTCTTATATTTCACAATGTATGGAAATGTTTTGATGAACTCAACCCACTTGGCATGGCGATGGTTTAGCTTAGCTTGTCCCTTCAGGTACTTCAAAGCTTCATGATCGGAATGAATAACAAACTCCTTCGGCCATAAGTAGTGTTGCCATGTCTCAAGTACACGCACCAAGGCATACAATTCTTTGTCATACACAGAATAATTTAATTGGGCACCTCCCAATTTTTCACTAAAATATGCTACTGGTTTTCCTTGTTGCATTAAAACTCCTCCTATCCCAATTCCACTAGCATCACATTCTACTTCAAAATTTTTAGTGAAATCAGGAAGAACAAGTAATGGTGCTTCAGTCAAACGTTTCTTTAATTCTTGAAAAGCAGTTTCTTGTGAGTTCCCCCATTTAAAATCAACCCCTTTCTTTGTCAATTCATTCAAAGGAGCAGTGATGGTACTGAAATCTCTCACAAATCTCCTATAAAAACCAGCAAGGCCATGAAAACTTCTTACTTGACTTACATTCGTAGGAGCTGGCCAATCCTTGATGGCTTTCACCTTTGATTTATCTACTTCTATGCCCTTTCCTGATACAACAAAGCCAAGAAACACAACATGGTCTGTGCAAAAACTGCACTTCTCAAGATTAGCTAATAATTTCTCCTTTCTAAGCTCATCCAAAACTTGCCGAATGTGTTTCATATGCTCTCCAGCAGACTTGCTATAAATTAGAATATCATCAAAGGAGACAACAACAAATTTTCCAATGAAAGCTCGTAGGACATGGTTCATTAATCTCATGAAAGTACTAGGGGCATTAGTCAAACCAAAAGGCATAACTAACCATTCATACAGCCCAAATTTAGTTTTAGATGCAGTTTTCCATTCATCTCCCGCTTTCATTCTAATTTGATGGTAACCACTTCTCAAGTCAATTTTAGTAAATATTGAACCACTCATTTCATCAAGCATATCATCTAACCGTGGAATAGGATGACGATAGCGAACAGTGATATTATTTGTAGCTCTACAGTCAACACACATCCTCCAAGAACCATCCTTTTTAGGCACTAATATCACAGGAACAGCACAAGGACTTAAGCTTTCACGAACAAAACATTTATCAAGAAGTTCTTGTACTTGCCTTTGTATTTCTTTCGTTTCTTCTGGATTGGTGCGGTATGGTGGACGGTTAGGGAGTGTAGCCCATGGAATGAGATCAATTTGATGTTCAATTCCACGAATGGGAGGTAGTCCAGCTGGTGTTTCTTTTGGAAAAATGTCTTCATAGTCCTGCAAAAGATGAGACACAACACTAGGAAGAGAAGTGATATCATTAGGTGAAATTAAAATGTCTTTGCACATAAGTACAAAGAGTACTTGATCTAGGTTGTTCCTCACTTCTCTCAGCTCAGATTTTATGGCTATCATAACTAGATGCTCTCCCTCTCCTTTCTTTTTATCTCTCAAATTTGGCTTGTGGCACTCACTCACCGAATTAGGGATGGCACTCAATTTCTTTTGCTCCTCTTCCTTCACTTGCTGGACTAATTTTAGTTTGTTTTTGTAAGTGCTCGGCCATGATTTGTTGAGGCGTCATAGGCTTGAGGACAAACTTCTTTCCTTTCAAATCTAGTGTGTACTAATTTGTTCTCCCACAATGCTAAGTATATCGATCATATTGCCAAGGTCTTCCAAGCAGCAAGTGGCACACAGACATTGGTGCCACATCACACTCTACTATGTCAACATATTCACCAATTTTGAATGGAACCTTTACTCTATATCCAATCTTAATATCTCCTGAATCATTCAACCATTGGACATGATATGGATGAGGGTGCTACTGTAGTTTCAAACCAAGCTTGTCAACCATCTCACAACTAGCAAGATTATGGCAGCTCCCGCCATCAATGATCACCTTGACTACCTTATCTTGCACTTTAGCTCTGGTTTGAAAAAGATTATGTCGTTGTCCATTTTCAGCTTCCTTCATTTGAACGCTCAAAATTTGAGCCACCACAAGAGCAGCACCTTGCTCAAATTCACATCTAGTATGTTCCTCATCTTCATGAGCCTCATCATCATACTCTTCCTCAACTTCCTCTTCACTAGCCGATTCATATTCTCCATTGTCTTTCACAATAATCACACGATTATTCAGACACTCCTTGATTACATGCCCATGACCTCCACACTTGAAGCATTGAATCCCACTACTCTTGGCTGTAGAACCCACTAAAGTAGTGGTGGATGCTGATGGTTTAGAGCTCATGCCTTGGGCAGCAGCATTCTTCCCTGTAAAGACACCCTGCACATTAGAACGTAAGTCTCCACTTGAGCTTTTCGCTGATGAGGGTGCAGCAGTAAATCTCGAGATTGACTTGCCTCCTCCTAACATAGTCCTTGTGCCATATGACAAGGGCTTGCTGTTCTTAGCATCTTGCTGCAATTAATGTTCAGCTTTAGTTGCTTGATGTACCAAATCAATAAGATGACGGTACGGCTGAAACTCAACAATGCGCTGGATATTGCGATGTAACCCAACCATGAAATGTGCAATAGTTTGCTCTTCATCTTCATACACATTAGCTCTAATCATATCCTTCTCCATCTCTTTATAATACTCCTCAATAGAGAGGCTTCCTTGCTTCAGATTCTGCAATTTATCAAAAAGATCACGCCGATAGTGCTTTGGCACAAAATGAATTCTCATTTCTCGCTTCATCTCATCCCATGTTGCAATAGGGTTTTCTCCATCTTCTTCTCGATCATGCAGAAGTTGTTCCCACCATATCAGAGCATATCCATCAAACTCAAGAGATGACATGGCTAATTTCTTCTCCTCTAAATAATTATGCAATCGAAATATCTTGTCTACCTTCAACTCCCAAGTGAAGTAAGCTTTAGGATCAGATCCTCCATCAAATTTTGGCATGGTAAATTTCAGTTTGCCAAACCTCTCCTCATGGTTGCCTCTTCTATGATGTCGGCGACCACCACGATATTGGGAATGATTATCTTCATCCACATCTTCAGATTCATCACTATCATCATTTCTTCGACCTCGTCCTCTTCCTCTACCATGTGCAGCACCTTGGTTTCTCCTTACTTGTTCTCTTGCTCTTCTAGCAGCAGCTCTTCCATCACTATCTTCTCCATCTTCACCATGGTTGCTTGCACCATCATGAGGTTGATGACGCCCTCTGATTTCAGTCAAAAGAGCCTAAAGATCTTGGGTTAACCGATTGTGCTTCTCTTCCATGCTTTGCCGGAGTTCATTAAATTGTGCCATAGTAACACAATCTTCTATCTCAACACCACCCATCTCCTGTGTAAGGTTAGCTAAATACAAACAATAGGTAATTATGGAAAAAAATAAAATTTGGTAGCTCTCACAACCTCACCTCTCGTACCAACCGAAGCTCTTATGAAGTCCCTGCGGGTTATAGGAAAAACAGTGTGTGGTGGTAACGAAAGTGATGGCTAGGCGAATACAAGACCAGAGAGTACCAATTACGATGGCTTGTATGTGGAGCTTGGTAGGGAGTGATACACAAGGAATGAAATCTGAAATCTAGTTGTTGTAAAGTTAAATAACAATCCAAACTAGAAGTTCTCTGCCTAGTGCTGACCACAGGATATGAATGATGTAAATAGATCAAACACACGCACAAATAAATTTTAGATTTGCAAACAAGGAGTATGATTGGGATGCAAGTGTTGCGATCAGACCCAACCAAAATTTGCACCAAACAAAGATAGCAAACTGGTTACTCACTTGATATGAAAAACTTTCAGCATGTGTGCACATAAACCAACTGATCTTCAACTTTTCTTTCACAACTTTTCTCAACTCTCTGTTTTTTGTTGCACTTCTTTTTTTATAGAACTAAATACTGGGATCAGATATAACACTTGCACACTTTATGATAGAAATGAAAGTAACCAGTAACTATAATTTGACAGGATCAAAGTTTACGCGAAGGAGATGATATGGGTTTCAGATTTTTTTGTGGGAATTTTCAGATATATGAAAGAGGCACAAAGGACACGCGAAGGAAAAAAAATGATCAGCAACTAAAACAAGACTCTAATGGACTGAAACTTAACAAAACTCACTAAAATAATAGATTGAAACAAAGGGCTATGGCAAATATTTTTGTGGCTTTTTAGTGGATAGGACGAACACAAAATATATGTAGCTAAGGGTAAAGAATCATACCGTGGTAACAAAAGCTCTGATACCAGATGATACGATGCGAGGTCCTAATCTTAACGACGTAGGATCAATCACCAGATAACTAGCTGAAGAACAATCGGATAACTTGCTGCAGGCAGCGATAACTAGTGCAACCTGGCAAATAAAACTCGAAGCCAACCACCATCTTTAACCGGCAACCTGAATCGAGGATTCGCCCAACCACACTCTCAAAGAGCCAACCAACACAACCTACAATCAATCAAGGCAAACCTTAAAGGGAGTAGGAGCACCAATTGGGAGTGGATGAAGCCACCGCTTCTGTAAATCCCGCGAAGGAAATCACAAGAGCAAAGGGGTAGAGATCACTCTCAATATTTGTTAGCACACAGCTAAACAAAAATAGGGGTTCTGTATTTCGATTATCAAAAAGTCTTTTTGCTTGCTTAGGAGTACATGGATATTTATACTAGGAACAACCCTCCTAGATAGGTATAAACACAAAAAGGAAAAGAAAGGGTAGTCTATGTGAACAAGCTTCCATGAAATGAGTTTTTGAGTAGTTTCCGCGTGGCTGTTGGTCTTCTACGCAGTCTTCAGTGTTTTGGCAATAACTCCATCTTGAAAAATCCAAATGACGTGTTGTTGGTTGTGTTGGAAAGCTAACTTGATAAGGTTTCACACCATGTATAGCATGCTCCATGAAACATTGTAGAATGGTACAGTTTAATATGACAAGTTGTACCAATATCATGTCCTGAGAAGTCTGTTAACCCTCTGAGCAGTCTGCACTAATGCTAGTTGGATCTGCACTAAAACTGGTTGGATCTGGTTTGCCTTGAAGCATTTGAAACTAGATTTCACAAGCTTTCCAAAAAGTCCTCATGGACCTCCATAGCCTTCGGGAATAAAAAGTTATGATATTTTCTTCTTGACAGTTCTGTCAGTTTCAAGAGGTCTGACCAGTATGTACTAAGCTGGTCGGATTTCATTAGTTAGAAATCCAAACTGGTCGGCATTAGCATCATTGGAAAGTAGACTCGACAAGCTTTCCAAAATGTGCTCATTCACCTTCATAGCTTCTAAAAATCAAAAGTTATGAATATTTCTTTCCGACTGTTCTGCAGGAGTGGTCTGGTTCGAGTGTGGTTCTTCTCTGTGGTCATCACCTTGTGTGTTCTTGCCATACTCTTTAGTGAACCTGAGCAACAACAACGTGCATGACTTAGGCAGTATATAATTCTCATTAATATTAAATTGAACTTCATAAAGTAGCGCGTTCATCTCTTGTTGTAGTTTCTTTGCTCGACTACGTGTAATTGGGCCACCAAAGGCTTGGGCTGGTGTCAATGTAGGTGATACTTGAGTTGGTGTTACTTGAATTGGAGGTTGTAACATGTTGGTTGATGATGTGGTCATATCAGACTTAATAGTGGTATAGGGGATATACTTATATCATGGTCCATGAGCTCGAGAGCCCATTTGGAGATTCGTCCCGCGGCGTTGCGATTGCGGATGATGTCTCCTAGTGGGTATGAAGTGACGATGATGACTTCATGATCGGTGAAGTAGTGTAGGAGGTTCCAGGTCGCCATCAATATGGTGTATAGAAGCTTTTGGACCTAGGGGTAGCGAACCTAGGCATCGGCGAGTACCTCACCAACAAAGTACACCAATCATTGGACCTTTAGGGGGTGTCCTGGCTCCTCCCTCTCGATGACCAGGGCGGCACTCACAGCGTGGTTGCTCGCCGTGATGTAGAGGAGGGAATCTCCCCGTTTAGGAGCAGCAAGGATTGGGGCCGACGTCAGTGATGCTTTGAGGCTTTCTAAAGCCTGTTGTGCCTCCTCTATCCAGACGAATGTGTCTGTCTTCTTGAGAAGTTTGTAGAGAGGCATCCCCCATTCGCCTAGTCGAGAGATGAACCGGCTTAGGGTGGCCAGACAGCCGGTAAGCCTCTATATGCCCTTGACATTGGGTATAAGGCCCATGTTGGAGATGGCCATGATTTTTTCAGGGTTGGCTTTGATGCTGCGCTCGGACACGATGTATCCGAGCAGCTTCCCCTTCAGAATCCCGAAAACACATTTTTCAGGATTCAATTTAACGCTGAACCTTCAGAGGTTCGCGAATGTGGTAGCAAAGTTTGCGATCAGGTCACTAGCTTGAGCCGTTTTCACCACTATGTCATCAACATAGACGGCGATTGTTGGTTTTCACCGCTCAACTTGGTCAGGTTGGTCGGGCAGGTCGATTTGGTCGATGAAGCATCGCTGCATGCACCATTGATAGGTGACACTAGCGTTCTTCAGACCGAAAGGCATGGTTACGTAATAGTACAAACCATACAGGGTGATGAAAGAAGTCACGACCTAATCGGACTCTTTCATCACGATCTGGTGGTAGCTAGAATAGGCATCCAGAAAAGAGAGGATTTCACATCCTAAGGTGGAGTCGACTATCTGATCTATGCGTGACAAAGGAAAATAGTCCTTCGAACACGCCTTGCTGAGGCCAATATAATCAACACATATTCTCCATTTCCTATTCTTCTTTTTGACAAGAACAGGATTAGCTAGCCAGTCGGAGTGATATACCTCTTTGACGAATCTGGCTGCTAGAAGTTTGGTGATCTCCTCGCCTATGGCCCTGCGCCTCTCATCGTCAAAGCGGCGCAAGAGTTGCTTAGTGGGCTTTGAGCCTAGGATGATGCGTAGTGCATGCTCGGCGACCTCTTTCGATATGCACGGTATGTCAGAAGGCTTCCACGCGAAGACATCATGATTTGCATGTAGGAAGTCAGCGAGCTCGCTTTCCTATTTGATCGGGAGCTTGGTCCTGACCCAAACCATCTTGGTTGGGTCGGTGGGGTCGATCTCCAGTGCCTTGGTTTCCTTGATCAGATGGAAGGCACTTGAGGAGGTCAGCTCATTATAGTTGGGGACTGCTGGAATCGCTGAATTCTCGAGCTCCGGGAGCTCGGTCGAGTTGATGATGGTAGTGGTGAGCTCGTAATGCTCACGATCGCACATGTAGGCATGCGAAATGGTGCTACCCATGGTGATAACGCCGTTCAGTCCTAGCATCTTCAGCTTGAGGTAGGTGTAGTTGGGGATCGCCATGAACTTAGTGTAACATTGCCACCCCAAGATGGCGTCATAGGACCCTGGAAAGTCTACCACCTCAAAGGTTAGGACCTCCGAGCGAAAGTTGGCTCGGTCACCAAACGTGATGGGTAGGTCGATCTGCCTGAGTAGGTATGCCTACGTCCTTGGGATCATGCCGTGGAAGGGAGACCTCACTAGGTAGAGCTCTAACCGAGGGATGCGCATGGCGTCGAGGGTGTCAACGTAAAGAATGTTGAGGCCGCTGCCTCCGTCCATCAGCACCTTGGTGAGGCACTTCTTGCGGACAATGGGGTCAACAACGAGCAGGTAGCGACCTAGTTGGGCGATGTGGAAAGGATGGTCTCTCTAATCAAAAGTGATTGAGGAGACTGACTAGCTAAGGAAAGAGGGGATGGTTGACTCAGCGGCGCATGCCTCTCTATAGCGTACCTTATTCTGGTGCTTAGAGTGGATGGCGTCAGATTCTCCAAAGATCATGAGGCATTCCTTGGGGATGGGGAAGTCATCTTTATCCTTTCTCGTCGTGCCTCCCTTCTTGGACGCGTCCTCCTTGCCTTTCCCTTCCTTTGGCTTGCCGACATGCTGCAGGAAGCGTTTAAGGAGCTCATAGTCCTTGTAGAGGTGTTTAATGGGATAGGCGTGGTTGGTGCATGGACTCTCTATGAGCCTATTGAAATGGTCAGGCTATCCCTGTTGGGGTTGCTTGACCGTGCGGTCGACCATGGTGACCAAAGCTGGGTTGGTCGGTGGTGCCGATCCTTCTTGTTCTTCTTGCCCCTTTGCATGGAGGGGCCCTCTCCTTGGTCCTCACACTTGGCCTTGCTCATGTCTCGACCACTGCTAAAGACTGCCCCGACTGCCTCCTCGATGGAGGCATGGTTTGTGGAGATGTCAAGTAGGTCGTAGGTGATACGGGGCTTCACACAGCTAAGTTTATGGATTAGGGACTTGCAGGTCATCCCAGAGAGGCACCATGTCGATGACATTAGGAAAGGGGTTGCACTACTTTGAGAACCTGTAGATGTAATCCTATAGGGACTCGTTGGGCTCCTGCTGGCAGCTCTTGAGGTGCCAAGAATTCTCGGGACAAACATAGATCCCCTAAAAATTTTTGATGAAGACCCTCTTGAGATCCGCCCAGTCGTGGATGCTGTCAAGTAGAAGGAATTCAAGCCATGCTCAAACATGCTCCCCCACATAGATGGGGAGGTACTAGATGATGAAGTAGTCATCATCCACTCCTTTGGCTCAGCAAGTGAGCCGGAAGTCTTCGAGCCATATATCGAGGTTTGTCTCCCCAGTGTACCTGGTGATGTTGGTGGGCGGTTGAAAGGTCCTAATATGGCTAGAGGGGGGTGAATAGCCTATTTAAAATTCTACAAATTAACTAGAGCAATTTGATTATTAAGACAAGTAGCGAAATGCAAACTTGCTCTAGCTCTATGAGGGTTGCAAGCCACCTATCCAACAATTCTAGTTGCAATGATTACTAGGCACACAACTTACAATATTACTACTCACTAAGAGCTCTCAAACTTGCTACTCTAAAGAGCTCCACTAGATGAACTTAAAACAACAAAGCAAGCTCTCAATTCTAATTTCACTAAAGAGTTTGCTACAACTAGTTTGCAAGTATATAAATGAGTGGGTAGGATGATTATACCACCGTGTAGAGGAATGAACCAATCACAAGATGAAGATTAAGTCAATCACCCGGAGAATGCAAATGACAAGAAACAACCGATTTTCTCCCGAGGTTCACGTGCTTGCCAACACGCTACGTCCCCGTTGTGTCGACCAACACTTTGTGGTTCGGCGGCTAAGAGGTGTTTCACAAACCTCATCCACATGATTGGACACTGCAAGAACCTCCCCACAAGTGAGGTAACTCAATGACACGAGCAATTTACTAGAGTTACCTTTCGACACTCCACCAGGGAAGATACAACTCCCCTCACAATCACCGAAGGCGGCCACGAACAATCACCAACTCATGCCGATCCTCCACCGCTGCACCAAGCCATCTAGGTGGTGGCAACCACCAAGAGTGACAAGCGAAATCCACAGTGCAACATGAATACCAAGTGCCTCTAGATGCAATCACTCAAGCAATGCACTTAGATTCTCTCCCAATCTCACAAAGATGATGGATAAAATGATGGAGATGAGTGGGAGTGCTTTGGCTAAGCTCACAAGATTGCTATGTCAATGAAAATGTGCAAGAGTGTGAGCTTCAATCGGCCATGGGGCTTAAATAGACGCCCCCACGAAATAGAGTTGTTGTACCCCTTCACTGGGCACAACGCGGGCTGACCGGACGCTCCGGTCAGTTGACCGGACGCTGAGCCCCCAGCGTCCAGTCGCTCATAGTCAGCCACGTGTCCTAACTTCAACAGTCATCAGTCTTGACCAGACACTGCGCTTGAGTTGACCGGACGCTGAACACCAGCGTCCGGTCGTTTACAGTAAGGTTCCAAAACCAATTTTTGCCGACCGGACACGTCCGGTCAAGCTCGACCGGACCCTGCCAGCATCCGGTCACACTGTGACTACTTACTGTGCTGACCGACAACACGACCGGACACAGCCCTTTAGTGTCCAGTCGCTGAGTGACCCAGCGTCCGGTCAGTTGACCGACGCCAGCATCTTTGCGACCAACTCTATTTCACCTCTAACTTCTTCACCCTTGCTCAAATGTGCCCACCACCAAGTGTATCACCTTGTGCACATGTGTTAGTATATTTTCACAAACATTTTCAAGGGTGTTAGTATTCCGCTAGATCCTAAATGCATATACAATGAATTAGAGCATCTAGTGGCACTTTGATAACCGCATTTCGATACAAGTTTCACTCCTCTTAATAGTATGGCTATCTATCCTAAATGTGATCACACTCACTAAGTGTCTTGATCACTAAAACAAAATGGCTCCTATATTTTATACCTTTGCCTTGAGCCTTTTGTTTTTCTCTTTCTTCTTTTCTAAGTTCAAGCCTTTGATCATAACCATGCCATCACCATTGTCATGATCTTCGTCATTGCTTCGACACTTGGAATAGTGCTACCTATCTCATGATCACTTTGATAAACTAGGTTAGCACTTAGGGTTTCATCAATTAATTAAAACCAAACTAGAGCTTTCAGCGGTCGAAAGCACTGTGGGAACGGCGCTTTCTAGATGCGGCGACCGAAGGCCTGTGGTCTCGAGCCATCGGAGCTAGGGCTCTGGTCATTCGGTCAGCCACCATGCCTAGGGTGCATGCCCTCACACTCCTCGATGGTCAGGCCTAGACCCACACCGCCTACTCTTGCCACCACTCGATGGACGTCATCATTGTGCCGAGCATGGCGTCGATTATTGATGACGCTGCGAGCATCATGGTTTGGCCTGAGCTGCTTGCACACAGGTGGTCGGTGTGGAGTGGGCACCAGTTTTGGCTATGGTGTAGCTGCTGAAAGGATCAAGATGCCCAAGAGGGGGTGAATTGGGCTAATTACAAATTTCTTTGCAATAATCAAATCCTATGGTTAGCCCAATTAACCCCTTGTGCCTAGAAAGTATTTCTATTGATCTAACGCACAAAAGTTTAGCACCCTAAATTCCAATCCTACTCTAGCATGGCAATTCTAGGAATGTAAAAGACAAGTATTGAATTGCTCAAAGTAAATGCTTAAAGTAAAGAGAGGAGAAGGAATGCGGTGATGTTTTGTCGAGATATCGGAGAGTCGCCACTCCCCACTAGTCCTCGTTGGAGCACCCGTGCAAGGGTGTAGCTCCCCCTTGATCCGTGCAAGGATCAAGTGCTCTCTACGGGTTGATTCTTTGACACTCCATCACGGTGAATCACCCACAACCGCTCATAACTTGAGTTGGGTCACCCACAAGCTCCGCCAGATGATCACCAAACTCCCAATCACCACCAAGCCATCTAGGTGACGGCGATCACCAAGAGTAACAAGCACGGACTCTCACTTGACCACGACAAGCCTAATGAGAAGGGTGGATGCATACTTTGCTACTCTTGCTTCACTAATGAGGGCTCTCTTTGGGATTCTCAAATCTCAATCACCTCACTAGGACCTTGCTCTTCTTGGCACTCTCTAAGGTGTTTCTTAGCTGTTGGAATAAGCAAAAGTACCCCCATACATGAATGGAGGTGGTATTTATAACATGGGCTGAAAAACGAACCATTATGTGCCTCTACGGGGTGATCGGACGCTTCGGTCATGTTGACCGGACGCGCCAATTAGTTCACCCTGAACTCCAGTGTTTACAGTGTGACCGGATGCTGGCCAGCGTCCGGTCGCAATTTTCCCTTACTAGAACCTTACTAATGTTGACTAGATGCTGGCCCTCAGTGTCCGATCACTTTCAGACGACTTCACCTTGATTAAATAAACTGACCGGACTTTGAGCCAGCGTCCGGTTACATCGATGCCAGTGTCCGATCAGTATTTGACCCTCCATTCACTTCCAACTCTCGATCATATGTGAATGAAGTTTGCCCCATTGGATCTAAGGACTATTTTGGAGCTACCTAGCACTAGTTTTAGCAAGTGTGCACCACACCTAACCCACTAGACTCACCTAGGTCAAGCTACCTGTCCGTACCCCCCTTAATAGTACGGCCAAAGGAAAAACAAAGTCCTAAACTACTCTAAGTATCACTCCAACTCCAATTGACACTTAGAACTAGTCCATCCTTAACCTTGTCGTCCATCCTTTGAAAATCGAAATGATTTCCATCATAGGGGCATGACCATCATGATAGCCCAATTGATCTCCATTATCGTGACCAAACTTAATTGCTTTTGCAAAACACACATTAGTCACAGTAATCACATATTGTCATTAATCACCGAAACCCAACTAGGGGCCTAGATGCTTTCAATCTCCCCCTTTTTGGTGATTGATGACAATACCACCTCGAGTATGTGAAAGAGATGAGGTTTTTAACATGCTTGGTTCATATAAGCTTTTGGGAATAAGAACAAAAGTGTTAGGCAAGCTTATATGACCCAAGCCAACATGATGTACTCAAAAGATATAAAATAGGCATGAGTACAAGTAATAAAGCTCATTTGCATCGGAGTAAAACATAGAAGCAAAGCAAAAGAGCATAGCTCAAGTGATATGACATATAAATGATTCAAAGTAGAGAGCACACATGTCACATATCATGATCACATAGATATCACTATCACATAGATATATTTTAATGCATAGAAGTAAACACACGACGAATGCATAGAAGTGTATCACACATAAAAATCCAAATGTACTAGATAATAAGCTACTAAGTAAGCTAAGCTCCCCCTAAATAGTCGCTCCCCCTAAGACTATCATACTCGAACCCTCTCCCCCTTTGGCGTCAAACACCAAAACCTAAGGGTCGATCGGTGGGGCTGTAGCAGACGAGCCGAGCGCTGAGGTACGAGGAGCAAGCTAAAACTAGGCGCCATCATCATCTGACCCTAAGCTCTGAGTAGTCTAACCCTCTGTAGCTAGAAGCGATGCTGACACAGTCTGGGTCAGATCACGAACAGGAGCTATTGTAGGCTGTGCTAGTATGACTAAAGCAGCAGGCTTTGATGATGCCACTAAGGAAGGGAGCGTCTCTGTAGTCCTGGTAATAGGTGCAACTGTAGAGGGACCTAGACATGTAGATATAGAGGAGTAGGCTGCCCTGTCAACTCACTAAAGGATGCACCAAGGCTCCTAGACCCTGTAGTCTCTGGCACTAGCAGCGAGGGTATCTTAGCCGGTGTGAAGCCCGTCTGAAGAGGTGTGAACTATGGGGCTATCACTGGCGAAGCAAAGTACTAGGACACCAGCTCTGTAGGTGAAGCAAAATGTGCTGGTGGCTGACCCTGACTCTGAAGCCCACTAGGTTGTAATGCTAGAGTCATCAAAGTGGTGGCAGGCTGACCAAGCTGGGGCGTAGGCTATGGCAGTGGAGCCCCAATCACTATCACTATATGCTGCATGAATCCGAGAAGCTGATGTTGCATGAGAAGCTGCTACTAATGCATGGCCTGCTACTGCTGTATGGCCTATTGCTGCTACTGGATGGCCTGCTGCTGGCGCTGGAACTCGTCCTGCTGAGTCTAAAACTATGCAAAAGTGGCAGCAGTCTCTTGAGCTTGGCGTGCCTGATCCTGCCTCATCCGCTCAAGTATAGCAAGTAGAGCGGGGTCTATCTGTGGTGTAGGTGGAGCTAAATTGGAGCTGCTAGCCTCATGATCATGTCAACATGCAGGCATCTGAGGAATGTTCTGGTAGTCCTCGTCCGAGCTATCACTGGGGTCACTCTCGACCATCCCCTCCTGCTGAGCAAGCTATCCTCCTCAGTAGCT
This sequence comes from Miscanthus floridulus, assembly GCF_019320115.1. NCBI lineage: Eukaryota > Viridiplantae > Streptophyta > Magnoliopsida > Poales > Poaceae > Miscanthus > Miscanthus floridulus. The sequence goes on from NC_089597.1 coordinate 86,054,313, forward strand.
GCAATACCCCTAATAATAGCATCTTGCTGGGCTGCAATCTCTGGTACATCTGGATGATGGCATGACTGACTAGGTGCCTATGGTGTACTATGGCAGATCATCTGAGTCAGGTTATATGTAGGGAACTCTATAGTAGCACCACTGTACTCAGCTAGCATCTTAGGCGGCCTCACTATAACTGCCCTGTGAATAAGAAATATGATCTGATGGGCATAGGGCAACTGTCGATGACCTCTAAACCCCTCAGCAATAGTATCCTCCATCTCAGAAAGAAGGAGATCCCAAATCTCAAATACAGTCTGCTACATCAGGGAGTTGAGAAGCCATAGCTGCAAGCGAGTCAAGCCCTTGCGATACCCCATTCTCAGAATCAGGGTCCTCCTCATAATGGCATCCAGCACTCTAGCTGTAGGAGTGAGATCACTAGGAGTCCTGCTCGACCCCTCACCAAAAGGTTCCTTGAAGCAGTGGCGAACCAAATCTGTGAGAGGCACCATACCGCCATGAGGGTGTTTGGGAGGCATTGTCTGTCCATAGCAAACATCATGTAACCTAACGGGCTACTCCTGGAGCCTAAGTATCTCCCTGACCCTAGTGCTCGTTAGCCTGTAATCTCTACCTCTGAATGCAAAGTGAATGTATCTGTGTTGTGGGCCAATTGTGGCAGAACCTCCTAAATTATAGGACCCACATGCACTTGTCACTGTCCAACGACCTTTGACAACAATGCATATGTTCCTAGTAACTTAAGAAGTCTGTCGGGTGTCCTCGGGGAACCCCGAATCATCCATGATTTCTGAGCAGGATCACGTTACAGAGTCATTGCAGTATTACAACATTTATTCAAATATTGACACCAGAGTAAAAACAGCAAAAGTCTTATGGTAACATAGTTTACAAACCAGTTGTTTCAAACCTTACAAACTAAGTTCGATAATTATTACAAACCATAGTAGTAGTGGAGTGGCATAATTAACATATACATAACACACAAAATAAACATCCTGCCCAAGGATCACACATTTACTTCTCATCGTCAGAACGAACGATAGTCATGCAGCATGATCCAAAACAGATCTACTCATGAGGCTCACCTGCAACAAGGGTCAACGAACCCTGAGTACAAAAGTACTCAACAAGACTTAACCGAAATATTAACTGATAACTTAGGAATGCAGGCTCAGGGATTCAAGGTATAGCTTTAATAATGATCAAAGTTCTTTTGCATAAAAGTTCTTTTAACAAAATTCCTTTTTAGAGAAAACTTCTTAAGAATTATATACAAAGCTAACATGATCCGCACTGAGATCATGAAACTTCATATCCAACACCTTCACAAGCCTTATTCAAGTTCCAGTTATTAATACTACGATGATGAACAGTGAGTTGAGTCTCCATAACCGAGGAGCAACGATGATTCGAACCAATTATAAACTCAATTGGGAATTCCAGACCACACGACATATGTAGGTCCCCGACCTACATATATCAACCTACTCTCGGATCCTCTAAAGCAAGAATGGGTCCGCACCACCCGAGAATATAGTACTCCACCAATCCAGCCCATTGCCATGTGGGTACACGCTATTCCCACCATCTCTCCACTCCTAGTGCGCGAGTAGCCATTCTTGTAATAGAATTGCCAAGTTCAGGCTTACCAGAGTATGTGGTTAGTACTACAAATTCTCACCTCATGCAATTCAACAACGGACGTGCCTTAATCGAGACAGGCGGAAAGAACCCGCTCACAAGACCTCCATGTCTTGTGGCTCACACACACCGAGTCTGCCCGGTCTAGATTTGTTACTCCACATTCCCATATCACATGCTAACATAATTAACCAATGTTTCATTTAAAACTTGTAGGTGGCAGGTAGTCACCCGACTTTCATCGTTCCACGCATAGCTAAGCAAAACTAGGCGTATACGAGTTTAAAATTGGTAATATGGTAAATATGGAATAACAAGGGTGGTAATGCAGCAATTAGGCTCTTACTTAACTCCTAATTGCTTAATGCAGTAATGAAAAGCAAAAGCAAAATTAATTTATAAAACACAAGGTAGGGTTGTATGCATCCGAGGCTTGCCTTCGTTGACAGAAAAGTCCGGCTCCTACGACGTTTCACAAGTATTCGATCCGACCTCAATAGACGGATTAACCTCCTCAACAACTTGATTAACTACCATGTGTTCACCTTCGTTCACTACACATAATAACAATGCCATGTTTAACATGATGCGGAATACGAAACATGATGCTCGATGATGGATACAAAAATTAACAATTTGAATATAACTTTCCTTCGCGGTACAGTTGCAAGTCAAACAAACTAAATCTTTTTCATAACACATACATCAACTGCTAAGGATCATTATCAACAAATGACCCAAGGTCATCACTCAATCCAAAATTACAAACAAAACCTAAATCACTAAAGGTTACTATTTGCTTTCATGAATTAATTATTTAATTCAAAATTATGAAATAAATCAACTTATTCTAATTGAGCTTAAAATTTTAGTAAATGTTCATTACATGATAACTAAGTGGAAAAACAAATTTCATAATTTTTGGACAAGTAAATAAGCCTAGAAAAATCATGGAAATCCATTTATCAATAAATTGAGCAATTTTATCACATTCAAAAATTACTGAAAAACATTATTTCATATTTTTCTTAAATACTTTACATCATAGAGAAGTCACACAAAAATTTTCATAATTTTTGGAGCTCTAAATAAATCTACACAAAAATAACAAAAATAGACACTATTCATTCAAATCTGAAAATAGAAAAATTCCATTTGAACGCTGAGTCACTGACAACCCGACCCCAACTGTCATCCCTAACCTCGCGCGCTGACCACGACGGCGACGGCGTTGACCAGCGATTTCTCGCCGACGGTGAGTCCAACGGTGACGGCCAGAGTACTAACATGATCACTATGTTACAGCGCATCGATCTATGGCACTAATGTGACCAATTACGGGCCGAACCGAGCACTACGTCGAGCATGGCGGATGCGGTGGCATGGCAGCGCTACGCCGGTGGTGTGCGACCGGTAGAGCTCAAACAAGGGATCCAGGAAGCATCAGTGGCTCACCCCGAACGCATTAACGCAAGGAGCGAGGTCGAAGAAGCAACGGAGAGGTGTGACGACGATCACGGTGATCACGGCGGAGCAAAATGTCGTCGGCGATGGTGTACCGGCGACTACAGTGGTCAAAATGAGCAACCAGCTAAGGATTAAGTACTACATCATCGAGACGAAATAGAATCAGCCAAAACCAGGGATGGAGATGCACCGTGGAGCTCTGGCCGCGGTGAATCGTGCTCGACGGAGGAGTTGCCGGCCGCGAGGAAGAAGACGATGCAACTCGAGTTCCTGACTTAGACTAGATGAATTGGTGGGTTGGCTGGATGCGCAAGGATGTGGCGGAACTAGAGCACTCTTTGCCGAGACAACAATGGCGCTAGGTCGACGACGAGAGCTCGACGGAGCTGTGGCGGCGGTGACTGGAAAAACAGAGAAGGAAGAAGAACGACGACGACGGCGTCTCGATTCTTATAACGCGACTCAGAAGCTCAAGGAAGCCACGGCGGAACCATTTCCATGCCAACGCGACGCCAAGGACGGCCACGACACGCCTGGAGCGCCGAAGAAGGTCACCGGCGGTGTAGCTATGGCGGCGAACACTGTTCACAGTATTTACAAGTTTGCCATTCGCCAAAATTCACAAATTACTCCCAAATTTTCATAACAACTCAAAAATCTCCAAAAACAAAAGTTGTTCAAAATCAAAAGTTCTACAACTTTGCTTTTATAACCATCTTCTAATTCGGTCTAGTTTTTGAAATGAACTTTTGAATTTAAAAGGGGAAAATTAACGAATTACGCCTTTTTGAATTACTCCTAATTTTTCCAAACAACTTGAAAAACTCCAAAGATAAACTTTTCTTAACTAGTCAAGCTCTACACTTTTGCTTTTGGGCCCAACCCCAAAATATGCTTAGATTTTGAAATGGATTTTCAGGGTAGGGTTTAAATGTTGAAAAGCGGGGTTTTCTCGAAAAATTCAAAACCCAGACAAACTTTGAACTCGAGTCAAACAATACAATTCAACACTCATTACACAAATGTAAACTTGTTTTAGTAAATTCATATCAAAGTTTTCACCAAATGCCCAATGCTTTGCAATGCATATGATGACATGTCAGATTTTAATATTTAAACACCCGAGGTGTTACAATCCTTCCCCCTAAAAGAAATCTCGCCCCGTGATTCAAAGCCATAGAGTAAGTAATGGAAAAGGAAATGTGTCAGTTCAAAAACATCCAAAATTTGTCCATAAAACAGTTGAGTTCCCTTTACAAAACACAACTTATAACATCCGAGCTCAACTAACATTATTCTATTTTATATTGACGCTAGAAACTCTGGAAACTTTTCTAACAAGTAATCTTCTGATTCCCAAGTAGCTTCCTCTTCTGAATGTTGATTCCATTGTATTTTATAGAACTTGATTGTCCATCTTTGAGTAACACGATCTTTCTGATCCAACACTCGGATAGGATATTCGAAATAAGTTAAATCCGGTTCTAGTTCCACTCCTTCAACTTCAACATTCTGTTCAGGCACTCGGAGACACTTCTTTAATTGAGAAACATGGAACACATCCTGTATAGCTGCAAGATGTTCAGGTAACTTTAAGCGATATGCTACTTTTCCATACCTCTCCAAAATTTAATATGGTCCAATATATCGAGGTGCCAACTTTCCTTTAACACCAAAACGGGTAACTCCCTTCATTGGTGATACTTTCAGATATACAAAATCTCCTTTGTTAAATACCAAGGGTCTCTGTCTTCTATCAGCATAACTCTTTTGTCGGGATTGAGCTATCTTCAAATTACTTTGTATTTGCTTAACCTTGTGTCGGGTACCGCGAGAAGGGGTACCCTAAGCAAGACCCAAAAAACAACTGCTTAGACTTCGTAAAGATCGAAACCAGCTAAACGCTGCCGGCCTCGGCCGATTCTCCGACTCGCCCGAGGCTCCAAGGGCCTCGGCCAATTCTCCGACTCGCCCGAGGCCCATCGCCACGGGCCTCGGCCGATTCTCCGATTCGCCCGAGGCCCCCTCACTACTGACCCCGAGCGATTCCCCGCCAAAGGCCTCGGCCGGGCCACCGACCCTCCGTCTCGCGCAAGGTAGGCTCAGCAGCACTCCGCTGCCTCTTCCTCCTCCCGTCCCTCTGACAAAATGTCGTGTCGCATCAACTCAGCCAACTGCTGCCCCTGACGACAACGGCATGCTCGGCACAGTACAGCAGAATGGCCAATGGGACAGGAGGCAGGACTGGGCAGGGGTTACCCGCCACTGTACTAACCACCATGCACATGGTTGACGCCCATGCCTCACTGTGCTGCCAACTCCTGCTCCGAGGACAACGCGGCGTGGGAAGCCACGTCTGGGCTACTGTGGCCTCGAAATCAGTACCCAGGACCAATAATTCCCTCCAGGGCCTCGGCGGTTTGCTTCAGGGGCTCGACAGCCTGGGGACCCATGTCCGCCAACGCCCCCCGCGATGGCTTGGCCTCGGCACCTACAGAACCACGGCCCCCTACGACGTCATCACGCGATGACCTGCACGTCCCTCGGACTGGGCAGGGGTTACCCGTCACTGTGCTAACCACCATGCACATGGTTGACACCCATGCCTCACTGCGCTGCCAACTCCTGCTCCGAGGACAACGCAGCGTGGGAAGCCACGTCTGGGCTACTGTGGCCTCAGAATCAGTACCCAGGACCAATAATTCCCTCCAGGGCCTCGGCGGTTTGCTTCACGGGCTCAGCAGCCTGAGGGTCCATGACCGCCGAGCCCCCCACGATGGCTCGGCCTCGGCATCTGCAGAGCCGCTGCCCACTACGACGTCATTACACGGTGACCAGCACGTCGCCCGCCATGTCCTGCACCAAGCTGTACTGGAGTCCCACGACGCACAAGATCGAGTATGACCGGCGCGTCACTTCTGCACGACAAGGACGGGGCCACTCCGTCGACCACGCCGCAACAGTGGCCGGCTATAGGGCTCAGACACGCCACCCCCGTTTTTAGAACGCTATGTAGCAACATATGTAGGTTCCTGGTTCTCCCTTGGAGTATAAAAGGGAAGGACCGGGGCCATTTCTAGGGGGAGAAAAAGGAGGACGAACACACCGATAGAACTAGACACTTCCGCTACGCTGGGGGAGAACAACGCCTCAAGCAGCCCGCACCACCCTTGCCGAGACCTGGGGCTAGCCCCCTCTCTCACCTAGCTTGTAACCCCCTACTACGAGCACCCCGGTGCAAGGAATACAAGATCGATCTCTCGGACTGGACGTAGGGCCTCGATTGCCTGAACCAGTATAAACCTTGTGTCTCTTTGCATCACCACCCGGGATTAGGAGCACGCAGCACAAATTCACTTGTTGGTTGAGGGACCCCTGGTTCCAAAGCAACGACAGTTGGCGCGCCAGGTAGGGGGCGCTGCGTGTCAGCTTCGTCATCCTAGCAAGTTCCGGATGGCAGACCCCGTACGACCATTGCGTCTCGGCACCGTGGTTTGGTTTGGGAGCCTAGAGTTCATGTCCCTAGGGCATGAGTACGACATGGTGCTCCTCACTCCTCGAGCCCCACCGTCCGACGGTGAAGTCGCGCCCCGGCAGCCCAGGCGCAGGCGGCGCCCGGGCGGCCGTTCTCGCCACGCTCGCCAGGCGCGACGCGAGCGGGGCCACCCCGACGTCACGCGAGCCCAGGGCATCACGCCCCTCCTCGCCGATGCCCTACGACCAGCTGTTGGTACGGGGTCCCTGGCTGGGGACCTGTCTGGCCTGAGCATGGACGAAGGAAAATCGCCGGTGGCTCGCGGCGACGCCCAGTCGTCTAGCTCCGCTCTACCACTCCCTCAAGAGCCGACCCCGGCGGGGCAGAATATGGAGACGGCACCGTCCCCATACCCCTTTGGGTTGAGAGATGCCGCCGCCTCTTACGCCTACGCATACGCTGCCACCCACGAGCACCCTGCGGAACGCCGCCAGCGCTTCGCTCTCGACCTGAGCACCCGCTCCGACCCCTCGGACGAGGACGAGGCATGGCCCAGGGTGGATTTCTCCGAACTCCACAACCCTGGGGCTTTGCGCCAATTCTTGGCCGCAAGCGACTACTGCCTCGGCTACTCTGACTCTGACGACGAGGGGACTTACGATCCATCTCGTGAGTGCTTCCACGTCGGGCTCGGGATGCCAAGGGCGGGTGAAGAGGACGAAAGGACAGGCAACCATTCCCCGCCCCGGGCAGGGGCGGGCGATGCCACACCTCCGTGTCTTGAGGCCCCGGCAGCACGGGACGAGAATCCCGTTCGTGGGGGGCATCGACGCCCAGATCTGGAGCAGCTCCGCGAGCTTCGAGACAAGGTCGAACAGGACCGGCTCCTTCTGCAACAGCTTCGGAACACTCTCGAGCAGGAACAGTAGGGGCGCGGTGAGGGCGGAGGAGCCCGAGGGAGGGCCCCGCGACGTCCATCACCGCATCAACAACGACGAGGAGGAAGCGCCACCCCCAATCTTTAATCGCGCCAGCCAGAATGTCGCAGCCGCTGCGATGCTGGTCCGATCGATGCCCGAGCCCTCCACCACCGAGGGGCGACGGGTCCGTGGGGAACTCCGCGATCTCCTCGAGACCGCAGCGGTGCAGCAGGCCAAAAGTTCCGCCTCCCGTCGGCGCGGAGGCACCTCGGAGCAACCCACAGCGCAACCTCGCCGGGGCCAGGATGCCTCAGTCTGTCCCGAGGACGCTCGCGCGCCGACGGTCAACAGGGCCCCCTCGGTGCGCGACCGACTTAGGGACCGACGCGAGGCACAGGGCGACCACGAAGTAGTTGGCAGGCGACGGCGCCACGACGACGGAGCAGCACGGGGCTACCACCCACACCGAGGCGGTCGCTACGACAGCGGTGAGGACCGCAGTCCTTCCCCTGAGCCGCCGGGACCTCGGGTCTTCAGTAGGGCCATCCGTGTTGCTCCCTTCCCCGCCCGGTTCCGACAGCCGGCCAACCTCGCGAAATACAGCGGCGAGACCAACCCGGAACTCTGGCTCGCCGATTACTGCCTGGCCTGCCAGCTAGGTGGCGCGGACGATGACCTGCTCATCATCCGCAATCTCCCTCTGCTATTGTCGGACTCGGCACGAGCCTGGCTCGAGCATCTCCCTCCCTCGCAAATCCACGACTGGCGCGACTTGGTTAGGATCTTCGTCGGGAACTTCCAGGGCACATACGTGCGCCCTAGGAATTCCTGGGATCTTAAAAGCTGCCGCCAGAAGCCAGACGAGTCTCTCCGAGATTTCATCCGGCGCTTCTCCAAGCAGTGCACCGAGCTACCCAGCGTCGGCGACTCGGAGATCGTCCAGGCTTTCCTCTCCGGCACCACTTGTCAGGACTTGGTCCGAGAGTTAGGATGCAACGTCCCACGCTCTGCTGCCGTGCTCCTCGACATCGCCACCAGCTTCGCCTCAGGGGAAGAGGCTGTCGGAGCCATATTCCCCGACGACGATCCCAAAGGGAAGCGGAGGGAAGAGGCCCCCGAGGCCTCAGCCCCCCACCTCCCTAAGAAAAAGAAGAAGGGTCACCCAGGGAAGCAGGAAGTCCTCGAGGCCGTCCATGTCGCCACGACGGATCGCAGGAATTCCCGCGGCCCCCGCGGCCCCGGGCTATTTGACGACATGCTGAAGAAGCCCTGCCCTTACCATCAAGGTCCGGTGAAGCACGCCCTCGAGGAGTGCACCATGCTCCGGCGCTAGTACGCCAGGCTCGGGCTCCCCGACGACGACGCCAAATAGAAGGGCCCCGGCGGTCGGAACGAGGACAAGGACGACGGGTTCCCCGAGGTACGCAACGCTTTCATGATCTTTGGCGGACCCTCGGCATGCCTCACGGCGCGCCAGCGAAAGAGGGAACGCCGGGAGGTTTTCTCGGTCAAGGTGGCCACCCCTCGGTACCTCGACTGGTCTCGGGAGGCAATCACCTATGATCGGCATGACCACCCCGATTATATTCCAAACCCCGGACAGTACCCGCTTGTCGTCGACCCGATCGTCGGCAACACCCGACTTACCAAAGTGCTCATGGACGGAGGCAGCGGCCTCAACATCCTCTACGTCAACACTCTGGAGCTCCTAGAGCTCGACCGATCACTGCTCCGAGGCGGTTCCGCGCCCTTCCACGGCGTCGTGCCAGGAAAGCGCACGCGACCCCTCGGGCGCATCGACTTACCCGTCTGTTTCGGCACTCCCTCCAACTACCGCAAGGAGATCCTCACCTTCGAGGTGGTGGAATTCAAGGGGGCCTACCACGCCATCTTGGGGCGCCCGTGCTACGCCAAGTTCATGGCGATCCCCAACTACACCTACCTCAAGCTCAAGATGTCAGGCCCCAACGGCATCATCACCGTCGAGTCCACGTACGAACATGCATACGACTGCGACGTCGAGTGCATCGAGTACGCCGAGGCCATCGTGGAGGCCGAGACCCTCATCGCCGATCTCGACCAGCTTGGTAGCGAGGTTCCCGACGCCAAGCGGCGCGCCGAGACCTTCGAGCCCGCAGAGGCCGCCAAGCTCGTCCCCGTCGACCCCACCGTCCCCGACGGCCGAGGACTGAAGATCGGCACCACCCTCGACAGCAAATAGGAGGCCGTGCTCGTCGGCTTTCTCCGTGCGAACATCGATATGTTCGCATGGAGTCCCTCGGATATGCCGGGCATACCAAGGGAGGTTGCCGAGCACGCCTTAGATATCCGGGTGGGCTCCAGGCCGGCAAAGCAGCGCCTGCGCCGATTTGACGAGGAGAAGCGCAGGGCCATCGGCGAAGAAGTGCAGAAGCTCATGGCAGCCGGGTTCATCAAGGAGGTATTCCATCCAGAGTGGTTGGCTAACCCTGTATTAGTCAGGAAGAAAAGTGGCAAATGGAGGATGTGCATGGACTACACTGGTCTAAATAAAGCGTGCCCGAAAGTCCCATTCCCACTACCACGAATTGACCAAATCGTCGACTCCACTGCAGGATGCGAAACCCTCTCCTTCCTCGATGCGTATTCCGGTTACCACCAAATCAAGATGAAAGAGTCCGACCAGCTCGCGACTTCTTTCATCACTCCATTCGGCATGTACTGCTACATAACCATGCCGTTCGGCCTCAGAAACGCAGGGGCTACTTACCAACGGTGCATGATCCAAGTCTTTGGCGAACACATCGGACGAACCGTTGAGGCCTACGTGGATGACATCGTAGTTAAGTCCAGGAAGGCCGGTGATCTCGTCGGCGACTTGAAGGTTGCCTTCACATGTCTCAGAGAAAAGGGCATCAAGCTCAACCCCGAGAAGTGTGTCTTCGGGGTTCCCCGAGGCATGCTCTTGGGATTCATAGTCTCGGAGCGTGGGATCGAGGCCAACCCGGAGAAGGTCTCGGCCGTGACCAACATGGGCCCAATCCGGGACCTCAAAGGGGTGCAGAGGGTCATGGGATGCCTTGCGGCCCTAAGCCGCTTCATCTCGCGCCTCGGCGAAAAAGGCCTGCCCCTGTACCGCCTCTTGAGAAAGTCCGAGCGCTTTTCTTGGACCACTGAGGCCGAGGAAGCCCTCGCCAGGCTCAAAGCGCTGCTCACCACCCCCCCCGTCCTAGTTCCACCCACCGAGGGCGAGCGCCTCTTACTCTACGTCACTGCGACGACCCAAGTGGTCAGCGCAGCCGTAGTAGTCGAGAGGCAGGAGAAGGGACACGCTCTACCCGTCCAATGACCTGTTTACTTCATCAGCGAAGTGCTCTCCGAGACTAAGACGCGTTACCCCCACATCCAGAAGCTGGTTTACGCCGTAGTCTTGGCTCGACGCAAGCTGCGTCACTACTTCGAGTCCCACCCGGTGACTGTGGTGTCGTCTTTTCCTCTGGGAGAGATAATCCAAAACCGGGAGGCCTCGGGTAGAATAGCCAAGTGGGCTGTCGAACTCATGGGGGAAACCTTGTCTTTCGTGCCTCGGAAAGCGATCAAATCACAAGTCCTGTCCGACTTTGTAGCCGAATGGACCGACACACAGCTGCCACCCGTTCAGATCCGATCAGAATGCTGGACCATGTACTTCGACGGGTCTCTGATGAAAACTGGGGCTGGCGCGGGCCTGCTCCTGGTCTCGCCCCTCGGAGTACACATGCGCTACATGATCCGTCTTCACTTCACCGCCTCCAACAATGTCGCCGAATACGAGGCCCTCGTCAACGGCCTGCAAATCGCCATCGAACTTGGAGTGCGACGCCTCGACGTACGGGGTGATTCGCAGCTCGTCGTCGATCAGGTGATGAAAGAGTCGAGCTGCCATGACCCCAAAATGAAGGCGTACTGCGCGATAGTACGACGCCTAGAGGGCAAGTTCGACGGTCTCGAGCTCAACCACGTTGCACGAAAGTTCAACGAGGCCGCGGACGAACTAGCAAAGATGGCGTCGGCGCGGACCCCGGTTCCCCTGAACGTCTTCGCCAGAGACCTCCACAAACCATCCGTCGACTACGCCCCGGCGACGGAAGAGGGCCCGTCAGCCGATCCCACCACAGGGCCCGAGGCCCCCTCTGCCACCGAGACCTCGCCCGCCGGGCCCGAGGCCATGGCGATTGACGCAGAGCCTCCCGAGGCCGACCAAGGGACGGACTGGCGAGTCCCTTTCCTCGATCGCCTCGTTCGAGGAGAGCTTCCTGCTGACAGAGCCGAAGCCCGGCGGCTTGCGCGACGCGCCAAGACTTACGTCCTCTGCGACGGCGAGTTGTATAGGCGTAGCCCATCTGGTATTCTCCAACGATGCATCACCACCGAGGCTGGCCAATCCTTGCTTTGCGACTTGCATGCGGGAGTCTGCGGGCACCACGCGGCGCCTCGTGCGCTCATGGGTAACGCCTTCCGCCAAGGTTTCTATTGGCCGACGGCGGTGGCAGATGCCACGAGGCTAGTACGCTCCTGCGAGGGATGCCAGTACTACGCTCGACAGACGCACCTCCCGGCCCAAGCCCTCCAAACCATCCCCATCACATGGCCATTCGCCGTATGGGGGCTAGACATGGTTGGGCCTCTGCAGAAGGCACCCGGGGGCTATACCCATCTGCTGGTAGCTATCGACAAATTCTCCAAATGGGTCGAGGCTCGTCCGATCGCTCAGATCAAATCCGAGCAAGCGGTGCTGTTCTTTACGGATATCATCCACAGGTTCGGGGTTCCTAACACCATCATCACTGACAATGGGACACAATTCACCGGTCGCAAATTCCTAACTTTCTGCGACGACCACCACATCCGGGTGGCCTGGTCGGCCGTAGGGCACCCAAGGACGAATGGCCAAGTAGAGCGTGCCAACGGCATGATCCTACAAGGCCTTAAGCCAAGAATATTCAATCGGTTGCAGAAGTTTGGCAAGAAATGGCTTGCCGAACTCCCGTCAGTCATCTGGAGCCTAAGGAATACCCCGAGCCGAGCCACGGGATTCACACCATTCTTCCTGGTCTACGGAGCCGAGGCCATCCTCCCCACTGACTTGGAATATGGTTCCCCGAGACTACAGGCGTACAACGAGCAAAGCAACCACACTGCCCGCGAAGACGCCCTCGACCAACTAGAGGAAGCCCGAGACGTCGCGCTACTACACTTAGCCAGGTACCAGCAAGCCCTACGACGCTACCAAGCCCGGCGCGTCCGAAGCCGAGACCTAAAGGTGGGCGACCTGGTGCTGAGACTGAGGCAGAGCAACAAGGGCCGCCACAAGCTGACCCCACCCTGGGAAGGGCCGTACATCGTCGCTCAAGTGCTGAAGCCCGGGACCTACAAGTTGGCCAACGAGAAGGGCGAAGTCTTCACCAACGCTTGGAACATAGAACAGCTACGTCGTTTCTACCCTTAAAATTCCAAACGTTGTTTACATTGTTCCTCGAAATGCAATAAAGAAGCGTTCTTAGTTGTTATAATTTTTCGAGAAACCCCCCTTATAGACAAGCCGATTGTATAAAACCCAAGGACCGTATGATCGTCCCAAAGGTGAAAAGGCCGGCCGAGCCGTGAGAACGACCCACGCCTCCAGGCTACGGCAGCTCCCTCACCACCTCTTCACCCAAAGGACAGCGTAGGCTCCGAGGAAGTTCTATGCAGAGAGCCTGTCTATTATCAGGGGCTCAACGTCACGATAGCGCTATAAGGGAGACTCGGCTCTGCCTCAGCAAAGCCGGGCCTCCCTCGGGGGCTAGAAAGGGGGAACCACCTAAGTCTCGAACACCGTTGTTAACGGTCTTTAAAAAAATTTTCTGCGCCAAACTCTCTCGTGCTCCGACGGGACCCTCACAAGAAACCCAAGGACCAAAAGTTTGTTTGGAGGCCAAAGGGCCGGTCGAGACGTGAGAACGGCCTACGCCTCTGGGCTACGGCAGCTCCCTCACCACCCTCCGCCGAAGGGCGGCTTAGGTCCCGAGGGTTTTCTTTGCGGGTTCACAAGATCAAGACAGAGGGCACAGGCTCAGAAATAGAACAGAAAACGATTAAAAGACGCACGTACGCAAGTACTTTACAGGCCTCGACGGCCACAAAGACGTCACGGTATGACAACTAACCCAATCCGGTTACATGACCCCTTTTGGCCCAGATCAAAGCTCAAGGACCGACGGCCGGCGCGGGAGGGACCACCTCTTCTTCAAATAGACGGGCCAGCGCTGTGCCAGGTGCCTCGGCCGCCTCCAACAGCTTCGCGACCTCCGCATCCGCCTCCTCGTCATCTTCTGGCAACACATAGCCGTCGCTGACGGCCTCGAGGTTGATGGCGTAGTGCGAGGAGACGACGGCCAGGGCGCGCTTGACACCCGTGTGCAACGCCCCCCGGAGCCTCTCATGGACGCGGCCGCTCAACGCAATCAGACGGCTCCCAAGGGAGCTGGCTGATTGGACCTCCTCGACGTCCAAGGCCTCGCAGGCGGTACGGACAGCGCTGCACAGCGCCTCATGCTCCCGGACCTCAACATCCAGCGCCGCTTGCACTGCGACGGAAGCTTCAGCCGCCTGGGAAGCCTCTTTCCCCAGATCTACGTCGCAACGAGGGGACAGGAGTCAAACGCGAACCAGAACAAATGGACAAGGAGCACGGTTCAGCGGAACTTACCCTCGGCCTTGTTCTTCCAGGCTAAGACCTCGACCCGAGAGGCCTCGGCCGCCTTGGTAGCCTCTGCCAGGGCGACTTTTGTCGCCTGATGCTCGCTCTGCTCCGCACCCAGCTGCCTGGCTGTGGCCTTCGCAGAGGCCGTTGCTTCTTGGGCCCGAGACCTGAAGGAGTCTCGCTCCTCCTCCAGTTCCTTGATCTTCGCCACCAAAGGGGCAGCCTGCCCCTTAGCCATGACCAGCTCGGCCTGAAGGTCAGCACAACGAAGGCGGAGGTCCTCCACTTCCGCACTCCGCGCCGACAAAAGCCCCTGAGCATCGGCAAGCAGGCCCCTCTGCCGCCGGAGCTGGTCCCAGATATCCCTCTCCCTTCGTAGGAACACCGATTTCCCAAGGGACCGGGTCTCGAGCTCCTAAAAGAGGTAAAAAACGCACGTCAGACACTGCGAGGACAACTCGGCACGAGACATGAAAGCACTTACCTGAGTGACACCAGGCAAGTCCCTTTCCATAACAGTCATCGCCGTCTGCAGCGACCGCACTGCCAGTTGGCGGTACTCCTCGAGGGTATCCCAACGCCCCCCCTCTGCGATATCTTCAAGGGCAAACACAGGCTCCCCCTCGGGATCAGCCTGGTCCCGCTAGAAAACACGCAGGAAGTTCCACCCACGGGGCTCGGGCCGTAGCGGGGCAAGGGCCGAACTCCCCTCGGCGGGATCTGGGACTGGCTGCTCCGCAGTACTGGCCGCCCCGACGTCCGCCGCCTCCTTCCCTCGGGAAGAATCATCAGACGAGATTGTCTGAACCAGGGGCGGCGCCAAAATTTGCTCCGTCTCCGCCTCCATCGCCCCGGTCTCGACGGACCCGGGGGCTCTGGCCTCCGCCATCTCTACCTCGATGGCCCCGGCGTCCACCGCCCTGACTTCAGAGGTCTTGGGGGCTCCGGCCTCACCCTCAATGGCCTCGGCAGTGCCAGACGCCCCAGCCTCCTTTGCCCCAAGACCCACAGCATCGCGAGGCGCGGGCTCCTCCTCTTCGACCCGCTCCGCGGCCGCCTCGGCACCCTTTTCCTGGGCAGCCGCCTCCTCCGAAACGGCCTGCGCCTCGCCCGACGCCGCGCCACGCTGCACGCCAGCCTGCGCCTCCGCTGCCTGATGGGCAGAGGAGCTAACGTTCACCTTGAGCACCTTACGGGGCGCCAAAGGAGGATCTTCCACCAGATGCGTCTGGCTGGAAGCAAAGACACTCCCGAGGTCAGCATGCGATCAAGGGGCAAACAAGAAGTACTACGGACTCCACCAGGGAAGACGCTTACCGCGAACGGGGATGCAGCCGCTTCGACACCGCCTGCCTCCTCTGCAATGGTGGCGGTGGTGGCAGCAGCGCGGCCTCGGTGTCCACCAGTGCCAGCCGGCCTCCGTCGGACCCCGGCACCTCCTCGACCCTTCGCGGAGACGATGGGGTCGCCCCCACCGTCACCTGCTCCACCTCCACCGTCGAACCCATCGGGCTGACGGCACGCTCTTCCGACACCCGCGCCTCGGGTGTGTCGGCCTCGGCCCCGGGACGGGCCGCCATGGGCCCCGGGGCACCTCCTCCTCCTAGGGGCGTCAGGCTCCTTGCCGGCGCCCCGGGAACCATCTCCCTGATGTCGGGGAGGTGTTCCAGGCAGGCCGTCCCCACCTCGCGCCCGCCGCCATCGCTCGAAGAATCCAACACCGACGACGAGGGAGACGGTTCCAACGGGAGACCGTCGAGCCTCTGACGCCGGCGACGGGCGTCCAGCTTTTCGCGCGCGAGGATCTTCTTCGTACGTTTCGCCTCCTTGGCATCTTTCTTCTTCTTCTCCTCCTCGGCACGCGCCCTGTTCACGGATCGCCGCCGGGCGTCCTCAGGAACGGGTGGCGGGGAGCCTCGCACGTCTCTTATCCCCTGTGAGAACGACGAAGTAAGGCAACAGACAAAAAAGGCAAAAAACAAGAAGGCCGCGAAAGCCTCAACAACATCCAACTTACCAGCGAAACATACCCCCGCGACGGGCGCATCGGGAACGGCATCAAATCGTCGATCTTCGGCTTCCCGTCCACCGCTTCTCTCACCCGACGCAGGGTCTCATCGTCGGAAAGGGCGAAGGCGGACATCTTGACATCGACGATCGAATAGCCCGGGGTCATCTCGAATAGCCGCCGCCGCCGGGCCATCAGCGGCAACACCCTCCGGCGATGAAAAGCCGCCACGACCACAGCCGCCAAAAGGCCATGGTCACGCAGCTTCCGCAAGGCCCTCAAAAGCGGTTCCAGCCTAGGCTGATCGGCCTGGATGACGTCGTACCCCCACTTCTCCAGTTGACTCTCCACGACCCACCCGGTATAAGGGGGAAGTCCTCCGCCGTCGTTATGGAGGTAGAACCAGCCGTCATACCAACAACGGTTGGACGATGACAGCTGGGCCGGGATGTAGAGGGACTGCCGGTCTTGCCGCACGTGAAGGGTGCAGCCGCCGGCCCTCTGCACCTTCTAAGCCCCCCTCGTTCCCCCCGGCTTGGTGGTGAACGTCGCTCGGAACAGGTGGAGCCACAACTCCCAGTGGGGAGCGATCCCCAAGTACCCCTCACAGACGGCGACGAAGATGGCCGCCTGTGCGATGGAGTTGGGGCTGAAATTGTGCAGCTCCACGCCATAATAGTGCGGGAGCGCCCACATAAAGCTATCCATCGGCGACCCAAAGCCTCGCTCGTGGAAGACCACGAAGCTCACCACGTAGCCGTCGCGCGGCCTCGGCTCCGACTCGTCCCCCAGAGCAATCCACTCCGGCTCGTCGGGGTCGGTGATCGGGCGAAGAAGACCGGCCTCCACGAGCGACTGCAGCTTCTCCTCGGTGACGTCAGACCGCTCCCAGGGATCCGCCGCAAGGAGGATGGGACCACCAGCCATTTGCACGGCGAAGGACGCTGCTACGACGGTTCTCTCTCTCCCTCTCTCTTTCAGTCTCTCACCCTCGCCCTTCTCCTCCCCGGCGCTCTATGCTCTCAGCAGCGGCACGAAGGCAGCAAAAGCGAATGCGAAAGAGGTAAGAAGGGGAAGGGCGAGGTTCTTTGCGTATTTATGCAGGGACAAGACGAAACCGCCGGGCGACGAAATCAGGGAAGTTTCCCCCAGAAAATCCGGCGCGGTTATCCAGATCCAGTTTCACCGCCCACGCGCCCACTCCCTCCTCATTAAATCGTGCGTGCGGACATGTCCCGTCGGCTGACCCCACGTTGCGTCCAACCGCAGCAGCAGCAGGCGCCGTTCCGCCTCCCCAAAAAAGTCGCCTCAAAAGACGCGCCTACCGTTGTTAGCCGTAGGGAGAGGAATACCCCCCCGATTCCTTTCAGGCAAAGGAACTGGGCACCGAGCCCGCTACGGTCCAGGGGTTCGAAGGCTGGGCCCTTAGGGGTTTCAACAGCCGCCCCAGGGCAACAGAGTCAGGGGCGGCTACGGGCGAGCCTATGCGAGGCCGAGGCCCAAGCAAGCGAAACGCTTGGGACGCCCTGTGTCGTGTCCGAGACCGGTAGGGAGGTCTCCGAATGGGATCCCACCGTAGGGAGGCACCGAGCCATCGAGGCCCAGCGAACGGCCTCGGCACCCACTAGAGAAACCCTCCGGTACTCTTGGAGCGCGTCTCCGGACCGCTAGCCGGCCCCCAGCGAACGGGGTACGGGCCTCCACTCGAACTTACCCGATAACAGCTCACCGGAAATGTCGTCGCTCGCACCCACTGAGGGTAGCACGGCATCTTCCACCCCTCCTTCCAAGCGAAAAGGAAGCGCGAGGGTCGAATGAAAAGTCAGGAGAATCCCTGACGGCCCTCCTGCCCCGCGCAGAGGTTAGGGGACCCTTCCTGCAAAACATTGCCGAGGCCCAGCGGCTTAGACTCGCACACGAGGGGGCTCGGCAAAACAAACCCTCCTTCCGAGCGAAAAGGAAGCGCGAGGGTCGTTCAAAAAGCCAGAAGAACTCCTGACGGTCCTCTCGCCCTATGCAGAGGCTAGGGAGCTCCTTCTGCAAAAGACGCCGAGACCCCGCGACCTAGCCTCGCACCCGAGGGGGGCTCGGCAGACAAACCCTCACGCGCGAGGGGCGAACCAAAAGCCAGGGGGACCTCTGACCGCTCTCTCGCTCCGCGCGAGAGACTCGGGGGTTCCTCCTGCAACTTTGCCGAGACCCAGCGGCTCAAGCTCGCGCACGAGTGGGCTCGGCAAACAGCCCCCCCGTCCGAACGAAAAGGACGTGCAGGGGACGAACAAAAAACTCGCTCCGTGCAGAGGCTCGAGGGCTCTTCCTGCACCCAAGATAAAGACAAAGCGACCCAAGCCCGTTACGGTCCAGGGGTTCGAAGGCTGGGCCCCTAGGGGTTTCGACAGCCGCCCCAATATAAAGGAGTTAGGGACGACCACGGGCGAACCTGTACAGGCGCGCCCCGGGTCGTGTCCGAGACCGGCAGGGAGGTCTCTAAATGGGATCCCACCGTAGGGAGGCACCGAGCCACCGAGGCCCAGCGAACGGCCTCGGCACCCACTAGAGAAGCCCGCCGGTATTCTTGGAGCGCGTCTCCGGACCGCTAGCCGACCCCCAGCGAACGGGGTACGGGCCTCCACTCGGACTTACCCGATAACAGCTCACCGGAAATGCCATCGCTCGCACCCACCGAGGGTAGCATGGCATCTTCCACCCCTCCTTCCGAGCGAAAAGGAAGCACGAGGGTCATACAGAAAGTCGGGAGAACCCCTGACGGCCCTCTCGCTCCAGGCGGAGGCTAAGGGGCTCTTTCCGCGACATCGTCGAGGCCCCGCGGTCCGAACTCGCGCCCACGGGTCCGACAAACACGACGAAAACACCTCACTCGAAAGAGAAAAAAGCCCCTGAAGAAGTAAAATCACTCCTCCAGGGCCTCGGGGGCTACACCCGGCGGGTGCGCTTGCGCGCACCCACCGAAACCTCGAATACAAAACACCATCCCGACAGGAACTACCAAGAGCCAATTCTTGTCGGAACCTCAGTGGGAGTGCCTCCACTCCCCCCAAGGCTCGGGGGCTACTGTCGGGTACCGCGAGAAGGGGTACCCTAAGCAAGACCCAAAAAACAACTGCTTAGACTTCGTAAAGATCGAAACCAGCTAAACGCTGCCGGCCTCGGCCGATTCTCCGACTCGCCCGAGGCTCCAAGGGCCTCGGCCAATTCTCCGACTCGCCCGAGGCCCATCGCCACGGGCCTCGGCCGATTCTCCGATTCGCCCGAGGCCCCCTCACTACTGACCCCGAGCGATTCCCCGCCAAAGGCCTCGGCCGGGCCACCGACCCTCCATCTCGCGCAAGGCAGGCTCGGCAGCACTCCGCTGCCTCTTCCTCCTCCCGTCCCTCTGACAAAACATCGTGTCGCATCAACTCAGCCAACTGCTGCCCCTGACGACAACGGCATGCTCGGCACAGTACAGCAGAATGGCCGATGGGACAGGAGGCAGGACTGGGCAGGGGTTACCCGCCACTGTACTAACCACCATGCACATGGTTGACGCCCATGCCTCACTGTGCTGCCAACTCCTGCTCCGAGGACAACGCGGCGTGGGAAGCCACGTCTGGGCTACTGTGGCCTCGGAATCAGTACCCAGGATCAATAATTCCCTCCAGGGCCTCGGCGGTTTGCTTCAGGGGCTCGACAGCCTGGGGACCCATGTCCGCCAACGCCCCTCGCGATGGCTTGGCCTCGGCACCTACAGAACCACGGCCCCCTACGACGTCATCACGCGATGACCTGCACGTCCCTCGGACTGGGCAGGGGTTACCCGTCACTGTGCTAACCACCATGCACATGGTTGACACCCATGCCTCACTGCGCTGCCAACTCCTGCTCTGAGGACAACGCGGCGTGGGAAGCCACGTCTGGGCTACTGTGGCCTCGGAATTAGTACCCAGGACCAATAATTCCCTCCAGGGCCTCGGCGGTTTGCTTCACGGGCTCGGCAGCCTGAGGGTCCATGACCGCCGAGCCCCCCACGATGGCTCGGCCTCGGCATCTGCAGAGCCGCTGCCCACTACGACGTCATTACACGGTGACCAGCACGTCGCCCGCCATGTCCTGCACCAAGCTGTACTGGAGTCCCACGACGCACAAGATCGAGTATGACCGGCGCGTCACTTCTGCACGACAAGGATGGGGCCACTCCGTCGACCACGCCGCAACAGTGGCCGGCTACAGGGCTCGGACACGCCACCCCCATTTTTAGAACGCTATGTAGCAACATATGTAGGTTCCTGGTTCTCCCTTGGAGTATAAAAGGGAAGGACCGGGGCCATTTCTAGGGGGAGAAAAAGGAGGACGAACACACCGATAGAACTAGACACTTCCGCTACGCTGGGGGAGAACAACGCCTCAAGCAGCCCGCACCACCCTCGCCGAGACCTGGGGCTAGCCCCCTCTCTCACCTAGCTTGTAACCCCCTACTACGAGCACCCCGGTGCAAGGAATACAAGATCGATCTCTCGGACTGGACGTAGGGCCTCGATTGCCTGAACCAGTATAAACCTTGTGTCTCTTTGCATCACCACCCGAGATTAGGAGCACGCAGCACAAATTCACTCGTTGGTTGAGGGACCCCTGGTTCCAAAGCAACGACACCTTGTCTTCTATTTCTTTCACAAGGTCAACCCCAAAGAATCTTCTTTCTCCAGGCTCAGACCAACTCAGCGATGTTCTGCATCTACGACCATAGAGTGCTTCAAATGGAGCCATTCTAATGCTTTCCTGATAACTATTGTTGTATGAGAACTCGGCCAAAGGTAAGCATTCATCCCACTTATTGGAATAGTTAAGGACACAACACCTTAACATATCTTCAAGTACTTGATTGACTCTTTTAGTCTGTCCATCAGTCTGCAGATGATAAGCTGTACTGTACAAAAGTTTGGTACCCAACAAAGAATGCAATTGTTTCCAAAAATTAGAGACAAACTATGTACCCCTATCTGACACTATAGTCTTGGGTACTCCATGGAGACTCATGATTCTTGCTAAATACATCTTGGCATATTGGATCGTAGGATATATCGTCTTGACTGGAAGAAAATGTGCTGACTTAGTGAGTCAATCTACAATAACCCATATTGAGTCAAATCCCTTTGATGTCTTGGGTAGACCAACAATAAAATCCATACTTATGTCCTCCCACTTCCAAGATGGAATAGGTAATGGTTGTAACTCACCAGCAGACCTCAAATGTATAGCTTTCACCTTTTGACAAGTATCACACTTTGCTATATATCTAGCAATCTCTATTTTCATTTTAGTCCACCAAAATCTCCGCTTCAAGTCATGGTACATTTTGTTGCTTCCCAGATGGATTGATAACCTAGTAGCATGTGCCTCTTCTAGAATTGACTGCCGCAACTCAGGAACTTTTGGTACCACCAGGCGATCCTTGAACCATAACACATCTTCATCTTCTATGCTAAAGCATTCCGCCTTTCCATTCTTGACTCTTTCCTTGATATGGGCTATACCCTTGTTTTCCTTCTAAGCAGCAATAACTTGATCTCGAATAGTGGTTTCAACAACTATGTTAGTCAAACTTCCTTGTTGAATTACTTCTACATTCAACTTTTCCATTTCTTGACATAAATTCAAACCCATTATTCTCACTGTTAGACAATTGCAATAACTTTTGCGACTGAGGGCATCTGCAACTACATTTGCTTTACCAGGGTGATAATGTACTTCCAAATCATAATCCTTAATCAGTTCTAACCATCTTCTTTGTCACATGTTCAATTCTGACTGAGTAAAAATATACTTTAAGCTCTTGTGGTCTGTATACATATGACACGTATTACCAAGCAGGTAATGTCGCCAAATCTTTAGAGCATGAACCACAGCTGCTAACTCTAGATCATGAGTCGGATAGTGTTCTTCATGTTGCTTAAGTTGCCGGGATGCATAAGCAATGACTTGGCCTTCTTGCATCACTTTCATTGATCATTACTAATTCTTCAGGATCTTCTTCTTCTTCCTCTTCTGATTCGTTATCATCAGCAAGGATGACACCGGGGTCCATGGCATCAGCTTGAGGCTCATGATTCGGGTTTAGTAGATTGCTAAGCCTATGAACTTCCTCATGTAGATAGGTATTATGTTCTTCTAAATCTTCTACATAGAATTCTAGCTCATGAGTTCTAGCTCTAGCTACATTTTCCCTATGCCAAGCTTCATTCCGTCCCTCCACTATACGAACTAACATACTTTCGTAGTTCCTATGCGCGGTGGTGAGATGCCTCAATTGATCCTGTAATTCTCCTACCTGTATAGCATCCAAAGCCCTATCTCTAGTAGCTTGTGCTAATTCTGCAGAAATTCTCTGTATCTCCACCTAGGGATTAGGCCTAGAACTGCTACTGCTAGCACCATCGTTTCTAGGGGCAAGTTGGTGATGAGGAACACCTTTGGGTCCAGTGGACTTACAGGGCGTCATCTTGGCACGAGCCATACTATAGGAAGCCAATTTAATCCAAGTAAGACCATTTGATCAAAATCCAAAAAGTAGCTAAGATGGATTACATTCCTCAAACTAGACTCACTACTCAACTCCAGACTAAGAGGTGAAGGAAGTAACGAGTGAATTAATCATGATGCATGAATCATTCTTACAAACAAAAACATCAACGTTAATAATGCACATAAATAACATTTATTTTATATAGGGCATAGTAATATTACTACTCCACCACACAAAACCTTTTTAATCAAATACGGAATGGTGAGAAAGAAATAAGATAAGTCAGAAGCAATTTGGACTAAATTAGCAAGTTAAATTTAGTCATTCCAAATCATTTTGAAGTTTTTGTAAAACAATACAACAAAAACCTTGTAACGATGCTCTGATACCATTCTATGGCAGAACCTCCTAAATTATAGGACCCACATGCACTTGTCACTGTCCAATAACCTTTGACAACAATGCATATGTTCCTGGTAACTTAAGAAGTCTGTCAGGTGTCCTCAGGGAACCCCGAATCATCCACGATTTCCGAGCAGGATCACGTTATAGAGTCATTGCAGTATTACAACATTTATTCAAATATCGACACCAGAGTAAAAACAGCGGAAGTCTTACGGTAACATAGTTTACAAACCAGTTGTTTCAAACCTTACAAACTAAGTTCGATAATTATTACAAACCATAGTAATAGTGGAGTGGCATAATTAACATATACATAACACACAAAATAAACATCCTGCCCAAGGATCACACATTTACTTCTCATCGTCAGAACGAACGATAGTCATGTAGCACGATCCAAAACAGATCTGCTCATGAGGCTCACCTGCAATAAGGGTCAACGAACCCTGAGTACAAAAGTACTCAACAAGACTTAACCGAAATATTAACTAATAACTTAGGAATGCAGGCTCAGGGATTCAAGGTATAGCTTTAACAATGATCAAAGTTCTTTTGCGTAAAAGTTCTTTTAACAAAATTCATTTTTAGAGAAAACTTCTTAAGAATTATATACAAAGCTAACACGATCCGCACCGAGATCATGAAACTTCATATCCAACACCTTCACAAGCCTTATTCAAGTTCCAGTTATTAATACTACGATGATGAATAGTGAGTTGAGTCTCCATAACCGAGGAGCAACGACAATTCAAACCGATTATAAACCCAGCTAGGAATTCTAGACCACACGACATATGCAGGTCCCCAACCTACATATATCAACCTACTCTCGGATCCTCTAAAGCAAGAACAGGTCCGCGCCACCCGAGAATACAGTACTCCACCAATCCAGCCCATTGCCACGTGGGTACACGCTATTTCCGCCATCTCTCCACTCCCAGTGTGTGAGTAGCCATTCTCATAATAGAATTGCCAAGATCAGGCTTACCAGAGTATGTGGTTAGTACTACAAATTCTCACCTCATGCAATTCAACAACGGACGTGCCTTAATCGACACAGGCGGAAAGAACCCGCTCACAAGACCTCTATGTCTTGTGGCTCACACACACCGAGTCCACCCGGTCTAGATTTGTTACTCCACATTCCCATATCACATGCTAACATAATTAACCAATGTTCCATTTAAAACTTGTAGGTGGTAGGTAGTCACCCGATTTTCATCGTTCCACGCATAGCTAAGCAAAACTAGGCATATACGAGTTTAAAATTGGTAATATGGTAAATATGGAATAACAAGGGTGGTAATGCAGTAATTAGGCTCTTACTTAACTCCTAATTACTTAATGCAGTAATGAAAAGCAAAAGCGAAATTAATTTATAAAACACAAGGTAGGGTTGTATGCATCCGGGGCTTGCCTTCGTTGACAGAAAAGTTCGGCTCCTGCGACGTTTCACAAGTATTCGATCCGACCTCAACAGACGGATTAACCTCCTCAACAACTTGATTAACTACCACGTGTTCACCTTCATTCACTACACGTAATAACAATGCCATGTTTAACATGATGTGGAATATGAAACATGATGCTCGATGATGGATACAAAAATTAACAATTTGAATATAACTTTCCTTCGTGGTACAGTTGCAAGTCAAACAAACTAAATCTTTTTCGTAACACATACATCAACTGCTAAGGATCATTATCAACAAATGACCCAAGGTCATCACTCAATCCAAAATTACAAACAAAACCTAAATCACTAAAGGTTACTATTTGCTTTTATGAATTAATTATTTAATTCAAAATTATGAAATAAATCAACTTATTCTAATTGAGCTTAAAATTTTAGTAAATGTTCATTACATGATAACTAAGTGGCAAAACAAATTTCATAATTTTTGGACAAGTAAATAAGCCTAGAAAAATTATGGAAATCCATTTATTAATAAATTGAGCAATTTTTATCACATTCAAAAATTACTGAAAAACATTATTTCATATTTTTATTAAATACTTTACATCATAGAGAAGTCACACAAAAATTTTCATAATTTTTGGAGCTCTAAATAAATCGACACAAAAATAACAAAAATAGACACTATTCATTCAAATCTAAAAATAGAAAAAATCCATTTGAACGCTGAGTCACTGACAACCCGACCCCACCTGTCATCCCTAACCTCGCGCGCTGACCACGATGGCGACGGTGCTGACCAGCGATTTCTCACCGACGGTGAGTCCAACGGTGACGGCCAGAGTACTAACATGATCACTACGTTACAGCGCATCGATCTATGGCACTAACGCGACCAATTACGGGCCGAACCGAGCACTACGCCGACCATGGCGGACGCGGTGGCATGGCAGCGCTACGCCAGCGGTGTACGACCGGTAGAGCTCAAACAAGGGATCCAGGAAGCATCAGTGGCTCACCCCGAACGTGTTGACGCAAGGAGCGAGGTTGGAGAAGCAACGGAGAGGCGTGACGATGATCACAGTGATCACGGCGGAGCAAAACGTCGTCGGCGATGGTGTACCGGCGACTATAGTGGTCAAAAGGAGCAACCAGCTATGGATTAAGTACTACATCATCGAGACAAAACAGAATCAGCCAAAACCAGGGACAGAGATGCACCGTGGAGCTCTGGCCGCGGCGAATCATGCTCGGCGGAGGAGTTGTCGGCCGCGAGGAAGAAGATGATGCAACTCGAGTTCCCGACTTAGACTAGATGAATTGGTGGGTTGGCTGGATGCACAAGGATGTGGTGGAACTGGAGCACTCTTTGCTGAGACGGCAACGGCGCTAGGTCGACGGCGAGAGCTCAATGGAGCTGTGGCGGCGGTGACTGGAAAAACAGAGAAGGAAGAAGAACGACGACGACGGCGTCTCGGTTCTTATAACGCGACTCAGAAGCTCAAGGAAGCCACGACGGAACCGTTTCCACGCTAGCGTGATGCCAAGGACGGCCACGACGTGCCTGGAACGCCGAAGAAGGTCGCCGGCGGTGTAGCTACGGCGGCGAACACTGTTCACAGTATTTACAAGTTTGCCATTCACCAAAATTCACAAATTACTCCCAAATTTTCATAACAACTCAAAAATCTCCAAAAACAAAAGTTGTTCAAAATCAAAAGTTCTACAACTTTGCTTTTATAACCATCTTCTAATTTAGTCTAGTTTTTGAAATGAACTTTTGAATTTAAAAGGGGAAAATTAACGAATTACGCCTTTTTGAATTACTCCTAATTTTTCCAAACAACTTGAAAAACTCCAAAGATAAACTTTGCTTAACTAGTCAAGCTCTACACTTTTGCTTTTGGGCCCAACCCCAAAATATGCTTAAATTTTGAAATGGATTTTCAGGGTAGGGTTTAAATGTTGAAAAGCGGGGTTTTCTCGAAAAATTCAAAACCCAGACAAACTTTGAACTCGAGTCAAACAATACAATTCAACACTCATTACACAAATGTAAACTTGTTTTAGTAAATGCATATCAAAGTTTTCACCAAATGCCCAATGCTTTGCAATGCATATGATGACATGTCAGATTTTAATATTTAAACACCCGAGGTGTTACACCAATCCATAGTGTAGCATAGAACTGACGGACCTAAGATGGAACATATAATCATGTCTGTCCAATCAAGTCTGTTAGCCCTGGTAGATATGTAAGGTAGGGGTGAATATGTTCTACAGCTGTTGCAACTATAGACTCAATGTTGCACACCCTCTGAGGTCTGAATATAGCTCCACTGTTAAGATATGCATTGTAGAAATCCTCCTGAAGTGGTGTGTAGAAGTCCTCGAATGCTCTGTCATCCCTCCTCAACGGGAACCACTGCTCAAACTCCACAAACTTGAGCTGCTGCACCTACTTGGCCATGGTGGCCCTCAAGTACAAGTGTGTCATAGGAGGCAGACCCTGTGGTCTAGGCGGTGGACGAGAACCCTTCACTATGTATCTACCCTCGATGTGACTAGAGCACGGGTACGACTAGAGCGGCGAAGCTATGGCTGAGGTGCCTGCTCTGTCTCCTCGGCCTATTGTCCCTCCTAAGCCTATTGTGCTAACGGTGCCTGCTGCTGTGACTCCCCCTGAGGCTGATCCTCATCGATGGCAACACGCCTACCTCCAATCATGAGAGTCCTAGCTGGACCACCATGAAGGCGCTCAACCTGCTCAAGTGTAGCCCTCGCTTTTGGTGAAAGCTGATCTGTGATCTAGACTCCACTGCGAGCACCTCCTCTCTCAGCATGCTCTACTGCCTCTGCAACTACGGCTGCTCTAGCTATCTCTGCATCTAGGTACTTATGCTTCTTTGTTGCAGTCTTCTTCATCGCCTTGCCTTTTGGATCTGCAGGCAAGCAAGGCGGACACCTCGGATCCTCATCACCCGGACCGCCTCCAACGTTCTTGATGCGAACCATCGGTTGGATCTGAAAGGAACAACTACCAACTATCACTTCCAAGGCTTGGCCTCGATCCGTACTCACAAGCTTGGCCCTGAGTTGACTGACAACTGCCACTGAGACCTCAATGGCACCGACTGACTGCATGATTGAATAGATAGGATTTATAAATAATAACACTAATTCTAGAGATGTGAAACCCTATGAAAGCAAGCAATTAGATATGAAATAGAAATGTGGGCTTGCTACCTGATGAACCGTCGATCCGAGGAGAAGAGAAACGATGCACGGGGAACCACCAAAACGCGAGGCAAGGGTTAGGTTACTGCGATGCGCTAGATTGGTAGTGGATGGAGATTGAGGTCTTCAGCAAGGATGCAATGCGAGTGCTAGGGCATGAGGCATTGGCGGCATTGGAGTATTGGCGATGGCAGTGAGCAATGTGGCTTGTGGAGCAGAGGCAAAACCTAGGGCACAACGGCGGCACTGGAGCACGGGACGACATCGGCGCTAGGTCAAGCGGTGGCAGCGCTGTGGTTGTGGCACGAGTAGGGCGCTATGGCAGCACTATGGCGCGGGGCAATCAGCACGGTGGTGCGAGGAGATGCGCGGGTGTGCGGGGATGGCATCGCGGGGCGCGGTGGCGCTGTTGGTGTGGCTGTGTGGGAGCAGCGCAGAGGAGCACGGCATGGATGCGACTGCGATGGCGGCTAGGGCTGGATCACGGTGATGATGGCGCAGATGCGGAGTTGGCCAAGGCGGTGCTGTGATTATAAAGGGTCCCCCACAGGATGGAAAAGGAAATAGAGCGAGAGTCCTGATTACGCATGCTTCCTATTGACCGGACGCTCCGATGGCAGCGACCGGACACTGCCTCCTAGCGTCTAGTCGATTCTAGAGAAGTCCAAAACTCCTAGAATCGCGACCGGACACATTCGGTGGACACCAACCGGACGTAGCCAGAGTCCGGTCACCTTGCCTTGAACGCCTTCATGCTCGACCGGATGCTGAACCTCCAACTGACCGGACGCTAAAGCGTAGAGTCCGGTCACTCCTTCACAGCGAGTTCACCTCCTATGAACTGACCGGACGCTGGACTTCAGAGTCCAGAGCAGTGTCCGGTCACTCTTTTTCTAGCAAATCTTCAAAGCCCTTCGTGCTACATGTTCCCAATCAAGTCCCAACTTGAATATAATCCAAATAAACACCAATTGGGACTGATATGAGTGACCTCTCTCAAACCCTCAAATTTTTTCAAAAATATTTTGCCTTAGGCTATAATTCTTTTTAAGAAAATAGGCAATAAGAGGGCAATTTGAAGACAAACGACAAAACAACATTCATCCATATGCAATGCAATACTTGTAAGTAAATCTAGTTGCTTGTCAAGTTTGATCCAAGGTTAAGCTTCTTCACACGCTTTTCAACGGTTATCTTAACCATGTTAGACAAGCCTTATATTACAAAACATTAAACATGTTGTATATTACAATGCAATGCAAGGGACATCACAAGCTCATTTTTTTAGTGAAGTTACTAAAATCAAGCACATTGAGCTCATTTCACAATCTACAAAATGTTGCCTCGTCTAGCGGTTTAGTGAAGATATCCACCAATTGATCCTCGGTCCTTACACCTTCTAGTGATATATCATTTTTAGCAACATGATCTCTAAGAAAGTGATGGTGGATATCTATGTGCTTGGTGCGAGAGTGTTGAACCGGATTATTTGTAAGTTTTACCACACTTTCATTGTCTCACAAAAGAGGTACTTTTTCTAGAACTACACCATAGTCTAGCAAAGTTTGTTTCATATAAAGTATTTGTGCACAACAAGCACCCGCGGTAATGTATTCCGCTTCGGCGGTGGACAAAGCCACACTATTTTGCTTTTTGGAGGACCAAGACATAAGTGATCTACCAAGCAAATGGCACCCTCCAGATGTGCTTTTTCTATCAACTTTGCAACCGGCATAATCCGAATCGGAATAGCCAACTAACTCAAATATAGCTCTTTTGGGATACCAAAGGCCAATGCTTGGTGTGTGCTTAAGATACCTAAGGATTCTTTTAACGGCAATCAAATAAGTTTCCTTAGGATTAGCTTGAAATCTAGCACACATACACACACTAAACATGATGTCAGACCTAGATACGGTCAAATATAACAAGCTACCAATCATAGAGCGGTAGAGAGTTTGATCAACCATGTTATCTCTCTCATCTAGGTCGAGATGTCCATTAGTTGGCATTAGTGTCTTGATTGGCTTACATTCATCCATCTTGAATCTCTTGAGAAGATCATTTGTATATTTCTCTTAAGAGATGAAAATCCCTTCTTTCATTTGCTTGACTTAAAAACCAAGAAAGAATGTAAGCTCTCCAATCATTGACATCTTGAACTCCTTCGACATCAATTCACCAAACTCTTTGCAAGATTCTTCATTTGATGATCCAAAGATGATATCATCAGCATACACTTGACAAATGAAGATATGCCCATCAAGCTTCTTGGTGAATAGGGTAGTATCGAATTATCACTTCTTATCTTCTTAAGTTTCACTTCAAATTCATTTTGAGCTCTCTTGGCAAACTTCTTGAAACAAGATGCAACTTTGGATTTATCATGAAGGAAGAATACCCATATATACCTTGAATAGTCATCAACAACCACAAGACAATAAAGATTTCTTCCCAAACTTTTGTATGTTGTTGGTCCAAATAAATCCATATAAAGGAGTTCTAGCACTCTTGCGGTTGACATGAAAGCTTTTGTTGGATGGGTATTTGCAACTTGCTTGCCGGCTTGACATGCACAACAAAGCTTGTCCTTCTCAAACTTCACATCCTTCAACCCTCTCACCAAATCATTCTTCATTAGCTTCTTGAGTGAGCTCATTCCAATATGAGCAAGTCTTCTATGCTATAGCCACCCAAGTGTTGTTTTGGTGAATAGGCATGTCTTCAAGTTTGCATCTTCAGAGGTGAAGTCCACTAGATATATGTTGTTATATCTAAATCCTTTGAATATCACATGATCATCATCCTTCTTGGATACAACAGCCTCCTTCTCAGTAAACAAGCATTGGAAGCCAAGATCACACAATTGTCTAATGGATAGCAAGTTGAAACTCAATGAAGCAACATATAGCACATTGAAGATGGAATAATCATTTGATATAGCCACTTTGCCCAATCATTTGACCTTGCCCTTTTAATTATCTCTAAATGTGATTCTTTCTTGTCCATCTACTTCTTCATCTAGTGAGGTGAACATACGAGGATCACCAGTCATATGTTGTGTGCAACCACTATCAATAACCCAATGACTTCCACCGGTCTTGTAGTTCACCTACACACAAGAGATCAAGCTTTAGGAACCCAAACTTGTTGAGGGCCCTTCACCTTCTCAACAAGTGACTTAGCAACCCAAATTTTCTTAGGCCTATTCTTGTTGGGAGGTCCTAAGAACATCACTTTCATCTTTCCACTAGAATCCTTTCTAAACATGTAGTGAGCATTGAAGGCAAAAGGTCTAGCATGCTTGGGCAAGGGTTGTGGTGGTGGAGTTTGGCACTCATGAGCAAAGCAGCCTTCTTGTCCACACTCAAAACATCTCTTTGGCTTTGGCTTGGACTTATGTTGTTGTTGAGCTTGGGCCTTCTTTTCTTGGTTTGCCAAGTACCCAATGCCACTTCTATCCATCTTCATGACAGTGTTCATTAGTAGCTCACTTTGAAGATGCTTGCCTCTAGTGAACTTGCTCAATCCAATCTTAAGATGCTCTTTCTCCAACTTGAGCTTCTTGTTTTCCTCCTTGAGAGCATCATTGTTTTTCTCTTCCTTGAGCTTCTTGTTCTTATCTTTGAGCTTTTCATTCTCAAGGATCAAACCATCATCATGAACAATAGTTTCTAGCACAATAGACTTGGTGGTTTTGAGTTCTTCAAGATCTTTCTTGAGCTTTTTATTGTCATTCTTGAGCTTGACAAACTCATCATAATCATCAGCTTCAACCACTTGCTTGCCCTTGCTACTAGAACTTTGCTCAATGCTCTCAATAATCAAGTCATCACATGATGTAGCTATATCAATCTTAACAACATTGTTAGTAGCATCATGTGGCTCATTGGATAAGAATTCTTAAGCAATAACAAGATTATCATGATTAACCTTAAGAGTAGTATATTCTTCTCTTAGCTTGTTGTGGCTAGTGATGAGCTCATTATGTGTCCTCTCAAGTTTATCATGTTTTTCTTTAAGCTCTTTCTTAGAAGATTTGAGCTCCTTGAGTTTGGATGATATAGTATCATTTGCTTCTTTAAGCTCAACACTAGCCTTTTCCGCTATATCACATTTGGCTAAAAGAGAATCATTTTTAGCTTCTAGCTTTTCATTTTTAGCTCTAGTTTTATAATGATCTTAGTGTATTGTTTTCGCAATCTAGCAAGATCATTATAAGAAGGTGATTCATATTCATCATCATCACTATCACTATCATCATCACTAGCATGTTCATCATCACTACTATCATCATTATTAGATACCTTGCGGTCACCCTTGGCCATAAGGCATAGGTGTGTAAAGGATGATGGCAGTGGTGGCGGTGAAGATGATGAAGAGTCGATGACAATTGCGGCCACCTTCTCGTTGTCACTATCATCATCGGATGAGGCACTAGATGAATCAATGTCCGTGAGCCAATCACCGACAATGTATGCCTTTCCACTCTTCTTCTTCTTATGGAAGTCCTTCTTCTTGCCATCTCTCTTCTTGTATGGCTTGTTCTTCTTCTTCTCTTCTTCTTCTTCATTACTTGAGTCATCTTTCTTGCCCTTGTATTTGTTCTTGAACTTGTCTTCTTGGGCTTAGTGCATTGGTGTGCTAGATGACCAAGTTCTCCACAATTGAAGCAATCCATCTCGGAGATTGGCTCCTTCTAAAGCTAGTGAAGAACTTCTTCTTCTTCTTGCCATCAAACTTGATGCCACTCTTGTTTAGCTTCTTTAGCATCTTGGTGGTCTTTTTCATATTGAGAGCAAGACTTTCATCATCAACTTCATCATCACTTGAGCTCTCATACTCAAGTCTTGCTTTACCCTTCTCTTGGCTAGCTTTGAATGCTAAGTCCTTGTCTTTCTTCTTGGTAGAGGATGAGCCATCTTGTGGCATGATGTGCATGTACATCTCATGAGTATTGATCTTTCCCAAGATTTGTGTCAGTGTAGCGGTGGAAAGATCACCTTGATGAAGCACGATCACAATATGCCTATATTTATTAATGGGGAGGACACTCAAGATCTTTCTTACAACATCGGATAGTTGCATTTGAGTGAGTCCAAGCCCATTGACTTCCTCTATAAGAATATTCAAACGTGAATACATCTCATTAGCACATTCTTTAGGAAGCATTTCAAAAGAGTTGAGCTTTTTCATGACAAGATGATAGCGTTCCTCATGCTCACTCTTAGTTCCCTCATGGAGTGCACAAACGTCCAGCCATAGTGCATGGGCGTCTTTGTGGTTCCTCACCCAATTGAACACATCTTTGCAAAGGCCTCTAAAGATGGTGTTTTGAGCCTTTGCATTCCACTTCTCGTAATTTACCTCATCGCCTTGTAGGTGAGTAGCATCCTGAGGTTTTGGGAAGCCTTGTGAGGCGGCTCTAAGAATACCAACATCTAGAACTTCTAGATACGCCTCCATGTGAATTTTCCAATAAGGAAAATCATCTCCCTCAAAGATAGGAGGAGGTCCATCCCTATGAGACATCTTGCTCTAGGTGATTAAGCCTAAATACATGAGCATGATGCTCTGATACTAATTGAAAGGATCAAGATGCCCAAGAGGGGGGGTGAATTGGGCTAATTACAAATTTCTTTGCAATAATCAAATCCTATGGTTAGCCCAATTAACCCTTTGTGCCTAGAAAGTGTTTCTATTGATCTAACACACAAAAGTTTAGCATCCTAAGTTCCAATCCTACTCTAGCATGGCAATTCTAGGAATGTAAAAGACAAGTATTGAATTGCTCAAAGTAAATGCTTAAAGTAAAGAGAGGAGAAGGAACACGGCGATGTTTTGCCGAGGTAACGAAGAGTCGCCACTCCCCACTAGTCCTCGTTGGAGCACCCGCGCAAGGGTGTAGCGCCCCCTTGATCTGCGCAAGGATCAAGTGCTCTCTATGGGTTGATTCTTTGATACTCCATCGCGGTGAATCACCCACAACTGCTCACAACCTTAGTTGGGTCACCCACAAGCTCTGCCGGATGATCACCAAACTCCCAATCACCACCAAGCCGTCTAGGTGATGGCGATCACCAAG
Organism: Miscanthus floridulus; assembly: GCF_019320115.1. Classification (NCBI taxonomy): domain Eukaryota; kingdom Viridiplantae; phylum Streptophyta; class Magnoliopsida; order Poales; family Poaceae; genus Miscanthus; species Miscanthus floridulus. The sequence goes on from NC_089597.1 coordinate 86,088,200, forward strand.
AGTAACAAGCACGAACTCTCACTTGACCACGACAAGCCTAACGAGAAGGGTGGATGCACACTTTGCTACTCTTGCTTCACTAATGAGGGCTATCTTTGAGATTCTCAAATCTCAATCACCTCACTAGGACCTTGCTTTTCTTGGCACTCTCTAAGATGTTTCTCAGCTGTTGGAATGAGCAAAAGTACCCCCACACATGAATAGAGGTGGTATTTATAACATGGGCTAAAAAACAAACTGTTATGTGCCTCTACGGGGTGACCGGACGCTGGTCAGTTCACCCCGAACTCTAGTGTTTATAGTGTGACCGGATGCTTGGTCAGTTCACCCCGAACTCTAGTGTTTATAGTGTGACCGGACGCTGGCCAGCGTCCGATCAGCACTGACCAGATGCGTCCAGTCGTAATTTTCCCTTACTGGAACCTTACTTATGTCAACCGGACGCTGGCCCTCAGCGTTTGGTCACTTCACTTCTCAGTGTCCGGTCACTTCTAGACAACTTCACCTTGATCAAATAAACTGACCGGACTCTGAGCCAGCGTTCGATCACACCGAAGCCAGCGTTAGGTCAGTATTTGACCCTCCATTCACTTCCAACTCTCAATCATATGTGAATGAAGTTTGCTCCATTAGATCTAAGGACTATTTTGGAGCTACCTAGCGCTAGTTTTAGCAAGTGTACACCACACCTAACCCACTAGACTCACCTAGGTCAAGCTACCCGTCCGTACCCCCCTTAATAGTATGGCCAAAGGAAAAGCAAAGTCCTAAACTACTCTAAGTATCACTCCAACTCTAATTGACACTTAGAATTAGTCTATCCTTAACCTTGTCGTCCATCCTTTGAAAACCGAAACGGGCATGACCATCATGATAGCCCAATTGATCTCCATTACCGTGACCTAACTTAATTGCTTCTATAAACCACATGTTGGTCACAGTAATCACATATTGTCATTAATCATTGAAACCCAACTAGGGGCCTAGATGCTTTTAGCTGCATCTTGCTGCCCCATGCCTGGCAACTGCAGTGGTGAGTGGACAAAGCGATTCAACTAGTGCGGCCCTAGTCCCCCGGTTAGACAAGAGGCCATGAGCTGGTGTCACGACATGGACCTCTCCGCCTGCTGAACTACAGCGGTCTCCACCAGCGCCCGGAGGTTCTGGTGGATTGCTTGTTCCTAGTGGTCGGCAGGCTCGAGGAGGCCACGCAGAAGCATCGTCGTAGCAGCGATGCTCTGGCCATCCTGAGCAAACTGAGGGGGGTCATTCTCTCCATCTAGGATGTTACGCTGGACCTGACGAGCGTGACCCGAGCGCCGCTCGTCGGGTTACGCGCATGCGGTGCAGCGTGCTGCGCCGAGCGCGCCAGTGTAGGTGGCGGCTGGCTCTGCCGCCTTTGTCGTAACTCCTCGCCATGCTTCTGCGCACGCGTAGGGCCTTCGCACGGGGGGCTAGAGGGGTGTGAGTCTATAGAGACTCCACTACCACCGGTGGCCTTCCAGGGGCATTCGCCATAGCGTACTCTCGGGATAGAGGGTGGCCAGGTGCCACGACATCGCCGATGCTGGAGCCGTCGCTTTCGACCTCATCATCGACGAGGTCATGGAAGAAGGCAGGAGCGTAGCCCGCCATCCCCATGAACTCAGACGTGAGAGGGGGCGATGTTAGCATCCTTCAGAGCCCCCCCCCCCCCCCCCGCGCACGTGTCCACGAGGGACACGAAGCCATAGGGGAACTGGTCGCACGACGGTCGTAGTAGGGACAACTGGGTCCCTCTGGAGAGTCGGCAGAAGGTATTAAATAGTGAGTAAAGAACAATATGTACATCACTCACCGTAAGGTTTGAGCCCAACATGGGTTTAAGGCGAAGCGCGGGTGTCTCGACATTGAGGTCGTTGAGTAGTCCAGGGCCGGTAGAGGGCGTTCCTCCTCTAGTGGGCGCCGAGGCAAGCGCCTCCTCGCAGAGGCGGAGTACGCTGAGCTGGTCGGCGACGAAGTCTAGACTTCTGAAGAGAAAGGTCTGGAGTGGCACGAAGATGGGAGGAACCCACATACCAGCAAGCGGGGAGTGTGGGAAACTCCAGCGAGACGAAGCGAATCATATCGCTCGAGCCCGCCATGCCAAAGATGGTGGAAAGATGGACCATCCGATGATCAAAAGTGTGAACGTATGACATCTTCTCCACGGATGACGCCAACTGTCGTTGCGAAAAGTGACCAACAAGTAAACATTTGTAGTTTTTCCGCGCGTTGTGATCGGATGTGGCCTAGCACTCAATGACACAAGATTTATACTGGTTCAGGCAACGGGCCCTACGTCCATTTGAGGTCGGTCGATGACTTTGTTCCTGAGCCTAGGTGCTCGAAGTTTGCTGTGGAGTTACAAACGAATAGGAATAAGAAGGGGGTGTTAGAGGCCCGGTCGAACTCTGAACCGAGTGGCCGAGAGTGACGGGGGCTCTAACGTATGCTAAGTATTGAAACGTATACTCTATGTGTCTCTAAAGCTTGTTGAGCTGTTGTGTTCTTGAGTCGTCGAAAAAGTCTTCGAGAGAGAGCCAGCGTCGTTTTTCAAGAGAGAACGCATCACCTTTTATAGTTGAAAGGGATGGTCTTACAAGTCAGAGAGAAAATATATACGCGTGTTGTCTAGTCTTGTTGCTCATGCCATCGGGTACGGGATGGCTACCATCGCCCATAATATTGTTTATGCCCAGACACGTCTGGCAAGATCTACCATGTTCGCCTGATATGGCAAACGTCGGCGTCCACAATACTGTTTGTGGTCTGATGCGTCTGGGAGGTTGTATAGTGTCTGTCTGTCATGACCTGGAGGCACCGTCTTATAGGTGCGCAGGGTATGACAAGGTCTTCGGTATTACGGTTAACTTGAGCGCCTTACTTTATCTGCTCCGCTTGCTCCCCAGTCCTATACCGAGCGGACGTCCCCGGTCGATCGTTCCTAATCATCCCTGACCGTGTCGATCGAGAAAGAGCAGCGAGCAGAGGTCCGCCATATCCTTGATCGGAGATAGAGATCTGTGAGGCGGAGCCCACGACCCAGAGGTCGGAGGTGCCGGTCAGGGACCTGATCGTTGTCTTAGCCTGTTATTATGTATGTGGGTCGGCCCAAACTTATGCTGTCGTTGCGCCGTCTGCTGAGCCGAGTTTTATAGGAAAATGGATTCATTAGGACCTGAGTTTTTGAACCCGACATTTTTATTTTAGGATTTTTTTTTTACTACAGACGAGCAGTTAAAATAGGACGGAGGGGAAAAAATGCAATCCTAGAGTTTGAATTTTGTTAAAAAAAATGCAATTCTAGATACTGTTCAATCAGATCAGATCAGATCAAGTGGGACCTACTTGCACCGTACGGCTGTGAAAAAAGCATCACCATTTCTCTCACGAACTCTCGATATAGGCCACCGCATTATTCAAAGAGAAAAAAATCGGCAAGTACTCAGTGCGGGGACGATGCTGGGAGCGGTGCTGCAGGCCTGCAGTTGGACTGGGTCACATCACATTGTCACACGAAGGAGGCACACTGATATTTCCGAGGGCATTTTCGTAATTTCTCATAAACCATTGGTTTGTGTGCCCAGTCCTATATAGTTGCATTTTGTTTTTGACGGAGGCAGTACTCAACGAGACGAACTCAGCGCAGCACCGGGCCTGCCGCCCTCCGCCGGATGGAGCGCCCAGCCGTGACGGTCAAGCAGGAGGAGGACGACGAAGTGGTGGTGGTGTTGGACGCCGACGGCGATGCTGGCGGGCACTGGCCGGCGGGGTCCGCGGTTCCGCCGTTCCTGGCGAAGACGTTCGAGCTCGTGGAGGACCCGGTGACGGACGGCGTGATCTCGTGGGGCGCGGCTCGGAACAGCTTCGTGGTGTGGGATCCACACGCCTTCGCGCCGGGGCACCTTCCGCGCCGCTTCAAGCACGGCAACTTCTCCACCTTCCTCCGGCAGCTCAACACCTACGTCCGTAATCACATCTCAATTCGTAATTAACAAACATTGTAAAGTCAGTGTGACGTGCTTGCTGTTCGTGCGCGTGCAATTCAATGCTGTACGTGCAGGGATTCCGCAAGGTGAGCCCTGACAGGTGGGAGTTCGCGCACGCCGACTTCCTCGCGGGGCAGCGGCACCTCCTCGTGAACATCCGGCGGCGCCGCGGGGGCGCCGCGGGATCCACGGCGTCTCCGTCTTCGGCGGGGGCCGGCGGCGGCGACCGTGATAATAGCGAGCTCGAGAGGCTGCGGCGGGACCGCGAGGCGCTGTCGCGGGAGCTGACGCGGCTGCGGCGCGAGCAGGAGGAGGCCCGCGCGCAGCTGCTGGACATGCAGCGACGCGTGCGGGGCACGGAGCGGCGCACCGCCTTCCTGGCGCGCGCCATCGGGAACCCGGCCTTCCTGGACGGCCCGCTGGCGCGCCGCGGCCACGGCGGCGCGCACGTAGAGGCCGGCAGGAAGCGGCGGCTGCTCGACGCCGCCGCGGCAGCGCCGGGCGCAGCGGACGCCCTCGCCTTCGAGAAGCTGGCGCTGGCAGCGGGCGCCGAGGTCGAGGCGGCTCCCGTCCCGGCAGTGGCAGCGGCGGCGCAGATTTCCGACACCGCTAATGCCACGGACATGATATGGTACGAGCTGCTCGGGAAGGGGCAGGTGGAGATCGACGCCGAGGTGGAGGAGCTCGTTGCTGCCGCGGCTGCCACTGAGGCGGTGGAGCCGTGGGCGGAGATGGTTGAGGAGCTCGTCGCGGCCGCGGCTGCCACTGAGGCGGCGCCGGAGCCGTGGACGGAGATGGACGAGAAAGAGGTTGAGGAGCTTGTGCAGCAGATAGACTGCATTGGCTCGCCGAGTCCCTGATCAGTGATCACCACGAGGTGGAGAACGTGCAGGTGCAGCAGCAATGGTGCTCCCTGCGGCACTCAGCAACTAGCTTTGACTAGCCATGTCGTGCGCTGCCGGATACAAGCATCTAGGGACGCTTGACTCGCGACGCCGTTCCGCTTGAGACGGTAGACGTCCTGGTTGCAAAGTTGGTTTTCATGTAATTACAAGCGCGTGCGAGGGTTTGAGGGCTGAGTTTCGGTGGGTTTTGGTAATCTTCGGTCTATCGTAATCCTGATTTTGTAACAAAACTTTGTCTTGTGCATAATGAAAAACGTGCCGTAACACGATCCCGAAAAAAAAACTATGAGCCATGCACATTGTCTGTCGCAATGGCATTGGCTGATTGGCATACGATGGCTGCGTTGGCACTGGTCTGTGGTACGGTACGTGCGTCCGCCTCTGGATTGGACCCTAATGGTCATTTGGTGTGTGTTAGTATCGTTAGCCTCGCTATTTAATTGTGGTTATTTTGGATTATTATTAAATCTGTATATAGACGGTCTGCTAATTCGGATTCTACGTCTGTTTTGTAGGATCCGATGATGGCGATGCGCCGCATACAAAGCCCGTGGTGATGGATTCAGCAGACTGCGGTTGATGTACTCTAAAGCCTGTTCGCTGTTCGTCGATGGGTTTCTGGGCTGATAAATTCGGCTGGTGCTGGTTCATTGTGAGAGAAAAACATTGTTGACTGGTTGATAAGCCCTGACTGAAACCAACGAGCGAACCAGTGGCGGAGCTCCAGGGTATGCCGGGTATGCACCGGCATACCCTGCAATTCCGGCAAGAGATGCAGTATATATACGTATTTATATATAAAAAAGAAAAAAATCCCTCCATCCGTATGTACTGGGGTGTGAGAGCTAGTCGAGCCTGAGCGAGACAGGCCGTGAGCGTCAGGCCCACGCGGGCACGTGGCCCATGCAGCCAGCAACGGAGAGTCGGAGATGCCATCACACCAATACGGATCGAGCCGAGGGCCGAGGCGGCGTCGTATCGGTTCGACTTCGAGTTCGAGTCTTCGACGCTGGACGGTTCGTCTACTGATCTACATCTACATCACGATCACGATCACGATCACCGAATCACGCGTACTGGCGCGCCTGCGCCCGACGGATCTCTCACGCCATCAGCCTTCCGCCGTCGGTGCTCTCCTGCGGCCCGTCGTTCGCCCTTCCCTACGAGTCTACGACCGCACCGGGCACTGGCATGTAGGTGAATTTTGATCAGAATTGTTGAGCTGAGATTCAATCTTTGTTCTTCGTATTTTTGTAAAAAATTCATGTGTACTTTAATTGCTAATTGTTTATGCTAAAATCATAAAATCATCCATCACGCAGCGAGGTCGAGGATTTGTCCTAACATCAGAGGTGATCTAGTTTGATCTTTTGTTCAGTACTCATATCATGTGAGTGATCCATAATCGCATGTGAGAGTTCAATCATGCAAGCGCAATTTATTTAATTATTTGGCATTGTGTTCTTTGTAATATTTATGCAGTTATGAAGAGAAATGGGGACATTGCATCTCTTTTTCAGAAGCATGCAGCAAAGAAGAAGGCAGCGGCAGCTGCTGCTACTTCTAATCCTGATCCGATTGAACCTGTGGTGGAAGAGCAGATTCATGAGAGAGTAGTTGAGGAAATTGTAAATCCTATGCCACCGCCACAACCGTCTTCACTGCCACGAGTTTATGACACCAATCACCTTCCACATGATTCAGGTGAAAGACATCCTATTCTAAAATATCCTGTTAATGATCAAGATGCAATTCGAAGAGCATATATTATTAAAGGTCCATTCAAACCTTTTGCACATGATTTTCCAAAAAGAAAGATTTCAGATAGGGATCGGGGATTCAACTATTGTTGGATGTATAATAATGATTGGCTTGAGTATAGTATTAAGAAGGATGTTGTGTTTTGCTTCATATGCTATTTGTTCAAGAAGGGTACTGGGTCAGACACATTTACTGTTGATGGATGGAAGAATTGAATTATAGGAGAGAAAGCACTTCGCAAACATATGGGTTCTAAGGCACATACTGCAGCTCAAGAGAGATACATTGGCTTTACAAATCTCAATGTAGCAATTGATTATAATATTGAGAAGTGGAGTGACGAGGATCTTCATCTTTATAAGAAAAGATTGACTTATTCACTTAGGTGTATCAAGTTTCTTTTGCATCAAGGGTTGGCATTTCGTGGACATGATGAAAGTGAAGAATCTAGCAACAGAGGGAACTTCATTGACCTTTTGAAATTTCTTACCAGAAATAGTGAAGAAGTGAAGAAGTATGTTTTGGACAATGCTCCAGGTAACTGTACCTTAACTAGCCCAGACATACAAAAGCAAATTATTCACTGTTGTGCCCTAGAAACTAGAAAGAAAATAATTGAAGAACTTGATGATAAGCCCTATGCAATTTTAGCTGATGAGTCTAGTGATATATCACATAAAGAACAACTAGCTCTTTGCTTGCGTTATGTTAATAAATTGGGAAGGCCATGTGAGCATTTTATTAGAGTTGTTCATGTAGATGATACTACCTCTTTATCACTTAAGGATGCAATTGAAGCTTTACTTATTAGTCATGGCTTGACTATGACTCAAATCCGTGGTCAAGGATATGATGGGGCTAGCAACATGAAAGGAGATATTAAAGGGTTGAAAACATTGATCATGCAAGAATCACCTTCTGCTTATTATATTCATTATTTTTCTCATCAACTCCAATTGGTTCTTGTTGCTGTTGCCAAGGGAAATACTGATTGCAAGACTTTTTTTTGATCAAATATCTATCTTGTTGAATATTGTTGGAGTTTCCTGTAAGCGTCATGACATGCTTAGAAATGATAGGCTTGAGAATGTCAAGAAAGCACTTGACTGTGGTGAAATTGAATCTAGAACTGGATTACATCAAGAGATGGGTTTGTCTAGGCCTGGAGATACTCGATGGGGATCTCATTACAAAACTGTATGCAGCATCATTACTATGTATGAAGCAATCCATGATGTACTGGTTGATCTTGGGGATGATCCTGCATATAAGGATGATTGGACCAAAATACATTTTGTGACCGGAGCGTTTGAGAACTTTGAGTTTGTTTTCTTTGCACACTTAATGTATATTATTCTTGGATATACAAATGAGTTATCTGAGTGTTTGCAAAGAAGGGACCAAGATATTCTTAATGCAATATCACTTGTTAATGTGGTAAAGAAAAGAATGCAAAAATTGAGGTCTGATGGTTGGGATAATTTTCTTGAGAAGGTCACTTCATTTTGCGATAAACATGGTGTTGAAGTTCCTGCTATGGATGGTGATTATGTTCCTTATGGAAAATCAGCAAGGAAAGCTCGTGCCCAAAAGCAAACCAATGATGACCACTTTAGAAGAGAAATATATATTGGTGTCATTGATCAAATAAGTCAAGAACTTGATAATCGGTTTGATGAGATTAATATGGAGTTGTTGTCTTGTATGTTGGCCTTCAGTCCTTCCAAATCATTTGCTTCTTTTGATGCACAGAAGCTACGTAGACTAGCTGAGTTCTACCCAAAGAAGTTCTCAAATAATAATTTGCTCAAACTTGAGTTGCAGCTAGATAATTATATTGATGACATGAGACATGATGATAGCTTCAAAGGTCTAGACAATATTGTTGATCTCTCAGTTAAGCTTGTTGAAACAAAGAGGCGCAAAGTGTACGATATGGTTTATGAGCTCCTCAAATTGGTATTGCTTCTACCTGTGGCAACGACAAGTGTTGAAAGGGTATTTTCTGCAATGATTTTTGTGAAAACAAAGTTAAGAAATAAGATGGGAGATAGTCTTCTGGATGACTGTCTAGTCACTTTCATTGAGTGGGATATTTTCTTTGAAGTTGATGAAGATGATATAATCAATACATTTATGTCCCTTCGAAAGCGTCGAATAAAATAGTCACAAAAATAGCATTGTAAGTCTCTGGTTCTCTTTTATGCCTTATTTCAATTATTGATATGGCTTTTGAACTATTTATACTATACTTAGTGGATGGTTTGAACTTAATCCATGAATTTAAGCCTTATTGTGTTATTTAGTGCATATATACCGAATCATGTTGTCAATTTTACAATTATTACCGAATTGTTGAAATGGATTTACCGAATTATATATGAAAATTTTTTAACGACATACCCTGAGACAAAATCCTAGATTCGCCACTGGAGCGAACAGACTGTAAGAATGGACCTAAGAGATGGGGGATGTACTCTTAAGAATTTGATGACCTCATAGATGGGTTATGGTTTTATGGAACGGTCGATGACTAGGTGTAAACGGTACAAATATAGATAGTACTGTAAACCTCATATTCAGATTATCCAAATTTGAGTATTGGAATACATAGTACGGATAGTAAATCTCCGTATTTGGATATGGTATATTGGTCCCGTTCGTTGGTCTGAATCTTGACTGAAACTGATTGAAGAACCCTATTCTGGCTGAATTGTTGTGAGAGAAAAATACTGTTCCGGCTAAAAAAATAAGCCGAACAAACTGAATATGGGGTAAGCCGAACGAGACCATTATTTGAGTATTTGGATACTCAGTACGGATAGTAAACCTCCGAGTTTGGATATGGTATATTTGATATGGATAGTGAAGCTCTTCGTTCGGTCGGTCGAAAATATCCGTAACATTTACACCTACTCGGCTACTCCTGGAAAAAACAGTGTTGGGGCACTCTGGTGAAACATAAGGACTAGTGTTGGGGCATTTGGACATCGCTATCGCCCATATAATTATCAAAATGGAGAAACATCGTACCTTGATCAAGACAATATTGCTGTTGATAGTGCAAAACCGATTTCAAACTGAAACGGAATTTCTATATATCAAAGCAGGTTACTTTGGCCAGCGCTCAGGCCATTCACGTCGCTCCAAATTCCCATGGCCGTCTGATTTCGCATTTGACGGTTGAAAGGTCCTAATGGCTAGAGAGGGGGTGAATAGTCTAATAAAAATTTCTACAACAACACTTAACAAAATGGTTAGACAAATATGAGGTGAAGCAAGTGTTGCGTTAGCCTACTCAAAATGCAAGCCCCCTACCACAATTCTAGTTTAGATAGTATCTATTCACACAATAGCTATGACACTACCCTATGTTAGTGTGCTCTCAAAGGCTAACTAAAGAGCCACACCAACCAACCAAGCAAGCTCTCACAACTAGCTACACTAAACAACTTGTCAACTAGTTTGCGGTAAAGTAAAGAGAGTGATCAAGAAGGTTATACCACCGTGTAGATGAAGAAACAAATCAATCATAAGGATGAATAACAATAAAGACCAATCACCTCGAAATCAATGATGAACACAATGATTTTTTATCGAGGTTCACTTGCTTGCCGGCAAGCTAGTCTTCATTGTGGCGATTCACTCACTTGGAGGTTCACGCGCTAATTAGCTTCACACGTCAAACCCTCAATTGGGTGCCGCACAACCAATACAAGATGAGGATCACACAAGCCATGAGCAATCCACTAGAGTACCTTTTGGCTCTCTGCCGGGGAAAGGTCAAGAACCCCTCACAATCACCACGATCGGAGCCGGAGACAATCACCACCCTCCGCTCAACGATCCTCGTTGCTCCAAGCCATCTAGGTGGCGGCAACCACCAAGAGTAACAAGCGAAACCCACAGCGAAACACGAACAACAAGTGCCTCTAGATGCAAACACTCAAGCAATGCACTTGGATTCTCTCCCAATCTCACAAAGATGATGAATCAATGATGGAGATGAGTGGGAGGGCTTTGGCTAAGCTCACAAGGTTGCTATGTCAATGAAAATGGCCAAAAGTGTGAGCTTCAACCGGCCATGGGGCTTAAATTGAAGCCCCCACAAAATAGAGCTATTGTACCCCTTCACTGGGTACAGCGCGGGGTGATCGGACGCTCCGGTCCGATCGACCGGACGCTCGCCCTCAGCGTCCGGTCATGTGATTCACGCCACGTGTCCCCTGCTTTAAATATTGTTCGTCAGATTTCAACGGTCATCGATTGACCGGACGCGTCAGTTAGAAAGTGACTGGACGCTGGACCTCAGCATCCGGTCATTTCCAGTAAGGTTCCAAACACGAATTTTGTCGACCGGACTCGTCCGGTCATGCTTGACCGGACCCTGCCAGCGTCTGGTCAGACGACATCTCCTCTGTGCGCCTTACGTCAGCGTACGTCAGCACTGACCGAACGCACCCTGCCAGTGTCCGGTCGTAGAGCGACCTAGCGTCCGGTCATTTGACCGATGCCAGCGTCTTTGCTGTTACACCTGACTGGACGCGCCGGTACAACCGAGGCCAGCGTCCGGTCACTTCCAATGACCTCCGTCTTTTCTATCTAGGGCGCCAGTGGCACCGTCGGACTGTCCATACTCTACGGGTGGACACTCTACCGGTGGAGTTACTTACCCTTGCACCTAAACTTCACCACCCTTGATCAAATGTGCCAACCACCAAGTGTATCACCTTGTGCACATGTGTTAACATATTTTCACAAACATTTTCAAGGGTGTTAGCACTCCACTAGATCCTAAATGCATATGCAATGAGTTAGAGCATCTAGTGGCACTTTGATAACCGCATTTCGATATGAGTTTCACCCCTCTTAATAGTACGGCTATCAATCATAAATGTGATCACACTCTCTAAGTGTCTTGATCACCAAAACAAAATAGCTCCTATGGTTTATACCTTTGCCTTGAGCTTTTTGTTTTTCTCTTTCTTCTTTCTAAGTCCAAGCACTTGATCATCATCATGGTATCATCATCATGTTATGATCTTCATTTGCTTCACCACTTGGAGTGTGCTACCTATCTCATGATCACTTGATAAACTAGGTTAGCACTTAGGGTTTCATCAATTCACCAAAACCAAACTAGAGCTTTCAATCTCCCCCTTTTTGGTAATTAATGACAACCCTTTCATAAAGATATGAATTGAAATTCAATTGAATCCATGTTGCTTGCCCAAGCATATTTACCATGTGTAAAAGGATATGGACAAGTTTTATGAACTCAATATGGTAGCAATTGCCTTGAGCCTTTTGTTTTTCTCTTTCTTCTTTTCCAAGTCCAAGCATTTTATCATCACCATGCCATCAATATCATCATGATCTTCACCATTGTTTCATCACTTGGAATAGTGCTACCTATCATATAATCACTCTGATAAACTAGGTTAGCACTTCGGGTTTCATCAATTCACCAAAACCAAACTAGAGCTTTCAATCTCCCATTTTTAGTAATTGATGACAACCCTTTCACAAAGATATGAATTGAAATTCATTTGAATTCATGTTGCTTGTCCACACATATTTACCATGTGTAAAAGGATATGGACAAGTTTCATGAATCCCATATGGTAGCAATTGCTCCCTCTACATATGTGCTAAGAGTTTGGATTGTAGCTTGCACATATGCTTAGATAGGAATTATAGGAGACAATGTCTATCAAATGATGCTAAGGTATAAAAGATGGACCTTTAAAGTATGATACCAATCGGAGTGCACCATTATACCATCCTTAGCACCATGGTTAGTTCTATATCACTTGGAAACATACTTTGAAAAGATAACACTTGTAAAAACTTGCTTGGAAATGAAAGTTATCTAATGATTTCATTTCATCATTCAACCTTACCACTATCATACGCCACACAAGCATGGATGTTAAAATTCAAAACTTATGTCATGCAAGCAAACATATGAAATGCACATTCAAATGCACCATACAAGTTCATGAGCTTGCTCCCCCTACTTGTGTGCTCAAAATTTTAGTTGATTCCTTTCCTTTGTCATACCTTTGATGTCTTTTCACCATCTTAGTACACTAATATATCTTTTTTCTTTTCTCCCCATGTACTAATATCTTTGTTGTTTCTCCCCCTATCACTTATATCTTTGTTTCTCTCCCCCTTTGTCATCAATGACCACAAAGATTCAAAAAATAGATAGGTTAATATTATCAATGTCAATCAATGGGGTGAGGATAATTTTCTCAAATTTGGTCCAATCTAGATCATTTGCCAAAGATATCTAACTCGGTTTGATCCAAGGACAAGCTTCTTCACACCTCCAAGTAAGGGTTATCTTGTACCATGTTGAGTTAAACACTTAGAGCTCATTTTCTAGATCAAACACTAGGTTTACAAGCCCATAAATATGTCATATGTTACCACTAGATTAAGTCAAGCATAGAAGCTATAGTGGTACCATACAATCATCAAATTCATTTTATTTCCATGAATGAGCCTATTAAACATGAAAGATGTCTAGATGCACTAAACAAGTCCTTAGCAAGGATGTATGCCATGCCAATCAACTTTTACCTTGGATTGCTCGAAGGAGAGGCATGTCATATAAGTAGGGGTGCATCAACACATATTTGAGAAATCCAATATGTTCAACTCATTCCTTAGCTTGCAAAATCTTTTCTCATCCAATGGCTTGGTGAATATGTTAGCAAGTTGATCTTCGGTGCCTACACTCTCAATGCAAATGTCCTATTTTTGTTGGTGATCTCTTATAAAATGGTGGCGGACATCAATGTGCTTTGTTCTTGCATGTTGAACCAGATTGTTGGTTAACTTGATTGCACTCTCATTGTCACATAGCAATGGCACTTTCTTGAACTTAATTCCAAAGTCACTCAAAGTGGCCTTCATCCAAAGTATTTGTGCACAACAACTACCGGCGTATATGTATTTGGCTTCGGCGTTTGATAATGCAACACTATTTTACTTCTTTGATGACCATGAAACAAGTGATCTTCCCAATAATTGACATGTGCCCGAGGTGCTCTTCCTTTCAACCTTGCATCCCGCATAATCCGAGTTGGAGTAACCAACTAGCTCAAACTTTGCTCTTTTGGGATACCACAAACCAACATTTTGTGTATGCTTCAAGTACCTCAATATTCTCTTTGTAGCCTTCAAATGACTTTCTCTTGGTGAGACTTGAAATCTTGCACACATGCATACACTAAACATGACATCCGGCCTTGATGCGGTCACATAGAGTAGGCTTCCAATCATAGATCGATACAACTTTTGATCCACCATATTTCCACTTGCATCACTATCCAAGTTGTCATTGGTTCCCATTGGTGTGCTAATGACTTTGCTATCACTCATGCCAGACTTCTTGACCATATCCTTGATGTACTTGCCTTGACTCACAAATGTACCATTCTTCAATTGCTTGATTTGAAGACCAAGGAAGTAACTCAACTCTCCAATCATGGACATCTCAAACTCATTAGCCATTATCTTTCCAAACCCATCACAAAAATCTTGATTGGTTGATCCAAATATGATGTCATCAACATAGATTTGTAATACAAATAGATCTTTTCCAATCTTCTTGATGAAAGGAGTGGTGTCAACCTTGCCCATTGTAAACCCTTTAGAGAGTAGGAAATCCCTCAATCTCTCATACCATGCTCTAGGTGCTTGCTTCAAGCCATACAATACTTTCTTTAACTTATACACATGGTTGGGCTTCTTGCCATCTTCAAAACCGAGAGGTTGCTCAACATATACTTCTTCATTGATGTAGCCATTGAGAAATGCACTCTTAACATCCATTTGATAGAGCTTGATGTTGTGGGCACAAGCATAGGCTAGCAAGATTCTTATTGCTTCCAATCTAGCAACTGGGGCATATGTTTCTCCAAAGTCAAGACCTTCAACTTGTGTATAGCCTTGTGCTACTTATCTTGCTTTGTTCCTTACTACTATCCCATCTTGATCTTGCTTGTTTCTAAAGACCCATTTGGTTCCAATCACATTGTGTCCCTTTGGTCTCTCTACTAATTTCCATACTTGATTTCTTGTGAAGTTATTCAATTCTTCATGCATAGCATTCACCCAATCAATATCCTTCAATGCTTCATCTATATTCTTTGGTTCAATGGATGACACAAATGAGAAGTGTTCACAAAATTATGCAAATCTTGATCTTGTTTGTACACCTCTTGAAATATCACCAATGATAGTGTCCAATGGATAATTTCTTGCAATATTGGTTGGTTGGAGGATTGGAACTTGATTGCTTGCACTTGCTTGATCATTGGGTTGAGATGATGTACTAGCCACTTGATCTTGTTCATTATCATGAGAACCACTTGCACTAACTTGATTTGTATCATCTTGCATATTTGAGTTAGAGAGCACTTGCACTTGATCATCTTCATCATCATTCACTTGCCTAGGCCTCAATTGACCAATATCCATGTTCTTCATGGCATTTGAAAGTTAAATGCCTCTAACATCTTCCAAGTTCTCATTCTCTACTTGTGAACCCTTGGTTTCATCAAATTCAACATCATGAACTTCCTCAAGAGTACCACTATCCAAATTCCAAACTCTATATGCTTTGCTTGTATTGGAGTAACCAAGTAGAAATCCTTCATCACATTTCTTGTCAAACTTGCCCAATCTAGTGCCTTTCTTCAAAATATAGCATTTGTAACCAAAGACCCGAAAATATGCAATGTTTGGCTTTCTACCATTCAAGAGCTCATATGGTGTCTTCTCTTTCAATTGGTGACAATAGAGGCGGTTGCTACAATAGCAAGCCATGTTGATAGCTTCAGTCCAAAAAGATTGACTCACATTGTACTCACTAAGCATAGACCTTGCCATATCAATGAGTGTTCTATTCTTTCTCTCAACAAGGCCATTTGATTGAGGTGTGTACTTGGGCAAGAATTGATGTCTAATTCCAAATTCATCACACAACTCATCAATTCTAGTGTTCTTAAACTCACTACCATTGTCACTTTTAACTCTCTTGATGGTTGTTTCAAACTCATTGTGAATGCCTTTAACAAATGATTTGAATGTTGCAAATACATCACTTTTGTCCACTAGAAAGAATACCCATGTATATCTAGTGTAGTCATCTACTATCACAAAGCCATATTTATTTCCACCAATGCTAGTGTATTGTGTTGGCCCAAACAAATCCATGTGCAATAACTCAAATGCTTTGCTAGTGCTCATCATGCTTTTCTTAGGATGGGTGTTTTCAACTTGTTTGCCGGCTTGACAAGAGCTACAAAGCTTATCCTTTTCAAACACAACATCTTTCAAGCCTTTAACTAAGTCATGCTTAACCAATCTATTCAATTGTTTCATTCCAACATGACCAAGCCTTCTATGCCATAACCAACCCATGCTAGACTTAGTGAACAAGCATGTAGATAATTTAGCTTCATTAGCATTGAAATCAACCAAGTATACATTCTCATATCTAAAGCCTTTGAAGATTAAGTTAGAGCCATCTACACTTATGATTTCTACATCATCTACCCTAAATATGCATTTAAATCCAAGATCACACAATTGTGCCACGGATAGCAAATTGAAGTTCAAGCTCTCTACTAGCAACACATTGGATATGCTCATGTCATTTGATATTGCAATCTTACCAAGCCCTTTGACCTTGCCTTTGTCATTGTCACCAAATATGATACTATCATAACCATCATTGCCATTGGTGTTGATTGAGTTGAACATTCTTGCATCACTAGTTATGTGTTGAGTGCATCCACTATCAAGAACCCAATGCCTTCCTCCAGCTTTGTAATTGACCTACAAGAGAAGATCAATTCTGTTTAGGTACCCAAACTTGCTTGGGTCCTTGAAGGTTAGTCACTAAGCTCTTTGGTACCTAAATGGCTTTCTTCTTTGAGCCCATCCATGGTTTACCAATGAACTTAGCCTTCACACCATTTGTACCCTTAGTAAGCATATATCATGAATCAAGCTTAAGGGAGGATACATTAGCATATTTGCTCTTGTTGGTGCATTCATGCTCTTTATGACCCACTTGCTTGCAACTAATGCAAAACCAACCATTGTTCTTCACAAAACTAGTCTTATGAGGAGCAAAGTCCGCCTTGCCTTTCTTGGGGGTATAGCTCAATCCCTCTTTGTAGAGAGAAGCTCTTTGGCTACCCAAGCACATAAGCAAGCGGTCCTCACCACCATATGCCTTAGCCAAAGTGTGAGTGAGCTTGTTAACCTCCTTCTTAAGATTCTCATTCTCAACAACTAGTGAGGCATCACAAGTGAGACCATCACCACTAGATGAGGTGGAAGTGGAAGTACTATAAGAAGGGTTAGTAGAAGGAACAATGATAGGCATATATAGTGATTCATCAATTATATCACAAGTTAAACCTACATTGCAAGTTTCAACATGCTTTCTTTTATTTTGCTCATCAAGCAAAGAGGAATGAGCCTTTTCAAGCTTTTTGTGAGCTTTGCCAAGCTTCTCATTGGCTTCCTCTAGCCTCTCATGAGATGCATTGAGCTCATCAAAGGCTTGCTTAAGGGCTTTTAGTTCCGTACGCAAGCTTTTGCATTCCCTTCTCTTGATGTCAAAGTGTTCTCTAGCATCCTCTAGCATGTCAAATAATTCATCTTTGGTGGGTTCATCATCATCACTATCACTATCATGGTTATTTTCATTTTCATGTTATTTATTGCTTTCATCATCACAATTTTATACCTTAGTGGCCTTAGCCATAAAGCATGATGAAGATTCGAAGAGAGAAGGCTTCTCATTGATTGCAATGCTTGCAAATGCCTTCTTCTTGGTGGTCTTGTCATCATCACTATCATCATCATCACTTGAGGAAGCATCACTATCCCAAGTGACCACATATGAACCACCCTTCTTCTTCTTGAAGGCCATCTTGTCCTTCTTCTCTTTCTTTTCCTTCTTGTCCTTCTTCTTGTTCTTCTTGTTATCATCATCATTGTCGCTATTGTATGGACATTGAGCAATAAGACGATCTTTGCTTCCACACTTGAAGCACCTTCTTTACTCTTCTTTGTTCTTGAATGAAGACTTCTTTCTTCTAGCATGGTAGCCCTTCTTCACCATGAACTTGCCAAATCTCTTGACAAAGAGAGCCATCTTCTCATCATCATCATCCCATGAATCATCTTCCTCACTAGATGTTTCTTGCTTAGCTTTGCCCTTAGATGATGTGGCCTTGAATGCCACACTCTTCTTCTTCTCATCCTTCTTCTCATCTTTCTTCTCCTTCTTTTCTTTCTTCTAATCTTCATCTCTATATGTATCATCGGTCATGATGTCTCCCAACACTTGATTTGGTGTCATGGTGTCCAAACCACTCCTTACTAGAATAGTGACCAATGTGCCAAATCTTGAAGGTAAGCATCTCAAGAACTTGTGGGAGAAGTCCTTGTCCTTCACCTCTTCTCCAAGTGCTTTGAGATCATTAACAAGCACTTGAAGCCTATGAAACATCTTCGGCACACTCTCATCCTCCTTCATCTTGAAGCTTGCAAACTTCTCCTTGAGAATGTAAGCCTTTGCACCTTTCACGGCTTGAGTGCCCTCAAATGATTCTTTCAACTTCTTCTAAGCCTCATGAGCCATCTCAATATTCTTGATTCGCTCAAATGTTCTCTTATCAATTGCATCATGAATATCACTTAGAGCAATGTCATTGTTTTGGAGAAGCACTTCTTCAGCCACGGTGGAATTCTCCAGATCACCAATCTCAATTTTGGTTTCTATCACCTTCCACACCTTTCTATTGATTGACTTGATGTGTGTGGTCATTTTAGACTTCCAATAGGGATAATTTGTGCCATCAAATTCGGTTGGCTTCTTGGTGTTGTTGATTTGAGCTATTTTTACAACAAAGGTTGTTAATCCTCAAATCACGGTGACCTCGGCTCTGATACCACTTGAAAGGTCCTAATGGCTAGAGGGGGGTAAATGGCCTAATAAAAATTTATACAACAACACTTAACAAAATAGTTAGACAAATATGAGGCGAAGCAAGTGTTGCGCTAGCCTACTCAAAATGCAAGCCCCCTACCATAATTCTAGTTTAGATAGTATCTATTCACACAATAGCTATGACACTACCCTATGTTAGTGTGCTCTCAAAGGCTAACTAAAGAGCCACACCAACCAACCAACCAAGCTCTCACAACTAGCTACACTAAAGAGCTTGTCAACTAGTTTGCGGTAAAGTAAAGAGAGTGATCAAGAAGGTTATACCGCCATGTAGATAAAGAAACCAATCAATCACAAGGATGAATAACAATGAAGACAAATCACCTCGGAATCAATGATGAACACAATGATTTTTTACCGAGGTTCACTTGCTTGCCGGCAAGCTAGTCCTCATTGTGGCGATTCACTCACTTGGAGGTTCACGCACTAATTGGCTTCACACGATGTGGGGGTATTAACCCCTATACCCTTATGGCTAGGCGTGGGCCAGCCCAGATCAGGGGGTCTGGCCCACTAGAAGACGACGCGCGGCCTAGCCAATCTATTCGGAATCCCGCGCAAGGAATCAAGGCAGATTTGGAGGTCAAGCAAGATCCTAGTCGGTTAGAATAGGAATCCTTATCCAGCCACCTATGGCAATTGTAACTGGCTAGGATTAGTTTCCAGATCTGTAACCCTACCCCCCGGACTATATAAGGTGGGCAAGGGACCCCTCTAGAAAAACATCTCTCATTGACATACATCAATACAATCAGACGCAGGACGTAGGTATTACGCTTTCACGGCAGCCGAACCTGGATAAAACCTCATGTCTGTCTTGCGTCACCATCTTGTTTATAGCTTGCGCATCTGTCTGCCGACAATCTACTACCTTGGGCATACCCCTAGGTAGACTGCCGACCATATTTCCTCGATAGTGGCGCACTAGGTAGGGGGTGTACATACTGCTCTCCAAGCAAACAAGATGGTCATCATCCTTGGCTCCATGGCTACGCCGAACGGCCTCACGTTCACCATCGGCCAGATCACTTGGACCACTGGCTCCGATGACTTCATCACCATGACCACGGAGGAGGCGCGGGTTCAATCTACGTCGACCACCGCTTCACCCGCTTTAGCTATGGCTCCAACCATGGTGGATCTAGCTCCGGCCACGCCCGCATCGTCTTCAGCCACACCGACGACTCGTCGTCTACTTCCTCGCTACAAAGGGAAGCGATCGACAACACCGACCTGCTCGACTCCATCTATCGGGTCGGCACCAAACTTGCTAAAACCCTAGCTCTGGTAAGTTCAATTCAAAGTCAACCTAATGAGCAAGTAACCACTACCCACAATAGATCTACCCGACCAGCTTAGGCCAGTCATCCTGCATGACTCGATACGGATCTCGTGGTCACATCTACTCCTGAAGGGTGCTCCGCTTGTCGCCGGCCAGCCTCCACAATGGTTCTCTAGCTCTCTGAGTATGAAGCCTCAATGGAGAACTACTAGGCCTAGCCCTATGGCCTACGCAACTTCGTCAACATGGTATGGATTGAGGATTATCAAGAAGGATCCGTCCACATAGTTCAAGAGGGTGGCTCAAGCTCCTCGTCTGGCATCGCATCTAATGCCTCCGTCCACACCGAGCTCTAGCATCATGATGATGAAGGCGTTGAATACGATCTAGATATCCCAGACCACGCCTTGGGGTTCCCATGATTCCCATCTTTCCCACTAAGGTGAGGGGACTTGATCAATGTTGTCAGTAATGATGAACCACCGGCAATTGGCGAAATAGAACAAGAAAGGCTGGCACGCGAAGCACGCAATATTGACTAGTTTAATCGTCGACAAATCGAAGCTGAGGCAGAAGAGGAGGCACGATGCATAAGGGTCCACCCAAGCAACCTTAACAATGCCTTTGACAGGGTGGGGGACAAACATGTCTTTAGGACTCCAAGCGCCAATGTAGTTGTTGCTATGGCGACAATGCAACGACTACCTAATACCCTAGAAACACAGGCAGTTCGTGATGATATACAAGCTTACCTGACGGCTGCTATGGCCTAGACCGCAGAGATTGTAAATCAAGCCCGGGCTCCATCCATCTTAGTCAAGTCAAGCCATAGTTGCCAGTACTCAAGTCACTCATAGCCACCCAACTAATGTGGCTCGCACAACGATGACCCCTCAGACAACTGTCAAGGCAGAAATAGTGGCCATGATGGTGGTCGGGACAACAATCGGCGCAACTACCAGGACAACAACCACCAAGACAACCGTGACAATCGTTGTGATAACCATGGTCACAGGGTTAACCAGGGTGGCAACTGGGATCGCCACAATGGCAATAACAATCTCTGCCGTTACCTCAGAGAACGCGATCTACGCGATCGCATTAACCAAAGAGCCCATGATTGTGCATCCCACGAAAGCTATCGCCGTATAGAATACGATACTACCCACGGCCCTCTGAGTTTGAAGCAGTTTACTTCTCACCTTCACCAAGTCATATGGCCCAAGAACTTCAAGCTTGAGAAACTTCAGAAGTACGATGACAAGGAGAACCCCGAATTATGGGTTATGCTCTATGAAACCATGTGTAGATTAGCCATGGCTGATGAGCACGTCATGTCTAATTACTTCCCAATCACCGTCAGCCATGCAGGCCACCAATGGCTGGTCAGCTCGCCAGTGAACTACTTTGATTCTTGGTAGGAGCTCAAGCAAGCTTTCATTAACAACTTCATTGCTACTTGCGTGCAACCCAGCAACAAATATGATCTGCAGTGGATTCGAGATCGGAAAGATGAGCCACTGCATGAGTACGTCCGATGTTTCTCAAAGATGCGCATCAAGGTCCCATCAATCTCTGATAATGAGGCAATCGAGGCTTTCATCACTGGCCTCTACTTCCACAATGCCCTAAGGGACAAGCTCCTCCGCAAGAGACCTGAATCAGTCATAGCGCTCCTAGCCACTGCTAAGAAATATGCGGACGCCGACGATGCTAAAAAGATAATCATCGAAGAAGCAACAAGGGTTCCATGCTCCGACCACCCTCCACACCACGACGACTACCGCAGCAACCGTGGTCGGAAGGACAATTTCGATCACCACAACCAGTGTAATGACTCCCACGACCACCGCGACCAGCGTAATCAGCGACGTAATCGCCATGACGATTACAGGGGCAAGCATGCTCGGGAAGACGATGGTGAGGTCAACACCGTTAAAAAAGGTGGTGGACGTCGTAACTGTGAAGAAGACTATGCCAAAGCATTGAAAGGGCCCTGCTAGCTCCATCCCAAGTCAAACCATACCATGGAGAACTGCCGCATTCTCAAGTCTATCTACACACATCAACAGGCTTCGGATACATCCGACAAGCCTAACGACGTAGGGAAACAGCGCAATAAGGACAACGACGATGAAGACGCAGATCCCCGTCACAAGTATGTCAAGCCAATCGATCATGTCCACACCATCATTGGAGGCAAAGTGTCTATCAAGACCAAATGAGAACGCAAGCTACTCGCCCACGCCTGCTTGAACATGGCCAACACTGACAACCTCATCACCGATCCATGGCTCCCTCCTTGGTCTCACCGTGAGATCTCCTTTAGTAGAAAGGACCAATGGGCTGCAATACCTGAGCCAGGATGTTTTCCTCTGGTCCTTGACCCTTGTATCAACAAGGTTCAGTTCAACAGAGTGCTGATTGACGGTGGCAGTTCCATCGATATACTGTTCAAGAACAGTCTGCTAGCCCTGAAGATAACCTAGGCGGATCTCAAGCCATACGAGGCACAGCTCTAGGGTGTTCTCCCCGGATAGAGCTCTACACCTCTTAGGCAGATCACGCTACCTATGCAATTTGGTACCCCGGACCACTTCCGCACCGACTACATTAACTTCATGGTCGCTGACTTCGACGGCACCTACCATGCTATCCTTGGTCGACCATCGCTCACCAAATTCATGGCCGTACCTCACTACAGGTATTTGATGCTCAAGATGCCTTCTGAGAAAGGGGTTCTAACTCTCAGGGGCAACGTATACGCAGCTTATACCTACAAGGACGACAGCTTCAAAATAGCAGAGGCTCATGACCTCTCTATTCGCATGGCTGAGACCATGCTCGACGCCAAGAAGACCTCTGCCGACCACCTGGAGATCCCAGAGCTCGAGGCTCCATGCAAGAACATCAAGTCTAAGGAGCACAAGGTGATCCAGCTGGTCAACGGTGATCCTAGCAAAATAGCCCTTATTGGGGCCAACCTGGATCCTAAATAGGAAGACACGCTCATTAGGTTCTTGAGGAGCAACATGAGTGTGTTCGCATGGAAACCTGCTGACATGCCCGGTGTACCTCAAAACTTGATCGAGCACTCCTTGAATGTCAACGGCAAGGCCAAACCTATCAAGCAGAAGCTACGACAGTTCGCTCGCGACAAGAAGGAGGTGATTAGGGTAGAAGTTACATGGCTTTTGGCAGCCAGATTTATCAAAGAAGTGTATCATCCGGAGTGGTTAGCCAACCCGATTCTTGTATGCAAAAAGAATAATGAATGGAGAATGTGCGTTGATTACACTGATCTCAACAAACACTGCCCTAAAGACCCCTTCGGCTTACCTCGCATAGACGAGGTCGTAGATTCAACCGCCGGCTGTGAGCTGCTTTCCTTTCTCGATTGCTACTCTGGTTATCACCAGATCGCTCTCAAAAAGGACAACCAGATCAAGACATCTTTCATCACACCTTTCGGTGCCTACTGCTACACAACCATGTCGTTCGAGCTCAAGAACACTGGGGCTACCTACCAATGCGCCATACAAGCCTGCCTCAAAGACAAGATAAAAGACGACCTTGTCGAGGCTTATGTTGATGATGTAGTTGTCAAGACCAAGGAAGCACATACCCTTGTTGATAACCTGGAACGCACCTTCGCAGCCCTTAATACATTCCAATGGAAATTAAACCCAAAGAAGTGCATCTTTGGTGTTCCTTCTGGTATACTGCTTGGCAACATTGTCAGTCATGACGGCATATGCCCTAACCCAGAGAAAGTCAAAGCTGTCTTAGACATGAAGCCACCCAAAAAGGTGAAGGATGTTCAGAAGCTTACCGGATGCATAGCTGCTCTCAGTCATTTCATATCAAGATTAGGCAAAAAAGGACTACCATTTTTCAAGCTACTCAAAGCATCCGAGAAGTTTGAGTGGTCGAAGGAAGCAGACGCTGCCTTCACACAGTTGAAACAATTCCTTACATCACCTCTGGTCCTCACTGCTCCTAGAGAAGACAAAACCCTCCTGCTTTACATTGCGGCAACTAATTGAGTGGTCTCCACTGCCATGGTGGTCGAGCGCGATGAGCCTGGCCACGCCTATAAGGTACAGTGACCAATCTATTTCATTAGTGAGGTACTCAATGAATCCAAGACTAGGTACCCACAGATTCAAAAACTGATCTATGCCATACTGATAACATCCCGAAAGTTGAAACATCACTTCGACGGATATCGTGTGGTGGTCATGACCGAGTACCCTCTGGGAGACATCATTTGCAACAAGGATGTGAATGTGAATGGGTGCATTGTCAAATGGGCAATGGAGCTATGCCCTTTCTCCTTGGAATTTGCAAGCCGTACTACAATCAAGTCTCAAGCACTCGTCGATTTCATCGTTGAGTGGATAGACTTAAGCACACCTACCTCTTAGGGGCTCGATGAGTATTGGAAGATGTACTTCGATGGCTCTCTCAACATCGATGGCACAGGAGCAGAAGTCCTTTTCGTGTCACCATCCAAGGAGCAGCTCTGATACGTCCTCAGGATTTATTTCCTAGCGTCTAATAATGCCGCCGAGTACGAAGCATGCCTACATGGTTTGTGCATTGCGGTCGAGCTCGATGTCAAACATCTCTATGTCTACGGAGACTCAGCTCTGGTCATCAACCAACTCAACAAGGACTAGGACACGTCCAGCGAAAAGATGGATGCATACTGCAAATCGATCAGAAAGCTGGAAGGCAAGTTCTATGGCATCGAGTACACACACGTGGTCCAGGACAAAAATCAAGCAGCAGATGCGTTGTTAAAGTTAGGATCATCCCAAGCCAAAGTCCCATATGGCATATTCGTTTAAGACCTGCTCACGTCTTCCATCGAAGAGGAAGATCCCACGGTCGACAAGCCTCCAGACTAGCTATTGGTGGCTACGGTTCCGACGTCAAACACCACCGAGCCACCTCCAACCATTAATGAGCCTGACTAGAGAGTACCTTTCATCAAGTACCTGATAGATGGTAGTGGCTACACCGATCGAATAGAAAATGAATGCCTGATGTGTCACAGTAAGCAGTATCTGCTTGTCGATGGTAAATTATGGTGCAAGAACGCAAAGGAGGAAATCTTGATGAAGTGTATAACCTAGGAGGATGGCGAACATCTCCTAGACCAAATCCACTTTGG
Source organism: Miscanthus floridulus (assembly GCF_019320115.1). Lineage (NCBI taxonomy): Eukaryota > Viridiplantae > Streptophyta > Magnoliopsida > Poales > Poaceae > Miscanthus > Miscanthus floridulus. Next base: position 86,113,386 of record NC_089597.1, read on the forward strand.
CTCCTATGGCAACCACGTGGCCTCAAGAACGCTGGTTGGCAAGGCTTTTCGAGCAGGGTTCTATTGGCCGTCAGCTGTAGCCGATGTAGAGAAGCTAGTCCGCCATTGTGAGGGTTGTCAGTTCTTTGCCAAGAGAATCCACGTACCAGCACATAAGATCTAGACAATACTAGCCTCTTGGCCCTTCGCATGCTGGGGACTAGATATGATTGGGCCCTTCAAACCAGCTCCTAGGAAATTTACATGTGTCTTTGTGCTGATCAACAAATTTTCTAAGTGGATAGAGTACATGCCCCTGGTATAGGCATCTTTAGAAAAGGCTATCATGTTCATTGACTAGGTCATCCATCGCTTCGGCATACCCAATAGCATCATCACTGATCTGGGTACTCAGTTCAACGGGAATGTTTTTTGGGACTTCTGCGATGAAAGGAGCATAGTAGTAAAATACATCTCGGTGGTGCACCCTAGAGCTAATGGACAGGTCAAGCGGGCAAATGGTATGATCTTGGACGCACTTAAGAAAAGGATGTATAGAGAAAATGACAAAGCTCCCAGAAGATGGCTCAAAGAGTTACCAGCCATGGTCTGGGGCCTCAGAACCTAGCCCAGTCTCAATACCGGCGTATCACCATACTTTATGGTTTACGGTGCTGAGGCAGTGCTCCCAGCAGATATAGCCTTTAGATCAGCATGGGTAGAGAACTTCAACGAAGACAAGGCCAATGAAGTGCGGGAGCTAGAAGTGAATAGTGTAGAAGAGAAGCGGCTTGATTCTTGCGTATGTACAGCTAAATACCTTGCTATTTTGCGTAGGTACTACAACAAGAATGTTAAGGAGCGGTTCTTCATAGTTGGGGACCTGGTCCTGAAGTGGAAGATGAATCAGGCTGGTGTCCACAAACTCGCAACTCCATGGGAAGGGCCCTTCATGATCAAGGAAGTTACACGACCAACGTCTTACAGGTTAGCTCACCTGGACGGTATGGACGTACCCAATTCATGGCACATCGACAAGCTTAGGTGTTTCTATGCTTAACTACTAAGATATGTACTCCTCTTGTACTTTTGATTTAATTCAATAAAGCTATTATGATTTCTCTGACCACTCTAATGTGTCACTTCGAAGTCTATTGTTATTCTAAGTCAACCAGTCAAAACCAACCACCATTCCTTCCTAGGTTTTCAGAGCAGGCCCTGTCTCCAGTTCCTCCCAACGTGTGCATGGGATCTGCTCTCTACGCTACGGGTGATCGGCAGGTCCCCTCTGGTTTGACTTGTCCGCGTCTACGTGTGCACAGGCTACGCACCTCACACTCCGACCATAGGACAAACTAGGGCCATACAAACCTGTCAGGATGACGTGTCGACTAAACTAGTACAACTAAATAGAACGCTAACATGTTCTCACTTAGTTACACCAACACGAGATCCAAGCTTAAATACGTTTTCTACAAAACAAACAAGCTTATGCTGATATACAGTTACGTTATTACAAGCTTGCCTGAAACGGTCTAAGTTTACAATAACACAACTACATCTTCTTCTACAGCTATAGCCTATCCTATTGGCTGGTCGGGGCATGCGACACCTGCTGCTCGCTGGGCCTGACATCATGCTCGAGTCTCGGGGACTCTTGTACTGGTCGAGCTGAAGAAGATGGCCCCACCGATGCCTAGCTGGTCGAGACTCTTAAAACTGACGGCGCTTCCAGCTGACTTGTTGATGGCGTACCCTATACAGGTGCTGTCCCACCTCCACATAGGTTAATGTTGCCAATTATTTTGGCCAACAAGTCCAGCTGGGTCATCCGAAGCTCCTCAGCCTTGTCTGGATCTACCTCCTTCGGGTATCCAGCCTCCAGGTGCTTGAGATCGATTAAGGGGTAGTGAGCATGCACCATGCTTAGCACATGTGCGCCTGTGTACTCACCCGCCTCCTTCACGAACTCCTAGAACCATCCCCATGCCTTTCGGCATCTATCGACCAGTCCGAGCTATGGCGTCCTTGGCATGTCCTCTGTAAGCGCTGGATCGATAAGGTTGAGGACCAGCAAAATGCCCATTGCCACTTCCTGGCACCAGTTTTTTCATGTGTCTCGATCCCTGGTGATCTCTTGGCACTACACCTTCCAGCCGTCACGGTCTTTTATCACGGCCTCTAGATGCTTCTTGGCATTGACTTTTAAAACTGCAAACCGCACAAGCTATTAAAACGTCATACCACGACAAGATAAGGCGGGCAACAAAAGTGAGCAAAGGGGTTTGGAAAACTTACTTTTCAGTTCCTCTTTCATCTTGGTCATGTGGTCCTAGAGCTGCGACTAGTCGTGCGCCAGTTTTCTATTGTCCTCCTTCAAGTGATCACACTCTATGATCGCACGACTGTTCTCCTCTCAAAGACGGACCACTTTGGCTTCTAAGACTGCACTACAGCTGTTACTACCAACAATGCAACAACACTTGTCATGCACTCGTTGTGATAAAGTGACTACTTACTTGTTCTTTCCTGCTCTTTGTTACTGAGCTGGATGACCAGGTTCTGGTTCTAGGACTCTTGCTCCGTCCTCTCATGGTTGGCGGCTTCAAGTTGGTGGCGTAAGCGTTCCACTTTGGCCGTCAGCTCTTTATTGCCTGTAGTGATCCCCTCAATCTAGTCGAAGCATTTCTTATGATACCTTGCGGTCTTCATTAAGTCCAGTGTGCAAAAAGCTAAGTAAGAAAGTTTGACTAGACAGCAAGATCAGGTGGTGAAGCAAAGCATACCTGGACCACCGTCACCAGTCGTTTCACCGCTCATTCAACTTTCTTGGTCTCTTCGACCTCTAGGATTTCCTCATGAACAACCCATTGGCCGTTCTGCTTGCACGACACATACACATGTTGTCACTTGTCCTGTGGACGGCCCAGGACCTCCTCTACTTCGTCCTCTTCGGGCTCTTCTTCGGGTATCCGTGCTGGTCCAGAGTTAGCAGCTTCTACGATCACTATGGCCTTCCCACGGGCTGCAACATCGACAAACGTGCTCTGTGCTCTCACCTTCGGCTGCTACTCCTTGGTCTATTCTATTACCCTTGGTGCTGAGGTGTTGCCCTCAGCAGGGTTGGTGCTCGGAGCACTTGTGCTTGGCTTGGCTCTTCCCTCGACCCCCTGCTCGGGGACTGTTGTCTGACTGCTTGTGTGCTGAGGCTCCGACGGACTTTCTATTATGGGTTCCTCCATGGCCGGCTGCTAGGCAGTCTTTTCTGACATTGTTGGTGGAGCCACGCCGTTCCCGGCTAGTTGGTCTAGATTTTTGGTGGACGCCAAACTAGTACATACGAGATAAGTTCAGAAGGCAACCATATTCAACACAAATTGCAAGCTTACATCAAGGTTACAAATACTTACATGTTGGAAGCACGGAATGATATGGCGAAGGCGCATCTCTTCGGCCGTGCTTGTTCCACGTGCTATGCGGGTGACACCTGGTCTCCCTCTACATCTAGCACAATTGCTAGGCCTTGGTGCGCGACCCCTCCACTGCTTGTCCTTCGCGTCGCAGTGGTCGGCGATGTGGGTCCCATCGGCGCGGAGGACCCACCTTGCTCCATCGACTCTAGTTGCCTCCTCCTCTTTTGAGGGACGAGTCAAAAGATGTCTGCATCCTCTCCCTCCTCTGTGTCATCGTCCGACAGAGTAAAGATTGCCTAACGATGTTTGCTGGCCGCCGGCCACTTACCAGCAGCTTTGACCGCCGCCTCCTCTCCAACTCCGAGCACGGCCCAGTCGACGTCCTCAACCACGACGCTGGTCTGGGTGGTTGGGTCGGCAACTTGCGGCCAATCTACTCCAAGGGGTGGCAACACAAACATTGTCGCTCTATCCAGACCGTTAATCTAGGAAACAAATAGGAGTGAGCACAGTAAGTTTCTTCTACAATATAAGACTACGGATACAGGGCAAGATGAGTTACCTTTGGGGGAGGTTGGGCGAGCTTGAAAGCACGCTTGATGTCGCTCAATCTGACATAATTCAGATTAGCTAAGTTAAATAGCTCTCCAATTCTAGCCCTGACTTTGATCTTGTCAAGCGCCTCCTGCCTCATCCTCGTCGGGTCTGCGCTACCTTGGTACTCGTAGCCAGGATGTACCCTCCTCTAGCAGGGCTAGATCCGTCGGCTGATGAAGCTCCCGACCATGCTTGGACTGTCTAGTTTCTTCCATGGGATCATCCCAAATATTTCTGGAATCTATTCCAGGTGTTTGGGCCTCTCCGACCAGCTTGTCCTCTTCTCCAAAATGAACCCCATGTTGCACAGTGTGATCGTGTTCGGCTCTTCATGGATGTAGAACCATTTCTTATACCAGTCGTCAAGCGACATGTTCCATGGGCAGTGCAGGTACTGGGCCTTCATCTCATCATGGAGGTTGAGGTACACACCTCCAGCTATCTTCGAGCCGCCGCTTCCTTTCTTCCGCAGATAGAAAAGATGGCGAAAAAAATTAAAAAATGGGGCTGGAAGCCGCCATATGCTTCGCAAAGATGAATGAAGGTGGCGACAAGGAGGATCAAGTTGGGATGCAGATTGCAAATCCCAATCTCATAGTATAGACAGAGCCCCTGAAGGAAAGGGTGTACTGGAACCCCAAAACCTCGCTTAAAGAAGTCTTCGAAAACCATGATCTCACCTAGTTGTGGATCGGGGTACCCCTCGCCCTCCGGCGTACGCCATCCTATGAGTTCCTTGTTGTGGAGTACTCCCATGGTGATGAGGTCTTCAATGGTCTGCTCGTTGCTTCTCGATTTCCACCACTCCTTCGCCATGACTCCTACTTTCTTCTGGGCATCACTTTTCACCATGAATCCAGCCTTGCTGATGAATGAGTAAATAGTGGAGGATTGATTGGTGGTGATTTCAAAGGTATTAGGGTTGGCAAGAGGAAGAAGAAGGCTACGGCGGTGAATGGTAATGGGGTTCAGTAAAAAGTAACTTACCAATTCTATACTGTATTTAACCAAGAGTTCTGCCATTTCGTCTGCCCTAGATTCTTGGGAGATGTGCGCATGTGCCGCAGATGGTTGTTTTCACAACCTCGAGATCTATGCCAATATATGCGCCTCTTCATTACTAGTGTGAGAGGGCCCACGCTGACGCACCTACTTATAGGTGCCACGTAACTATTTGCTTGAAAGGACAAGAAGGCAGTATGACGTGCTATACCCATCTACTTTTTTGACCAGACGTGTCAGATTGGACTTGACAGAGCAAGTAAATAAATAAATACACAAAATAAATAGTACAAGTGGCATTTGGTTTTTCACCGCACCTCTCGTGCTTGGGGAGTATCTAGATCACTAGCGTGCTCGGGGACTGTCTAGCCCACCATCGTGCTCGAGGACTGTCCAGGCCACTACCGTGCTTAGGGACTATTCTGACCACTACCGTGCTAGAGGACTTTTTCGACCACTATTGTGCTCGGGAACTGTTCTGACCACTGCTCGGAGACCGCTCTCCTCAGCTACATGTGATTTGTACTCACATACAGTCGAGAGGCATTTATTTAGACCTTGCTACAAGGCTTATACTTCACCTTCTAGCAAGCTCGGGGACTACATCGGTACGATGCACCTGCCGGTGCATCTCGTATTGCTTGTACGACGATTGGATTCTTAACTTCAGTGGAAATTCTTTTTAGACCCTAGCACCACATGCCTACGTCACCTACTACCAGGCTCAGGGACTAAGTGGGCACACTTTACCTTGCGATGAATGTGCTTATTTTATCGACCCCAACGCTCTGACTGTTCGCTAGAACTACTATTGTCCAAGGGTCACTTACATTTCTTTTCAGAAATACAAGTGGGCACACTTGATAAGGAAAGAAATCTTTTTCTTTTTTCTTTAGAGCACCATGCATTCTTCGAACAACCAGAATCTTTGGCTATAATCAAGGTCCACTGCTCTCTGTTCTGACCAGAATGCTGGCACATTCGATTGGTCAATATTTCAACCAGTTGGAGATGACATGACAACGGATCACATTAGTTGAAGGAGATCGAACGGTGTGTCACAGCATAATACATGGTGCTCGGGGACTAGCTGTGGGGGTATTAACCCCTATACCCTTACGGCTAGGCTTGGGCCAGCCCAGATCAGGGGGTCTGGCCCACTAGAAGACAACGCATGGCCTGACCAATCTGTTCGGAATCCCGCACAAGGAATCAAGGTAGATTTGGAGGTCAAGCAAGATCCTGGTCGGTTAGAATCGGAATCCTTATCTGGCCACCTATGGCAATTGTAACTGGCTAGGATTAGTTTCTAGATCTGTAACCTTGTCCCCTGGACTATATAAGGCGGGCAGGGGACCCCTCTAAAAAACATCTCTTATTGACATACAGCAATACAATCAGACATAGGACGTAGGTATTATGCCTTCACGGCGGCCGAACTTGGATAAAACCTCGTGTCTATCTTGCGTCACTATCTTGTTTGTAGCTTATGCATCTATTTGCCGACAATCTACTACCTTGGGCATACCCCTAGGTAGACTGCCAACCATATTTCATCGACACACGCCAAACCCTCAATAGGGTGCCGCACAACCAACACAAGATGAGGATCACACAAGCCACGAGCAATCCACTTGAGTACATTTTGGCTCTCTGCCGGGGAAAGGTCAAGAACCCCTCACAATCACCACGATCAGAGCCGGAGACAATCACCACCCTCTGCTCAGCGATCCTCACTGCTCCAAGCCATCTAGGTGGCAGCAACCACCTAGAGTAACAAGCGAAACCGCAGCAAAACACGAACAACAAGTGCCTCTAGATGCAAACACTCAAGCAATGCTCTTGGATTCTCTCCCAATCTCACAAAGATGATGAATCAATGATAGAGATGAGTGGGAGGGCTTTGGCTAAGCTCACAAGGTTGCTATGTCAATGAAAATGGCCAAAAGTGTGAGCTTCAACCGGCCGTGGGGCTTAAATAGAAGCCCTCATGAAATAGAGCCGTTGTACCCCTTCACTGGGTACAGCGCGGGGTGACCGGACGCTCTGGTCCGATCGACCAAACGCTGGCCCTCAGCGTTCGATCACGTGATTCACGCCACGTGTCCCCTGCTTCAAATATTGTTTCATCAGATTTCAATGGTCATCAGTTGACCAGACACGTCAGTTAGAAAGTGACCGAACGCTGGACCTCAGCGTCCGGTCATTTCCAGTAAGGTTCCAAACACGAATTTTGCCGACCGGACCCTGCCAGCGTCCGGTCAGACGACGTCTCCTCTGTGCGCCTTACGTCAGTGTACGTCAGCACTGACCGGACGCACCCTGCCAGCGTCGAGTCATTTGACCGATGCCAGCATCTTCGCTGTTACACCTGACCGGACGTGCCGGTCCAATCGAGGCCAGCATCCGGTCACTTCTAATGACCTCTTTTATATCTAGGGCGCTGGTGGAGTTACTTACCCTTGCACCTAAACTTCACCACCCTTGATCAAATGTGCCAACCACCAAGTGTATCACCTTGTGCATATGTGTTAACATATTTTCACAAACATTTTCAAGGGTGTTAGCACTCCACTAGATCCTAAATGCATATGCAATGAGTTAGAGCATCTAGTGGCACTTTGATAACCGCATTCCGATATGAGTTTCACCCCTCTTAATAGTACGGCTATCAATCCTAAATGTGATCACACTCTCTAAATGTCTTGATCACCAAAACAAAATAGCTCCTATGGTTTATACCTTTGCCTTGAGCTTTTGGTTTTTCTCTTTCTTCTTTCCAAGTCCAAGCACTTGATCATCATCATGGCATCATCATCATGTTATGATCTTCATTTGCTTCACCACTTGGAGTGTGCTACCTATCTCATGATCACTTGATAAACTAGGTTAGCACTTAGGGTTTCATCAATTCACCAAAACCAAACTAGAGCTTTCAACGGTCCAGATCGCTCGAAGCGGATTCTCGATGACAACCGATTCTGCTACTTCTGGTTGGCTTCTCTCCCTTATCCTCGGCATCTCTCACTTCTTGTCAGAATTTCTATATATCAAAGTAGGTTACTTTGGTCAGCGCTTAGGCCATCCACGTTGCTCCAAATTCCCATGGCCGTCCGATTTCGCGTTCGACAGTCCAGATCGCTCAAAGTGGATTCTCGATGACAACCAATTTTGCTGCTTCTGGTTGGCTTCTCTCCCTTATCCTTTGCTTCTCTCGCTTCTCGTCAGAATCTAGAGAACCAAATATATACTACGGCTCCTCCCTCTCCCACCCGACGCTCGCACCTTGTGACCTCGCACCGACCATCGCCAATGGCAACTGGCGCGAGTGGTGCGCGGCGGCTGCGGCCGCTCTCCTCCTTCTCCTCCGCCGCTCATGCCCCCGTCTTCCCTTCCTCTCTCTCCCTCTCTCTCGATGTCGTGGCGTGCCTATCAGGACCCAGCGTCGCTGCCTCATCGCGCGACACGCTGCCTAGGCGACGACGCCGCTGCTTTTGTGCATGGCGGCGCCGCATGTCGGACCTGGTGGAGGCCATACCCAGCCACGCCACGGCTCCAGCAGGCACCGCCGGTGGCCGTAGCTATGGGTTCCTCCTGATGCGACTTGCACCTACCAGTCCGCATCTCTTCCACTACTCACGAAACCCTAGATGCATGTCCTCGTCTCTTCCCCATGGTTAAGGATGGAGACGATGGACACAGGTCAAGTGACACAGTGGAGCAGAGCAGCCGTGCAGCAACCACCCAGTGATTTGAACTAGGTATGTACTAGCTATGTTCTTTATCTGATGCATACGAATATTGATTTGCTTCATTTATGCCCTTGAGTCAGTGTCTGCTGGTTGTCTTATTTGATTTTATATGCATGTAAAGATCGATTCATGTTAGAATAAGGTACTCCGGCGAGTCTAATAAAACCTAGACTCTACAACATTACATGTTTTTTTACTTATATACGCTAAGTTATACCCATATCTGAGTGAGATTATAGCCTGCATACCTCCATTATTTCCTTTCAATGAGTTCCTTATTTCTTAAATAGTGTAGATCAACTTTCAGAAATAGGGATACATGGGTAGTTTCTATTAAGTACCAATATATCCTAAAAACAAAAAGAGATGGATGTAGTGTCATATTCAGATCACAACAGCTACTCCTATCATGGAGTCATACAGTTCTTGCTAAATGAGGTTAAACTGACCATGAAACACATCATTGTGGCATCTTGTGGAGGACATCCATTTTAGTATGTATCAGTTGAGCCTAATAAAGTCTACCTTGTGTGACGTTTGATTGAGGAAAAAATAGAAGTGTTTTGTTTCAGCATGTTACTTTGCACTGATTACTTTCTATTTTTTTATATGGTTGACTGTTCTTAAGATACCAATACTTCTTTGTTTTTTTTATCATCGGTGAATTTGCCTTAATAAAGCGACTACCTGAAACCTATCTGTTTAGTGCTACACAAGACTGATTAGATATTGGTTCTTTTCATGGGTCACAACGTACTCTGCAGTTTAAAATTCTAGCAATCTGATCACCTTTAATTCTGTCCTTTACTTAAAATAGGTTTGCTAACCATACTAGAGTATGGTTGACTGGTGATCTTTCTGTGCATGTTCTCCTCTTTTATTTGTGCTTATTACCAAATAGTATATTTTGAATATGTCACTTTAATTACGAGTTTTATTTGGTTTAGGTATCAATCTTTCGAGAATTTCATACATCATTTATCATATCATCATAAAGATACCACACCTAAGCAGTTGTTATGCTTTACCAACAAGTTATTTGATCATTTTAGTTTTGAAAATTCGGTTTTATGTACGAAGGCCCTTTCTTTGACGTTCTACTCCTTTATAGGAAAGGTTCAGCTAACTGTGTAGGCCATTCTTAGCCTGATCGGCTAGGAGCGGCTGGCTGGGCTGGCTGGCCAGCCCTCTCACATAAACATTGTTCATGCGAACCAGCCAGCAGTACTTCTCTTTCACGTAAACGAACCAGCAACGATATAAACCAGCCAACTGAACATGCTACCAGCCCAGGCTATGTCTGTTCAGCCTTTCGGTTGTTTGGTTCATATCGTTACTGATTCGTTTATGTGAGAGAGAAGTACTGTTGGCTGATTCATTGGAACAGTGTCCATGTGAGGGGGCTGGCCAGCCCCAGCCCCAGCTAAACACGGCGGTTGTGGTTGAGCGTGATGGGCTGCTGCAAGTGTGTGGTGCAGGAGACACTGCTAGACTGTACAAAGTGCAGCAGCTTCTCGAACAAGCCGCAATGTCACCTCGAAATGTTTCAGCCGCCTGATCCCCGCTCCCATTCTATTCCAAGTATCACATACACATCATGCGATTAACCCACACTGATCAACCCCCAAGGTACCACACGAGTATACCATATGAGTATACGGTTTGCTGAATTCACATAGTCACTTTGACACCATCAGCCACACACTATGAGATCCATATTTATTTAGCTATCAGGCTCTCATGAAACAGGTTCAAAGACAAGCTTGTTTACATCCATGTTCGCTAGGAGAAATTTGAAGGAATCTGAATGAATTTGGAGGAATTTGTGAGAGAGTCAATAGTAAAAAACCATCCGTGCACAGTAAAAACCAGCTGGTTTAGCCGAACTGCCCCTCGCTAGCTCAATAGCATAGACCCATATGATTTCACGGTATAGTTCGCCCTCTTCTTTTTAACAGCAAGTTTACAGTCCGCAACGATAAGAGTCACCTGCAAATAAACTTTACGTCTTCTTCTGAACTACATCTTTGTGTTTGTTATCATAGAATGAAGGATGGGCAGTACATAGGCTCCGGTCACAGTTTCTCGTCCTCCACATGGCCCTTCAATTTCATATTTTTTCGCCTGTCCGCATAGGAGCGACAATAAGAGTTCCTGTGATTATATTTGGCTGTGATGCTTCAATTCCATGTGAGGCTGTTTTCCGTACATGTTCAGTGATTCATCATATGCAGATAGGTTTCTCATTTGCCAATTGTTGTTGCTTTCTCTGGTAAAAGCAGGTTCTTTTCAGATCTAACTATGCTATTTGTACAGTTCATATCAGCCTTCAATCTGTTAGAATGCCCCTTCCTAATTATTATGGGTGACCATGTTTATTTGGTACATGTTAGATGTCCTTGTCGTTCATTCTTAGTCAACCTTCAGTCTGATATGTACCATTTTTTACACTACTATCATATCACTATCACATTACTACAATCATATATGTGAGGTAAACATTGTTACATGACCTGATCGCTATCTTGTGCTTGTATATTCAGGTCAAAATTGTCAGTTTGAAGCATATTTCAGCCACACCAGAAGTTGAATTGATGAATTGACAGAACAAAAGGTATGGGTCTTAAGGTGCTCATGTATATTTGATTTGCCAATCTTTCCCAGCAGCTTGGCTTTTTATTTTGGGGTCAGCTAATTAGTACAAGCAACCACCAGATATAGCTTTTAGGTTGATGTATATACCTGAAAGCATCTAGGCCCCTAGTTGGATTTCGGTGATTAATGACAATACATGATTACTATGACTAACGTTTGTTTTTGCAGAGGCAATTAAGTTAGGTCATGGTAATGGAGATCGATTGGGCTATCATGGTAGTCATGCCCCTATGATGGAAATCATTTTGGTTTTCAAAGGATGGACGACAAGGTTAAGGATGGACTAGTTCTAAGTGTCGTTTGATGTTGAAGAGACACTTAGAGTAGTTTAGGACTTTGTTTTTTCTTTGGCCATACTATTAAAGGGGGTATGGATGGGTAGCTTGACCTAGGTGAGTCTAGTGGGTTAGGTGTGGTGCACACTTGTTAAACCTAGCACTAGGTAGCTCCTAAAAAGCCCTTAGATCCATTGGAGCAAACTTCATTCACGTACGTTCAAAACTTGAAAGTGAATGGAGGGTCAAATACTAACCGGACGCTGGCTTCGGTGTGACCAGACGCTGGCGTAGAGTCCGGTCAGTTCATTTGATCAAGGTGAAGTCATATGGAAGTGACCGGATGCTGAGAGGTGAAGTGACCGGACGTTGAGGGCCAGCGTCCGGTCGACTCCAGTAAGGTTCTAGAGAGGGAAAATCACGACCGGACGCATCCGGTTAGTGTTGACCGGACGCTGACCAGCGTCCGGTCACACTTAAAACACTGGAGTTCGGGGTGAAATGACCGGTGCGTCCGATCAGCATGACCGGAGCATCTGGTCAGCATGACCGGAGCGTCCGATCACCCTGTAGAGGCACATAACGGTTCATTTTTTCAGCCCATGTTATAAATACTTCCTCTATTCGTGTGTGGGGGTACTTTTGCTCATTTCATCAGCTGAGAAATGCCTTTGAGAGTGCCAAGAAAAGCAAGGTCCTAGTGAGGTGATTGAGATTTGAGAATCCCAAAGAGAGCCCTCATTAGTGAGATCAAGAGTAGCAAAGTGTGCATCCACCTTTCTCATTAGGCTTGCTGTGGTCAAGTGAGAGTTTGTGCTTGTTAATCTTGGTGATTGCCATCACCTAGATGGCTTGGTGGTGATTGGGAGCTTGGTGATCATCCGGCGGAGCTTGTGGATGATCCAACTCAAGTTGTGAGCGGTTGTGGGTGATTCACCGCGACGGAGTGTCAAAGAATCAACCCATAGAGAGCACTTAATCCTTACGCGGATCAACGGGGAGCTACACCCTTACGCGGGTGCTCCAACGAGGACTAGTGGGGAGTGGCGACTCTCCGATACCTCGGCAAAACATCGCCGCGTTCCTCCTTCTCTATTTACTTTGAGCATTTACTTTGAGCAATTCAATACTTGTCTTTACATTCATAGAATTGTCATACTAGAGTAGGATTGGAACTTAGGTTACAAGACTTTTTGTGCGATAGAACATTACAAACACTTTCTAGGCACAAGGGGTTAATTAGGTTAACAATAGGATTTAATTATTGCAAAAAAATTTAGAATTAGCCCAATTCACCCCCCTCTTGTGCATCTTGATCCTTTCAATTGGTATCAGAGACTCATGCTCACGTATTTAGGCTTAACCGCCTAGAGAAAGATGTCTCACGGGGATGGACCTCCTCCTATCTTTGAGGGGGATGATTTTCTATATTGGAAAATCCGCATGGAGGCATACTTAGAAGCTCTAGATGTTGGAATACTTAGAGCCGCCTCACAAGGCTTCCCAAAACCTCAGGATGCTACTAACCTACAAGGCGATGAGGTGAATTACGAGAAATGGAATGCAAAGGCTCGAAACACCATCTTTAGAGGTCTTTGCAAAGATGTGTTCAACTAGGTGAGGAACCACAAAGACGCCCATGCACTATGGTCGGACATTTGTGCGCTCCATGAGGGAACAAAGAGTGAGCGTGAGGAACGCTATTATCTTGTCATGAAAAAGCTTAACTCTTTTGAGATGCTTCCTAAAGAATGTGCTAATGAGATGTACTCACGGTTGAATGTTCTTGTAGAGGAAGTCAATGGGCTTGGACTCACTCAAATGCAACCATCCGACGTTGTAAGAAAGATTTTGAGTGTCCTCCCCATTGACAAATATGGGCATATTGTGATCGTGCTTCATCAAGGTGATCTTTCCACTGCTACACCGACACAAATCTTAGGAAAGATCAATGCTCATGAGATGTACATGCACATCACACCTCAAGATGGCTCATCCTCTACAAAGAAGAAAGAAAAGGACTTAGCATTCAAAGCTGGCCAAGAGAAGGGCAAAGCAAGATTTGAGTATGAGAGCTCAAGTGATGATGAAGTTGATGATGCAAGTCTTGCTCTCATGGTGAAAAGAACCGCCAAGATGTTAAAGAAGCTCAACAAGAGTGGCATCAAGTTCAATGGCAAGAAGAAGTTCCTCACAAGCTTTAGAATGAAGCCAATCTCGGAGATGGATTGCTACAATTGTGGAGAACTTGGTCATCTAGCACATCAATGCACAAAGCCCAAGAAAGACAAGTACAAGAACAAGAACAAGGGCAAGAAAGATGACTCAAGCAATGAAGAAGAAGATGAGAAGAAAAGGAACAAGCCATACAAGAAGAGAGATGGCAAGAAGAAGGACTTCCACAAGAAGAAGAAGAGTGGAAAGCCATACATCATCGATGATTGGCTCACGGACATTGATTCATCAAGTTGCTCATCCGATGATGATAGTGACAATGAGAAGGTGGCCGCCATTATCATTGACTCTTCATCATCTTCACCGCCACCACCACCATCATCCCCTACACACCTATGTCTTATGGCCAAAGGTGATCACAAGGTATCAAATGATGACAGTAGTGGTGATGAACATGCTAGCAATGATGATAGCGATAGTGATGATGATGAATATGAGTCACCTTCCTATGATGATCTTGTTAAATTGCTAAATCAATAAACTAAGATCATTAGAAAGAGTAGAGCTAAGAATGAAAAACTAGAGGCTAAGAATGATTCACTTTTAGCAAAATGTGATATGGCAGCAAAGGCTAGTATTGAGCTTAGAGAAGCAAATGATGCTATATCATCCAAACTCAAGGAGCTTAAATCTTCTAAGAAAGAGCTTAGAAAAAATATGATAAACTTGATAGGATACACAATGAGCTCATCACTAGCTAGAACAAGCTAAAAGAAGAATATACAACTCTAAAGATCAATCATGATAATCTTGTTATTGCTCAAGAATTCTTATCCAATGAGCCACATGATGCTACTAATGATGTTGTTAAGATTGATATAGCTACATCATGTGATGATTTGATCATTGAGAGCATTGAGTAAAGTTCTAGTAGCAAGGGCAAGCAAGTGGTTGAGGCCGATGATTATGATGAGTTTGTCAAGCTCAAGAATGACAATGAAAAGCTCAAGAAAGATCTTGAAGAACTCAAAACCACCAAGTCTATAGTGCTAGAAACTCTTGTTCATGATGATGGTTTGATTCTTGAGAATGAAAAGCTCAAAGAAGAGAACAAGAAGCTCAAGAAAGAGAAAAACAATGATGCTCTCAAGGAAGAAAACAAGAAGCTCAAATTAGAGAAAGAGCATCTTAAGATTGGATTGAGCAAGTTCACAAGAGGTAAATATCTACAAAGTGAGCTACTTATGAACACCATCATGAAGATGGATAGAAGTGGCATTGGGTATTTGGCATACCAAGAAAAGAAGGCTCAATCTCAACAATAATACAAGTCAAAGCCAAAGCTAAAGAGATGCTTCGAGTGTGGACAAGAAGGTCACTTTGCCCATGAGTGCCAAACTCCACCACCACAACCCTTGCCCAAGCATGCTAGACATTTTGCTTTCAATGCTCACTACATGCTTAGAAAGGATTTTAGTGGAAAGATGAAAGTTATGTTCTTAGGACCTCCAAACAAGAATAGGCCTAAGAAAATTTGGGTTGCAAAGTCACTTGTTGAGAAGGTGAAGGGCCCTCAACAAGTTTGGGTTCCTAAAGCTTGATCTCTTGTGTGTAGGTGAACTACAAAACCGGTGGAAGTCATTGGGTTATTGATAGTGGTTGCACACAACATATGACCGGTGATCCTCGTATGTTCACCTTACTAGATGAAGAAGTAGATGGACAAGAAAGAATCACATTTGGAGATAATTCAAAGGGCAAGGTTAAAGGATTGGGCAAAGTGGCTATATCAAATGATTATTCTATCTCAAATGTGCTATATGTTGCTTCATTGAGCTTCAACTTGCTATCCATTAGACAATTGTGTGATCCTGGCTTCCAATGCTTGTTTACCGAGAAAGAAGTTGTTGTATCTAAGAAGGATGATGATCAAGTGATATTCAAAGGATTTAGATACAACAACCTATATCTAGTGGATTTCACCTCCGAAGATGCAAATTTGAAGACTTGCCTATTCACTAAAACAACACTTGGGTGGCTATGGCATAGAAGACTTGCTCATGTTGGAATGAGCTCACTCAAGAAGCTAATGAAGAATGATTTGGTAAGAGGGTTAAAGGATGTGAAGTTTGAGAAGGACAAGCTTTGTAGTGCATGTCAAGCCGGCAAGCAAGTTGTAAATACTCATCTAACCAAAGCTTTCATGTCAACCACAAGAGTGCTAGAACTCCTTCACATGGATTTATTTGGACCAACAACATATAAGAGTTTGGGAGGAAATCTTTATTGCCTTGTGATTGTTGATGACTATTCAAGATACACATGGGTATTCTTCCTTTATGATAAATCCGAAGTTGCATCTTGAAGAGCGGCCAAAAGGTGCAAGAGTCATTGCAACAAAGTGGGTGTTCCGCAACAACCAAGATGATCAAGGCATAGTTGTGAGGAACAAGGCAAGACTAGTTGCAAAGGGGTTCTCTCAAGTTGAAGGATTGGATTTTGGAGAGACCTTTGCACCGGTTACAAGACTAGAAGCCATTTGTATCCTCCTTGCATATGCATCACATCATGAAATGAAACTATATCAAATGGATATGAAAAGTGCATTTTTAAATAGCTTTATTAATGAACTAGTCTATGTTGATCAACCTCCCGGGTTTGAAGACCCTAGATATCCTAATCATGTTTATAGGTTGTCTAAGGCATTATATGGGCTTAAGCAAGCCCTAAGAGCTTGGTATGAGCACCTTTGGGACTTCCTCATTGAGAAGGGCTTCACCATCGGGAAGATCGACACCACACTATTCACCAAGAAGCTTGATGGGTAGATCTTTATTTGTCAAGTGTATGTTGATGATATCATCTTTGGATCATCAAATGAAGATTCTTGCAAAGAGTTTGGTTAATTGATGTCAAAGGAGTTTGAGCTATCAATGATTGGAGAGCTTACATTCTTTCTTGGTTTTCAAGTCAAGCAAATGAGAGAAGGGATTTTCATCTCTTAAGAGAAATATACAAATGATCTTCTCAAGAGATTCAAGATGGATGAATGTAAGCCAATCAAGACACCAATGCCAACTAATGGACATCTCGACCTAGATGAGGGAGGTAACACGGTTGATCAAACTATCTACCGCTCTATGATTGGTAGCTTGTTATATTTAACCGCATCTAGGCCCGACATCATGTTTAGTATGTGTATGTGTGCTAGATTTCAAGCTAATCCTAAGGAAACTCATTTAATTATCATAAAAAAGAATCCTTAGGTATCTTAAGCACACACACCAAGCATTGCCCTTTAGTATCCCAAAGGAGCTATATTTGAATTAGTTGACTATTCCGATTTGGATTATACCGGTTGCAAAGTTGATAGAAAAAGCACATTCGGAGGATGCCATTTGCTTGGTAGATCACTTATGTCTTGGTCCTCCAAGAAACAAAATAGTGTGGCCTTATCCACCGCCAAAGCGGAATACATTGCTGTGGGTGCTTGTTGTGCACAAATACTTTACATGAAGCAAACTTTGCTAGATTATGGTGTAGTTCTAGAAAAAGTACCTCTTTTGTGCGACAATGAAAGTGCGGTAAAACTTGCAAATAATCCAGTTCAACACTCTCGCACCAAGCACATAGATATCCGCCATCACTTTCTTAGAGATCATATTGCTAAAAATGATATATCACTAGAAGGTGTAAGGACTGAGGATCAATTGGTGGATATCTTCACTAAACCGCTAGATGAGACAACATTTTATAGATTGCGGAATGAGCTCAATGTTCTTAATTTTAGTAACTTCACTAAAAGATGAGCTTGTGTTGTCCCTTGCATTGCATTGTAATATATAACATGTTTAATGTTTGGTAATGCGTATAGGGCTTGTCTAACATGGTTAAGATAACCGCCGAAAAGCGAGTGAAGAAGCTTAACCTTGGATCAAACTTGATAAGCAACTAGATTTACTTTCAAGTATTGCATTGCATATGCATGAATGTTGCTTTGTTGTTTATCTTCAATTGCCCGCTTATTGACTATTTTCTTAAAAAGAATTATAACCTAAGGCAAAATATTTTTGAAAAACATGAGGGTTTGAGAGAGGTCACTCACATCAATCCCAATTGGTGTTTATCTGGATCTTATTGGAGTTGGGACTTGATTGAGAATAGGCAGCACGAAGGACTTTGAAGATTTGCTGGAAAAAGAGTGACCGAACGCTGCACCAGACTCTGATGTCTAGTGTCCAGTCAGTTCATAGGAGGTGAACCTGCTATGAAAAAGTGACCGGACGCTGAAACAGTGTTCTCCCAGCGTCCGGTCAGAAGGCAATCTAGCATCTGATTGGTCGAAGGCAATGATGGCAGCTTGCACCGGACTCTGGCTGCGTTCGGTCGGTGTCCACTGGACACGTTCGGTCATGATTCCAGGGGTTTTGGACCTCTCTGGAATCGACCGGACGCTGGGTGGCAGCGTCCGGTCGCTACCACCAGAGTGTCGGTCAGTAGAAAACGTGCGAGATTCAATCTCTTTTCTCTGTTTCTTTTCCCATCACGTTGGGGGCCACTATTTAATTGCAGCACCCCGCTTAGACCGTGCCCTAACTCACGTCGCCGCTGCCCGTGCCTCCGCTCTCGCCGCTCCACCGCCGTAGCCGCCGCTGAAGGGTTGAGATGGCGACTAGAGGGGGGTGAATAGTCTTTTCTAAAACTTAATCGTGTCGGCTAACCGATACAAATGCGGAATTAAAACTATCGGTCTAGCCAAGACTATACCCCACTATATATGTTCACTAGCACCTTGCAAAGATAACAAATATGCAACAAATGTGCCGGGCTAGTGTAACACCTCGGGTGTTTAAATATTAAAATCTGGCATGTCATCATATGCATTGCAAAGCATTTGACATTTGGAGAAAACTTTGATGTGCATACACTAATACAAGTTTATATTTATGTGGTATGTGTTGCAATGTATTGTTTGACTCAAGTTCAATGTTTGTTTGGATTTTGAATTTTTTGAGAAAACCCCGCTTTTCCACATTTAAATCCTACCCTAAAAATCCATTTCAAAATCTAAGCATATTTTGGGGTTGGGCCCAAAAGCAAAAGTGTAGAGCTTGGCAAGTTATACAAAGTTTGTTTTTGGAGTTTTTCAAGTTATTTAGGAAAATTTTGAGTAATTCAAAAAGGCGTAATTCGTTAAATTTCCCTATTCAAATTCAAAAGTTCATTTCAAAATCTAGACCGAATTAGGAGATGGTTATAAAAGCAAAGTTGTAGAACTTTTGATTTTGAACAACTTTTATTTTTGGAGATTTTTGAGTTGTTATGAAAATTTGGGAGTAATTTGTGAATTTTGGTGAATGGCAAACTTGTAATTTCGATGAACAATGTTCACTGCTTGCGCTACACCGCCGGCGAGCTTTGGCTTGCTTCCAGTCGCGCGTGTGGCCGTCTGGGCGTCGCGTTGGCGCGCTGAAGGCTTCGTCGTGGCTTCTTTGTGCTTCCTTGGCTGCCCTATAAAGCTCTGAAGCCGCCGCCGTTCTTCTTTCTTCGTTCTCTGTTTTTCCCATCGCCGCTGCTCCATCTCCAGCAAGCCCGTGCCATCATTGTCGTGCTCCACCGTCGCTGATAAGCTAGTCCTAGCTCCGCCTAAACCTTGTGCATCCATCTAACCCACCAATTTGGCTTGTCTTCACCGGGAACTCGAGTTTCATCGCCTTCTTCATCGCGGTCGGTAACCTCACCGTCGCATACGCATCTCCGTGGCCAAAGCCCGTCGGTGAGCCGTTGCCCTTGATTGGTGTACCTTTAGCTTCGTCTCGATGCCATAGTGCTCATTTCACTGTTGATTGGCCGTTTTATCCACTGTAGTCGCCGGCACACCGTCACCGACGATCCTTGCTCCGCCGCCGTTGCTGTTCACGTCGACCCGCGTCTACGCTGCTTCTCCAGCCTTGCTTTCTGCTCTGTAGTGTTCGTGGTGAGCTCCTAATGCTTCCTGTGCCCTTTGATTAACTGCTACTGTCCTCCTGTCGCTGGCGTAAAGTCGCCGAGCCACCGCGTCCGCCATGGCCGACGCCAAGCTCGTAACTCATAGTAATTCGTCTAGCTAGCGCCTTCAGTCGATGCGCCGGGATGATGTAGTCATTTTGGTACGTTGGTCGTCGCCGTTGATCTCACCGTCGGTGAGTTTGCGCCGGTTAGCGCCGTCGTCGTCGTAGTCAACACGCGGGAGGTAGAAGATGACAGGTGGGGTCACCATGTCAGTGACTCAACGTTCAAAATGAATTTTTCTATTTTCAGATTTGAATGAATAGTGTCTGTTTTTGTTATTTTTGTGTAGATTTATTTAGAGCTCCAAAAATTATGAAAATTTTTGAGTGACTTCTCTGTGAGGTATAGTATTTAAGAAAAATATGAAATAGTGTTTTTCAGTATTTTTGGAATATGATAAAAATTGCTCAATTAATTAATAAATGACTTTCCATGATTTTTCTAGGCTTATTTATTTATCCAAAAATTATGAAATTTATTTTGCCACTTAGTCACCAGGTAATGAACATGTACTAAAATTTTGAGCTCAATTAGAATAAGTTGATTTATTTCATAATTTTGAATTAAATAATTAATTCATAAAAGCAAATAGTAACCTTTAATGATTTTGGTTTTTGTTTGGACTTTTGGATTGAGTGATGACCTCGGGTCATTTGTTGTTGATGATCCTTGGCAGTTGATGTATGTGTTACGAAAAAGATTTAGTTTGTTTGACTTGCAACTGTACCGCGAAGGAAAGTTGTATTCAAATTATTAATTTTGCATCCATCATCGAGCATCATATTTCGTATTCCGCATCATGTTAAACATGGCATTGTTATTACGTGTAGTGAACGAAGGTGAACACGTGATAGTTAATCAAGTTGTTGAGGAGATTAATCCGTCTATTGAAGTCGGATCGAATACTTGTGAAACGTCGCAGGAACCGGACTTTTCCGTCAACGAAGGCAAGCCCCGGATGCATACAACCCTACCTTGTGTTTTATAAAATAATTTTGCTTTTGCTTTCCGTTACTGCATTAAGTGATTAGGAGTTAAGTAAGAGCCTAATTGTTGCATTACCACCCTTGTTATTCCGTGTTTACCATATTACCTGTTTTAAACTCGTATATGCCTAGTTTTGCTTAGCTATGCGTAGAACGATGAAAGTCGGGTGACTACCTGCCACCTACAAGTTTTAAATGGGACATTGGTCAATATTGTTAGCATGTGATATGGGAATGTGGAGTAATAAATCTAGACCGGGCGGACTCGGTGTGTGTGAGCCACAGGACATGGAGGTCTTGTGAGCGGGGTCTTTCCGCCTGTGTCGATTAAGGCACGTCCGTTGTTGAATTGCATGAGGTGAGAATTTGTAGTACTAACCACATACTCCGGTAAGCCTGAACTTGGAAATTCTATTACGAGAATGGCTACTCGCGCACTGGGAGTGGAGAGATGGCGGGAATAGCGTGTACCCACGTGGCCATGGGCTGGAATGGTGGAGTACTGTATTCTCGGGTGGCGCGGACCCGTTCTTGTTTTAGAGGATCCAAGGGTAGGTTGATATATGTGAGTCGGGGACCTGCATATGTCGTGTGGTCTAGAATCCCCAGCTAGGTTTAATCAGTTTGAATCATCGTTGCTCCTCGGTTAAGGAGACTCAACTCACTGTTCATCATCGTAGAATTAATAACCAGAACTTGAATAAGGCTTGTAAAGGTGTTGGATATGAAGTTTCATGATCTCAGTGTGGATCGTGTCAGCTTTGTATATAATTCTTGAGAAGTTTTCTATATAAAGAATAATGTTAAAAGAGCTTTTACGCAAAAGAACTTTGATCATTGTTAAAGCTATACCTTGAATCCCTGAGCCTGCATTCCTGAGTTTATCAGTTAATATTTCGGATAAGTCTTGTTGAGTACTTTGTTACTCAGGGTTCGTTGACCCATTGTTGCAGGTGAGCCTCATGAGCAGATATGTTTTGGATCATGCTACATGACTATCGTTCGTTCTGACGACGAGAAGTAAATATGTGATCCTTGGGCAGGATGTTTATTTGGTGTGCTATGTGTATATTAATTATGCCACTCCACTACTACTATGGTTTTTAATAATTATCATCGAACTTAGTTTGTAAGGTTTAAAACAACTGGTTTGTAAGCTATGTTATCGTAAGACTTCCGCTGTTTTTACTCTGGTTTTGATATTTGAATAAATGTTGTAATACTGCAATGACTTTGTAACATGATCCTGCTCGGAAATCGTGGATGATTCGGGGTTCCCCGAGGACACCCAACAGTCTTTTTTTAAGTTATTGGAAACATATGCATAAATGTCAAAGGTCGTCGGACAGTGACAGGTGCATGTGGGCCCTATAACTTAGGAGGTTCTGCCACAGAATGTTATCAGAGCGATCGTTACAAGGTTTTGTTGTATTGTTTTACAAAAACTTTAAAATGATTTGGATGACTAAATTTAACTTTGTAATTTAGTCCAAATTGCTTCTGACTTATCTTATTTCTTTCTTACCATTCCCTATTTGATAAAAAGGTTTTGTGTGGTGGAGTAGTAATCATACTATGCCCTATATAAAAATAAATGTTGTTTATGTGCATTATAAATTTTTGATGTTTTTGTTCATAAGAACGATTCATGCATTAGGAATAATTCACTCATTACTTCCTTCACCTCTTAGTCTAGAGTTAAGTAGTGAGTCTGGTTTGAGGAATGTAAACCATCTTAGCTACTTTCTGGATTTTGATCAATGGTCTTACTCGGATTAAATTGGCTACCTATAGTATGGCTCGTGCCAAGATGACGCCCCGTAAGTCCACCGGACCCAAAGGAGTTCCTCGTCACCAACTTGCCCCTAGAAATGATGGTGCCAGCAGCAGCAGTACTAGGCCTGATCCCCAGGCAGAGATATTGAGGGTTTCTATGGAGTTAGCACAATCTACTAGAGATAGGGCTTTGGATGTTATACAAATAGGAGAGTTATAGGGTCAATTGAGGCAGCTCACCACCGCGCATAGGAACTGCGAAAGTATGTTAGTTCGTACAGTGGAAGGAAGAAATGAAGCTTGGCACAGGGAAAATGTAGCTAGAGCTAGAACTCATGAGCTAGAATTCTATGTAGAAGATTTAGAAGAACATAATACGTATCTACATGAGGAGGTTCATAGGCTTAGCAATCTACTAAATCTGAATCATGAGCCTCAAGCGGATGCCATGGACCCCGGTGTCATCCTTGCCGATGATGATGAATCGGGAGAGGAAGAAGAAGAAGATCCTGAAGAATTAGTAATGATTGATGAAAGTGATGATGAAGGCGGTAATAATTCCGAAATGGATACCGAGCCTGAAGTTTGAAGAAATTGAGGAAAAGAGTAGAGTTGTATAATAGTAGCTCTAGCTAAGTTATGTAGTTCTATTTTCGTACTCATGGGTTTGTTTGTACATTAGTAAACTCTATGTAAGGTGTCTAGAGTAAGCTTTGGTACAATTCAATAAAGGCATGTGAATAAAGTTTGGTTGTTATGAGCAGATGCGTCGTACACGGGGTTTGTTTATTTTGGGAACTTCACAAGATGAGGACGGTATTCCAGATCCGCCACCAGTTCCAACCAATTTAGCTGATGCTATAACTGCACTTGTCAATGTGACGGCTAAAAATTCTTGTTTGCTTCATGAGATGGCTCAGAGTAATCAGAATCAGATGTACAGAAACTGTGGATGCCATCATAACTGACAGGAGGCTATATATGTTGATTTTATAGACACAAGACCCCTAGTGTTCACCAAGGCAGATGAACCATTAGAGGCTGATGACTGGCTTCGAACCATGGAGCAGAAATTTGACCTTATCCCATGCATGGAGTATTAGAAACCTACGTTTACCGCCCAACAACTTAGAGGAGCAGCAAGTGCTTGGTGGGCAAACTTAGTGGCTATGCAACCTACTGGTATTCCAATAACTTGGGCTGAGTTCTATACTGCTTTCAGAGTCCATTATATCCCTAAAGAAGTGATGGCTATGAAGCTAGATGAATTCCTTGCTTTGAAACAAGGAGATCAAACCGTGATGCAGTATGTGGGAAGATTTAATCATCTGTCCCAATATGCATCCGAACATGTCAATACTGATGCCAAGAAGAAGAGGTGATTTATGAGAGGCCTGAATACCAAGTTGCAGACTATGATGACCACTTGCACTAATGTTACTTATCATGAGGCAGTAAATATTGCAATTGCTTCAGAATCAAAGTATCGGCAGCATAAGGAGCTCAAAAAGAAAAAGAGTGTGCCGTCTGGATCTTTTGGGGGAAATCCGAAGAGGCAGAGGGTGATTTATCATCCAGTACATCATAATCGTCCTCCTTATCATCCGCTGCAGTTCCAAGCTGGGCAACAGTCAAATGTTCGTCCTGCTATAACCTATCCGAGTTCACAGTCAACCAATGCTCCTGGTGGCAATGCTCCAACATCCCAGGGTCACAACTATCCGTGCTACAATTGCAGAAGGACTGGTCATTTCTCTAGGGAATGTCCATATCCTAGGCAGGCTAATCAAAATTATCAGAAGGCCCCTGCTAATCAACAACAGGGTCAGGCACCAAACAAGAACAACAATCAGAATGCTCAGAAGGGCAAAGATAAGAGGAAGACAGGACGGGTGTTCTATATTCAAGCTGGAGAAATTCTGGAAGGGGAGCCAGTGATGATGGGTATGTTTCCTGTTGCCAATCACCCTGTAGTTATACTTTTTGATTCTGGCGCATCGCATTCATTCATCAATAGAACATTTGTCGTGAAGCATGAAATTGCAATTGGGGCAACAAAGGAAAGTTTCTTTATACAGTCGCCCGGGGGACGTCTATGTACTAAGGAAATGGCATACCAGGTACCCGTAAACCTGGGTGGGCATATTTTTCCCACTACCATGATTATCCTTAAGGATCAGGATATAGATGTAATTTTGGGAATGAATTGGATGTATCAGCATAAGGCTGTTATAGATGCTTTGAATAGGACCTTACGAGTGAATTTGCCTGATAGTAATTCTCAACTTCTTATCCAACTTCCAACCCTAAGAAGATCAGTGGGCAAGATTTGTGCAACTGCTGTCAAAGAGATTAGAGATATTTCGGTAGTGTGTGAATTTCCGGATGTGTTTCCTAAAGATTTACCCGGTCTACCACCTGATAGGGATGTACAGTTCAATATAGAGTTACAACCTAGAACAGCTCCGATTTCTCGGAGAGCTTATAGGATGCCACCTAAGGAATTGGCCGAGTTGAAAACTCAGTTACAAGAATTGATTGAGAAAGGGTTTATCCAACCTAGTTCTTCACCTTGGGGATGTCTAGCAATTTTTGTGAAAAAGAAAGATGAGACTTTGAGGTTATGTGTCGACTATCGTCCATTGAATGAAGTGACCATCAAGAATAAGTATCCATTACCTCGGATAGATCTGCTTTTTGATCAATTGGCCAGAGCCAAAGTTTTCTCCAAGATAGATTTGAGATCAGGATATCACCAAATCAAGATAAAGCCTGAAGATATTCCCAAAATGGCGTTTACCACAAGATATGGATTATATGAATACTTGGTAATGTCTTTTAGTTTGACAAATGCTCCAGCTCATTTCATGTATCTAATGAACTCAGTATTCATGCCTGAGCTAGACAAGTTTGTAGTAGTGTTTATTGATGACATTTTAGTATATTCCAAGAATAAGAAAGAACATGCGGAACATCTCAGAATTGTTCTGACCCGTTTGAGAGAACATCAACTATATGCCAAGTTCAGCAAGTGTGATTTTTGGCTTAAGGAAGTGCAATTTCTTGGACATGTCTTGTCAGCCGAAGGAGTTGCAGTTGATCCAAGCAAAGTGAAGGATGTGCTTGATTGGAAACCACCAACCACAGTTCATCAAGTTCGGAGTTTTCTGGGTTTGGCGGGGTATTACCGTCGGTTTATTCCAGATTTCTCGAAAATATCAAAGTCCATAACTGAATTGTTGAAGAACCAAGTCAAGTTTGTCTGGTCATCAGATTGTGAGGAGGCTTTCCAGACTTTGAAGAGACTGTTAACCACTGCACCAGTGTTAGCCCAACCTGACATCGAGAAGCCGTTTGATGTTTATTGTGATGCTTCAGGTATTGGTATTGGATGTGTATTGATGCAAGAAGGCCGAGTCATTGCTTATGCGTCCTGGCAACTTAAGCAACATGAAGAACACTATCTGACTCATGATTTGGAGTTAGTAGCTGTGGTTCATGCTCTAAAGATTTGGTGGCATTACCTACTTGGTAATACGTGTCATATGTATACAGACCACAAAAGCCTAAAGTATATCTTTACTCAGTCAGAGTTGAACATGCGACAGAGAAGATGGTTAGAACTGATTAAGGATTATGACTTGGAAGTACATTATCACCCCGGTAAAGCAAATGTAGTTGCAGATGCCCTCAGTCGCAAAGGTTATTGCAATTGTCTAACAGTGAGGACAATGGATTTGAATTTATGTCAAGAAATGGAGAAGTTGAATGTAGAAGTAATTCAACAAGGAAGTTTGACCAACATAATTGTTGAAGCCACTATTCGAGATCAAGTTATTGCTGCTCAGAAGGAAAACAAGGGTATAGCCCATATCAAGGAAAGAGTCAAGAATGGAAAAGCGGAATGCTTTAGTATTGACAATGAAGATGTGTTATGGTTCAAGGATCACCTGGTGGTACCAAAAGTTCTTGAGTTGCGGCAGTCAATTCTAGATGAGGCACATGCTACTAGGTTATCAATCCATCCGGGAAGCAACAAGATGTACCATGACTTGAAGCAAAGATTTTGGTGGACTAAAATGAAAATAGAGATTGCCAGATATATAGCAAAGTGTGATACTTGTCAAAAGGTGAAAGCTATACATTTGAGGTCTGCTGGTGAGTTACAACCATTACCTATTCCATCTTGGAAGTGGGAGGACATAAGTATGGACTTTATTGTTGGTCTGCCCAAGACATCAAAGGGATTTGACTCAGTATGGGTTATTGTAGATCGACTCACTAAGTCAGCGCATTTTCTTCCAGTCAAGACAATATATCCTATGATCCAATATGCCAAAATGTACTTAGCAAGAATCATGAGTCTCCATGGAATATCCAAGACTATTGTGTCAGATAGGGGTACACAGTTTGTCTCCAACTTTTGGAAATAATTGCATTCTTCATTGGGTACTAAACTTCTGTATAGTACAGCTTATCATCCGCAGACTGATGGACAGACTGAAAGGGTTAATCAAATACTTGAAGATATGTTAAGGTGTTGTGTCCTTAACTATTCCAATAAGTGGGATGAATGCTTACCTTTGGCCGAGTTCTCATACAACAATAGTTATCAAGAAAGCATTAGAATGGCTCCATTTGAAGCACTCTATGGTCGTAGATGCAGAACATCATTGAGTTGGTCTGAACCTGGAGAAAGAAGATTCTTTGGAGTTGACCTTGTGAAAGAAACAGAAGACAAGGTTAGGCAAATACAGAGAAATTTGAAGATAGCTCAATCCCGACAAAAGAGTTATGTGGATAGAAGACGGAGACCATTGGTATTTACCAAAGGAGATTTTGTATATCTGAAAGTATCACCAATGAAGGGAGTTACCCGTTTTGGTGTTAAGGAAAGTTGGCACCTCGATACATTGGACCATATCAAATTTTAGAGAGGTATGGAAAAGTGGCATATCGCTTGCAATTACCTGAACATCTCACAGCTGTGCATGATGTGTTCCATGTTTCTCAATTGAAGAAGTGTCTCCGAGTGCCTGAACAGAATGTTGAAGTTGAAGGAGTGGAACTAGAACCGGATTTAACTTATTCCGAATATCCTATCCGAGTGTTAGATCAGAAAGATTGTGTTACTCGAAGATGGACAATCAAGTTCTATAAAATACAATGGAATTAACATTCAAAAGAGGAAGCTACTTGGAAATTAGAAGACTACTTGTTAGAAAAGTTTCCAGAATTTCTAGCGTCAATATAGAATAGAGTAATGTTAGTTGAGTTCGGTAGTACAAATGGTATTTTGTAAAGGGACCTTAGCTGTTTTATGGACAGAGTTTGTATGTGTTCTCGCGACACATTTCCTTTTCCATTACTTACCCTATGGCTTTGAATCTCGGGGCGAGATTTCTTTTAGGGGGAAGGATTGTAACACCTCGGGTGTTTAAATATTAAAATCTGGCATGTCATCATATGCATTGCAAAGCATTTGACATTTGGTGAAAACTTTGATATGCATACACTAATACAAGTTTATATTTATGTGGTATGTGTTGCAATGTATTGTTTGACTCAAGTTCAATGTTTGTTTGGATTTTGAATTTTTTGAGAAAACCCCGCTTTTCCACATTTAAATCCTACCCTAAAAATCCATTTCAAAATCTAAGCATATTTTGGGGTTGGGCCCAAAAGCAAAAGTGTAGAGCTTGGCAAGTTATACAAAGTTTGTTTTTGGAGTTTTTCAAGTTATTTAGGAAAATTTTGAGTAATTCAAAAAGGCGTAATTCGTTAAATTTCCCTATTCAAATTCAAAAGTTCATTTCAAAATCTAGACCGAATTAGGAGATGGTTATAAAGCAAAGTTGTAGAACTTTTGATTTTGATCAACTTTTATTTTTGGAGATTTTTGAGTTGTTATGAAAATTTGGGAGTAATTTGTGAATTTTGGCGAATGGCAAACTTGTAATTTTGATGAACAGTGTTCACTGCTTGCGCTACACCGCCGGCGAGCTTTGGCTTGCTTCCAGTCACGCGCGTGGCCGTCTGGGCGTCGCGTTGGCGCCCTGAAGGCTTCGTCGTGGCTTCTTTGCGCTTCCTTGGCTGCCCTATAAAGCTCTGGAGCCGCCGCCGTTCTTCTTTCTTCGTTCTCTGTTTTTCCCGTCGCCGCTGCTCCATCTCCGGCGAGCCCGTGCCATCGTTGTCGTGCTCCACCATCACTGATAAGCTAGTCCCAGCTCCGCCTGAACCTTGCGCGTCCATCTGACCCACCAATTTGGCTTGTCTTCACCGGGAACTCGAGTTTCATCGCCTTCTTCGTCGCGGTCGGTAACCTCACCGTCGCATGCGCATCTCCGTGGCCAGAGCCCGTCGGTGAGCCGTTGCCCTTGATTGGTGTACCTTTAGCTTTGTCTCGATGCCGTAGTGCTCATTTCACTGTTGATTGGCCGTTTTATCCACTGTAGTCGCCGGCACACCGTCACCGACGATCCTTGCTCCGCCGCCGTTGCTGTTCACGTTGACCTGCGTCTACGCTGCTTCTCCAGCCTTGCTTTCTGCTCTGTAGTGTTCGTGGTGAGCTCCTAATGCTTCCTGTGCCCTTTGATTAACTGCTACTGTCCTCCTGTCGCCGGCGTAACGTCGCCAAGCCACCGCGTCCGCCATGGCCGACGCCAAGCTCGTAACTCGTTGTAATTCATCAAGCTAGCGCCTTCAGTCGATGCGCCGGGATGATGTGGTCATTTTGGTACGTTGGTCGTCGCCGTTGATCTCATCATCGGTGAGTTTGCGCCGGTCAGCGCCATCATCGTCGTAGTCAACACGCGGGAGGTAGAAGATGACAGGTGGGGTCACCATGTCAGTGACTCAACGTTCAAAATGAATTTTTCTATTTTCAGATTTGAATGAATAGTGTCTGTTTTTGTTATTTTTGTGTAGATTTATTTAGAGCCCCAAAAATTATGAAAATTTTTGAGTGACTTCTCTGTGAGGTATAGTATTTAAGAAAAATATGAAATAGTGTTTTTCAGTATTTTTGGAATATGATAAAAATTGCTCAATTAATTAATAAATGACTTTCCATGATTTTTCTAGGATTATTTATTTATCCAAAAATTATGAAATTTATTTTGCCACTTAGTCACCAGGTAATGAACATGTACTAAAATTTTGAGCTCAATTAGAATAAGTTGATTTATTTCATAATTTTGAATTAAATAATTAATTCATAAAAGCAAATAGTAACCTTTAATGATTTAGGTTTTTGTTTGGACTTTTGGATTGAGTGATGACCTTGGGTCATTTGTTGTTGATGATCCTTGGCAGTTGATGTATGTGTTACAAAAAAGATTTAGTTTGTTTGACTTGCAACTGTACCGCGAAGGAAAGTTGTATTCAAATTATTAATTTTGCATCCATCGTCGAGCATCATATTTCGTATTCCGCAGCATGTTAAACATGGCATTGTTATTACGTGTAGTGAACGAAGGTGAACACGTGATAGTTAATCAAGTTGTTGAGGAGATTAATCCGTCTGTTGAAGTCGGATCAAATACTTGTGAAACGTCGCAGGAACCGGACTTTTCCGTCAACGAAGGCAAGCCCTGGATGCATACAACCCTACCTTGTGTTTTATAAAATAATTTTGCTTTTGCTTTCCGTTACTGCATTAAGTGATTAGGAGTTAAGTAAGAGCCTAATTGTTGCATTATCACCCTTGTTATTCCGTGTTTACCATATTACCTGTTTTAAACTCGTATATGCCTAGTTTTGCTTAGCTATGCGTAGAACGATGAAAGTCGGGTGACTACCTGCCACCTGCAAGTTTTAAATGGGACATTGGTCAATATTGTTAGCATATGATATGGGAATGTGGAGTAATAAATCTAGACCGGGCGGACTCGGTGTGTGTGAGCCACAGGACATGGAGGTCTTGTGAGCGGGGTCTTTTCGCCTGTGTCGATTAAGGCACGTCCGTTGTTGAATTGCATGAGGTGAGAATTTGTAGTACTAACCACATACTCCAGTAAGCCTGAACTTGGAAATTCTATTACGAGAATGGCTACTTGCGCACTAGGAGTGGAGAGATGGCGGGAATAGCGTGTACCCACGTGGCCATGGGTTGGAATGGTGGAGTACTGTATTCTCGGGTGGCGCGGACCCATTCTTGTTTTAGAGGATCCGAGGGTAGGTTGATATATGTGAGTCGGGGACCTGCATATGTCGTGTGGTCTGGAATCCCCAGCTGGGTTTAATCGGTTCGAATCGTCGTTGCTCCTCGGTTAAGGAGACTCAACTCACTGTTCATCATCGTAGAATTAATAACCGGAACTTGAATAAGGCTTGTAAAGGTGTTGGATATGAAGTTTCATGATCTCAGTGCGGATCGTGTCAGCTTTGTATATAATTCTTGAGAAGTTTTCTATATAAAGAATAATGTTAAAAGAGCTTTTACGCAAAAGAACTTTGATCATTGTTAAAGCTATACCTTGAATCCCTGAGCCTGCATTCCTAAGTTTATTAGTTAATATTTTGGATAAGTCTTGTTGAGTACTTTTATACTCAGGGTTCGTTGACCCCTTGTTGCAGGTGAGCCTCATGAGCAGATTTGTTTTGGATCGTGCTGCATGACTATCGTTCGTTCTAACGATGAGAAGTAAATGTGTGATCCTTGGGCAGGATGTTTATTTGGTGTGCTATGTGTATATTAATTATGCCACTCCACTACTACTATGGTTTTTAATAATTATCATCGAACTTAGTTTGTAAGGTTTAAAACAACTGGTTTGTAAGCTATGTTATCGTAAGACTTCCGCTGTTTTTACTCTGGTTTTGATATTTGAATAAATGTTGTAATACTGCAATGACTCTGTAACGTGATCCTGCTCGGAAATCATGGATGATTCGGGGTTCCCCGAGGACACCCGATAGTCTTTTTTTAAGTTATTGGAAACATATGCATAAATGTCAAAGGTCGTCGGACAGTGACAGGTGCATGTGGGCCCTATAACTTAGGAGGTTCTGCCACAGCTAGCTAGAGCTCACCTAACCAATTCTAGGAGCAAGGTTACACAAACCTAAGCCACTAGTACTTTAAGCAACAAGGGAGCTCCTACACATGCTAGTAAGCAAAAGCACAAAGCTAACTAAGCTCACTAGCAATGCTCAATAACAAGGCAACCAATGCCTAATTAGAGAACGCAAATACTTAGCTACACAAACTAAGCAATGTGACTAACAAGGTTACTAAAACCAAATTAGACACGCAAGGGAACTACTTCTATGCTACACAAGCAAGAAGGTAATTAGCAAGCTACACAAGCTATCTAATTACAAGAGCAACTACACAAGCTTAATATGTATAAAAGTAATTGCAAGCTTGTGTAATGGGGATGCAAACCAACGGGAAGAACAAGGTTGACACGATGATTTTTCTCCCAAGGTTCACATGTTTGCCAACACGCTAGTCCTCGTTGTGTTGACCGCTCACTTGGTGGTTCGGTGGCTAATTAGCATCACCCGCTAAGCCCGCACGTCGGGCGCTGCAAGAACCTACCCCTTGAGTGAGGGTAGCTCAATGACACGCTTTACTAGAGTTGCTCTTCGTGGCTCCCGCGGGGCGAGCACAATGCCCCTCACAAGCACTTCTCCAGAGCGCCGCACAAGCTTCTTGCGCGCTTCGACGGAGACCACCACCAAGCCGTCTAGGAGGTGGCAACCTCCAAGAGTAACAAGCACCATCGGCTTGCAACTCGATCACCTAGTGCCACTCGATGCAACCTCATGA
The DNA here is from genome assembly GCF_019320115.1 of Miscanthus floridulus. Lineage (NCBI taxonomy): Eukaryota > Viridiplantae > Streptophyta > Magnoliopsida > Poales > Poaceae > Miscanthus > Miscanthus floridulus. The sequence goes on from NC_089597.1 coordinate 86,145,822, forward strand.
TGCAATCGCACTAGAATCGCTCACTCACACAATCGGATGATCGCTATCAAGTATGTGTGAGATGGAGGCTCCTAAGCACTCTCAAGCATGGACACAAAGTCCCCCAAGGTGCTCAGCCCCAGCCATGGCCGAAGGCCACTTCTATTTATAGCCCCAAGGGCTAAACTAGCCGTTACCCCTTCACTGGGCAACGGTCGGGCCGACCAGACGCTCCGGTCGTGTTGACCGGATGCTGGACCTCAGCGTCTGGTCGCTCGCAGATAGCCACGTGTCCCGATCCCAACGGTCACTTGACCTGACCGGACGCAGCAGCTTCAACTGATCGAACATTGAACCCCCAGCATCCGGTCATTTCCAATAAGGTACTGACCTCGACCGGACGTGTCCGGTCACACCTGATCGGACGCAGCCAGTGTCCGGTCACACTCTAGCTTCTGCGTCACCGTACATTAGCCTGACCGGACGTGGCCTTCCAATGTTCGGTGCTTTCAGATCCAGCGTCCGGTCAGTTGACTGACGCCAGCATCTTCGCGATCAACTCATTTTCACTTCTAACTTCTTCACCCTTGCTCCAATGTGCTAACCACCAAGAATTTGCATTCAGCGCAATAGAAAATAGGCATTCCATTTTCCTGAAAGCGCCTCCTTTGTAAATGTGCCAACACCACCAAGTGTACACCACCATATGTAAGTGTGTTAGCATTTTCACAATCATTTCCCAAAGGATGTTAGCCACACAACTTGCCACGCCACTCGATCCTAGCGACAATGCAAAGTTAGATCACTCGAGTGGCACTAGATGACCGATATGCAAACAAGTTTGCCCCTCTTGATAGTATGGCCATCTATCCTAAACCTGGTCATAAACTTCTCTACACACCTATGACCGGTGAAATGAAATGCCCTAGGTTATACCTTTGCCTTGCGCATTCCATTCCATCTCCTTCAATGTCGATGCAACACATGCACCAACACGATCAACAATGATATGATCCACTTCATATCATCACATGATCATATTGGTTCATCGATCTTGACTCTACTTGCTCTTCACCGTTGCCATCGTCCATCGGCGCCAAGTCTTGCTCAAGCTTCACCGCCACGCGGTCCATCACTCCAAAGCCTTTGACTTGCCCTTCACGCTTGCAACCGGTCCATCAAGCCATGTCTTGTCTTGATCTTCTCCACCTTGATCACATGACTCAATGTCATGTCTTATGTGCATTTAAGCTCCTTCATCATTCACATGTGTGAGCTTTGCAACATCTCCAAGCCATTTTCACCTCCATGGCATATGTTGCTCACACACATGTACCTGTGGACTAATCACTTGTGTATCTCACATAAACACAATTAGTCCACCTAAGTTGTCACTCAATTACCAAAACCAAACAAGGACCTTTCAGCCGCCCACGCTGCTCCACGCCACGTGCTGCCGTCGCCGCTCGCGCAGCTTCATGCCACGCGCCGCCGCTGCCGCCCGTGCCTGCTCCACTGCTTGCGCCACCGCTCTCGCCGCCATGCCCGCACCGCCGGCCGCTGCTCTCGCTCAGCCACGCCCACGCCGCCACTCTAGCTTAGCCGCCTCGCCGCCGTGCCCTGCTCATGTGCCAGCGCCGCTGAGGCCTTCTAGCGCCATCAAGCTCTTGTCCTAGCTGCACTGCCGTTTTGCTTCATGCCACCAAGCTTCCACCCTAGCCGATGATTCACTATGCATTACGAACCCTAATCTCTAGTTGCTGACCCGGTGGTTCCCCGATCCGTTTCTCTTCTCATCGTTTCGTCGGTTTGTCAGGTAGCAAGCCCTCATTTCCAATTTCATACCTAATTGCTTGCTTCCTAGGGTTTCGTATCTCTAGATGAATAATGAAGATTATCTGTATATCCTTTATTCTATCATGCAGCGAGTCGGTATTGTTGTGGTCCTATTTGCAGTTGTCAGTTAACTCAGGGCCAAGTTTGTGAGTATGGATCGAGGCCAAGCCTCGAAAGTGGCAGTTGATCTTCGTCAGTGGTAGTTGATCTTTTTAGATCCATCAGATGGTTCAGGTCAAGAATGTTGGAGGTGGTCTCGGTGATGAGGATCCGAGACACCCGCCTCGCTTGCAGATCCAAAAGGCAAGGCAATGAAGAAACTTGCAACAAAGAAGTAGAAGTATCCAGATGCAGACACAGCTAGAGCAGCCATAGTTGTAGCAGTCGCAGAGCATGCAGAGGAAGGAGGTGCCAGGAGTGGAGTCTAGATTGTAGATCAGCTCTCTCCTACTAGAGCTACACTAGAGCAGGTTGAGCGTTGTCATGGTGGTCCAGCTAGGACTGTCATGGTTGCAGGATGACAAGTTATCTTGGATGAGAGTTAGCCTCAGGGGGGGTCACAACAGGAGCCACAGCCAGCAGCGTAGACTTAGGAGGGAGAGCAGGCTGTAGAGACAGAGCAGGCACCTCAGCCATAGCTTTGCCGCTCTGGACGTACCCGTGTGTTAGTCACTCCGAGGTCTGAGACTTAGCGAAGGGGTTCACGTCCACCACCTAGACCACAGGGTCCGTCCCTAGTGACCCACTTGGATTTAAGGGCCACCACGGCCAAGCAGGTTCAGTAGCTTAGATTTGTAGATTTTGAGCAGTGGTTTCCACCGAGGCAGGATGAGCGTGCTTCAGAGGGTTTCTACACACCTCTGTAGGAAGATTTCTATAATGCATATCTTAACAGTGGGGCCGTATTTAGATCTCAGAGGGTGTGTAACATTGAGACAATTGTAGCAGCAGCTGAAGAGCACATTCGCCCCTACCTATCTTATCTGCCAGGGCTAACAGATTTACTTGGACGGACATGCTTATATGTTCCATCTTGGGTCCGTTAGTTCTATGCTTGTTTCTGGATTGACCCGCAGCACAGATTCATACACTTTGCTTTCAGTGGTAGAGATTACAGGCTGACAAGCACTAGGGTCAAAGAGATACTTAGGCTTTAGGAGTAGCCCATCCGGCTACATGAGGTTTGCTATGAACAGACAGCGCCCCCAGACGCCCTCATGGCTGTATGGTGCCCCCTACAGATCTAGTCCGCCACTGCTTCACAGAGCCATTCGACGAGGGGTCTAGCAGGACACCTAGTGATCTCACTCCCACTGCTAGAGTGCTTGATGCCATTATGAGGAACACACTGCTTCCGAGGATAGGGTATCGCGAGGGCTTGACTCACATACAGTTATGGTTATTGAACTGTCTAATGCAGCAGACAATGTTTGATATTTGGGATCTCCTTCTATCAGAGATGGAGGATACTATTGCTGAGGGGTTACAGCCTAGTGGGCTTCAGAGTCAGGGATAGCCACCAACACAGTTTGCTTCACCTACAGAGCAGGTGTCCTAGTGGTTTGCTTCGCCTATGTTAGCCCCGTAGTTCATACCTCTTCAGACGGGTTTCACACCGGCTCAGACTTCCTCACTACTAGTGCCAGACACTTCAATCTCTAGAAGTCTTGGAGTGACTTTCAGTGAGTTAACAGGGCAGCCTACTCCGCCATATTTGCATGTCTTAGGTCCTTCTATAGTTGCACCTATTACCAAGACTACAGAGACGCTTCCTTCCTCAGTGGCATCATCAGAGCCAGCTGCTCCAGTCATACATGCACAGTCTTCAGCAGCTCCAGTTGTCGATTCGACCCAGACCACTTCAGCATCGCTTCCAGCTACAGAGGGTCAGACAACTCAGAGCTTAGGGTCAGATGATGATGGCACTCAGTTCTAGCTTGCTCCTCATACTTCAGCGCCCGACTCGTCTACTGCAGCCCCGCCGACTAACCCTTAGGTTTTGGTGTTTGACGCCAAAGGAGGAGAGGGATCGAGTATGTTAGTCTTAGGGGGAGCAACATATTTAGGGAGAGCTTAGTTTATCTATTAGATTATCTATTACATTTGGAGTTTTATGTGTGAGCTTAGTTTATCTATTAGATTATCTATTATATTTAGAGTTTTATGTGTGATACACTATTATGCATATTACATTTGGAGTTTTATGTGTGATATACTATTATGCATTCGTGTGTTTACTTTTATGCATCAAACTATATCTATGTGATAGTGATATCTACGTAATCGTGCAATATGACATATGTGCTCTCTACTTTGAATTATTTATATGTCATATCATTTGTGCTATGCTCATTTGCTTTGCTTTCGCATTTCACTCCGATACAAATGAGCTTTATTACTTGTACTCATGCTTATTTCATATCTTTTGAGTACATCATGTTGGCTTGGGTCATATAAGCTTGCCTAACTCTTTTGTTCTTATTATCAAAAGCTTATATGAACCAAGCATGTTAAAAACCTCAACTCTTTCACATACTTGAGGTGTTATTGTCATCAATCATCAAAAAGGGGGAGATTGAAAGAATCTAGGCTCCTAGTTGGGTTTCGGTGATTAATGACAATATAAGATTACTATGACTAACGTGTGTTTTTGCAGAGGCAATTAAGTTAGGTTATGGTAATGGAGATCGATTGGGCTATCATGGTGATCATGCCCCTACGATGGAAATCAGTTCGATTTTTAAAGGATGAACGACAAGGTTAAGGATGGACTAGTTCTAAGTGTCATTTGGTGTTGAAGAGACACTTAGAGTAGTTTAGGACTTTGTTTTTCCTTTGGCCGTACTATTAAGGGGGGTATGGATGGGTAGCTTGACCTAGGTGAGTCTAGTGGGTTAGGTGTGGTGCACACTTGCTAAACCTAGCACTAGGTAGCTCCTAAAACCCTTAGATCCATTAGAGCAAACTTCATTCACGTACGTTCGAAAGTTAAAAATGAATGGAGAGTCAAATACTGACTAGACGTTGACTTCAGTGTGACCGGACGCTGGCGTAGAGTTCGGTCAGTTCATTTGATTAAGGTGAAGTCGTTTGGAAGTTACCGGACGCTGAGAGGTGAAGTGACCGGATACTGAGGGCCAGCGTCCAATCGACTCCAATAAGGTTCCAGAGAGGGAAAATCACAACCGGACGCGTCCGATCAGTGTTGACCGGACGATGGCCAGCGTCCGGTCACACTTTAAACACTGGTGTTCGGGGTAAACTGACCGACGCGTCCAGTCAGCATGACAGAAGCATCCAGTCACCCCGTAGAGGAACATAACGGTTCGTTTTTCAGCCCATGTTATAAATGCTTCCTCCATTCGTGTGTGGGGGTACTTTTGCTCATTTCATCAGCTGAGAAACACCTTTGAGAGTTCCAAGAAAAGCAATGTCCTAGTGAGGTGATTGAGATTTGAGAATCCCAAAGAGAGCCCTCATTAGTGAGATCAAGAATAGCAAAGTGTGCATCCACCCTTCTTATTAGGCTTGTTGTAGTCAAGTGAGAGTTTGTGCTTGTTACTCTTGGTGATCGCCATCACCTAGATGGATTGGTGGTGATTGGGAGCTTAGTGATCATTCGGCGGAGCTTGTGGATGATCCAACTCAAGTTGTGAGCGGTTGTGGGTGATTCACCGCGACGAAGTGTCGAAGAATCAATCCGTAGAGAGCACTTGATCCTTGCGCGGATCAAGGGAGAGCTACACCCTTGTGCGGGTGCTCCAACGAGGACTAGTGGGGAGTGGCGACTCTCCGATACCTCGGTAAAACATGGTTGCGTTCCTCCTTCTCTATTTACTTTGAGCATTTACTTTGAGCAATTCAATAGTTGTCTTTACATTCATATAATTGTCATGCTAGAGTAGGATTGGAACTTAGGTTGCAAGACTTTTTGTGCGATAGAACATTACAAACACTTTCTAGTCATAAGGGGTTAATTGGGCTAACAATAGGATTTAATTATTATAAAGAAATGTAAAATTAGCCCAATTCACCCTCCTCTTGGGCATCTTGATCCTTTCAATACCATTAGATAGAGGTCAGCTAATCGACACATCTATCGTTTAAGTTTTTTTAACAAATTTGGACATCTAAGATGTCATGTACACCACACCTAATGAAGTACATCTTTCGTGGTTTTATTGATTCTCAATCCTGCCTTTCGTTATTGGCTTCACATTCACGCTTACTTTTTTTAAACTAATGCAAATTTGATGGGGTTTATAGTATGCCATTCCTTTGCTACACTCTGTAATTCCCCTACCTTTTTACTTAGCTTCATATGCTTCTTCCACGAGTCTGCTACTACAGGTTTCATATATAATAATCTAAGACAGTCTAAATTAGTATATTTTCTCCTCTACTGTTTATGTTGGTTGGTGGTTTATGTAGTCCAAATTGAAAGCACAGGAACTATCTCCTACTAATTTTCATTGTTTGTACTTGCAGCACTGGAACAGAAATCGTCTATCATAGTATGTTCATCAGCCTAACATTTCAGTTTGGACCAGCAGTCCTCTATATTAAACTCCTAAGATTGTTTCCCCGTTCGTTGGTCTGAAACTTGGCTGAAACTGACTGAAAAATACTGTTCTGGCTGAATTGTTGTGAGAAAAAAATACTGTTTCGGCTGAAAAAAAGAAGCCGAACAAGTCGAATATGGGGTAAGCCAAGCAAGGCTATAAAGATTAAACATATTTTTTTTCGAACGCCTTGACCACGACGGCGTTCGTCATGGACTAGTTGCTTTCGTGCAGACTTGTGGCCCATGTCGCAGCATGGCAGCACAGGTGAGCAAAAAATTCGGTTCACTGCTGAGATGGGCAATGCAGATATTGGAGCCAAGGGAACAAACAGATAGATGTATCACGCTATATCAGCTGAGCGGACAAAAACGTCATTTTTCAGAAGTAACAACACTCCCAACAGTTGCCACACACTATTTTTACACAAGTACAAAGGAGAACAAAGACACTACTTGTCACTTGTCAGTATCAGTTCATCACTGAGAAGGTTCATTTTTGACGTGGTTATCAATCATCACCTTCCTCATCGTCGAATTCCTCCTCTTCATCGCTCAGGTCTTCCATAGGCTCGTCATCCTCGTCGTTAACTAAAAAACCTCCCAGAGTTTCATCTTGCCCATCCTCTTCATCCTCGGACCCTTCATCTTCATCGATGCTTTTGCCACTTCCGACCTTTGAGTTTTCCTTTCTAGGCTTTTCTGGGCCTTTAGATCTTGTTGCATACTTTGGTCTCTTCACACTAGGAACTCTTGCCAGAGACTCCTTTTCATCCTCACTCTCACCAGTCCAGTCTTCATCTTCGCCTTCTCCATCTTTCTTCTTGTTCCAACTCTGACCTTTCGATCTACCTCTCCTCTTGCTGCTAGCTTCATCGTCGGAGCTCCTCTTTGTTTCCTCTAGGAACCAATTCCAATCCTTTGGAGCACGAATCCTGCCCTTTGGATAACTGTCAAATTCATGGCCCATCGACAAGAAGCCAAATTCTGCAGACAAAACCAATTGCCGCTCAATTAAACAGAAATGTATTTCAGACAAGAAGCCAGAAACATTTGGGAACCTATTTTAACATTAATGCCTTTTCCTAGCAACAGCCAACAGCGGAATATTACGCACCGGAAAATTACTAATGCTCACATAAGATATTACTAATGAAGAGCATTGGCTATACTAACGAAGAGCATTGGCTGGTTGTGAGTAGTCCATTACCAGAGTTTTACAATTAACCATATGAAATATTCTTGTTTTGTTCACCGATGTCCATGCAGATCATATGAGTTTAAGCCATTGCAAATGTTATAGGAATGGAATCGTTCACCGCTAAGGCATGCCTATCGTAATAGGAGTAGAGAGTTTCCTCAGGTTTCCAACAAATAGAGTAAAGAAAATCCGTTAGCTACACCAAACTGTTCCTGTTGCACCCCCACATGAGCGTAAGTTGAGAAATCGACAGGGCAGCCAACAAGTATTCTGAATCTATCAATTTATACTTGAAGTCAAATATTGCTAAAATGCTATGCAATTATAGAATTCAAATTTGTAGTGGAATGCAGCAACGAAGAACAGAATGTCACCTCGAACTGGATCTATGTCTGCTAAATCAATGTCGATACCCTCCACATCAGAGTCCAAGGCTCCCCCTTCCTCTTCGGTGACCTCCATAGCCTCCTCCGCAGCTCGCCTCTCCCTCTCCCTCTCCTTCCGCTCCCGCGTCCGCTTCTCCCGCCTCGCCACGGCGTCCAGCACGGCGGGTTCCACATCCACATCCGCGTCCGCGTCCCCGTCCCCGTTCCCCTCCCTCGCCCGCACCGCCCAGAACGCAGGCGCCTTAAGCGACAGCGACAGCGCGTCCCCGGCCCGGAGCTCGCCCTTCTCCCCGCGGCGGAACACCGTGCTGGTTCCGCCTCCGCCTCCGCCGTCCGGGGAGCGGACGACGACGACGGGGTTCCTGCCCACGACCTCGAATGCGACCCCGCCGCCGCCGACACCGAGAAGGCGGAGGGATACGTGGCGGCGCGAGACGGTGCGGTCCCGGGAGCGGCCACCACCGCCGCCGCGGCCCAGGTCGGCCGTCTGGGAGTCAACGGAGAGGGACACCGCCCTGGTTCCGCCGCCGCCCGCGGCTTCGAGCTCCAGGTCCATGGCGCGGAGACTGGAGAGGCCAGAGGGGCCGGGGGTTGTGGGCTCGTGGAACATACGAGAGAAAGAGTAGTAGGAAAGGGAAGGGCCTTGGGTTTTTTGCTAAATGGACTGGGCCTCCGCCTCCAGTAGGGGTTTATGATCTAGTAATTGGCCCACGGACATTGGTGATTCTGCTGGAACTGGAAGCTCGACCGAGCTGAAAAGGCTGGCAGAGTGGCAGGTCGACTCGGCTTTGCAATCGTTTTTCCTGCGAGCTTGCCGTCGCACGATTTTCACTCGGCTTTGCAAATTGCAATCGTTCATACATCCCTTTCAATGGTGAAAGCTGCTTGTTATGGTTTCTCTACTTTATATTTATTAGCTTAGAGTCATTATTAGCTTATACTAACGGAGATATATAGGTTGTGCTGGGAAGTGTGCATACAGAGAGTAGTATTAGGTGTGAAGAGAGTGGCCAGGGCCTAGGATCATTCGTCCTATTCCTTTGAACTTATCAACGACTTATCAGTGTTTTTCTCTCACAATAAAACAGTATTAGCAGACTTTTCAGTCGTAAAAACCATCGGCCGAACAGCTCGATTGATCGTGACGAACGAAAAGAAATCGGGTGCCCTGAAATTCTCGGTCCTTGGAGAGAGTGGCATCCATGCATCATGCCTTCTTCGCTCTTTTACTTAAGTTTCAACTTTGAACCCATACTGCAAACCAGGAGATGATCAAATGATGATGATAGCCCTCCCTGTGGATGCTTTGGATGGCATGCGGGCCCCACGAATGTCGCATCCGCGCCAAATAAAAAGGTGCCTGCCGAGTAACGCGCCTGGACGAGATGCACGAGCACGATGGGCGTGCACGTGACGTGCAGGAATGGGGACTGTGCCCTGTGTGCACCTCAACCCGCTTCTGCGTGCTATTCAATTCATTCATCAAGTGTATTATACGTAGCTTGTTTCAAGTCTGCATACCCCTATGCCCGCCCCTGATCACCGCACCGGAGTGAACTTTGTTTCTGAATGCCTTCTAAAAAAACACCAGGTAAGTGTACCTTTTCATATAACGTATACTTAGGATAGGAGATAATAAAATAAATTTTGGCAGCAGTCACCACTACTACACCAATTGTAGGTTCCGTTCGCTGCAACTTTCAGCAGCAGCAGCTGCTGCAGTGTTTTCAGGTCAAGGCAAAGTTTTTTGCAGTGGGTGAACAGCTGCTAGCTACACCTGATGGAAAAGAGCTTACGTATTGAGGTAGCACAATTGCACAACAAGAAAGAAAGGAGCTAGCCATCCTGCTGCATCCACACAGTGATGGGTATCATGGGCAAAGAATAAAAGAATGGCATTGCACTTGGATGAATTCGGAAGGAGGGTACTCCTATGTCAAAAGGCAGAACCAAAGCGTTGTAAAGTGTAGCCGGTTTTGTTGGTTAAAAGAAAGAGCATAGCATAAACTTTTAGAGCCGGTAGATAAGATCGGCACACAACGGCAACGTACTACGAGATAGGGCCTCCCTATTTTGTGTTCAGTCAGGGGAAGAAAACCACTGGGCATGATGATGCTGGATGGCCTTGTTGGAATAGACCAAAGTTTCAAGCACCACCGCCGCCGTGGCCTGATTGAACCAGTCCAGAAGGATCACTATCATCATCAGTAATGGAAGCAACCATCATTTGGCATTTGGCAAATTGGCACCAGAGAACATAAGAGAGTGCGGTTTGTTGAAACTTGCAACTTAAGTTTCCCGGCACCGGCAGCGGCAGGGAATAAGTATCAGTTGGGTTTAGTGAGCGTAACTATCCCGCGCCGGCCACAGGCAGCACGCCAACTAACCCCTGCCGCACTAGCACCTGCGTTGCGCACACCCAGACCCAGTCGTGCAAAAGGTGATGGTGACGTAGCAGGGTCAGGTGAGTGAGTGTGTGACAGTAGTGTGAGCGCGTGTGACGGCTTTTACGTACACGGGATCGGTGAAAAAAATATATAAAAGCTCGCGATACGGATACGGTCGGCGCCGGAGAAGAAGCAAAATATGCTCGGCTCACGAGCCGCTCTTGCTTCTTGCTTAATCTGCCTTCGATTAGTGGCAGTATCTATAAAAGTCTTTAAACGTGGTGACCGCCACTGTTGATGAACAGTTCCCCCTATTTTTCTATTCTATAAAAGTCTTTAACCGTGGTGATCAGCGCTGTTGATCAATAGGGCCCATCCCGTACTCCTCTCGCATGCCACTATTCATCCACAGTCGCTCACTTCCATCCGTCCGATGCTGCCTGCTGTCCGGTTCATTTTTTTTAATGTAATCTCTCGTACAATCAAGACATGGTATTATATATGTATTATTATATCACAAAATTAATATAAAAATATGTCTTGATTGAGATAATACGATGGAGTAGTCAAATATATTATGATAGTACATCAAGCATGAAACTTGTGAATTTGCCGGATAGGGAGCAGTGCTAGGTTGAGGGAGAGAGGAGAAACAAAAGAACTACGATGGTGAAGACAACACCGATCTGTATTTGGTGATTCTTGGACGTACCTATCTCCCATGCTCGCTTCATCATCGCCGTGATTGAGGATCTTTCTGCCAATGCCTGAGGATGAATAATGCGATGTGGTGATAGCGCGGGGTCGCTTGTCGAGGTGTCGTGGAGGTATGTGCGGGGCGCGGGGTGAGTGATGATCGCGCGGAAAAGGGTTAATTAGGGATGAAAACAGACAGGAAAATCTCATCATGTCCAGACCCGTTTTCTACTTAGTTTTGTCTGCTTCTGTATTTCCAGGATCCCGTTTTCGTATTTACAGAAATGGAGAGGGTGTTTCCCGCTCGTTTTTGCGGGATCCCGTTTTCACAGGATGAACCCGTATTCAGTATATGTCTAACAATTATTTTTCCTTATGTTATGTTACTACACATACTAATTATCAATTATGCATGTTAATATGTTAAACACATGGTATGCAAGTGTAACACCTCTGGTGTTACGAGCTTGCTAAGCACCAAGATTATGGCATGAGAGATAGATTTAATAATATAGTGAGTTCGTTTACTTAGCGTAAAGAGGTGGTGATGAAAACTCATAACAAAAAGAATAGAACGAGTTGTGTTAATTGTTGGCATGAAAATAATTTCTATGAACAACGACTAATTATAACTGAAGTATAGTGTAGAAATAAAGATTTGAGGGCGAGTTACGTAGCTGGGCATGCAATTTTAAATCTTGGAGAATAATAATATCAGCTAGTATTTTTTGTGAAGCTCGAAAATCAAATCGAAATTAAATCCACTCTTCACGGTTAAGTCGGCAAACAAACGATTTAAGTTTAAAGTGCTATCTTTGGTAAATAATATAGTGGAACATACTTAAATAGTGCTTTAATATTTTGTTGCTACGAGTTAGTACGAAGTATGGACTAGGTCATGACATGTTGTCTAGTCGAAATTGACGAAGTTCCGACCTTTTAAAAATTCAATCAAAAGTGTTAATGGTTGTTTAGTTCAAGCGGAACTCTCGTCCTTTCTAAGTCTGTAACGATAATCGACAATGCCATTTCGACATTTAAATTACAACAAAAATGATTAAGCAATTTTTATATGTTGGAGCACTATTGGTTGTCCCAAGGTGAGCACTCGAGAATGGTGTAGGTTATAGTCGTGTTAAGTGTCACGTGGATCTCAGAAAAATTTGCCTAAGTTCATTAGAATGCGCTGCGAGCTCTGTGTCAACGCTCTATCGCGAACCAAAACTTTGAGGACGAACTCATCTTGGCACGCATGTATCTTCCTCTCGGGTGGCCCTTTTGTTGTGCGGATTTCTTCGTTAGATAGCTGATAAGATCAACTTTAGAGTCGTGGAATTAGTTGAACCTCAATCGTGATCGTTAGCAGTTTTTGCATCGTTTTAAAAAGCGTGCTCATCACCGTTCGTCCGCTGGCTCCGTAGGCGTGGACACCACGTGCACGCTGTCGTGGTCGGCCGTTCCTGGCTAGGGTCATGCCGTGGTTAGCCTTGGGGGCTGACGACCGCTCGTTGGGTTGGGGGTGGCCTGGGTCGCCTCGGCTAGCCACTGCGCTGATGGGTTGTCGCGGCGTGGCCGTAGCAAGCGCAATGGTGGTCCAAAACGTTGTCGCACAGTCGCCGGAGTGACGTGGCGCCCGTCTGACCGCTCGAACCACCTACCTAGCCAAGAACCTGGATATTGTGGGCGTCTGCAACATCGCGATGCTGCGCCGCTGCGTGTGCATGGCCACGCGTGGGCACGCCTTAATGGCTCTATCCAGTCGTGGGACACCGCACCAATGTCCACAGTATTAACATGTGGTCATAGCACCTCGGCTCAATTCGGTGTCCTTGTAGCAAGGCCTCATAAGCAATTAGCGGTTCCAACCATGCAAGTCCCCTCAGATGCCCTCCCTCGCGTCAATTTGGAGTCCAGCTCGCCGTGGCTATGTCGTCGTTGTGATCGAAAGCGGGGAAGAAAGGTAGGGGTGAAGCGGTAGCCGTTCATTTTATTGTGCCCATGAGCTCGCCCTGACTTCCATGTGTCGGTGCTCGCCCTTGGGCAGTCGAGGGATCCGCCTGAGGGGGAAAGTTGACGCGGCTATGCCACCATGGAGCCATGCCGTCTCCACCACGTGCACGTGGTCGGGCCTGCTTGGGCTACCCACGCTCCCACTATCACTCTGGACCGGCTTGGGGTAATCTACTATTGCTCTCACCTCTTTTGGTTGTCTTCGTCGTCACTCTTGCTCGTCGAAGTAGCCCCGCCGCCGTCGTGCACCGTACTGTTACAAACCGCCACCGTGGTCGACTGATTGCAGCGTTCCTTTGGGTTTCCAACCGCCGCCTAGTGTAGCCATTTTTGTCAGGGAGCGTGATCGCCCCCCTAGGTGGGTCTGCGCGAGCCCTAGAGGGCCGGCGTGATCGAGCCATGCCGGCCGGAACCGTGTCGTTGCGCACGGGCACGTCGAGGGCTACCCCATTGCAAAGATAGGATGTTCCAAAGACCCCCGTGTAAAAGCTAAGTCTCTAGGAATAGTGCCAAGCAGTGTAACCCAATTATATAGTAGTGTGGGTCCATTTCTGCAAAATTGCCACGCGCGCGGGGCTCCCCTGTCTGGGTCGTTGCTGGGCCAGCCGCAGTGCACGCGCCGCATTCGCGCTAGGCTGTTGGGCCGAATAGGTGGCTGTCGGCCCTTTTTCTTTTCCAAAGCATTTTCTGATTTAATTGCTAGAGGCAAACTTGTAAATTCAAAATAAAACCTTGCAGGAATCCAAAAATTGTGAAACTGATTTTGTTAAGCTCCTAAAATCATGCTCCATCTGCTAGAATGTTTTGTTCACCTAGCTTCATAATATTTTCAAGAGTAACAAAATTAATTTGAAGTAATTAATATTGTAAAGCATGAACTTCAAAGAATTATTGTGGTAACATGGTAATAGCATTGGCTCTGAAATTTTTATAGTAGGTTCCTAGCATTATTATATGCTCACTACAAATTCTGTGGCTCCATAGGAATTAATTTGTTAAGGTAACTAAATGAGCCTTAGTACGAAAATATATTTAATCAATCAAATATAAAAATAATTGGGGGTTTGCGAGTGAGAACAATTTTTCAGAAATGAAGCCTCACTTGTCCCCCTAGATATGTAGAAGTGCGTTAGTCGTTAGGAGCTAGCTCGTTAGTTGGAGAGGCGAGATCGTATTGTAGGCACTTCAATTACCGATTGGTTATTTACGTTCTTATGTTGTATCTACGAATAACATGATAGGAGCAACGGTGGATCGCGGAGTCGTCTAGAGAAACGGAAGCAGATGGTGACTTGTTGATCGTGCCACCATGATGAAAAGCTAACTTTTGGTTATACCTTACCTAGGCAAGCCCCGATGCATAACCCCTATTATTCTGCACTTTATTTTATGCTTGTGCATTAAGTTTAAGGAGTTGAATGAAACCCACTTGCATATATATATATCATTATCCTATGAGTCTTACTAGTATGATAGGATCGTGTAGATTGCTTTGCTATAGGACTCCGGTAGAAGTCGAGTGATTGACTATCACTCGTGAGAGATAGGAAAGATATTATTGTTGTTATTATATTACTATCACATGAAATATATATGAATGATAATTAGAGACTAGGCAGAATGGTACTTTGGATCTGGACTTTGGCATTCGAGCGAGCCTCGGATTGCACTTGTTCCACCCATGTCGGTTAAGGATCGGCCGTTGCATTGGGTTCTAGGTAGGTCACAGACTTATTATCCTAAGCACATATTTGTTTATGGGAGCAGGGAAGGCTCGTTGCTCTCTTGTCGTGGGTTCCGGCTCTTTCTGAACTAACTGATTAGAGGTGGAGATGCTGAAGGTCTAAGCACCACATTGAGTCCGGAACTTAGGTGTGGGGGCTTAGAGTCCAAGTTTGAACGAAGACCTAGACCCCTTGACAAGAAAGTGGTGGGTTGGTGAAAGGTCCTAATAGCTAGAGGGGGTGAATAGCCTAATAAAAATTTCTACAACAACACTTAATAAAATGGTTAGACAATTATGAGGCGAAGCAAGTGTTGTGCTAGCCTACTCAAAATGCAAGCCACCTACCACAATTCTAGTTTACATAGTATCTATTCACACAATATCTATGATACTACTCTATGTTAGTGTGCTCTCAAAGGCTAACTAAAGAGCCACACCAACCAAGCAAGCAAGCTCTCACAACTAGCTACACTAAAGAGCTTGACAACTAGTTTGCGGTAATGTAAAGAGAGTGATCAAGATGGTTATACCGCTGTATAGATGAAGGAACCAATCAATCACAAGGATGAATAATAATGAAGACCAATCACCTCAGAATCAATGATGAACACAATGATTTTTACCGAGGTTCACTTGCTTGCTGGCAAGCTAGTCCTCGTTGTGGCGATTCACTCACTTGGAGGTTCACGCGTTAATTGGCTTCACACGCCAAACCCTCAATAGGGTGCCGCACAACCAACATAAGATGAGGATCACATAAGCCACGAGCAATCCACTAGAGTACCTTTTGGCTCTCCGCCAGGAAAGGGTCAAGAACCCCTCATAATCACCACGATCGGAGCCGGAGACAATCACCACCCTCCGCTCGACGATCCTCGCTACTCCAAGCCGTCTAGGTGGCAGCAACCACCAAGAGTAACAAGCGAATCCCACAACGAAACATGAACACCAAGTACCTTTAGATGCAAACACTCAAGCAATGCACTTGGATTCTCTCCTAATGTAACACCTCTAGTGTTTTAAACACTAAAATATGTCATGTCATCATATGCATTGCACATCATTCTTGTGTTAGTGAAAACTTTGAAATGCATTCAATAAAACAAGTTTACTTTTATGATTATATATGTTGACTTGTATGGGATGAATCAAGTTTAAAACCTTAGCATTAAATTAGAATTCCAAAAACCTAATTTCTAGCATTTAATACTACCCTGGAAAAACTTAATTTAAAATCTAAGCACAATTTGGGGTTGAGCCTAAAAGAAAAAGTGTAGAGCTTGTCAATGTGTACAAAGTTGGTTTTTAGAGTTTTCAAAGTTGTTATATAAAAATTGAAGTAATTTGAAAGGGGATAAATTCTTAAAGTGTCCCCTTTTGATTTTAAACTTGCATTGTTAAATGTAGACAAATTTTTAGTATGGTTATTGAAGCAAAGTTGTAGAACTTTGAATTTGGAGCAACTTTTATTTTTGGAGATTTTTGAGTAACCATACAAATTTGAAAGTAATTTGAAAAATAAAGCGAGTGGCAATTCGGTAAATATCTTGAATAGTGCAAGCTGGCAGCTCTCACCGGTGGCAAGCTTCCACCGGCTTCCACGCGCACCCGCGAGCGACACCTCCTGCTTCGACGTGTCCGTGTTGCCGTTACGTGTCAAGCGCACATCCCCCGCCGCTCTATGCTCACCTGATAAGCTTGGGAGCGCCCTCCTGTCGCTCCCTCCTTCCCTCTGTTTCCTGTCAGCACCGCCCAGCTCCGTCAAGCTCGTGTCGGAGTCGTAGAGCCCTCCCAGCCTTAGCTATAGCATGTCACCATGATTGCCATCACCTAGCGCCTCCATATCACCCACTTGCACAGCTTCTACCCCTCTGGTTTGCCCGGTGTAACCTCGTCTTCTCCAACTCCGGCGAGGATCCGCCGAGATCCATTCCACCTTGGATAGGTAGTTCGGGTGGGCTTCTTGCTTCATCTTTTGTTGTTTCTTATATTCATTCTCTCATGATGTTCATGAGCTTGATCGTTGATCATTTGGTCAGTTGCTTTCCTCAGAATGGAGCTTCGCCGTGAGTTCACGTCACCGCTATCGTCTCCAACGCCGACGACTTAGCTCCGCCTTGCCTTAGGCGTCATTCTCGCACGCATCAGCTTTGGGGTGAGCCACTGATCATGCCTATCTGATCTATTTTACCTCTACCACACCGTAGCCATGGGACCACGGGACGCCGGTGAGTTTTGCTCCATCGTGCCACTGCGCGCGTCGCTGCTAGTGTTATGTAGTGTGGTTGGTTCAATTGAGTGCTCGGTTAAGTCCGTTAGGAGGTGTTGAGTATGCCAAAGACCATAGCATTGCCGGTGAAGTTGTAGATCACCGTCGCCGTCTCAGTAGGACACTGTCGTGCTGCCATCATCGCCAGTGAGGTCTCTGCAGTAGTCTAGATGTTCAACCAGTGCCATTAGTCGAAGCGCAGCGTTGGGGAGGGCATGTTGGTTCAATCCATACCGCCGGAGACCTCACTGCTGGTGAGTAATCGTTGGTCAGAGGGCCTCGCCACCATGGTCAGCGTGGGCGGACCGGTAGGGTCACCCTGTCAGAAGTTGTTTAAGTGAAAATAAATTTTTCTATTTTGCTGAAATGGTTAAATAGTGCTGTGATTTGTTTATTTTGTGTAGAAATGAATAGAGCTCCAAAAAATTATGAAAAGTTTTGTGTGACCTCTCTGAGATGTGAAATATTTAGGAAAAATATTAAATGTTACTTTTCAGTACATTTTGAATGTGATAAAAATTGCTCAAATTAATTAATAAATGGGATTCCATGATTTTCTAGGTTTACATAATTATCCAAAAATTATGAAAATTGTTTTTCCACTTAGTTATCATGTGATGGGCCTTCACAAAAATTTGGAGCTCATTTGGAAAAAGTTGATTTATTTCTTAATTTTGAATTAATTAATTAATTAATTAAAACAAATAGTAAACCTTAATGACTTAGGTTTTGTGTGAATTTGGGATTGAGTGATGACCTTGGGTAATTAGCATAAAATGATCCTTGGTACTTTAAGTAAGTGTTTGAGTTTATGATCAAGTTGTGGTTAAGAAATGTGGTCATTAGTGTTAATCTAAGTAAACCCTAGAGAAGGTTTAGTTAGTTGTTAGTAACTATACCATGAAGGAAAGTTGTATTCAAGTTATTAACTTTTGCATCCATCGTCAAGTATCATGTTTTATATCTCACATCATATTAAACATGGCATTGTTACTACGTGTAGTCAACGAAAGTGAGAACTTGGTAGTCAACCAAGTTGTTGAGGAAGTCAACCCACCTGTTGAGGTCGGGTTTGATATCTATGGAACATCTCTAGAACCTGACTATTTCAACAATCAAGGCAAGCCCCAAATGCATTTAAACCTACCTTGTGTTTTACAAATTTATATCACTTTTATTATTGAATGTTGCACTAAGTGATTAGGAATTGAGTGGAAACCTAATTGGTGCATTACCAACCTTGTTTTTCCATATCAACCTTGTTACCAGCTTCAATTCGAGAATGCCTAATTATGCTTAGCCATGCTTAGACTGATAAAAGTCGGGTGATTACCTATCACCTATGAGATATAAATGGATTTTTGGATACGATTGGTTATTTATGTTATCATGAGATATAATTGTGGAGTAACAAATCTAGACCGAGCGGACTCGGTGTATAAGAGCCACAAGACATGGATGTCTTGTGAGCGGGTTCTTTCTGTCTATGTTGATTAAGAACCGTTCGTTGTTGAATTGCATGAGGTGAGACTTTGTAGTACTAGCCACATACTTCGGTAAGCCTTAACTCGGCTATTCTATTATGAGAATGGCTACTCACGCACTGAGAGTGGAGAGATGACGAGAGCAGCGTGTACCCACATGGCAATCGGCTGGATTGGTGGAGTACTGTGCTCTCAGATGGCGCGGACCCATCCTTGTTTTAGAGGATCTGAGGATAGGTTGATATATGTAGGTCAGGGACCTGCATATGTCGTGTGGTTGAGAATCCCTAGCTGGGTTATAATCGGTTTGAATCGTCGTTGCTCCTCGGTTATGGAGACTCAACTCACTGTTCATCATCGTAGTTAACAAATAGAACTTGAGTAAGATTTGAGGAAGAGTTTGATATGAAGTTCATGATCTCAATATGGATCATGTCAGCTTTATATATGATTTTTATGAAGAATTAAATATTAAAAGAAAGAATCTTGTTAGAGAGCTTTTACGTAGAAGAACTTTGATTCTTGCTAAAGCCTTACCTTGAATCCCCAAGCTTGCATCCCTGAGTCTTCTCCGTTTTTACATCGGTTAAGTCTTGTTGGGTACTTTTGTACTCAGGGTTCTTTAACCCTTGTTGCAGGTGAACCTCATGAGCAGGTCTGCATTGGACCGTACTGCATGACAGTTGTTCAAATTGAAGATGACAAGTAAATGTGTGGCCCTTGGGCAGGGCACCTTATTTATGTGTTTTGTTTTATGTTAATAATGCTACTCCACTACTATGGTTTGTAATAATAATCGTACTTGGTTTGTAAGGTTTGAAACAACTATTTTGTAACTAAGTTATTGTAAGACTTCCGCTATTTTACTCTGATGTAAATTAATGAATAAACTATTGTAACACTGCAATGACTCTGTAATGGATCCTGCTCGGAAGAAATTGTGGATGATTTGGGTTTCCCAAGGACACCCGGCAGGCTTCTTAAGTTATCGGGAACATATGCATAGTCGTCAGTGGTCATTGGACAATGGCAGGTGCATGTGGGCCCTATAATTTAGGAGGTTCTACCACAGACTGGTATCAGAGCGACCATTACAAAGATTTTTGTAGTATTGTTTTACAAAAGCTTCAAAATGATTTGGGTCAAATAAATTTAACTATTAATTTGGTCCAAATTGCTTTTGACTCATCTTAATTCATTCTCGCAATTCCTTATTTGATTAATAAGGCTTTATATGGTGGACCAAAATGAAGATAGAGATTGCTCGATATATAGCCAAGTGTGATACTTGTCAAAAAGTAAAAGCTATACATTTGAAGTCCGCTGGAGAGTTACAGCCATTGCCTATTCTAGCTTGTAAGTGAGAGGATATTAGTATGGACTTTATCGTTAGTCTACCCAAGACATCAAAAGGTTTTGACTCAATATGGGTTATTGTAGATCGCCTAACTAAGTCAGCACATTTTCTTCCAGTCTAGAGTATATATCCCACTATCCAATATGCCAAGTTGTATTTAGCACGAATCGTGAGCTTACATGGTGTACCAAAGACCATTGTGTTAGATAGAGGTACACAATTTGTCTCCAACTTTTGGAAACATTTGCATGCTTCGTTGGGTACCAAACTTCTGCATAGTACCGCTTATCATCCATAGACTGATGGTTAGACTGAAAGGGTAAATCAAGTACTTGAAGATATTTAAGGTATTGTGTCCTTAACTATTCCAATAAGTGGGATGAATGTTTGCCTTTGGTTGAGTTTTCATACAACAATAGTTATCAAGAGAGCATTAAGATGGCTCCGTTTGAAGCACTCTATGGTCGTAGGTGCAGAACCTCGCTAAATTGGTCTGAACACGGGGAAAGATGGTTCTTTGGAGTTGACCTTGTGAAAGAAACAGAAGAGAAGGTTAGGCAGATACAAAATAATTTGAAGATAGCTCAGTCCTAACAAAAGAGTTATGCAGATAAACGACATCGACCATTGGTGTTTAACAAGGGAGATTATGTATATCTGAAGGTATCACCAATGATGGGAGTCAACCGTTTCGGTGTTAAAGGCAAGTTGGCACCTCGTTATATTGGACCATTTCAAATTTTGGAGAGGTGTGGAAAGGTGTCATATCGCTTGAAGTTACCAGAACATCTCTCAGTTGTACACAATGTGTTCCATGTTTCCCAATTAAAGAAATGTCTTCAAGTGCCTAATCAAAATGTTGATGTTGAAGGAGTTGAACTTGAACCTGATTTGACCTATTCCGAATATCCTATTCGAGTTCTGGATTAGAAAGATCGTGTCACTCGAAGAAGGACAATCAAGTTCTACAAGATACAATGGAATCAACATTCCAAAGAAGAAGCTACTTGGGAATCCAAAGATTACTTGCTAGAATAGTTTCCAGAGTTCCTTGCTTCTATATAAAATACTATTAGTTGTACTCTGTCTTTACGAAACATGTATTATAAAAGGACTTTAGCTGTATTATAGTCAAGTTTAGAATGTATTTGCTTGACACATTTTCTTTTCCATTACTTTATCCTAGGACTTTAAATCTCGGGGTGAGATTTCTTTTAGGGGGAAAGGTTGTAACACCTCTGGTGTTTTAAACACTAAAATATGCCATGTCATCATATGCATTGCACATCATTCTTGTGTTAGTAAAAACTTTGAAATGCATTCACTAAAACAAGTTTACTTTTATGATTATATGTGTTGACTTGTATGGGATGAATCAAGTTTAAAACCTTAGCATTAAATTGGAATTCCAAAAACCTAATTTCCAGCATTTAATACTACCCTAGAAAAACCTAATTCAAAATCTAAGCACAATTTGGGGTTGAGCCTAAAAGAAAAAGTGTAGATCTTGTCAATGTGTACAAAGTTGGTTTTTAGAGTTTTCAAAGTTGTTATATAAAAATTGAAGTAATGTGAAAGGGGATAAATTCTTAAAGTGTCCCCTTTTGATTTTAAACTTGCATTGTTAAATGTAGATAGATTTTGAGTATGGTTATTGAAGAAAAGTTGTAGAACTTTGAACTTGGAGCAACTTTATTTTTAGAGATTTTTGAGTTACCATATAAATTTGAAAGTAATTTGAAAAATAAAGCAAGTGGCAATTTGGTAAATATCTTGAACAGTGCAAGCAGGTAGCTCTCACCGGTGGCAAGCTTCCACCGGCTTCCACGTGCGCCCATGAGCGACACCTCCTGCTTTGACGTGTCCGTGTTGTCGTTACGTGTCAAGCGCACATCTCCCGCCGCTCTACGCTCGCCTGATAATCTTGGGAGCGCCCTCCTGTCGCTTCCTCCTTCCCTCTATTTCCCGTCAGCACCGCCCAGCTCCGTCGAGCTCGCGCTGGAGTCATAGAGCCCTCCCAGCCTCAGCTAAGCACATCACCATGATCGCCATCACCTAGCGCCTCCATATCACCCACTTGCGCATCTTCTACCCCTCTGGTTTGCCCAGCGTAACCTCATCTTCTCCAACTTCGGCGAGGATCCACCGAGATCCATTCCACCTTGGACAGGTAGTTTGGGTGGGCTTCTTGCTTCATCTTTTGTTGTTTCTTGATCTTTATTCTCTCATGATGTTCATGAGCTTGATCATTGATCATTTGGTCAGTTGCTTTCCTTAGAACGGAGCTTCGTCATGAGTTCACGTCGCCGTTATCGTCTCCAACGCCGATGACTTAGCTCTGCCTTGCCTTAGCCATCATTCTTGCGTGCATTAGCTTCGGGGTGAGCCACTGATCATGCTTGTGTGATCTATTTTACCTCTACCATGCCGTTGCCATGGGACCGCGGGACGCCGGCGAGTTTTGCTCCGCCGTGCCGCTACGCGTGTCGCTGCTAGTGTTATGTAGTGTGGTTGGTTCAATTGAGTGCTTGGTTAAGTCTGGTACGCCAAAGACCTTAGTATTGCCGGCGAAGTTGTAGATCGCCGTCGCCGTCTCGATAGGACACCACCGTGCCGCCATCGTCGCTGGTGAGGTCTCTATAGTAGTCTAGATGTTCAACCAGTGCCATTAGTCGAAGCGCAGCGCTGGGGAGGGCATGTTGGTTCAATCCATACCGTCGGAGACCTCACCGCCAGTGAGTAATCGCCGGTCAGAGGGCCTCGCCACCGTGGTCAGCGCGGGCTGACCGGTAGGGTCACCCTGTCAGTAGCTGTTTAAGTGAAAATGAATTTTTCTGTTTTGCTGAAATGGTTAAATAGTGTTGTGATTTGTTTATTTTGTGTAGAAATAAATAGAGCTCAAAAAATTATGAACATTTTTGTGTGACCTCTCTGAGATGTGAAATATTTAGGAAAAATATTAAATGTTACTTTTCAGTACATTTTGAATGTGATAAAAATAGCTCAAATTAATTAATAAATGAGATTCCATGATTTTTCTAGGTTTATGTAATTATCCAAAAATTATGAAAATTGTTTTTCCACTTAGTTATCATGTGATGAGCCTTCACAAAAATTTGGAGCTCATTTGGAAAAAGTTGATTTAATTCTTAATTTTGAATTAATTAATTAAAACAAATAGTAAACCTTAATGACTTAGGTTTTGTTTGAATTTGGGATTGAGTGATGACCTTGGGTAATTAGCTTAAAATGATCCTTGGTACTTTAAGTAAGTGTTTGAGTTTATGATCAAGTTGTGGTTAAGAAATGTGGTCATTAGTGTTAATCTAAGTAAACCCTAGAGAAGGTTTAGTTAGTTGTTAGTAACTATACCACGAAGGAAAGTTGTATTCAAGTTATTAACTTTTGCATCCATCGTCAAGTATCATGTTTTATATCTCGCATCATATTAAACATGGCATTGTTACTACGTGTAGTCAACGAAAGTGAGAACTTGGTAGTCAACCAAGTTGTTGAGGAAATCAACCCACCTGTTGAGGTCGGGTTTGATATTTGTGGAACATCTCCAGAACTTGACTATTCCGACAATCAAGGCAAGCCCCAGATACATTTAAACCTACCTTATGTTTTACAAATTTATATCACTTTTATTATTAAATGTTGCACTAAGTGATTAGGAATTGAGTGGAAACCTAATTGGTGCATTACCAACCTTGTTTTTCCATATCAACCTTGTTACCAGCTTCAATTCGAGAATGCCTAATTATGCTTAGCCATGCTTAGACTGATAAAAGTCGGGTGATTACCTATCACCTGCGAGATATAAATGGATTTTTGGATACGATTGGTTATTTATGTTATCATGAGATATAATTATGGAGTAACAAATCTAGACCGGGCGGACTCGGTGTATGAGAGCCACAAGACATGGATGTCTTGTGAGCGGGTGCTTTCTGCCTGTGTTGACTAAGAACCGTTCATTGTTGAATTGCATGAGGTGAGACTTTGTAGTACTGGCTACATACTCCGGTAAGCCTTAACTCGGCTATTCTATTACGAGAATGGCTACTTGCGCACTGAGAGTGGAGAGATGGCGAGAGTAGCGTGTACCCACGTGGTAATGGGCTGGATTGGTGGAGTATTGTGCTCTCGGGAGGCATGGACCCATCCTTGTTTTAGAGGATCCAAGGGTAGGTTGATATATGTAGGTCAGGGACCTACATATGTCATGTGGTTGAGAATCCCCAGCTGGGTTATAATCGGTTCGAATCGTCGTTGCTCCTCGGTTATGGAGACTCAACTCACTGTTTATCATCGTAGTTAACAAATAGAACTTGAGTAAGATTTGAGGAAGAGTTTGGTATGAAGTTCATGATCTCAATATGGATCATGTCAGCTTTATATATGATTTTTATGAAGAATTAAATATTAAAAGAAAGAATCTTGTTAGAGAGCTTTTACGTAGAAGAACTTTGATTCTTGCTAAAGCCTTACCTTGAATCCCCGAGCCTGCATCCCTAAGTCTTCTCCATTTTTACATCAGTTAAGTCTTGTTGAGTACTTTTGTACTCAGGGTTTTTAACCCTTGTTGCAGGTGAACCTCATGAGCAGGTCTGCTTTGGCCCGTGCTGCATGACGGTTGTTCAAATTGAAGATGACAAGTAAATGTGTGGCCCTTGGGAAGGGCACCTTATTTATGTGTTTTGTTTTATGTTACTAATGCTACTCTACTACTATGGTTTGTAATAATAATCATACTTGGTTTGTAAGGTTTGAAACAACTATTTTGTAACTAAGTTATTGTAAGACTTCCGCTATTTTACTCTGATGTAAATTAATGAATAAACTGTTGTAATACTGCAATGACTCTGTAATGGATCCTGCTCGGAAGAGATTGTGGATGATTCGGGTTTCCCGAGGACACTCGACAGGCTTCTTAAGTTACCGGGAACATATGTATAGTCATCAGTGGTCATTGAACAATGACAGGTGTATGTGGGCCCTATAATTTGGGATGTTCTGCCACATCCAATCTCACAAAGATGATGAATCAATGATCGAGATGAGTGGGAGGGCTTTGGCTAACCTCACAAGGTTGCTATGTTGATAAAAATGGCCAAAGGTTTGAGCTTCAACCTGCCATAGGGCTTAAATAGAAGTCCCCATGAAATAGAGCCGTTGTACCCCTTCACTAGGCACAACACGGGGTGATCGGACGCTCCAGTCCAATTGACCAGACGCTGGCCCTCAATGTCCGGTCACGTGATTCACGCCACGTGTCCCCTGCTTCAAATACTGTTCGTCAGATTTCAATGGTCGTCTGTTGACCGGACGCAACGCACAAACTGACCGGTCACTCAGCCTCCAGCGTCTGGTCGTTTCCAGTAAGGTTCTAGAAACGATTTTCTTTGACCGGATGCGTCCGGTCATGCTTGATCGGACCCTACCAGTGTCCGGTCACTCAGTGACTTTTCTCTATGCTGCCCGACAATAGGACCGGACCCTAGACCTCAGTGTCCAGTCAGTCCAAGACCCAATGTCTAGTCGTTTGACCGACGCCAGTGTCTCCGCTGTTACAACTGACCGGATGCGCCGGTTCCTCAGGGACCAGCGTCCGATCACCTTGTGACTAGCGAGACTAACTCCTTTTCACCTCTAACTTCTTCACCCTTGCTCAAATGTGCCAACCACCAAGTGTATCACCTTATGCACATGTGTTAGCATATTTTCACAAACATTTTCAAGGGTGTTAGCATTCCACTAGATCCTAAATGCATATGCAATGAGTTAGAGCATCTAGTGGCACTTTGATAACCGTATTTCGATACAAGTTTCACCCCTCTTAATAGTACGGCTATCAAACATAAATGTGATCACACTCTCTAAGTGTCTTGATCACCAAAACAAAATAGCTTCTATAGTTTATATCTTTACCTTGAGCTTTTTGTTTTTCTCTTTCTTCTTTCTAAGTCCAAGCACTTGATCATCATCATGGCATCATCATCATCATGATATGATCTTCATTTGCTTCACCACTTGGAGTGCGCTACCTATCTCATGATCACTTGATAAACTAGGTTAGCACTTAGGGTTTCATCAATTCACCAAAACCAAACTAGAGCTTTCAATCTCCCCCTTTTTGGTAATTGATGACAACCCTTTCACAAAGATATGAATTGAAATTCTATTGAATCCATGTTGCTTGTCCAAGCATATTTACCATGTGTAAAAGGATATGGACAAGTTTCATGAACTCTATATGGTAGCAATTGCTCCCCCTACATATGTGCTAAGAGTTTTGATTGTAGCTTGCACATATGCTTAGATAGGAAATATAGGAGTCAATGTCTACCAAATGATGCTAAGGTATAAAAGATGGACCTTTGAAGCATGATACCAATTGGAGTGCACCATTATACTATCCTTAGCACCATGGTTAGCTTTATACCACTTGGAAACAATACTTTGAAAAGATACCCTTGTAAAAACTTACTTGGAAATGAAAATTATCTAGTGATTTCATTTCATCATTCAATCTTACACCTAGCATACATCACACAAGCATGGATGTTGAAATTTAAAATTTATGCCATGCAAGCAAACATATGAAATGCACATTCAAATGCACCATACAAGTTCATGAGCTTGCTCCCCCTACATGTGTGCTCAAAATTTTAATTGATCCCTTTCCTTTGTCATATTTTCCCCTTTATGTCAAGTTCCCCCCCCCCCATCACTTGTAGCTTTATTTCTCGCCTTTATGTTGTCTTTTCACTATCTTTGTGCACTATTTCTCCCCCTTTGTCATCAATGACCACAAAGGTTTAAAATAGAGATAGGTAGAGATTATTAATGTCAATCAATGGGGTGAGGATCATTTTCCCAAATTTAGTCTAGTCTAGATCATTTACCAAAGATATTTAACTTGGTTTGATCCAAGGACAAGCTTCTTCACACCTCCAAGTAAGGGTTATCTTGTACTATGTTGAGTTCAACACTTAGAGTTCATTTTCTAGATCAAACACTAGGTTTACAAGCCCATAAACATGTCATATGCTACCACTAGATTAAGTTAAGCATAGAAGCAATAGTGATACCATATAAACATCAAATTCATTTGTTTTTCATGAATGAGCCTAATAAAATGGAGAGATGACTAGATGTACTAAACATGTCCTTAGCAAGGATGTATGCCATGCCAATCAACTTTTACCTTAGATTGCTCGAAGGAGAGGCATGTCATATAAGTGGGGGGTGCATCAACACATATTTGAGAAATCCAATATGTTCAACTCATTCCTTAGCTTGCAAAACCTTTTCTCATCCAATGGCTTGGTGAATATATTGGCAAGTTGATCTTCGGTGCCTACACTCTCAATATAAATGTCCCCTTTTTATTGGTGATCTCTTATGAAATGGTGGCGGACATCAATGTGCTTTGTTCTTGCATGTTGAACCAGATTGTTGGTCAACTTGATTGCACTCTCATTGTCACATAGCAATGGCACTTTCTTGAACTTGATTCCAAAGTCACTCAAAGTGGCCTTTATCCAAAGTACTTGCGCACAACAACTACCGGCGGATATGTATTCGGCTTCGGCGGTTCATAATGCAACACTATTTTGCTTCTTTGATGACCATGAAAGTGATCTTCCCAACAATTGACATGTGCCCGAGGTGCTCTTCCTTTCAACCTTGCATCCCGCATAATCCGAGTCAAAGTAACCAACTAGCTCAAACTTTGCTCCTTTGGGATACCACAAACCAACATTGGTGTATGCTTCAAGTACATCAATATCCTCTTTGTAACCTTCAAATGACTTTCTCTTGGTGAGGCTTGAAATCTTGCACACATGCATACACTAAACATGACATCCAGCCTTGATGCGGTCACATAGAGTAGGCTTCCAATCATAGACCGATACAATTTTTGATCCACCATATTTCCACTTGCATCACTATCCAAGTTACCATTTGTTCCCATCGGTGTGCTAATGACTTTGCTATCACTCATGCCAAACTTCTTGATCATGTCCTTGATATACTTGCCTTGACTCACAAATGTACCAATTTTCAATTGCTTGATTTGAAGACCAAGGAAGTAACTCAATTCTCCAATCATGGATATCTCAAACTCATTAGCCATCATCTTTCCAAACTCATCACAAAAATCTTGATTGGTTGATCTAAATATGATGTCATCTACATATATTTGCAACACAAATAGATCTTTTTCAATCTTCTTGATGAAAAGAGTGGTGTCAACCTTGCCCATTGTGAACCCTTTAGAGAGTAGGAAATCCCTCAATCTCTCATACCATGCTCTAGGTGCTTGCTTCAAGCCATACAAAGCTTTCTTCAACTTGTATATATGGTTGGACTTCTTGTCATCTTCAAAACTGGGAGGTTGCTCAATATATACTTCTTTATTGATGTAGCCATTGAGAAATGCACTCTTGACATCTATTTGATAGAGCTTGATGTTGTGGGCACAAGCATAGACTAACAAGATTCTAATTGCTTCCAATCTAGCAACCGGGGCATATGTTTCTCCAAAGTCGAGACCTTCAACTTGTGTATAGCCTTGTGCTACCAATCTTGCTTTATTCCTTATTACTATCCCATCTTGATCTTGCTTGTTTCTAAAGACCCATTTGGTTCCAATTACATTGTGTCCTTTTGGTATCTCTACTAATTCCCATACTTGATTTCTTGTGAAGTTATTCAATTCTTCATACATAGCATTCACCCAATCAACATCCTTCAATGCTTCATCTATCTTCTTTGGTTCAATAGATGACATAAATGAGAAATGCTCACAAAATGAAGCCAATCTTGATCTAGTTTGCACACCGCTTGAAATATCACCAATGATAGTGTTCAATGGATGATCCCTTGCAACATTGGTTGGTTGAAGGATAAGAACTTGATTGCTTGCACTTGCTTGATCATTGGGTTGAGATGATGTACTAGCCACTTGATCTTGTTCATTATCATGAGATCCACTTGCATTAACTTGATTTGTATCATCTTGCACATTTGAATTAGAGAGCACTTGCACTTTCTCATCTTCATCATCATTCACTTGCCTAGGCCTCAATTCACCAATATCCATGTTCTTCATGGCATTTGAAAGTTGAATGCCTCTAACATCTTTCAAGTTCTCATTCTCTACTTGTGAACCCTTGGTTTCATCAAATTCAACATCATGAACTTCCTCAAGAGTACCACTATCCAAATTCCAAACTCTATATGCTTTGCTTGTAGTGGAATATCCAAGTAGGAATCCTTTATCACATTTCTTGTCAAACTTGCCCAATCTAGTGTCTTTCTTCAAGATATAGCATTTGCAACCAAAGACCCAAAAATATGCAATGTTGGGCTTTCTACCATTCAAGAGCTCATATGGTGTCTTCTCTTTCAATCGGTGACAATAGAGGCGGTTGCTACAATAGCAAGCTATGCTGATAGCTTCAGCCCAAAAGGATTGACTCACATTGTACTCACTAAGCATAGACCTTGCCATATCAATGAGTGTTCTATTCTTCCTCTCAACAAGGCCATTTGATTGTGGAGTATACTTGGCCGAGAATTGATGTCTAATTCTAAATTCATCACACAACTCATCAATTTTAGTGTTCTTGAACTCACTACCATTGTCACTTCTAACTCTCTTGATGGTTGTTTCAAACTCATTGTGAATGCCCTTGACAAATGATTTGAATGTTGCAAATACATCACTTTTGTCCACTAGAAAGAATATCCATGCGTATTTAGTGTAGTCATCCACTATCACAAAGCCATATTTGTTTTCACCGATACTAGTATATTGTGTTGGCCCAAACAAATCTATGTGTAATAACTCAAATGCTTTACTAGTGCTCATCATGCTTTTCTTAGGATGGGTGTTTCCAACTTATTTGTCGGCTTGACAAGAGCTACAAAGCTTATCCTTTTCAAACACAACATCTTTCAAGCTTTTAACTAAGTCATGCTTAGCCAATCTATTCAATTATTTCATTCCAACATGACCAAGCCTTCTATGCCATAACCAACCCATGCTAGACTTAGTGAACAAGCATGTGGATAATTTAGCTTCACTAGCATTGAAATCAACCAAGTATAGATTCTCATATCTAAAGCCTTTGAAGATCAAGCTAGAGCCATCTACACTTATGATCTCTACATCATCTACCCTAAATATGCATTTGAATCCAAGATCACACAATTGAGCTACGAATAGCAAATTGAAGTTCAAGCTCTCTACTAGCAATACATTGGATATGCTTATGTCATTAGATATTGCAATCTTACCAAGCCCTTTGACCTTGCCTTTGCCATTGTCACCAAATGTGATACTATCATAACTATCATTGCTATTGGTGTTGATTGAGTTGAACATTCTTGCATCACTAGTCATGTGTTGAGTGCACCCACTATCAAGAACCCAATGCCTTCCTCTGGCTTTGTAATTGACCTACAAAAGAAGATCAATTCTTTTTAGGTACCCAAACTTACTTGGGTCCTTGAAGGTTAGTCACTAAGCTCTTTGATACCCAAATGTCTTTCTTCTTTGAGCCCATCCAAGGTTTACCAATGAACTTAGCCTTCACACCATTTGTACCCTTAGTAAGCATATATCATGAATTAAGCATTATGAAGGATACATTAGCATTTTTGGTCTTGTTGTTGCATTCTTGCTCTTTATGACCCACTTGCTTGCAACTAGTGCAAAACCAACCATTGTTCTTCACAAAACTAGTCTTATGAGGAGCAAAGGCCGCCTTGCCTTTCTTAGGGATATAGCCCAATCCCTCTTTGTAGAGAGAAGCTCTTTGGCTATCCAAGCACATAAGCAAGCGGTCCTCACCACCATAAACCTTAGCCAAGGTGTGAGTGAGCTTATTGATCTCCTTCTTGAGGTTCTCATTCTCAACCACTAGTGAGGCATCACAAGTGAGACCATCACTACTAGATAAGGTAGAAGTGGAAGTGCTACAAGAAGGGTTAGTAGGAGCAACAATGGTAGGCATAGATAGTGATTCATCAATTATATCACAAGTTAAACCTATATTGTAAGTTTCAACATGCTTCTTTTTATTTTGCTCATCAAGCAAAGAGGAATGAGTCATTTCAAGCTTTTTGTGAGCTTTGCCAAGCTTCTCATTGGCTTCCTCTAGCCTCTCATGAGATGCATTGAGCTCATCAAAGGCTTGCTTAAGGGCTTTTAGTTCCTTATGCAAGCTTTTGCATTCCCTTCTCTTGATGTCAAAGTGTTCTCTAGTATCTTCTAGCATATCAAATAATTCATCCTTAGTAGGTTCATCATCATCACTATCACTATCATGGTTATTTTCATTTTCATTTTCATCATCATGGCCTTCATCGCTTTCATCATCACTAGTTTGTACCTTAGTGGCCTTAGCCATGAAGCATGATGAAGATTCGAAGAGAGAAGGCTTCTCATTGATAGCAATGCTTGCAAATGCCTTCTTCTTGGTGGTCTTGTCATCATCACTATCATCATCATCACTTGAGGAAGCATCACTATCCCAAGTGACCACATATGAACCACCCTTCTTCTTCTTGAATGCCATCTTGTCCTTCTTCTCTTTCTTTTCCTTCTTGTCCTTCTTCTTGTTCTTCTTGTTGTCATCATCATTATCGCTATTGCATGGGCATTGAGCAACAAGATGATCTTTGCTTCCACACTTGAAGCACCTTCTTGACTCTTCTTTGTTCTTGGATGAAGACTTCTTTCTTCTAGCACGGTAGCCCTTCTTCACCATGAACTTGCCAAATCTCTTCACAAAGAGAGCCATCTTTTTATCATCATCATCATCCCAAGATTCATCTTCTTCACTTGATGTTTCTTGCTTAGCTTTGCCCTTGGATGATGTGGCCTTGAAGGCTACACTCTTCTTTTTCTCATCCTTCTTCTCATCTTTCTTCTCCTTTTTTTCTTCCTTCTCATCTACATCTCTATATGTATCATCGGTCATGATGTCTCCCAACACTTGGTTTGGTGTCATGGTGTCCAAACCACTCCTTACTTGAATAGTGACCAATGTGCCAAATCTTGAAGGCAAACATCTCAAGAACTTATGGGAGAAGTCCTTGTCCTTCACCTCTTTTCCAAGTGCTTTGAGATCATTGACAAGCACTTGAAGCCTATGGAACATCTCTAGCACACTCTCGTCCTCCTTCATCTTGAAGCTTGTAAACTTCTCTTTGAGAATGTATGCTTTTGCACCCTTCACGGCTTGAGTGCCCTCAAATGATTCTTCCAACTTCTTCCAAGCCTCATGAGCTCTCTCAATGTTCTTGATTTGCTCAAATGTTCTTTCATCCATAGCATCATGGATCGCACTAAGAGCAATGTCATTATTTTAGAGTAGCATCTCTTCGGTAGCGGTGGGAGCCTCTTCATCTTCTATCTCAATCTTTGTTTCTACCACCTTCCAAACCTTCCTATTGATTGACTTGATATAAATTGTCATCTTAGCCTTCCAATAGGGATAGTTGGAGCCATCAAATTGAGGTGGCTTCTTTGTGTTGTTGATTTGAGCCATTTTTACACCGAAGATTATTAAGTCTCAAATCACAGTGACCTCAGCTCTGATACCACTTGAAAGGTCCTAATGGCTAGAGGGGGGTGAATACCCTAATAAAAATTTCTACAACAACACTTAACAAAATGGTTAGACAATTATGAGGCAAAATAAGTGTTGCGCTAGCCTACTCAAAATGCAAGCCACCTACCACAATTCTAGTTTAGATAGTATCTATTCACACAATATCTATGATACTACTCTATGTTAGTGTGCTCTCAAAGGCTAACTAAAGAGCCACACCAACTAAGCAAGCAAGCTCTCACAACTAGCTACACTAAAGAGCTTGACAACTAGTTTACGGTAATATAAAGAGAGTGATCAAGATGGTTATACCACCGTATAGATGAAGGAACCAATCAATCACAAGGATGAATAATAATGAAGACCAATCACCTCGGAATCAATGATGAACACAATGATTTTTACCGAGGTTCACTTGCTTGCCGGCAAGCTAGTCCTCGTTGTGGTGATTCACTCACTTGGAGGTTCACGCGCTAATTGGCTTCACACACCAAACCCTCAATAGGGTGCCGCACAACCAACACAAGATGAGGATCACTCAAGCCACGAGCAATCCACTAGAGTAGCTTTTGGCTCTCCACCGGGGAAAGGTCAAGAACCCCTCATAATCACCACGATCAGAACTAGAGACAATCACCACCCTCCGCTCGATGATCCTCGCTGCTCCAAACCATCTAGGTGGTGGCAACCACCAAGAGTAACAAGCAAATCCCATAGCGAAACACGAACACCAAGTGCCTCTAGATGCAAACACTCAAGCAATGCACTTGGATTCTCTCTCAATCTCACAAAGATGATGAATCAATGATGGAGATGGGTGGGAGGGCTTTGGCTAAGCTCATAAGGTTGCTATGTCAATGAAAATGGCCAAAGGTATGAGCTTCAACCAGACATGGGGCTTAAATAGAAGTCCCCATGAAATAGAGCCATTGTACCCCTTCACTGGGCACAACGCGAGGTGACCGAACGCTCCGGTCCGATTGACTGGACGCTGGCCCTCAGTGTCCGGTCATGTGATTCACGCCACGTGTCCCCTGCTTCAAATACTATTTGTCATATTTCAACGGTCATCTATTGACCGGACACAGTGCACAAACTGACCGGACGCTCAGCCTCCAGTGTCCGGTCGTTTCCAGTAAGGTTCCAGAAACGATTTTCTTCGACCAGACGCGTCCGGTCATGCTTGACCGGACCCTACCAGCGTCTGGTCACTCAGTGACTTTTCTCTACGCTGCCCGATAATAGGACCGGACCCTAGACCTCAACGTCCGGTCAGTCCAAGACCCAACATCCGGTCGTTTGACCGACGCTAGCGTCACTGCTGTTACAACTAATCAGACGCACTGGTTCCTCTAGGACCAGCGTCCAGTCACCTTGTGACCAGCGAGACTAACTCCTTTTCACCTCTAACTTCTTCACCCTTGCTCAAATGTGCCAACCACCAAGTGTATCACCTTATGCACATGTGTTAGCATATTTTCACAAACATTTTCAAGGGTGTTAGCATTCCACTAGATCCTAAATGCATATGCAATGAGTTAGAGCATCTAGTGGCACTTTGATAACCGTATTTTGATACGAGTTTCACCCCTCTTAATAGTACGGCTATCAAACCTAAATGTGATCACACTCTTTAAGTGTCTTGATCATCAAAACAAAATATCTCCTATGGTTTATACCTTTGCCTTGAGCTTTTTGTTTTTCTCTTTCTTCTTTCCAAGTCCAAGCACTTGATCATCATCATGGCATCATCATCATCATGCAATGATCTTCATTTGCTTCACCACTTAGAGTGTGCTACCTATCTCATGATCACTTGATAAACTAGGTTAGCACTTAGGGTTTCATCAATTCACCAAAACCAAACTAGAGCTTTCAGTTGGTCCTATTTATGCCTGAGTTACAAGTGGGGCATGTGTTTCGGGGTACTCAGCTGGACACATTGATTCATGAATCACCGGGTAATCCGGTATGATTTGTCTACAGTCTAGCACTGTAGTAAGAACTAGAATATGAAATATGGTAAAATGGTTTTGATGGCTTACCACCTGCTTGAAAGGAGCATAGGTGCTTACATAGAATGGTTAGTTAATGAACTAATAATGACTGTTAATGAAATTGAATATAAGGACGCACATTTAGTAATGCTTTTATAGATGCAATAACCCACAAGCCAGATAGCCTTGCGTATATTTGGAGTCTTTTCTTTCCTCCTGACGGGTAAGTCTTGTGGAGTACAATTGAGTCCTCAGGGTTTGTTCTACCCTGTTGTAGGTGATAGGAACATGTCGAGCTGACACTTGCATGTGGAAACCTCCTAGAGGGCTCAGCGAGGATTTCCTTAACGTTGCAGGCATATAGTTTATTTGAAACTTCTACCCAAAATGTTTTAAAATGGAAAAACTTATAGTATGTTATGATGTATATAACGGATCATCATGTTAATGTTTAACTTGTCATTAATTGATTTTATTTTTGATGAAACTCTGATAACATGGTTATTTTCCATTGTTATAAACAATAAATATTTTACTTTGATGTTGCATGGAAAGTGATGCAAGAAATGACTTAAGAATGTTGTAAGCTTTATTCTCTCATTTGTGATCCTGATGGAAAAATGTGGATTTTTGGGTTCTCCCTTGGGGTGTATTCGATAGAACTACGTAATTTAGTGTCCTCCCTTGAGTAATTAGTGTCTAATAAAAGACAAGTACTCCTGGGAGGCATTAGATTAGGCGGTTCTGCCACAGCAAGTGAATATGTTTATAGGTGTATATTGTTGTGTGAATTTATACATGAATAATCATAACTTAATTTTCTAGCTTTCTATCCATGCTTGTTCATTTCCGTATGTCTGCATATCTTGATTCCTTTTTTATTTTGGCTTTTCTAATCCTTCTCATTTCTACCAAAAATAAAGAAACAGAAATGGGAGTGGGGTTTTCTGCTTTATTTTTGTTCATTTTTATCCCTAGAAAGGATTGTTGGTGGGAGTATATGTTGGAAACGAGCTCGGAAGAGGTGAGGGGATTACAGTGGATACGCGGGGCGGTGCAGATGATAATGCTCTGATTTTTTAGGTGTAGAGATTTGAGTTATTCTAAGGTAAATTTCTTTAACTCTGATAAAGTTTATTGAGAAATGTACCAACATCGAAAGCATAAATGAGTATCATTATTTTCATAAAATATATTTTGATAGTGTATTTATTCAAACTTGTAAATGTTAATATATTTTTCTAAAATTTGGTTAAAGTTAAAGTATAGTTTGGCTTTATGATGAAAACAAAGTGAACTATAGTTTAGAAAAAAAGGAGGGAGTACTACTTATGGACGGATATGTGGAACATATAATTTAGAAAAAAAAGGAGGGAGCCGCCGTCGCCGGGAGCCCAAGACCGCCACCTCCTGCTCGTGCCTCCTTGTCCTCACACCGCCACCGTCGCACGCCAAGAGCTCCTGTCTTCGTCGGTCACTTCGCTAGATCTTCATGAGGCCCTTGACCTACGATGAGAACCCAACAGGTATGCCCATCCTTTGCAGACCCGAGCATTTGGTATTCGAGTCTTATCTGATCTAATTGCAAGTGTATGCAAGTATTATGCCTACAAACCCAATGTCCTTTACTGGATCCACGCTTGCGGTTCTGTGTGCTTTGATCTTCTTTCCTCTGAATGTTCCTAGCCCTTGTACTTGTAGGCCTATAACTGTAGTCCAGTTTGGTCATATGCATTATGTATCTTTCTATGCTTGATGTTGCAGGTGGGCTGAACAAACAAGGCATTGTATAACCAAAATAATATTAATGCGTGTCATTTGGCAAATGCAGCAGTGGGTAATTTATAGTTTAGATTTACTAACATCACTGCTCTCTGCTTATTTGCCAGCCAAACCGATGGATATCATGATTTAGGTGTTGTCTTGCATTCTCTTGTTTTTTTTCATGCCCATTGCACCTGCTTTTTATCTGTTTGGCATACGTAGTCATAATGGGATGGTGCGTTGCTTCGCTAGGCCTGTGCTCCGGTGCATGGTCATGTGCTCAAGAGTTCTTCATCCAAAGATGCAGCAATCCTTGGAATATTTTGGGTGTCCATTAGTGGTGGTTTTACTACAGTCGATTAGCATGACTCTGGCACCCCTCCCTTTTTGTCCCTTTGTTTTCTACTGAACCTATGATTTAAGTCCTCTTATATGGTCGCTGGTGGATGAAATTATCCTCTATCTAGTTCCAGTCCACATGGACTGAAAGTTACACTTATGAGTATGCAAATGCCTTCCACTATGAAATAGCAGTGGAAATCTAAATGACCAAATTCTCTGTGGACTAAGTATAGAGAATAATTGGACACAAGGATCGCTTACTTAGTTTCAGGACATAACAAAAATAAATGCTAATTTAGTTTCAGATACTAGCATAAGCATTCAGTTTGGTGAGACAGAGTGACAAGCAGAGTTTCTTCTTTATGCTCACCGGGTAGTTTATAGTTCTAGATTGCTCAAGTTAATATGTATTTTTTATCTCATTGGCGTGCATGGTTATGTGCAGGAATCAGCATAGGCTGCCTATAGGTAAATAGGAGCATCATACTGCTTAAGTGGATCCTGAAGTCTTGTGCTTTTGATGGGTTCCACAACAGACTTGGCGGCGGATCTCTTGATTTTGGTATTGCTGATTAGTTCTTAGTACTACTACAACAGTTGCCTGCATCTATTGTCAATAATATCCATTTTTCCTACCAATC
Organism: Miscanthus floridulus; assembly: GCF_019320115.1. Lineage (NCBI taxonomy): Eukaryota > Viridiplantae > Streptophyta > Magnoliopsida > Poales > Poaceae > Miscanthus > Miscanthus floridulus. Next base: position 86,183,093 of record NC_089597.1, read on the forward strand.
CACATTTTTAGTACTAATGCATTTGACACATGGTTCTCTGTGTGATACACATGCATTTGATGCTTAGCCTTATTTATATCTCAGTAAAATCATGAATTTTGTTAACTAGGCCGCAAAATTATGTCTTTATCAACTATCATGTTCAGACCTTATGTGCTTCACTACATCTGCTATCTTGCTGTTGCTTTTTTCTCGTGGTTCAATTTATGGTTCAGTCTATGGCGTTTTACTTAAAAAAGGGTTACATGAGAAAGATAAAATTGTAATACTTCTTTGATATGTGTATGTGTACACAAATTATCATTCTATTGCTATTTGTTAACTAGCTCATGCCCTCCTATTTTGCAGTGTGAGCATTGTGTTGTTGAGCTTCAATGGAGATGGTGGTTGTTTTTTTGGCTGCTTCTTATATAAAGATAATATAATAATACCGATTTGGTATACTGGACACCAAGTCAATTTTGTTCGTTCATTGCTCTCATGCCTTGCCGCTGATATCAAGGCAGGGTGTTTTTTCGTTTTTTGTTGTAGTGCGGTTGTGCATGTCAGTCTATCTATTTTCATTGTTTTTTTCTATTTTTTGAGGGGGTTGTTTTTTTTTCTATTACATATGTGCAGACTAAGTGTCTGATGAGAAATTCTAATACAGAAACATAGAATGAGTTGATTCTTCTAATTTCCCTGGCTCCCTGCCCGCGGCCTTTGAGATGCCTAAGAATAGGTCTTTTATTAGTGCCTGACACTCGGTGGAAATAGTTCCACACTATCAGGAAATCCGTGTTATAGTGCTCAGATTCTTTTACAGTGCATGTGCTTAAAAAAGTTTAATTAATACATATGACTGAACCAACATGACTCTGGTATGTATTTATGATCGAGCTTAGCATTGTCTAATATGAGTTGTTCATGTTATTCACATATATGCATCTCTTGCTTAAAATTTACTTTGTTTACAGGAGAGTTTCGCCATCTTTTGCTGGGTTGGGATCGCGTCACGCCAAGGTGTGTGCTCTGTAACTGAGACAACTCTCTGCCTGTGCGATACCATCCTTATTTTACATATATCTTTCGCACGTTGTTTCCACTCGCGCCTATAAAATAAGGAAGGTCCCCCAATCTCCGCTGCAAATCAAAATCATGTGCCGACCTCGCAACCGCCCCCTCCAACCGGACTCCTCACCCGCCCCTGCCCCTACCCTGCCCCCGCCCTCAACCCGCCCTCCAGCATCGCCATCGTCGGCTGCCTCGCCTTCATAGTCACGCGCCGCCCTCACCCTCGCCCTAGAGCTAGCGGTGCGAGCGTTGCTGCTGGGGCTCGGTGAGGACGACATCCGCGAGGGGCTACGTCGGACGCCCATTGCCCTGTCATCACCTTCGAAGTCACGTGCCGTCCTCAACCTTGCCCTAGAGCCAGTGCGCATGGCTCAGGTACATACCGTCTTCCTGTTGGACTGAGGAGATGTGAGTTGTCGATGTTCTTATTTTCTTGTGTTTGTTGGTCCTTGATTTCATCTGATTTGTTTGGGATACGGGTGTGAGCAGGAATATGTCCTCGCTATATGACCAAATCAACCCCACTGAAGAGTCTGCGAAGACTTGCTCAGATTCCAGTCGTGTGCAATCTCTCCTTGCAGGATGATGTTGTGCTCCCTGTTTCCTAATTTTGAGGTATGATTATGTATGAATGTGCAATGCATGTAATTTTCTTTGTATAGTTAAGGCCGGTGCAAGCGGTAGAGTCTTACCTCCTGTGACCGAAAGGTCCTGGGTTTGAGTCGCGGTCTCCTTGCATTGCACAGGCGAGGGTAAGGCTTGCCACTAACACCCTTCACCAGACCCCGCACAGAGCGGGAGCTCTCTGCACTGGTACGCATTTTTTTAGTTAAGGCCTAGGAGCGAAGGATTATGTATAAATGTTCATGCGTGTAGCAAAAATTTTATAAACTTTCTCCAAGGTATTAATTATTTGTGTCCAAGATCATTGTGCTTTGGTGGGAAGTGGTCGTGGATATTTAAAGTGGAAACCTAGAAATTGACCTTATTGTTTGCAAATAAACCGTAGAGCTTGACTTTCAGCTTTTTTTTCTTTCAAAAGTGCTAAAAATGAGGTTCAACTACCAATTTTATTTTTTTTCTCTTATCATCAAAGCAATGTTATGATTGTTCATCGTTCAGGTAATGAATTTTTTATGAAAGAAATGGCTGAGGGGGGACAACAACACTTTACTACTTGTGTAACCGTTAGTTTCATGATTTAGTTTTTGAAGAGCTTCAGAAGTGCAGGTTCATCATGAAGGCACCATTGCTTTAAGTTTTCCAGTTATTTAGTTCAAGGCACAATTGCTTTAAGTGCAGGTTCATCTCTGAATAATGAAAATAGCAGTCTCATTTACTGCCGAAATAGAATTAGTGGAACTTTTCAGTCTCCTTTTATTTCATATTAAATTGGTGTGTTCATGGTAACATAGACTGCCTGGTTTGAACATTGTACAACTCGTGGAAGAGATAATACTGATAGGGATATGTATGTTTACCAGGTCTTTCTCAATAAGTTTGTTTGTGTGCCCCGCTGTAGGTCTTGGGGCTGCTTGGTTGCTATACTGGCCTAGGGAATGAATGATGCAACAATTACCATGGGTAGACTGGAGTGGTGCCAAGTGCTATTGTAGCTTCCCATCTTCAGGTGCTTGATGGTCATACTGACAATGCTACCGTGATATACACAAGGAACAATTTGCTCAACCATGTCTTTGTGCGATGTCATGGGGCCTATCCACTGACAAGGAGTTCCAGAGCCAAGGCATGATTCTGCATTCAGTGTTTTGCAATTACTACCATACTACAAGCTATCACGAATGTTCATGTCTCCTTTTTATGTTTACCAGGGCAAACTTCTGGCACAACCGCTATATTTGTGATAATTGATGGTTGAGCTATCACTATTACCTCTGTCGACGATTCTCTTTGTATTTTCGATGCTCAGGGTGGGGATGTTTCTTTGCTTATTATGGATCACAAACTAGAAAAAAATGTTGAGGAGTGAGTATTAATTACTTTCTGATTTGTGTTGTTGTACTACTTTGCAAAATAGGCTCCAGAATACCATTTATGATGTAAGCGGCAGGAGCTCTGCCTTTCAATTAAGATTGAAAAGAACAGGATCTAGAATACCATACAATGCAAGCTTATTGAAGGAAATGTATCTGAACACTGAATCGGTCCTCACTAATTTTTTTTAGAATTATATCTACTGCATATTTGCATATGTTGTGGTTTCACTACATGAAGGTGAGCCTCACTCTATTTGTCCCTGTATTGTGGTGATTAGTTTCCTCTCAAGTTAACTGAAATGGGATTTATAGTTTTTGACAACAAAGTGTTCAAACCATAAAATTTGTCCACCATCCTTAGGCAGAACATAGTCACATACAGGGGAACCAATGCACCCGAAGAGACTTTTTGAAAGGAAGGATGTCTGATGTTGTCCCTAGAACAAATTTTCTTTGTTAGTTCTCTGTTTCTTTGTTTCAGCTACGCTCGGATTTTTGCAAGATTGCTGATCCTTATACATTATCATTTGCTTCCTTCTTAATGAATGTGCAGAATACCTGCCACAATTTGGTCAAAAAAAGGTAATGGGATTTATATCTGGTGTAGGTTGAGACGATATCACTTCATGAAGCTTCAAGGTTTCTCCTTGGACTCTTGGAGATGGACAGTGCAGAGAGCAACATGAGAAGTTAGTACATGTATTCCTTTTTTTTTTTTATAGTTGCATGCTTCTAGCAAATATTTTCCTATAGAAGTACAACTTATACTAATTCTGCTACTAACTTTGTAGCCAAAGTTTGACTATATGGCATTGCCAGTGTGCTATCTTCGTTGTCTCAGAACAATGTCAATATTGTTGCCGTAACTCCACCTAGGAAGGCAATGCCCAATGACTGGGCATTTGGTACCGATCTTACAAACATTGACAATAAGTGGGGGCAAGTTGGACTCAATAATAGAGAACAAAACCAAGCTCCTGTAGTGTGTTGCCAACGTAAGTGAAGACAATATCGACAGACATTGCTCTTTAACCATTTTTTTGTATTAAAATTTTTTATCTGATATATTATGCCCTTGCGGCTCCACCTTGCAGATCAATTTTTCTTTTCTGTAGGTAATATGTTTGATGAAATTTCCCTGAATCTTTTTGTTATCATTGTCTACAGGTAATACTAACTACTAAGCTCAACGGGTGAAGCAAAATCCGAGGTTCTGTGGTAGTATCTATTTAGTGATTTGATTTATTTGAGGTATAGTGATAGAATGTTGATTGGCCTTGCGATGTTAGCCAATGCCTACTTGGGTCATCATAAATCTTTTTATGCCTTTACTCGATGGTCTATGGTAGAGTATGCACCGCTATTACCAAGTGGAATATTCCACTGGTATGTGTCAAAAACTTTCTAACATAATTTGGTCGCCACCTGTCGGGGTTCCTTCTTTTATGGCATAATATGAATCACGAAACAATATTGAATATCCATCCGATAGCATTGTGCTAGCAGCTGTCCATTACCTATCGATGCAAAAGTTACTTTAAGTTGGTGATAAGAGAGTTAAGAGTACGATAAAATCGTTGTATAGCTTCACTTTGCACCAGAATATGGAGTTCCCGTTGCAATGTACGGAAAGTAGAGTTGGTGAGTATGCGACGCTATACTCTCCGTGACGGTTAATATCATAAATTTTGCTTTTTGGATTAAATATCACGTTAACATCAGTATTTAATTTTATAGTATTGTTATCTTATCGTGCGATCCGTGTGTTTTTAGTACAAAAGTTTAGTTGTCCCGTAGAACGCATGGGCATGCTAGCCAGTTTAGAAAAAAAGGAGGGAGTACTACTTATGGACGGATATGTGGAACATATAACAAGTTTCGTGTGAGTACTCCCTCAATTTTTGTATATACGACGTTGATTAGGTCAAATTTGAGCTGACCAATGTCGTAAATACATAAAAGAAATATACAGTATTTACCAAGAAAAATAAAAGAACAAAAGAGCAATGGTTATTTAAAACTTTTAGGACGGTATGTATTTTGGAACAAGTTAAGACGAAGGCTAAAAGCAATAGTTTCAAATGGAAAGGAGTAGCAAATATATGTGTTTTCTTGGCGATGCAGAGGACAGAAGTGCACCACATGAGCTGTAGGTGGTGAATTGGTTAGTGGTAGGGGAAACAAATTCCAACTGATTTATTAGAGCCAGATTCAGGCGGATCTAGCACTGTAGCACGGGAGCCGCTGCAAATGGGAATATAAAGGCATGACTTATGCCGGCTCCAGCTTCAATACTATTACAGTATATTGTAGCAGGAGTTGGTGATACAAAAAAATGATCAGAGAAGATGATGCAAAAAAAAAGGATAACTTGATCGACCCCTGATATTTTAGATTGATCGGGGTGGAGCTAAAACCACTAACATTTAGCAACCAAACACATCCTAAAATGCATGAACAGTGCATCTATTGGATGGATCCGCATAAGCCATATCAAACGGGTCTCAAGGCTTTGGGAAACAAAACTCGTATAAGAAGAACACTCAGGTCAAAGAAGAAGAAGAAAGCATTCCCACCATTGGATCGAAATTTAGAGGCCATTTTCTTTATAAAAAAAACTTGTAAGCCTGCGGAATCTGCTTTGGACAATGACATATGTTAGCTTGAAACAAAAAGAGAATAGATTCTCCTATTACAGGCATGTCCATCAAGTCATCAACCACCATGCCTGCTACTATTTCGTTGCTATTAATTAATAACAATTCGTCGTGCCTACCAGTCCTAAGTTGATAAGACGAAGCAAAGGGGCCGGGAAAAAAAAGTTAGCATTGAAGGAAGAGTAGTATGCCACTCTCTCTCTGTCTCTCTCTGCTTGCTGCTGTTCTAAAGATGATTAGATGAAAGGAGACAGCCTCCACAGCTAAAATAGCGTAAATGGTTACAGGATTTAACAACGCATAATTTTTCTGTCGGTTGAAGGCAAACCGACAGGAACTTTTTAGTTTCCAGTAGTGCATATATGTTTCGAAAGAATCAATGCAGGTATATATGTTTCTAAGGTGTAAGGATGACGCAACTAAAGCTTCAAAAAATATGCTACACATATGTTGATAACTGCAAATGAAGTAACTATGTTTATGTTTCCAGTGTATTATTGTCTCCACGCGATAATTAGCATGTTCGCTTGTTAGTTTCAGCCAGGGCTTATCAGACAGCCAATAATGTTTTTTCTCACAATAAATCAGTACCAGCTGGGCTTATCAGCCCAGAAATTAACCAGCGAACAGACCGAATATAATGTTACTATAACAGAAGCAGCAATGCCATATTTACAGACAAAAACCTGATCCTACTGTGCAAGCAGACCAGCCTTTAGGGCAGCTCAATTATTGTTTCGTCAGTGGTCCACAGCTCGAACAGTATTCACAATTTATTGTGAAGCACGAGCACAGAGTGGTAATTAAGCCTAAGGCCTCGTTGGGTTGCCACGGTTCCTGGCCAGATTATGAGCTACGGTTTCTTCAATAGTTTGAATAGCACCGAAACCAATCCTGACCAGGAATGGCCGGGAATAGCGTAACCGAACGGCGCCTAAGTATTCTATTTCACTGAGCCCTTGTTTAGTTGCTACCCAATTTCCAAAAAGTTGCTACAGTACCTGTCACATCGAATGTTTGCGGCCCATGCATGGAGCATTAAATGTAGACGAAAAGAAAAACTAATTACACAGTTTGGTGGGAAATTACGAGACGAACGTTTTAAGCCTAATTAGTCAATGTTTGGATACTATTTGCCAAATAAAAACGAAGGTGCTACAGTAGACCCAAAATCCAAATTTCGCGAACTAAACAAGGCCTGATTGACCAATATCCAAGTGGTACCAGCACTGGTATTAAACAGAAATGTGTCAGGATTCCAGACTCCAGGGCCTGTGCCGGATGAGCAACAGGACACGTCGACTTTAGCTGAGGCGGGAGAAAGAACGAAGAGGACCAAGACAAAGAGTACCAAAGTATTTGGGTTGGAGTGGGTCACAAGTGAGCCCGTTAGGAAGTGCGTGTGTGAATTGCTATCCTATATGTGTTGGTCTCTGCCTCATGGGCCCCATTCGTTTGTCTTAAAATCCGGCTTGTTCGGCTTCTTTTTTTAGCTGGAACAGTGTTTTCTCTCACAACAATTTAGCTGAAACAGTGTTTTTGACTTGTTTTTTCAGCCAAATTTAATCAAGCGAACGGGGCCATGGACCGACTATTGTATCAAACAAACCTGAACCTGATATTCGTCTTCCTTCCTGCCTCTGTTGTTCTTCCTTGCCTTTTCTCTGTTCTTCCTGTTCCTGCCCCTTTGCTGCTAACAAAATGCATCAGCTGGTAAATCTTTACTTGAAGAATTAGCTAGAGCTGTACTATGCCAACCGCCCTATTCGATCAATCGTCCACACTGAGAACGAAAACTAGTACAACTAAATTTTCTGGATATATAAGCAAACTGCATTACAATTTTTTTTCTTGCACTACGACTTTTTTTTAGATAAACATGTGGCGACAACAAACTCCTCATCATGTGTGCGTATATTAGGACACGGCAATTTCATTGTTAATGCTTCGTCTGCTCCACAGTTTCCAAACTATGCCAAGCAACCAAATTGGCACGTGGAACCCACGATGAGTCATGAGTCGATGACCCAGAACAAGTGAGAGTAGTAGAGATCTGAGCTCCAGCTCACCACCAAATTGCATTGTCTTCTTTTTTTTTTTTTTTGGGGGGGGGGAGGGAGGGGGGAGGGTTAGTTTAGGACTCCAGCTGGTGGCCAGACTGAATTTTTATTTGAACTTTGAAGCACTCATCCTCGCAGTCCGTACTTTGTTCGTGCCAATCTCATAATGTGCCAACAATACTTAATTCTGGCCTGACAAATGGCCCTACACCTGGACTTACCATTAAACATTAAGCAAACATTCCCTTCCAAACCAAACAATCTGCGTGGATACTCTATCTAGTTAATAGAAAACAATTTTTTTTTTGCAACGGGTTCCTTCTTTTCATCATGTTCGCTTGATCGTATCAGTCATGCTTATCAGCCATGATATAGTGTTTTTTTCTCACAACAAAACAGCATCAGCCGGCTTATAAGCCACAGAAACGATCAAACGAACATGATGTTTATCTTTTTATTTCACTAGAACCTGATATCCCAGCATCATAATATACTGCAGCATGCTCTCTGAACGAAGATAACAAAGGCGCAAGCGCAAAGTAAAAGTAATGTGCGGCACTGCAGCGGTATTCCTTGCTGAAACCGTGTGGTTAGGAAGTTTCCTGCTATCACCTTTTATTGATTCGAATGGAAGAAAGTTCCTGCAAAGGTAATACCAAAAGTAAGCAGGCTATGAGCCCGTTTGGTTCTCCCGTTAAAATTTAGCTACTGAACTTTAGTTACTTTAACTACTAAATAGTCACCAAAGTAGTTTAGTCACATTAGTGCCCCGTTAAAGTTTAGTCACATTAGTCACTAAATAGCAGCTAGAGTCGGGCAAGCCGGCCCCAAAACATCCTCGTATAATGGCGTCAAGGTGAGCCAAGAGTTCCTTCATTCTTTTGTCTTAACGGATTTTTGCCACAATCTGACCATCATGTCCCTTGCAGCGTCGGAGGGTGTGGGACTCTCCTGCGGCTTGCTCTGAAGAAGATTCTCCTCCAGCAAATGCGCCAGGAGCTGGCTGGCGTTGCACCGGTGGTGAGCATGGTGGAGGAGGGTGCGTCCGGGGTGCCCATGGCGGGCACGGTGCGGCCAGCCGTGTCCTCGATGTCGCAGGTAGAGGAGGCACAACCAGAGCCGCCGTTTATGCAGGTGGCCGTGTCCGCGGCGGGGTGGACGGAAGGGGGTGCACCTGAGGCATCCTTCGTGGATGTGGCGATAGGGCAAGCCTCCGTGTTCGCGTCACCCGTCCCCTTTGTCGCTAGAGGAGCTTCTCTAGAGGAGCTACCACCGCTAGAGAGGTCAGCGTCGCTTGAGGTCAGCGCGAGGATGTCCCAGTCTCTGGTCTGGGTGGCTGCCCTTGATGATGCGGCAGAGGAGAGGGAATGGGGGAGTGTCCACATGGAGGTTGGGGACACGGTTCGTGCCCTGACCATCATGCTCGGCTCGATGCGCGACATTGTCACCTCGGTTGACCAGGTATGATATGAACGTGCTTCCGATCCCTATGTTCTCTTTTCATGCCTCTAAGTCTTGTCTTCTTCGCAGGTCCCTATGGCTCATAGCCAGGAGAAGTACCAGCTCCTTGCTAAGGAGACGCGGCGGAGTGAGGGGCTGGCCACACAGCTCGCTGCTACCAGTTAGGAGGTGGCTGAGCTTGCCCCTGCCACCTGGGAGGTGGCCGACCTCCGAGTCAGGGAGAAGGACGCTCGCGACACCGCCCATGAGGCCAAGGAGAAGCTCACGGCCTTAATCGAGAGGGCACGCACGGACGTTGTTGAGGCCGAACGGCCACGGAAGGAGCGGGACGATTTACTCTGGGCCATAGAGGAGCTCCGCGCAGGGACTGAGCTGGCTCGCTAGGAGCGCGTCGATGCTCAGTAGCGGGTTGGCCACCTCGAGAAGATCTCTAGAGGGAGAGGGACTTGAAGGTCATAGCCAAAGGCATGTCCATCGGGCTCGCCACGAAGGTCGGGTAGCGCCAAGAGGAGGTCTGGCGCCTAGAGGCCGAGGTGACCTGGTAGCGCATTGAGGTGCATAGGCATCGGGCGGATGTGAATGGTAAGTCTTTGGTTTCTCTTGTTGTCCTTTCTCCCTGGAATCCATGGTGAGCCTTCTGACATGGTCGGTATGTGACTTAGGCAGGTCTCGATGATAAGTTCAGGGCGGAGGTGGTGAAGAGCCATGGCGTGGAGATGGATTTTAGCAAGGTGAAGGACACCCTCCAGAAGGAGAGCGATGAACATGACAACCTGCGCATCGCGGTCCAGCTGGTCTGCAATGAGCTTGAGCTGGCCTCGAAGCTAGAGGCAAGCTCCCTCATGGTTCGTGCCACCCGGATTATGGACTAGGCACGTGATATGGTGAAGGCCATGCTTCGCTTCGGCGTTCATCGATTGTTCACAATTGCTTGTTCTCATTACGAGAACATCGATCTGGCGACGATGAGCCAAGGCTTCACGCCCATCTATACCGACGCCGAACTAGACGTCATCAAGGAGGAGGTGCCCCCCTGGCGCATGACCTTTTTGCCAAGATAGAAGATGAAATCATCCCTCCTAGGGGTTAGTTTAGTCAGATAGGTCAGGCGGCGTATCTGTAATAAGCAGACAAGTTTCATCCCTTTTGTTTCGTTTGAACAAGTCTATTCTCTTGTTTTGTTTGAACAAGTCTATTCTCTTGTTTCGTTTGAACAAGTCTATTCTTTCTCCCTTTTTATGTGTAAAAAAGGGGTTAAAGCCTTCCGACCCTTCCTTTTGTTAAGACTATAGAGCTCGAGGTGTGGGCGAGAAAAACTCTGGTCATGCTTGTAAGCAAGAGTGTCATAGCCGTTGGTGCGTAGGTTTCTTGCAGTTCGACCAGTTTTACTCGACGTTCGTTTCCATAAACCTTGCCTCTAGATTTTTAATGTGAGAAAGGGTCGGGCACAGCGACTGTTTCAAAAAGGGTATATATATACCCATATCAGCCCCCGAGTGAGACCCGACCCCTTGCCATTGACGGGGTCGAGTTTCCCTAAAGATCGAGGAGATAATAGCGAAACTAGTAGGAGAAAGCGTTTCTTAGTTTTAAAAACATTATTCTTAGTTTTCGTACGTACCCCCTCCCTAGGGTCCGAGCCATTGTTCTGTGACCACACATTCGGTCTTCTTGTGAGTCCAACTTCCCTTGAGCCCCCACATGTTGCAGGGGTCTGGTCGAGGGGTCAGCTCATCTTTGTGATCATCACCCCATCTGCTATTTCCACAACTGGAGGGGTTGAGCTAACATCACTTGCCCCGATGGCTCAAGTATCGCGCTTTGTGAGCTCGCTAACGGGTATGTCCGAGTCGAATGCGGGTCCATCATTTGTAATAGGGTCAGCATAGCCCTAATGTGGCATTCCACTGCTCCTTAACCTACCTCTTGGTAGATGCCTGAGTCATTTCGAAGACTAACTTAGGTCGCCCGTTGGCCTCCCCTCGATGGAGATTCTATGGGCATGGCTCGAGGTTAGGATCGAACAAGAAGGTCAAGATGACCCTGTCCGCTTCTGAGCGGGTCGAGCAAAGGCCGCTGGGGCTCATCTGCGTTTTCTCCCTTGGCCCTATTCGACATGAGGTGGCCTCAAGTCCTTCATGGGCTAGCCTTTGAACCTCGATCGGTCGCCGCTCATGTTGAATGAGACGACTACCACTTCATGACATGACATGAATCGTTGCGATGAAATAATTGCATATACGATGCTTGGATGTATGAGAATGGATGAATGAATGATCATGCACTAGAAAAGTAAAGTGAGGGTTGGTAAAGTTACATCGATGGCTTGAGTGATGGGTTTGGGGAGCTCTTACCAGATATGTTCGAGTAGAATCTGGGTCCGTCGTTCGTGACAGAGTCGGCATAACCCGCATGGGGCATCCTACTGCTCCTTACCCATCTCTCGGCAGTGGCCCAAGCCATCTGATCGACTTGGCTAACCCACTGGCACATGACTTACCTGTGGAGATAGAGCATGAGATCATCCCCCCTCCCAAGAAATTAGTTAGGCAGATAAGCCAAGCGGTGAATTCATAATAAGTGGACAAGCTCTTAAATTTTGTTATGGCCAAACAGATTTTTATCCCTTCTCCCCTTTTTGTATAAAAAGGTTAATGTGTTTCGACCCTTCCCATCATTAAGGCTATAAAGCTCAGGATGCGGGTAAACAAACTCTGATCATGTTGGGGCATAGGTTTCTTGCAGTCCGACCAGTTTTACTCAGCATTCGTTTTCGCAACCCTTACTTCTAGGTCTCAATGTGAGAAAGGGTTGGGCACATAGAATGTTTGCTAGGTGGATATACTCTTAAACACATACTAACTCTTTCCATAGTTAAGGCTAAAAAGCTCAAGGTATAGAAAAAACTCTAATCACGCTGGTGAGCAAAAACGTCATAGCCACTGGGGCGTAGGTTTCTTGTAGTCTGACCAGTTTTACTCAGCGTTTATTTCCGTGACCATTGCTTCTGGGTCTTAACGTGAGAAAGGGTCGGGCGTAGAGAATGTCTACCAGATAGATATGCTCTTATCAGCCCTCGAGTGAGGCCTGACCCCCTGCCGTTGCTAGGGTGGGGTGTCACTAAAGATCAAGGAGTTGATAGCGAAACTGATAAGAGAAAGGGTGCATAAATTAAGGGTAAAAGCGACATAGTTGTTCGATGTTCTAGGCATTTACAAAGACTTCGTCGTTGATGGTCTTGAGCTTGTAGGTGCCTGGTCGGAGCACCTCCACGATGACGTACGGTCCCTCCCACGATGGGGAGAGCTTGTGGTGGTTCTAGTAGCTCTGGACGAGGTAGAGCACCAGGTCCTCGACGTTGAAGGCCTGACCCCATACTCGATGGCTATGATACTGGCGCAATGCTTGCTGGTACTTGACCGAGCAGAGGAAGGCAATGTCATGTACTTCATCTAGCTGTTCCATGGCATCCTCGAGGGACGCCTTGACTCCCTATTCATTGTACGCCCTGACCCTCGGTGCTCCATAATTAAGGTCGGTCGAGAGGATAGCCTCAGAACTATAGACCATGAAGAATGGTGTGTAGCCGGTGGCCCAACTGGGGGTCATCCTTAGGCTCTAGAGCACTACAGGAAGCTACATGACCCATTATCCGCCAAACTTGTTCAACCGACTAAAGATCCTAGGCTTGAGGCCTTGTAGGACTATGTCATTTGCGCTCTTGACCTGCCCGTTCATGCAGGGGTGCGCCATGGTGGCCCAATCGACATAGATATGGTATTCATCATAGAATCGGAGAAACTTCTTTCTGGTGAACTGCGTGCCATTGTCTGGGATGATGGAGTTTGAGACCCCAAAGTGATGGACCACGAATGGCCATGTGATGGGGATCGTCCGGAGTGCTTGGGTCGGCAGGTGGGTCTGCTAAGCGTAGTATTGACACCCTTCACAGGTGCACACCATATGTTCAGCATCAGCTACTATGGTCGGTCAGTATAAGCCTTGTCAGAACATGT